>NC_134574.1:103896968-104496968 GCF_050947875.1 Dermacentor variabilis
ACCGCTCCGTGGCCCCCAAGACACCCGCACGTGGGCGCGCTCAAATGGCAGACGCCGCAGCTGGTCTGTAAATGGTATAAAAGCTGGAAATGGGGTTTCTTTGGGTTTTCGCGTAACAAAATTATCATTTCTAATATACTCAAATTACAGTCCGAGAGCTATCTGTCTGTAGGTTGTGCTTAAGTCATGCTTTACGATTTTACGAAGTATTTTAGCTTGAGAAATTCAATTAGTTTAGTAAATTCCTTGCGTCAAATGGAGGGTCTGGGTATGAGTGGTTCAAAAATTGTTTTGATGAATCGAGGCTAGGCGCTAACGCGGGCCGCAGATTTTCTGTGACACGGCTCCTTAACGCTAACGCGTTAATATAGCCAAACAATGCTGATTGTCGAGGCCTATCGGTACATACAACACTAAATTTGACTCGTCCCTAAAAAAAAATGTCACACTTTTACCCGGAATGCGAACCATCGATTGCGATAGCGTATTATTAGACAGCTATGCGAAGTAAGGATAGTAGTTCTATCTGTTGTACAAACGTGTAAACATTCGCTTGTTAACTAAATGAACAAGTGTAGAGTCACGCGCGCACAAGCAAACATGAACATATCTCGCTCGATGACCGTGGACATTCGCTGTCAGTACGCTGGCGGGAGAAAGAGTGCGGCAGCAGCAGCCGCGACCGAAATGCCCTTCGTGCTGCGTCTCACTTCAACGCGAACTAAGCGGCTAGAACACAGCGCACACGGAGCCATCAGTCCTCGGCCTTCCTAGACGCCTACACCCTGTACCCACAACAGATTGCTTTCAAGATAGGGCCACCACAGCCGCGCTCAGCCGCAACCATACGCAGCCATGGCCGTACGAGAAGGAGGAAGTGCGCCGTCTTGCATGGCACGCAACGCAGCCATGGCCGTACTCGTCCACCCGGCTGCGTTGCGTGCCACGCAAGACGGCGCACTTCCTCCTCCTCGCCTTCCGCCATTGCACACGCGAGTTTAAGTCGCCGTCCTTCCCGGCTCAGCATGGCACGCTTTACTCACACATAGCGCAAACGGCCCGCGGCCTGCATGCGGCCGCCATCTAACACTTGGACCGGCCGCTCCATCTTGCACTCAACAATTGCATACAAAGGGCTTGGCGTAGAGATAACAAAAGTTTCAGGTTAGCCCGCAAGACGTAGCATCAATTGCGATAGAAAATTTTTAGACAGCTATACGAAGTGAAGAAGATAGAATGGAAGAAAACCAGTGGTCTCGTAATGGAACCACTTATATGCAAATTTCATCTGCGGTAGTGGGTCGTCCCAGTCGCTGTGGTCCGGAGAAACGTACATGGATGGCATCTCCGTCAATGCCCGGCTGAACCGCTCATTTAGTCCATTGGTTTGCAGGTGATATGCGGTGGATGGTTTGTGCACGGCAGAACAGGAACAAAGATCTTCAAAAACGCGGCACAAGAAGGTGCGGCCGCGATCAGTGAGCAGCTGCGTCGTTGCATCGTGATGCAGTAGGAAATCATAAAGAAGGAAATCCGCAACGTCCGCAGCGCAGCTTGTCGGCAATGCTCGCGTGATGGCGTAGCGCGTCGTGTAGTCAGTCGCGACAGCGACCCACTTATTGCCGGTTTTAGTCGTAGAAAAAGGGCCTAGGAGATCGACGCCGATGCGAAAGAATGGTTCGGCAAGGACATTGATGGCGTGTAGGCACCCAGCGGGTAATACAGCGGGTCGTTTGTAGCACTGACAGAGTGCACAGGCAAGCAACGTAGCGGCGCACAGAACAATACAGGCCGGGCCAGTAAAAGCGTTGTCGCACGCGGTCTTAGGTACGGAAGACACCGAGGTGGCTGGGGGTGGGTGCGTCGCGCAGCTGCTCATGAACTTCTGCCCGAAAATGTCGAGGTGGGACGGCAAAAAGTTCCGGGCCGTCAGGGTGAAAATTGCGTCGGTACAGAACGCTGTTGCGGATTACGAAATCGCTGACAGCGGGTTCAGGTTGCACGGAAGCTACGCGATCGATAAGGAGAAGTAAAGAGTCATCACGGCATTGTTCATTGCGAATGTCACGCAAGTCTGCAATGGCCAAGACGCAAACATCGGTGTCATGGGTGTCATATAGTCTGGACTGTCGACTGGGTGACGGGATAGAAAGGCGGCGTCCTTGTGTAAGCGGCCAGATTTGTATAGAGCAGTAAAAGTGCATCCTTGTAGCCGCAGCGCCCACCGACCAAGTCGTCAAGTCGGGTCTTCCAGCGATGAGAGGCAGCACAGGGCATCGTGATCAGTGGTCACGTAAAATGGGCGACCAAATAAGTGAGGGTGGAATTTGGCTACTGCCCAATCCAACGCCAAGCACTCGCGTTCCTTGATAGAAAAATTCCGTTCTGTGGGCGAGAGAAGGCGGCTAGCGTATGCAATTACGCGCTGTGCATTGCTCTGTTGTTGAAGAAGGACGGCTTCGATTCCATGGCCACTGGCCTTCGTGTGAATTTGAGTAGCAGCAGATGGGTCGCAGTGAGACAGCAAAGGGGGAGCCGTTAGCAAGCGGACGTAGATGGCGAGGGCTTCGGCTAGCGCAGGGACCCATGAGAAGGAGACATCTTTTTTTGAGTAGGTCAGTGAGCGGGTGGGCCGTGTCACTAAAGTTCTTGATGAAGCGACGAAAATAAGCGCACAGTCCTACAAAGCTTCTGACATCTGTGGGTGACGGCACATGAAAGTTTTGGACAGCGCGAATCTTGTTAGGGTCGGGTTGAACTTCTGTGGAACTGACAAGACGGCCGAGCACAGTAATCTGGCGACGTCACAAGTGACACTTGGAGGAGTTGAGTTGCAGGCCGGTACGTCGGAAAACATCAAGAATGGCTTACACACGCGTGAGGTGGTTCACAAACGTGAGGGAACAAACTATCACATCAATTAAATAACGTAGACAAGTGGACCATTTATAGCCGGGAAGTATAGAGAGTCCATCATTCGATAGAAGATTGCCGGGGCATTACAAAGGCCCCACGGCATTTTTTTGAATTGATAATGGTCGTCCCATATTACAAAAGTGGTATTTTCGTGCTCTATGTCATCTTCAGAGATCTGCTAATAACCAGAGCGAAGATCTATGGACGAGAAGTACTTGGCTTCATGCAGGCAGTCGAAGGCGTCATCAATAAGGGGCAGAAGGTAGACGTCTCTGCGCGTGATCTTATTCAGATGCCGGTAATCGACGCAAAAGCGTCAGCTTCCATCCTTCATCTTCACAAGGACAACTGGGGACACCCACGGACAAGACGAATGCTCGGTGGCGGTTTAGTCACCATTTTGTCCACCTCATGCTGTATAAATTCACGCTCGGAATGTGAAACGCGGTACGGTCGTCTACGTATGAGACTGGCGTCTCTGGTGTATAAGCGGTGAGTGACCACTGACGTCTGGCCTAAAGGATGAGCATCAAGATAAAAAATTTCGCGATAAGCCTGCAAGACATGGTGTATGTCAGCAGCCTGCGTAGGAAGAAGGTCAGGTGCGATCATCTTATTTAGGGCGTCTGGTGTAGAAATGGTCTGATGGAACTCACCTGCGGATGATGGTGAAGCTTCCGCATCTAATAGAGATATCTCGCAGTCATCGATAGGCAAGATATCGGCCAGCGACATACCTCTCGGTATCACCTGTGCGAAGCAGCCTGGTTGTCCGCCAGGGTGAGTAGAGTGCGTGGAAGGGCGACGTTCCTTTCAAGCATTACGTGAGCACTCAGACACACCACATAGACGACGCCAGAAACAGACGGAAATGAAGTCACAGTAACGTACTTGGTGGCTTGCGGAGGCAGGCGGATGTCATCGAGGGAACATAAGCGTGGTTGTGTCTCTTGTGGAATGCCACAGCTCTAAGGCAGTTAAAGTTGAATCGCACCGGACGCGCAGTCAGAGGGCGGAATGAAATGATTAGATGTCTAATCCTAGGATATTGTCGTGAGGGCACTCTGCCGAAACTGCAAACAAAACAGTGGTGAGGTGCCCTGCGATGCTGACGCGAGCAGCGCGCCTTCCTAGTACGGCAGGCCTTCCTTCATCGGCAAGACGGAGGGTTCATCATGCGGCAGGAGTGAGCACTTTCCAGATTTCACAATGGAAATCAAGCGGCTCGACTTCTATTGTTTAGAAACGACTCCGCTGTGTCACGACTCATTATAGTACTTGAGCAGCTAACCACATGCTTCATGACCAAGGTAGCATAGGGCAGCGCATGCGATGCCATATGGTACTGGTGACGAAGAATACCTGCAAGTTGCCAACGCAGTGTCGAGCTTTTCGAGTGAAAATGACACGTTAGTTTCTGGTACGCATGCGTCAGGAACACCACTAAGTGATGCGTCACTAGTGATGACCACGAACCCAGCAACCCGCGAACAGAATGCGTCAACCACTTCAAGCTGCAGGCGGCTTTGATAGAAGGCCAGAGCAGCAAAAGGACTATCTTTGATGAGGACATGAACGAAGACCCCTAACTGTACTCCATATGTACGAGAGCGATCTTCGGGGATCAAGCGACTGGCAGAAATACTTTTATCGCTTGTTTTTCAATTTATTCATACGACGCTGTACTTTCTTTTGTACGTGTCGTGAAGCCCTCAGATCTGGAACGAACTTCCCGCGCCGATAACTTCTTTGAGTAGAACTTCTTGCTGCGCGAGTTCGTTGGGATCTAAAGAATACATTGTTCCGCCAAAAAAGGAAAATAAAGACTTGGGAAGGAAGAGTACGAAAAGACAGATTGAGCGCTGAACTTCAACTGATTTATTCTTACAGCAGGGCAGGGCGAATGAACAAATGCGCACGTCAGTGTTGCCTAGAGCGATTCCAGTGACGTTTTTAACAGTTGCAACTCGTTTTCAAACAGAAAAACAGGCGTGTCACTAATACAACTCGTGCCTCTCTTTTTAATGTGATATGCCTCCAAAAGTTCTCTTGCTAACGTATCACCACTCCTGCCAAGTATCTTTGTCTCACGCAGCAGTGGCTGGCATCTGCCTTCCATGCAAACGGTGCAGTGCGCAGGTAAATGCGCATTACCTTTATTGATTACAGACAATTTACGCTCCCGGGCCCGGTCATTAACACATCTCCCCGTTTGTCCAACGTAGGCTTTCCCACAGTTTAGCGGTATTTCGTAAATAACGCCCGTCACACATTTGACGTACTGTCTAGTGTGCTTTTTCTGGCATCCTGACTTTTTGTCAACGCGGCTTATGCGCGGACACAGTCCAGCCAACTTGCGTGGTGCCGAGAAAACAACTGGCACACCAAACCTAGTAGCGACTTTCTTCAAGTTGTGGGAAAGCTTGTGGACGTGTGGCACCACTGCGGGTTTGCCTCGTTTTTGGTCGGGCCTAGGCGCATGCCTTTTTCCCTTCACCTTCTGGAGCAATGTTTTAGACACCGCCCCAACGACCGAGTTGTATTAGTGACACGTCTGTTTTTCTGTTTGAAAACGAGTT
Source organism: Dermacentor variabilis (assembly GCF_050947875.1). Lineage (NCBI taxonomy): Eukaryota > Metazoa > Arthropoda > Arachnida > Ixodida > Ixodidae > Dermacentor > Dermacentor variabilis. The sequence continues at coordinate 103,902,464 of NC_134574.1, forward strand.
GCAACTGTTAAAAACGTCACTGGAATCGCTCTAGGCAACATTGACGTGCGCATTTGTTCATTCTCCCTGCCCTGCTGTAAGAATAAAATCAGCTGAAGTTCAGCGCTCAATCTGTCTTTTCGTACTCTTCCTTCCCAAGTCTTTATTTTCCTTTTTTTGGCGCAACAATGTATTCTTTAGATAACTTCTTTCCGCCTGTTGGCGTGCCACCCGCAGCCTCTCCAGTTCGTTATCGAAGTCTGTTGCCTTGCTGAAAACATTATCGTTTCCAACAATCCACACAATCCTTCGCCAATCTCTCAAAGTGGGTACGAGCCACAGCCATAGATGAAGATACTGAACGCCAATAAGAGCCACTACTAAGAAAGAAGTAGAAGCTCCAACAGGAGGGCCAATCCCCCAGTGTGGGCACGAGCCATCATCATGATCATCATCGTCGTCGTCGTCGTCGTCATCATCATCATCATCATCATCATGTGCCAAATTTTTGCCAGTCCCCCAAGGTAGGTGTAAGTCACATTAGAGGGTAACCGCGTTCCAACTAGAGTGTTATATTATTATAACTGAGTTGCAATTGAGAGTGTTATGATCTTGTTCCTCGGTTTGTCGCGCCCGTCTGAAGTGAACGCATGACCGTATTTGTTTCGCATGAAGACCTTGACACGTAGACCACTGCACTGCCGAAGCTGCTGGAGATATGGGCACAGTGCTAATGCCTGGAGACCTTCAACGGGATGTTGTAATTGTGGTGGCTCCCACTCCACATCACCGCTTGACGTAGATGCACCAAGGTGTTGCTTGTGCGATGGAACACATAGTGGTACGAATGGTAACTGCCTTACGCGAGGTTGTGAGATGCAGGTGCCTAAGGTTGCGGACAGACGCCATTGATCCGGTGCGGAATAAAGAACCTGATGTCGATTACTCAGTCGCTGCGTCCCTTCATTCCACATCCCTAGAAGACACAGTTTCGGCCGCAGTAGCCGCAGCTATTGACAAGGCTATCCCAGTAGTTATAGTGCGACTTTTTAAACACATTTGCCAAAGGTATAACCGAAATGCTAACAGCTAAATTCAACAGACTCGTCCAATCGCAATGTGCTGCCTCTGCCCCCAGTTCAACTACTATTTCTGCGTAACATTCGAAGAAATCAAACTTTGACAGTCAGGCAGAGGTTGAGTCTGATACGTCCGCGTGTTCAACGCTATCAGCAACTGCGGAACCCAGCCCCTCATTTGGACACACGAGGCTTGGGACCAACAGCAATAGACGTAAGATTCCCCCCTTTCACCCAATGATTCTCCTAAATCTAGGCCGAAAAAAGAGGAAAAATACAGTGAACACCAAGAGCAGGATGCATTGCGTCTTGCTGTGGAGTCATCGCTACTAGGATCGCCATAGCATCAGTAAGAGTTCTTCAATGGAATTGCCGCTCTGTATCCTCCGGTTACCTTGACCCTCTTTATATGCGTTGAGGCGGTTGGCTGCTAGCATTAGTTTCATCAAAAAAGCATCGTAAGGTAACTGTCACTTTTGAGCAACTGTGTTGAGACTGCGAAATTTTGGGATTACATCTCTTACTGCCTGGTTGCGCTGCGTTTACAGTGGTTAATGTGTAATTCCTGAACGGAGTCAGGTGCACTGGTCATTTGAACTCGCTGTCACGAAATTGTTCATATGCAATACTCCTAGCAAGAGATCTCAGTTCTCACTGCATTTCTTGGGGAATCAAAATGGATGTTTGTGGAAAGAGCTTGTGGAATTGGGTGCATACAACAATTTTCAATGCGACAATTCAGGTCGGATTTTGGAGTCATATTTGTCGGACAGTCCGTTCTGACTGGACGGACTGTTTTTTTCCCTTGTTATCAAGAAATGTTCGTTACTTGTGCTTCCACTGCTACATCCCGTTTTTATTTCTCTTCATCGTCGAAATGAGCCAAACCACAAGTATCCGCTTAGAAGCATCTCATGGTAAGCTAAACCGGCAGCACCAAATCGAAGCAAATGCTAGTAAAGAACGTGCAATAGGATTGTTGCACCGGTTCAGTAATAGAAACACCAGTATGCGAAGGGCTACGTTGATGATGATTTGTAAGTTTTGCGTCCTCCACATTCTCTAAATTGAATTTTCTTTTTTTTTCAGTATGTGCAGCATACAAGCTAAGACCTTTAATACTACTGGAAATACAAGCGCTGCGTCATTGTCTTGGGTTGCCAAATCTTGTGGCTAACAATGTGCGTTATCTGGAGGATGGAATTATTGCACTTGAGTTCAGGTTTAGGCAACCTACTGTCCTGACTTTCCTGAAGCTTTACAATGCATACCTCTCCCGTTTGCCATCCATTTTCATCAATTCATCTCATTCATTTTTCAAACCGTGTTGGTGGCGTTATCGACATGCGCAAGTTGTTCCTTTCCAGATGCTGTTATCAAAGCTTCAAGCTCGTCTACCGTGCCTGATTTCTCCAAATTCTACTATACTGAAAGTGAAACTGATTTTGGACGATATTTTTCCCAAACACGCAAAACTTTTTCCAGCGCGTATACTTGAAGGTCTCCTTCAAGACCACCTTATTTATTTTCAGTCTCACTTGGCGATTTCAACGGACGCAACAGAAAATTTAGAGAAGCCTAGAGTTGCCAACTTTTCAAATCAGCTTAATTGACCTTTTGCTTTTCGTCTCGCTATTACACCCTAATATTTCTTGCAGAATTTCTCGTAAAAATTCTGGCCTTCAGAAAATTGGGCCAACAGGAAGGTACAGTAATAATTGTTACAGATGCACTTTCGGTCTGTGGTTATTAGCTTCAACTAATCGGTCACACCTGCTGAGTAGATTTACGACCCTTGACCCTGAAAATTTTTCTTAATTCCGCTTTGTCTGGGTCCCTGGACATAGCGTAATTTTTTAAAAAGAATCACCTGACTCGCTCCCATTGTCGTCACTAAATGGTCCGCTGTTAAACGTTCTTCCTAAATTCCCTTATATCAATGGCTAGATTTAAGCGCTTTTTATGTCTAAATTGTAGTGAATCGTCCCTACTTTCCAAAAATGATTTTCGGCATCTAAAATTTTTGTGGAACACGAGCAAATGCCTTTCTAGACAATGCGAAGTGACGCTATCACGCTTCTGTTGTAGAGTTCCCCGCCTAAATTTTTACTTTCATTGACCTGGTTTATCCATAACTAACTCACGCTCTTTTTCTAATGAACCAGAAGCTATTAACAATTTCTTTCTTTCTTGCCACCGCTTCTCATGCCTCCGTAGAATGTTCCCCCTATTTCAACTGGTAATCTGGGTTTAACACTTACAACAACAAGCATTTTGTCTTTTGGTGCCTATCAATTAGGCACAAGCCATGCGTCGATGATTACTGTCCTGCACGACTTGACGGAAGCGTCCGGAAGGCTATGCCGCTAGGGTACCAACCGTGGGACACATTATTTCGCTGTTATTTTTTTGGTAGGTTTATGTATAGCCCCTCTCAAAATTTGTGTCATCATTTAGTTGCCTTCGTTTTGAATGTTTGCCTTTAGCCTTATTGGCGTCGTTTTGCGTGTACTTTTCAATCAATGCAATGGGGCCAATCCTCCTCGTGGGTACCATCCATCTTTTGAAACAACAACAACAACAACAACAACAACAACAACAACAACAACAACAACAACAACAACAACAACAACAACAACAGCAACAACAACAACAACAACAACAACAACAACAACAACAACAACAACAACAACAACAACAACAACAACAACAACAACAACAAAATATTCTATGAAAATTTAGTTTTTCTTTTAATTCTAATCAAGACACCTCAAACCGCCTGCTTCTTTGCCAATCCCTGGTAGTGGGTATCAACCAGTATTTGGAGACAAGACAAGACTAAGCACAACGACCGCAAGCAACACAGCTTAAAGGGTATCCTCACCTTCTCCCGTGAGCCGCGTCTTCTCCTTTCCCTATAACCCGATAGGTTGCCCTCTACGAAATGTCACGTGTGTCCCTGGAGAGCCAGGGCTCGGTGGAGTACCGGCCACCGTTCTCGGGCAACAGCTCGCCCATCGATTCCTGCGCCAGGAGGAGCGGTGAAGCGACGCCCGAGGCTGAGTGAGTGTCTCTCCGTCCCAGTACAAGCCGAGATTCAAGATTCAGGAAAAGTAGAACACACAGAGAGAGACACACACATAGAGAAATATAAATAATAGGTGAAATGCAAACAGGTTAGCCATATTAAGCGTCTTGCTTGGTACTCTTCAGAAGCGAACGGGGAAAAGGTAGAAATGATCCAGAGAAAAGAAGAAAATTTGTGACGAGGATGTTTTCACAGAAGAACGAGAAAGAGAAAGCACGATTTTTTTACTTGGATCAGTTAGACACGTTTCTTGCTTAGGACCGGGACGGAGACAGGGACTTATCTCGTATCTGCAGTGAGGTCGAGTGGACAGGGCCGCATGTCCCGGAGAAGACGAGGCACAGCGAGTAGAAGATAGGGTCAGTACGCAAGGAAGAGGGCGTATTTTCCCTCAGGGCAGCCACTTTTGTGATAGTTTTGTGCAAAGATTAGTAGACAAAAAATCTGGCGCAAGTATGGCGGTTGAGCAAAAATGGGAATAACCGGTTGTACCACGTGGATTCGTCTAAACATTGTCCTTGTGTCTTCAAATCACTCTCTGAGTTTGCGAGTAATCATATTCGACAAAATATTGGGTTATAAATGCAACTCTCAAAGAATATATTAATGCATAGAGAGCATTATCGCCATCATATGCGTCAAAAAAATGTAATTCCTTGCAAAGAAATAAAGTGCAGTAGCCACAAGTCTGTCATACGGTACACAAACAGGAAGATTAGCCAAATACACGTAGTTAACCTATAACTGAATGACCGCAGCGCCAGATATTGGTCCAATGAGATTAGTGGGAAACTGTGTCCCCGACCGCAAACATGCGGCGTTCCTCTCGTACACGGCGTGCTAGGCTTGAGCACCGTGCTAGAGTTCCAGCGCGGTCCTGGCTGTAGCCCTAGCATTGAATGCAGCATGCAGAAGCAGCGACGAGCACTGCTGGAGTGTTTATATAATCGATATCGGTACAAGCTTAGTTATGGGCAGTGTGTGATACTTCACCGTTATTTCGTAGATTCTGGCGAATGTGTTTCCAGAATGAGCCCTCGGCACTTGCTAAAGCTAAAGGTGTTCTTGCAGCGCAGTGTTTCTGCAAACGTATCGAAATTGCCTGATCATTCATTATTTCATATTCCGTCAAACAACCGTAATGGTGTGCCTTTCTTTAAACGTTTTGATGACATTTGGCCAAATAGTTAAGAAATCGTAGATCTGGTTCGTTATTTATAAACCTAACGAATCGGAACTCTTGACCTTAAGCGTGATGATTTGGATTAGAAAACAAACAAACAAACAAACAAACAAACAAACAAACAAACAAACAAACAAACAAACAAACAAACAAACAAATTGAATTCGGTCTCATTTTTCGCATACGTGCGCCCAAAAGACTGCGCACAGAACACAGCTCCCTTGACCGTCCAAGCTCTGCAACATTGCGAAAGTCAAGCTCCCTTGACCTCGCTCCCGGCTTGCAGCCAAGCTGCGCCGCCCTTTCCGCGTGGCGAGTGGTCGAGGCGAGTGCGTGATCGCGTGCATGGTCCAAGTTCCCGAGCTTGAGCGACCGAACGATAATTTTGCACGTGTTTGGGGCAATAATGTTGGTAAAAGAAACTTCAGCAGATCGTGGCGAAAGCTTTAAGCAGTATTCCCGACGAAAAACGACTTCGTAGACTTACGCTCGAGCGATGGGCTCAGCGTCTTACTCAACTTGCGGAGAGGTGTAGCAATGAAAAAGTCACTTCAAAACACCGAGCATTCCGGCATTGGCAACACGGAAGGGTGGAAGTATTGTGCAGGTGCGGCGCTTACAGTCCATGAGTGCCAAAAAACACGCTGTGTTACTAGCCGGCTATTACGCAATTCTTACTGAGAACATAAGCCTAGGTGTTTTCTGGTAACAGCATAGCACCAGCGTTGCATACATTTGACTCGAACTTGCTGCCCTGCGACTGATTCGGCAATCTCAGGTATGGTTGTTTTAATCTAATAGTATATCATCGAAGGGTTCGTACCATAAGCTGACGTATGCGCAATTGCGTAATAAATCGTGGATGTAGCAGTACGGTTACGTGCGACCAAACAAAAAGAGGAATGTCGCCACACAAACCATTAGAATGCATCGCAGGAGGCCAAAACCACAAACCCACGGTGTCACACTGTACAGAAATCGCAGTCGATTTCGGCAGTCTAAGGAAATTCCAAGCACGTGACAAAATTGCATGTTTCGTCCGTTCCCCATTTATGTCCGCGTACGATGCGATACGCTACACCTCGACAGAAAAACACTTACCCTGCAATGCACATGCAGCACGCATGCATAGTTTTCGCGCATTGTTTGTTCAACACAATGAGCTGATTGTAGACTTCTTTTCATCGAGGGCAAGCATGAGCTGTGTTTGTAGACTGCCTCATTACTGCCGAGCCATAATAAATGACAGGCGAGTCTATCCTCAAGAAATTTCCAGCCGCAATGGGCTTGGCGGTCACATAAGCCTCCACAAGTTGGGTCAACGTAGTACTGACTGAGCTGTTCAAGGGTACATGCCTAGGCCCATGTAATGTCTTAATTCCATACTTTCTAGTACCTTTTGATGACAAATAACACCCTGTATGTCACATTCGACAAGTGGCCTTCGTCACGGCAAATGACCAACGTGTCTTTGCTAGAGGTGAGCAAATACGCGCGCGCTAGAGTAGCAAGTTGCTTCAGCAACACAAGCGCCACAAGAAAGTGGTACGCAGTGACAGCGCGACAGTCTTCTCGGCCAAACGCTAGCGCCAGCTACGGAAAGGTGAGAGCGCGCGCGCGTTTCGCCTCATATTTGGGGGAAGTGGTGGCTGCTAGAGGAATCGCATGCTGCAAAACGTTCCATGCCGGAAGCGGGCCCCTAAACGTCACTGAGAATGAAAGCGTGAAAATAAAAGCGATGGGGGCGTCGATCTGTCGCGCTGTGCCCTCTATGACCATCAGAGCACTCGACTAACATTGCTATCTCTGCGAAACCGTGCGCGCACACCGCATTATACACTTCTCTTTTTTGCTGCATGGGGAACGCGACGAATGGGACCGCTAAAGCAAAACCTACCAGCTTGCGCAATCTCGGAGGCCATGCATATCGCAACGCTGGCTTGATGAGCACTATCGTGTAGCGCTGCACTCGCCATGGTTCACGAGACGTACGAGACCGATGGCAAACCGTTGGCCTGACTCAGCGCCAAATCAAATGTTGGATAACGTTAGCTTGACGTTTGCGGTTCTGGCCAGAGCTACTCGCACCAGCACAGCAGCAACGCTAGTTTACCCAAAGTGCGTGAGCGCGCTACGCTCGTGCCAGGTGCGGAGGTGCCCTCTACAGAGAGGCAGTTACTGCGCTGCAGGTTATCCACTATTTTCGATCCCCTCTTCCATTAAGAACATCCTCTTCCCTGGAGATGCCCTAAACGTGCACACGCGTGCCGCGCATGCGCCCTCAGCGCCCTCAGCACGACAGCAGCACCATAACGGCCGCGGTGGTGGTGCAGACGGCGCGAACGCACTTAGAGCGTCCGTATAGTTTCTATCGAAGTATGCATTAAGCCTTAAATGTAGGAGAGCGACAGAGAGAGAGAGAGAGAGAGAGAGAGAGAGAGAGAGAGAGTGAGTGAACATTTTGTCGTACCACTGTTCGGCGAGCTGCTTAATTGGTTCCTCGTGCGGATCAACATTGCAAGGAGGATACATATCCCGCGCAGGCAACACCTCCGCGAGGAGTGCATGAGCCTGGCGCCAGACTTCGCACGGAGCAGCCTGCAGCTGGCGCTGGAGTTGCACGAGGTGATCCGGGAGTCCGCAGGGTCGCGCAACGTGCTCTTCTCGCCCTTCCTGCTGTCGAGCGCCCTGGTGGGGCTGTACAACGGTGCCCGGGGCCGCACGGCCGACCAGATCGCGCGGGCCGCGCACCTGGGATACGAGGAGCCCCGTCAGGTGTCCACCTGCCTGCCCATCTGGCACGCGCGGCTGTTCCCCACGTGGCCGGACAGCAACAGGCGCAACTTCGAGATGCGCCACGACAACTGCCTCGTCTACGACAAGGGGCTCCGCCTCGCCGATGGGTACAAGTGAGTGCACGGAGGACGTCATGAATGGGAACTGAACATGCGCGTTAAATTCTTTTTATGACAAGTTGAAGATATGATCTATCTATCTATCTATCTATCTATCTATCTATCTATCTATCTATCTATCTATCTATCTATCTATCTATCTATCTATCTATCTATCTATCTATCTATCTATCTATCTATCTATCTATCTATCTATCTATCTATCTATCTATCTATCTATCTATCTATCTATCTTCAACATTCACGTACGATGTCACACACCTCTGCTTTTTTCACTTAAACCCATAAGAGCGCTATAAAGTTACGAATGAATGAAAGAACGAATGAAACGCTCACTTTAATTTCTTCATTGGAAATACATTGCCGAGTTTAGGAGTGTGATTCCTGTGTTCTTAAGGAATCACAAAAAGAAATCGAAACACTTTATTATGCCTACTGCGGCTAGATCTCTCTATTTCCTTAACAGTACAGAAATTGGAAGAAAACTGGTAACTCTTGACTTCCGACACAATGAAAATTTCGGCAGAGACGCTTAAGAATGTGCTCTACTCCAGTCGCAACTGCGTATGGCACATCTGCGCTATGTCGCGCGGGCTCTACCTTGTAAGCGATCTGCGAGGGGGGCAGAGTTTAGGCGCACGGCGGCTCATTGCTTTGTGTGTGCAGTGTTCTAGCTGCTTAGTTTGCGTTGAAGCTTAGACAGCACGAAGGTCACTTCGCTCGCTGCTGCTGCCGTGCTTCCTCACGACAGCTTTTGACAGCGAGTATCCACGGTCTTGTACTCGGATGAGTTCATGTTTTCCTGTGCGCGTTCACACCATGCTTGTTAATTTAGTTAGTAAGCGAATGCTTACAAATTTACAAGAATCATAAAACAACTATCCTTACTTGGTAAGTTGTCTACTAATTTCGGGCGTAACTGCGACTTTTTGAGTGCCATCTTTCAGTCACAACGACGCCGACGTATTTTCACGTAATGGGACATATAATACATTTACATTATTAATTGGCGCTCGAAGGGCGCACACGAGCAAGCCTCACTCGATGGTGCGCAGGAGATGGCTGAGCCGCTGGTGCCGCGTGGAGGCCGAGGATTTCGCCCACGACCCGACAGACGGCGTGGTGTTCCCCACGCGCATGACGGCCTGGATCGGAGCTCTCACTTCGTTCTCCTGCAAGACACCAGAGGACGCCTCCTTCTGGACAGAGGTGGGCACTTTTCGACTTGCGCTCGGTGTGCTCTTGATGTCTATATACTTGGGGGTAATTTTCTAGGGCTATGCAAGAAAAAGGTACAGTGGCGACGCTTCATGAACACTTGTTACCGTGGAGGAATTAATGACTAAAACGGTTATTGGTAGAAAAGGCAGGCTATTTGTTCTTCCCCGCCCTGGTTGGGTGGTCTTCTCAGCCCAGAAAACCTCTGGTGCTTGCTGTGTTCCTGAATCTGTGTTCTCTGATCCTCCAGCGCCCGCCAGACAGCAGCTCTTCCCACTTTTCACCGAGGTCGTCTTTGACTCTTGTTACTGGTTCCGTTAGCACATCGCTTGCTTGGGTCTTTTTCTGCTTCTCGAGCTCCAAGCTAAGGTTGTATTGCTGAGCCTTCACTTTGGTCCGTTTGACTCGTGCTGCGAATATAGCGCGGACATTTGATCATCAGGTGTGCAAGAGTCTCGGGCACGTTGCAGTGAGGTCAGAGGCAGTGAAATTGCGTCTGGTAGATGTAATCCACGAGGATTCCATGTGCATAGGTGTTGGCTTGTTGTCGGCAGATTATGGCGCTGTCGTGCTGAGCTGTGGGTGTTATGGGGAATCGAATCATCGCTCCAGCTTGTAGTGGTTTAAATATGGCCGAGTAGGTTGTGGGTAAGTTGTGTACTCGTTGCGGCCCGGATGCTGGGAGGAAGAAAAAAAAAAGGAAGAGGAGCGTAACGTCATAAAATTGATTCAAGAAAAAGTCCGCCCAACACGTGATCATGTCACGGCAAGTTGTAGTGTCTTCCACCGATACGCTACCCATGCTTAGCATGGGATTTTCTTAAGACACCATGGATGCGACACCAACGTACGGCTGTGGTATTGGCATGTTGAAACGAACATAATAGAGGTGTGATTTGCAATAAACAAGCGATGTTGCACAAATATATCGGAAGAGAATGTGCACCGAACGGCTGACAATATATCCTAGCTAGTGCACTCGGCTAAAAACTACCTGGAATCAAGTATGGTGGGCCGAGTCTCCCGAGCGCAGGGCCACTTGCCCTGCTGGGTTGATTTTTGGTAACGAAAAAGCGAAGGTGATGGCTTCATGGATAGTTGGGTTGGTAAGGCTGGCTGAGTGGCATAATGCTCCCTCCAAGGTTATTTCCGTCGTCAGTGGTTTCTCGCTACTTCGAACATGTACTAAATATGCAAAGACTCAACATACGACGGTTCCGCGGTCTCCCTAACGCGGAAGGGAAAAGAAAAAGAAACTCAGTTAAATATAACACTCAGTAACAGTGGTGTAGCCAAGAAATGCCACACCGGTCCTCTACCCCTGTCCCGAATTTTCTCTGTTAGTATGTGGTCTACCCAGCCGCCGTATACCCGTTACTCTCCCTGCTATCCCCAGTCAAGTGGGTGCACCCCCGCCCCCCTGTTGAAAAATATTTCTGCATCCGCCGCTACTCTGTAGAGTATTATTGGGAATAAGCTTCATGGCATTGTCAGAGCAGTTTTCTTTCCAGTTAGCTATCGAACCGAAAATATTGCTCGGTACCAAAGATAGGGCAGTATACAAATGTGGGCCAATCCCGAAGGTTGTGTAGACTCAAAATGTAGACCATACTTCGTTGATGGTGCTCTTCAGCAAAAAAGAAAATAAATAAATCTTACGCGTTATGCGAAATGGAACCCGTGTAACATGGGCTTATCAAGTGCAGTGGCTCAGCGCTATTGTCAAGCTGCTCCGCGAATTTGTTGTTCTTTATAACCGGTTTCTTAACACCTTACGAATATCAGTGACATAAACGGATTACCTTAAAATACGAAGAAAACAGAGTAGAAGTATCAGTCACCTATTGCCTGGCCTTGTAATTTTGAAATTCCTTCAAGCCAAGGGATTCCACCGTAGGCAGCCAGTTGGGAACAACCTCTTGCGTTTTGAGTACTTCAATGTACCAAGTAATGCGTCCAAGAAGCAGAAGATACAGTGGACGCCGGTCGGGCTCGCAGTAAAATTCCGCAATTGAAGCCCGCCATAAACAGTGAAGGCCAAGAAACATCATTAAGTTGAACGGCAGCCCGTCTCGGTTATCGACTACTAGAAATCTGATTCCTAGTGAATGTAGCCGTAGTTCTTTCTTTAACGTACTCGACGAAACGCCCCAGAAGTACACTCCTTCCCAACAGAGCAAACAAACATGGCAAATTGTATCCAGTTTTCTGCATATAAAGCAAGGCGAACCCCACGGTAAATAAGAACCTCTCTCTTTCCCAGGGAAGGAGGGAATAATTCTCAGTGCTGGCAGGCAATGTCGTGCCTCCCGTCTCGGAGGCTATGTCAGGACTTCACTATTACGCCGCTATATGGTGCCGCGTGTCCACAGGGGAGTTGTATGATATGAGTATTTATGATAACTCAAAGGGAAGCTCATTACTTTTCGAAGCGAGATCGGGATGCCTTAGAATGCGCACCTATAAAGGGTGATATAAGAAGGAAGAAGCATGTGCTTGCTGCAGTAAAGCTAGGGAAACTATGGAGCACGTTTTATTAGAATGTGAAGACGTCTACCCAGCGGTCGATTTAGGCATCACTGGCCTCCTTGAAGCCCTTGGGTTCAGCGAGAGCAGTGGAAAAGTAAACATGTCCGCAACAGAGATTAGTAAGAGGCCGATTGGAGGATTGATGGTGTAAAAGTAGGGAAACGACAAAAAACGGAGACGTACAAAAGCACAGTTCGCAGTAGGTGATCAGAAAATTTGTTTGTGGGAGTTCATAGCGTTTTTTCTTCGTTTTTTTATTGTTTAACCTAGGTAGGACATTAGGCAGTATAATAGCATGAGCTTGGTGATGCCACCCACCGCCCTGTTGCAAAGGGGACGCTCATAACATCCACCCACCCATCCATCCATCCATCCATCCGTCCGTCCGTCCGTCCGTCCAATTATCCATCCATCCATCCATCTATCCATCCATCCATCCATCCATCCATCCATCCATCCATCCGTCCGTCCGTCCGTCCGTCCGTCCGTCCTTCCATCCATCCACCCACCCACCCACCCACCCACCCATCCACCCATCCATCCATCCATCCATCTATCCATCCATCCATCCATCCATCCATCCATCCATCCATGAGTACGTATCATCAATGTGTACACATACCACAGGTGCCTAGGCCGACGTATGCAGATGACATAGAGCTACTAGCGGATAATAGAAAATATTTACAAAGACTTGCGAGTACGTGTGGCAACGCAGCGACAAATGTAAGCTTTAAGATTAGCTCAGAGAAATCGGGAATTGGGACCTTGAAGGAATAGACAAGTAACTACGTGGTGTCAATTCAACAGCAAGTCATACATAGTCAAGCAATATAAATACCCTGCTGTATACATAAAATAACTAAAGACTTACTCAAGCACCCACCAAGATAGTCTGAAAATAAAGGGGAAGCGGAATACAGCAACAATGACACATAGATCGCTTTGGGTCTGCAATAAATATGAGGTGGTGCGTGGAATCTGGAAAGGAGAATTGGTGCTAGCGCTAATGTGCACAAATTCCTTTCCGTGCTTCAAATTAGATATATTGTTTGGGATGGAACTTAACCAATGATTGGTAGGCCGGTTCGCTTTGGGCGCCCACGGTAAAACCAGAAATGGAGCACTGCAAGGTGACATGGGTTCGGACTTTTGTGAAGTTAGAGAAGTGCAGTGCAAGTGTAGTTTTGAAGAAACGCTACGGAACATGGATGAAAGTAAATGCGCGCCTCTGGCACACAAATATATTTATCTCAACAGCATGGACACTGAATGCAGGAAGAGGCCAAGAAAGTTGGCCATGAACTACAGGGTAATTGAATTTCTATATTGGCACCCGTGAGTAATAAAAAAAATAAATTGAGAAAGAAAGGCAGGTAATTGAATGCAAATGAGGGACACAAGAAAGACCACGGTAACATAGAAATTAAAATGAAAAATATGTACCATAACAGAAAGGACCTTGCTCTGAGCCGTAGGCCCGAGTTGGCTGCATCAGAAGAAAAATATAACGGACGAAATATTCGAAACAGGATGAGCCACGTGTGTGCTGCATCAAAAATTCGGAGACAACTCAGGACATCATATGGGAATGCGAAGGTATTCACTCAGCGAGACGCGTAGCTACCGTCAACCTTCCAGAAGTGATGGGATTCAAAGCTGAGGGAAGCATTGGCCGCTCATCAGTCGAGATAAGCAAGCAACGTTCAGAGGATTTTCGGGAGAAAAAGACACGGAAGAAATTGATAGGGCCGGATCCGTCGCAGCCATAGGTATATGTACAAGGTAGACATAGAAATCTTAAGGAAAAGGCAAAATATTAAGGAGATGCCGAGAAAGCGCTAGACTGAGAAGTAAGCATTGATTCCCTGATTAGCTCAAGCAGACTCGGTGGCGATTTGTCAACGCCCTGTTCCAAATCGGATGCCACTAAATCATCATCATGATCCAAGTGTAATAGAAGAACCCGGCTTCAGTACCCGCCTCGTACATGAAGCGCATCGCCTATTCGCATACTTGCATAATCATGCAAATGAATTGGGCCCAATCTTTTATGAGAAATGCAAGGTCAGCAGTAGGTTTCCTCGGTGTCCTCAGTGAAATGAACAAGGAACCTTGTTGTGTATTTGTTTAAAGCTAGGTACAGTTTATGGGTAACCTTTAGACAAGGTGCAGTGTGCATGGTCTAATTCATGCATTGACAGTAAACTACGTATGCAAGCGAGCCGGAGCATTGCAGGTGTGTTTTGTGAACAACCCACAGTTTATTTCATGGTCCTGGTAGAACTGTGAACGCAAACGAGATAAAATTTAGCCAGAAAAAAAAGGGGGGGGGGTGGAGGATTGTACGCTATGAGCGTGAATACATTAGTGAATTTGTAAATATTGCACCCATTCTATTAGTCAATGGTGCACTGTTTTATCTGACCATTAAATGGCCCTGTCCAGATACGTTGGTTTTCTCTTAATGCCAACTAGAATATCGGCTATCCCCGTTCTCTCTCTAATCCACACTTGTCTCTTCCTGTCTCATAACGTTACGACTAATATTTCTCGTTCCGTCGTTTTTCGCGCGTCCCTTAAGTTGTTCTCGAGGTTTTTTGTTGACCTTCAAATTTCCGCGACTTATGGTGGCACCGGTTGATTGCAATGATTGTACGCCTTTCTTTTCAACGACAGTGGTAAGCCCCCAGTCAAGATTTGGGTATACCTGCCGTACGCACTCCAACACCAAGGGAAGGCAAGCACAGTCGATGACGGCAGAAATTTAGGTAGAGTGATTAAATTAGAAAATTTGCAGGGTCGCAAGATGGAATCAGCTAGGGCAAGACAGGGGTAACTGGAGATCTTTCGGAGAGGCTTTCGTCCGGCAGTGGGGGTAAAAACACGCTGATAATAACAATTGCTTAAGAAGTGCTCTAAAGCGTCATATGCGGCCAAGGTTTCCACCGGACCGGTAATATACGGGGAATACTTGAAGGTCTGTGATGTAATTACTTGAAAATTGAATTCTTATTTGTACTGTACAAAAAAAAAGCTTTGCTGGAAATTGGGTTGTGATTCTGCGAGGTCGCAGAAGTTTTCAGTATCTTTTGTCTTATTTTATTGTTTTAAGGACCATATTTGTTTCTTTTCTTCCCCACCTTAACACTAACATGGATGGGAATGCGGGACTACCTTCAGGAGCACTCTTACTTGTGGGGTGTTTGCCTCGGTAGCTGACATTTAATTGCCACAGGGAGTGTAGACAGAAAATTTGCACGCGTTGTTGCGTTTCGCCTGCGACACGTGGTTTTGCCGGCGCGACTGCGGCGGGGCGGCAGACATTTTGGCCCGATCGTCGTCGCCGCAACGCTCATCGCCAGGTGTTTCCAGGCGCGACTGCGGCGATGCGACCGCAAAGGATCACCCTCTCATTCCAGTCATTGTGCCCGAACCAGGCGATGCGAAAGCAGGGATCATCCTCTCATTACAGTCATTGTGCCCGACCGGCAGCGCTACGACAGGGTGCTACGAGATCGTGCTCGACATGGTGCTACGGCAGCGCTACGACAGGGTGCTACGAGATCGTGCTCGACATGGTGCTACGGCAGCGCTACGACAGTGTGCGTCACCATTAGCCCATTGTACATTCACGTGCTCGTCTTTTGAGGGGTTCCTTCTTGCCCTCAACTGCGAGAGTATAAAAACAGCTGCCCCCGGACGCCAAGAGGAGGGCTCCGATTTCTTCTGTTGAGTGAAGTGCTCTCCCGTCTCTCTACTTCGGTCAAACCTGACCGCCAACTCTTTGCGATGTTAAAATAAACAAGTTGTTTCGTTGTTACCAGTCGACTCATGCTTTGCCGGGACCTTCGGATGCTTCCAGTTGTACCCCAGGCCGCCAGGCGAACGCTACCCTTGGGGCTTGCGACCCAGGTACAACCACGGGCGTCAGCGCCGAGTTCCCAACAGATCGTACCAGCGGTGCGATCCAAACATCTGGTTGCCAGCGGTGAGATCGCCTCCGACTGCAAATAACTGTCTGCCAGCGGTGAGATCGCGACAACGGAGGCCAGCAGCGAAGAGATGCAGTTGACTGTATGCTGAGCAGCTCAACGACGATCCGGGAGCAGTGCAACGAGCCCTGTGTGATGACTGGTTGCCTGCAGCGGAACGACTGCGCTGGACTCTTGGCTGCGAGGTTTGGTGAGTGCGGGACTTTCTTCTTCTGAGCTTTGCCAGGCTTTTTGTTAGTGTCAGAAACAGAGCTGGTAATTGTGGTTGTCGTTGCTGCCGGGTTAGTTTGCGGCAAGACAATAGTAAGCAGTAGAGAAAGCAGCATTCAGAGCAGCCATGGATTTGAAGTCGTTGCGCAAACCGAAATTGTTGGAGCTTGCAAGAGAGTTGGGTCTGGATGTCTCGGACAAACTCAGAAAACCAGAACTGCTAAAGGCTATTCTTGAGTTAGAGGCTGAGGATGACGAGCTGTCGGAATGCCTTGAGACTATTGAGGAGAGGTCAAAAAGACAGGAGCGCGAACTTAAAGAACAGAAAGAAAAAGAAGAGCGTGAACGTAAAGAACAGAAAGAGCGAGAGCAACAAGAGAAAAAAGAAGAGCGCGAACACGCTTTGGAAATGAAGCGTCTCGAGGTAGAGATGGAACGCGCTCGTAATGGAAGTCAGGCACACGGTGCAGGAGAACGAGTATTGTTCAAAATGACTGACCTGATGCGGCCGTTTAAGCTTGGAGAGGACATTGGTTTGTTCCTGGTTAACTTTGAGCGAACGTGCGAGAAGCAGGGGTTCTCTCGGGAAACGTGGCCACAGCGCTTGCTCACTTTGTTACCCGGCGAGGCGGCCGACGTAGTCGCTCGCTTGGATAGAGAGGAGGCAGAGGATTTCGACACAGTGAAATCGAGTCTTCTAAAAAAGTACCGGCTGTCTGCGGAGGCGTTCCGTCGGAAGTTTCGGGAAAATGAGAAAGGCAAAAGTGAGTCATATACAGAGTTTGCGTATAGGCTTATGTCGAACATGCAGGAGTGGCTCAAAGAAGAGAAAGCGTTTGGTGACCACGATAAAGTTCTGCAGTGCTTCGGGCTAGAACAGTTCTATAGTCGGTTACCGGAGAACGTGCGATACTGGGTCTTGGATAGGCCAGACGTTTGTACGGTGGCTAAAGCCGCTGAGCTAGCCGAGGAGTTTGTGACGCGTCGGGCTCGCGGAGCTAAGGACGGTCAAAAGGGTGAATTTGGCTCGAAGTTCGAGAGGCCGAAGTTCACACCCATGAGAGCAAAGGGGAACACGCGTAGTGCGGATGCGAGTGGAAGCAGTGCGACCGAACCTAAGGAGACGGCGGCAGCCGAAGCCGAACGCAGAAAGCGGTTCGAGATGAGGCAAGCGCGCGTTTGTTATACGTGCCAGAAGCCGGGTCACTTTTCGGCGCAGTGTCCGGAAACAACACCAAAAGTTGTGTTTTTTTCAATAGGCAGCACTGACGAGAACATGAAGCTTCTCGAGCCTTACATGCGAGACCTCCTCGTGAACGGGAAAGAGTGCCGAGTGCTTCGCGATTCCGCAGCTACGATGGATGTAATTCACCCGTCTTACGTAGAACCCCATATGTTCACGGGCGAGTGCGCATGGATCAAGCAAGCCGTGGAAGCTCATAGCGTGTGTCTGCCGGTAGCAAAAGTGCTTATTGAAGGACATTTCGGAGCGCTTGAGACGGAGGCGGCAGTGTCATCTATGCTGCCCCCCCAGTACCCGTACCTATTTTCAAACAGGTCCGATCACCTCCTGCGCGAGAAGGGGCTTTTGTTTGGTGAAGCTAGTGTTCAGGCCTTAACCAGATCGAAGGTTCGGGAGCTCGCTGCAAAGGCGGTAGTTGCGGGGCCGACGTTATCAAACAACGAAAAAGGGTCAGAGGCGCAGCAAGCTGATATTCCGAGCACGCCCGAACTGAATAAACTTGAGTCTGTAACGTTAAAGGCGCCAGATACTGGAGAGGAAACGCCCGACGCGGGAAAGTTAGAAGAGCTATCTACTGATTTGCTCATCGCGCCTACGTCAGACGGACTTGATAGGTTGCTAAAAGTCAGCCGGACGGCTTTGATAGCCGAGCAAAAAAAGGATGGCAGCCTGGAAAACGTGCGCTGCAATGTCAAAGAAGGTATCGCCAGGAAAACTGCGCGTTTTGTGGAAAGAGGTGGAGTCCTGTACCGGAAGTATCTAGACCGCAGAGGAGTGGAGTTCGATCAGCTGATCGTGCCTCAATGCTATCGTCAGGATCTGTTGCGCTTGTCACACGGGGGTTCGTGGTCCGGACACCTTGGAGTTAAGAAAACTAAGGACCGTCTCTTGCAAGAGTACTATTGGCCAGGGTGTTTTCGGGACGCAGACCATTTCGTGAGGACATGTGACACTTGTCAGCGGGTGGGCAAACCAGGGGACAAATCGAGGGCGCCGTTGAAATTGGTACCTATCATAACGGAGCCTTTTAGACGGCTCGTTATTGATACAGTGGGACCTCTGCCGGTAACAGCCACGGGGTACAGACACATTTTGACTGTGATCTGCCCAGCGACAAAGTTCCCTGAAGCAGTGCCGCTTAAAGAACTCAGCTCAGTTGAGATAGTTAATGCACTACTGTCCATATTTGCGCGAGTTGGTTTCCCTGCGGAAATCCAATCAGATCAGGGCACAGTGTTTACTAGCGCTTTGACGACAACTTTTCTCGAAAGGTGTGGGGTAAAGCTGTTACACAGCTCAGTGTACCACCCACAGTCGAATTCCGTTGAGAAGCTCCACTCCGTCATGAAGCGCGTGTTGAGAGCGTTGTGTTTTGAACATCGAACTGACTGGGAGCTGTGTCTGCCTGGGGTGATGTTTGCTTTAAGGACCGCGCCGCATGCGGCTACGGGGTTTTCGCCAGCTGAACTGGTGTACGGTCGCTCGCTTCGATCTCCGCTTCGCATGCTTCGAGAATCGTGGGAAGGTAGGGGCGACGACCCAGTCGTGGTGGAGTACGTACTTAAGCTCCTCGAACGCTTAAGAAGGGCACAGGAGTTGTCAGGTGAAGCAATGACAAAGGCCCAGCAGAGGGCCAAGGTTTATTATGATCGGACAGCCAGGGCCCGTCGTTTTGAGGTGGGCGATGAGGTCATGATATTGCGCACATCGCTAAACAACAAACTAGACGTGCAGTGGGAGGGCCCAGCACGAATTGTTCAGAAACTGTCGGACGTTAACTACGTGGTAAGTCTGCCAGGAAAGCGGAAAGCACAGCAAGTTTACCACTGTAATCTGCTCAAACCTTATAGACAAAGGGAAGCAGTGGTGTGCATGATGGTAAACGTTCCTGAAGAGCTTCCGGTCGAGCTTCCGGGACTAGGCTCAGTGACGAACAGGGAAGACACCGGTCAAGTCATTAGTGACCTTATCAGTAAAGCACCGCTGTCGCCCGAGCAGAAAACCGAACTACACCAGCTATTACAAGAGTTTCAAGGTCTGTTCTCTGAGAGGCCTGGTAGGACTTCTGTACTTACTCATGATATAGAACTTACCTCCACAGAGCCAGTACGATCCAAGGCGTATCGGGTGTCACCCCGCCAGAGCGATATTATGGAGGCTGAGGTAAAGAAAATGCTACAGCTCGGTGTTATTGAGGCAGGTGAGAGTGATTATACCTCCCCTTTGATTTTAGTTGAGGTACCGGGCAAGGAACCTCGTCCTTGCGTCGACTACCGCAGGCTTAATTCCATCACTAAGGATCAAATTTATCCGATCCCTAACATCGAGGAGCGCCTTGAGAAAGTTAGTAGCGCTCAGTTTATTTCCACCCTAGATCTTGTCAGGGGTTATTGGCAGGTTCCACTTACAGAAGAGGCTAGTAGGTATGCGGCGTTCATTTCACCAATGGGAACATTCCGTCCTAAAGTGTTGAGTTTTGGTTTGAAGAACGCGCCATACTGTTTTTCAAGCCTCATGGATAAAGTGTTGCGGGGACAGCAAGAATTCGCTTTACCGTATCTAGACGACGTAGCGATATTCTCCGCATCCTGGTCTGAGCATATGACACACTTGCGGGCAGTGCTAACCCGCCTGCGCGAAGCGGGCTTGACAGTAAAGGCTCCTAAGTGCCAGTTAGCACAGGCCGAGGTTGTCTACCTCGGTCACGTGATTGGTCAGGGTCGTCGCCGCCCCTCTGAAATAAAAGTGGCCGCTGTGCGAGACTTTCCGCAACCGCGCACCAAGACCGATATTCGGTCGTTCTTGGGTGTCGCCGGCTACTATCAGAGGTACATCCCTAGGTACTCTGATATCGCGGCTCCCCTGACGGATGCTCTAAGAAAAACAGAGCCTCAAACAGTCGTCTGGGACGAGACAAAGGAAAGAGCTTTTAGCGCCCTAAAGAGTGCCCTAACAAACCAGCCTGTGCTACGATCGCCAGACTATACAAAAGGGTTCGTTGTTCAGTGCGATGCTAGTGAGCGAGGCATGGGCGTTGTACTGTGCCAACGGGAAAATGGAGAAGTAGAACACCCCGTCCTGTATGCTAGTCGTAAGCTGTCCAGTCGTGAGCAGGCGTATAGCGCCACCGAGAAAGAGTGTGCGTGTCTCGTGTGGGCCATTCAGAAATTGTCATGCTATCTAGCCGGCTCGAGGTTTATCATTGAGACGGATCACTGCCCTCTCCAATGGCTGCAGACCATCTCTCCCAAAAATGGCCGCCTCCTGCGCTGGAGCCTCGCTTTACAACAATATTCCTTTGAGGTGCGTTACAAAAAGGGGAGTCTCAACGGTAACGCCGATGGCTTAAGTCGAAGCCCCTAACGTAGGAATCAGCCTCAAAATTGTTTGTTACTGATGTTTTTCTTCCTGAGGCAGGATTTTTTTTAACATATTGCTTTTGTTTAGTGTTTCAAAGTGATGATATGCTTTCTAGTGCAATTTTTCAATTTGTGGACGCGTTCTGAGTGATGCTAGACTACTGTAAGGAACTAGGCAGTGGTATAAAAAGGGGAAAGAGCCTGGCAGGGCTTAGTGAGGGTTGTGCCGTGCTTGCTGACTGAGCGGTTGAGTTTCAGCGTAGTTCTAACGCTTGCCGGGAACGAGAACAAAAATGTGAACTCTCCCGAAGTCACTTTGCAGTGTCCCGTGCGAACCTGAACGAGAGAACGAGGCCTTCTCTGTGCGCTGCGCTCAAGAAACGTCGAGGGACGCCCGACTTCGGTTATGAGCATCATCGAGCGACATCCCTCCGGACAGCGGATGCAGTCCCCTGTCCATCGGGATCTCCTTCCCCCGGCGGGGCGGTCTGTTGCGTTTCGCCTGCGACACGTGGTTTTGCCGGCGCGACTGCGGCGGGGCGGCAGACATTTTGGCCCGATCGTCGTCGCCGCAACGCTCATCGCCAGGTGTTTCCAGGCGCGACTGCGGCGATGCGACCGCAAAGGATCACCCTCTCATTCCAGTCATTGTGCCCGAACCAGGCGATGCGAAAGCAGGGATCATCCTCTCATTACAGTCATTGTGCCCGACCGGCAGCGCTACGACAGGGTGCTACGAGATCGTGCTCGACATGGTGCTACGGCAGCGCTACGACAGGGTGCTACGAGATCGTGCTCGACATGGTGCTACGGCAGCGCTACGACAGTGTGCGTCACCATTAGCCCATTGTACATTCACGTGCTCGTCTTTTGAGGGGTTCCTTCTTGCCCTCAACTGCGAGAGTATAAAAACAGCTGCCCCCGGACGCCAAGAGGAGGGCTCCGATTTCTTCTGTTGAGTGAAGTGCTCTCCCGTCTCTCTACTTCGGTCAAACCTGACCGCCAACTCTTTGCGATGTTAAAATAAACAAGTTGTTTCGTTGTTACCAGTCGACTGATGCTTTGCCGGGACCTTCGGATGCTTCCAGTTGTACCCCAGGCCGCCAGGCCAACGCTACCCTTGGGGCTTGCGACCCAGGTACAACCACGGGCGTCAGCGCCGAGTTCCCAACAGATCGTACCAGCGGTGCGATCCAAACAGCGTGAGCGAAGAGAGGTCGAAAGTCAATATTTTGAGCCCATGGACTCGCTGTGACAAAGTCAATCCGCCGAGGTGCCTTAATGGCTGTGGCTTTCTGCAGCTAAACACGAGCTCACAGGTTCGACTCCTGGCTTTGGGAGCGGCCGCATTTAGAATGCGCGAAAAGCCGAGACACACTCGTAGATTTAGTGTATACCCATTATAGCATACCAAGTTGCCAAAATCATTCCGAAACGCACCACCACGGCGTCTCTCATAACCGCTGTGTGGTTTGGAGCCGTCAAATTCCAAAATTCAATTTATCACCCGACGTATGAACCACGATGAAGTGCATTATGCGCTTCAACAAATCTTTTTATCTTTGTCCCCCGCGTGTTAGTTTTATGTGGTTTCATGATGCGAAGTGTCGTCACGTGGCTTCGCTGGTGGCGGTTGACGTTCTTATTAGCCGCTCCAATATGTTATGCCGCTTATAGGACACTAAAAGCCGGGGAAGTCTGATCAGTTACTTGAAACGAGATGATCTTTTTTGTTTAGGAAGCGTAAATTTAAGGCGGAAGTGTCGGACTTTCCAGATGACATCACCACACTTGGGTACGTAAATGCCTTTTCTCATGTAGGAAGTGCTGGAACAGGTCATCCTAGCCATCTCACTACATGTGTACACGTTCAATGAAAGAACGCGAGGTACTATATCTTCCGGAGGCCCAAATACAGCTTAGTGCGACTATCGCTTTTCAAGTAGCTTATTGTTACCACCTCTCTCTTCCGAATAATGAAAAAGAAACTTTCCTGTTTAAATGTAACGCCTAGGAGCGGAAGACAACGTCTCCACGGATGTACGGAAAGAAAGTAAACGTGCCCCCGTGTTTCTCCGCGTAACGACGTCTTTTGTTTACTTTAAAACATATACGAATATCTGACACCGTGTGGTGGCTTGGAACACTGGCAAAGAATCATGGATCGCCATGTCGTGTCGCAGTATTCGGTACAACTTCGAGGGTCTAGATATGTGTAAATGTCGACGAATGCTATGGCAAGTGTATGACTAAACCCAAGTTATGCATTTGACGCCTTATCCAGTGCGAATATACTCCGTAAGCACTTTCGAGCACATTTTGATAGGAATTGATGCACGGGGGTTTTAGGAGCATATACACACCGTAATTAGATCACACTCAAATTAAGTGCAATGGCGCTTATCCTTTTCAGCTACGCGCATTACACGTCATTGCCATTAGTGGCATTGTAGCAGTATTTAACTGCTATCAGAGCCCGTGCGCACCTCACTCACATTACGCCCGAGATGACGGCATTCATGCTTCCTTCTATGAGAGTTGATCGTCGGGCTTAGTTGGTTTTGCGTAACTGAACAAGTAACTTAGCGCAATAAAAACCACAGACACAAGAAAGGTGGACAAAGAAAGACAAGCGTCCACACTTCTTGTATACGTGCCCACCTTTCTTGTGTCTGTGGTTTTCATTGCGCTAAGTTACTTGTTCAGTCATGCTTCCTTCCCAAGCTGCGCGTGCTAGCAGCAAAAAACCGGCGCCTAGAGTAAACAAGCTGCTCACTCTTTCCCGCGCGATCAGGTGGACCGCACGACGTCGCTGTTTCTGCTCAGCATCCTCTTCATCAAAGGAAAGTGGCGTCATGTGTTCCACGTCACTCGTGGGTTCTTCCACGAAACGCCTAAGAAATCTAAGGTAAGGAGCTGCATAGAGTACGAAAACTGTTTTCGCGGTTGCGTTTTAGACGGCCCCGCACAGCCTATATAGGATGGAAAAGAGTACGCTGTACACGTGTCCGTGGGAATATAACACACTCGACGGCAGATTTTCGGATTGAATTACGAAGTACAGCGACGAGGTTTAAATATCTTGGCGATTTCTGCGTTTCGAACAGGAGTCGCGACTGTAGCTTATACTTTCTCGAACAGAGGTTCACGAAAGTGATAGGCTATAATATGTTACAGTGGGACATCTGCCTGTTTGTTACCTGTTCCAACTTGCTTACGTGCATCATATAGTAAATAGAAAGTAATCAAACGTAAATCTTTTTTTTTTCGTATAGTGTGTGTGTGCTTTCAAAGGTTGGTCACCCTTTTCAAGACACTGTGATGCCTCAGTAGCCAAGGCGCTCTACTGCCAAGCTCAAAGCCATGGGTTCGAATTCCAGGAAGCACTCCAATGGGGCGGAATCCTATATCACTCGTGAGTCTAAAGCGATGTGGAAGTTAAATAACCTCGGGTGCATAAATTATAGAGGTGTCCCCAACCACATCGTCTAGCACGTGTGTTGCATTATTTTTTGAAACTTGTTCACTAGACGTATTCTGGTTACTTTCTGAGATGTGCGACCTGTACGAATCACTCAGTCGATAGCTTGTTCATAAAGTGTACACAATACGTGGATACAAAAGTATAAACATACAGACAAACAAACAAACACTGGAAATACCAAGAACAATTCAGATTGTAGTTATTTTTCTTAATCAAAAATAACAAACCCTCCATGAGTCCTGCTCCATTTATTAAGTCCACCACAACACGCCTAACAAGAAATCATCACGCGGAATCCCTAGCACCGTACAACGCTAGAGTCAATGCTTTTATATACTCTTTTTTTTCCGCACACAATAACTCAATGGAAATTACTCCCGACTGATCTACTAAACAGTATCGATACCTTTGAGAAAAAAACTTATTGAGAGTTGCAGAGTTATTCTCTTCTGTTCCTGCTATGCGTCATTGTTTATATATTCTTCACGGTAATGTAATTTGTTGTGCTTTTTGCAGTTGTTATTGTTGTTCTCTTTTTGTTTTGCCTCTCCTGCTAGGACCCATTTAGGGTCTGCAGCATGCTGTAAATAAATAAAAATAAATATGGAAGCGAGTACCATAGCAGAAACCTGTAAGGCGAAGTTTTCTTAGTGAATAGAAAAAAAGTCCGACAGACCCAATATTAAGACGACTGTCGACGTAACGCGATTAGGATTGGATCAATGTAGCGACACACCGTATTGCTGAAGGCGCTTTTATTTACATTTAGCAGCGAACATTGTGAAATTTTGATTGCTTCGAATATATGCGACATACACTGTCTCTGGTATATACTATAATACTCGCTTACTAGGATCCGCCATCACCATGACGGCATGACAATGTAGAGCAGACGACGCAGTGACCAAGGTGGTAAGACGACGGTGGCATAACGACAAATAGATGGCGATTTTCAAATGATGACTATGGCATAACCAAGGCAGTCTGACGACAACGGCATGATGAGGATTCGGTGAAGACTACTGCATAGTGATCATGGCATGAAGACGGCTGTATAATGGTAACTGTATTATGACTACGTGATGACGACTTTATGATGACAAGAGGCTGAGGATGATGGAATGACTACGACGGCATGACGTCGACGGTATGGAAACAAATGCATAACAAAGAGTGTATGACGACGTACCAATAAGGACGATGACATGACAACAGTGGCATAATAACGATTGTGATAGCACGACGAAGGCGGAATGACGTCTATGAAAGGAGGAAGGCATTATGACGACGACGGCATGGCGACATTTGCATGGTGACATTCGGATGACGTTTCCCAAATGATGACGGTCGTAAGCCTACAGTGGGACTACGACGGCACAACAGCGATAGAATGACGGCGATAGCGCGACGACGAATACATGACGGGAGTCGGATAACAAATTTGCAATGACGAGGACAGACACGACGGAATTCGCGATTACGTACGCTGTGATGACGAATGCCTGATGAAGATAGCATGGCGACGGCGCAGTGACTACGATGTCTCTACAATGGTATGAGGACAATGGGTTGACGACGACGGCGTTAACGCGACTCTAAGACGACGACTGTATGGGTGCGATGGCGTGACGGTAGCATAAATAGAATCAGATGACGAAGTAGGAGTGATAACGAAGGAACAACCTCGACTGCATCATGACGGCGGTATGACAACTAATGCACGAGGCCGAGTGCATGGCAACAATGATGCAACGATGGTGGAATGACGAGACTCGGATAACAAAGCTGGAGTGAGGTCGATGCAACGGCTATAATGATATCAAGACCACAAATACATACCTAGCGTCCCAAGCTTGTAGGGCGTTTGGGCCACCGGGCGGGCGTCAGTGACTAGATATATAGATCGATACACTCAAATTGCCTGAAGTAGGCAAATAATTCTAATCGCACAAGACAAAGAATTATGGTGCAAGATTATCGCACAACAGTACAAAATAGTATATCAGATGGTATACTATTAATTAGCAAATTGGAACAGTGCGGTGTACGAGGTATCGTATTGGAACTTTTACGACATTACTTAACCAATCGCTATCAATGTGTCAGTATAAATAATGATGTTTCATATTACGCGGAAATCGTAACGGGTGTTGCGCAAGGATCAATGCTCGGACCTCTTCTATTTATAATATATATTAATGAGCTGTGTGACATCCCCGACTCTCCCGAATTAGTTATGTATGCAGATGATACTAACATATCCTTTAAAGCTGCTACTATATTAGAGCTCGAATCAAAAGTTAACAATTACCTGAAGCAACTCTCTTGCTGGTTACAACATAATAAGCTACAAATGAATTCCTCCAAAACAAAATATATGATATTTGCTCCTACTAATAAACCACGTAACTGCAATGCGCCTATTCTTTTGAAGATGGGCTGATAGAACAGGTAAAATGTCAAAAATTTCTACGAGTGTGGTTCCAAGAGGATGTGGCCTGGAACATGCACATCGGCAAACTTGCTATCGAACTAAGCAGAACTGTTGTTGCTTATACAGACTGAGTACTCTGGTTCCTCCATGGTTGAAAAGTTCTTTATACTACGCACTCTTTTATTCTAGATTAACCTAGTGTATAATAATTTGGGGCACTACTACGCAAAAAAATTATAATAAATTGATAGTGCTACAAAAAAGAGTCCTACGCGCATTCGAGGGGTACTATGGACCTGTACAAAAATTTAGAACCACACCATATTTCATGAAACATTCTATGTTAAAGGCAAACCAGGTGTATTATTACAATTTGCTGCAATACATTAAACAAAACAAATCGCAGTACATATTGAATGTACCCACCAATCCGCATTACAGCCTTCGACAACATAACACGAGAACACCAAAAATAAGAACCAATTACGGAAAACAACTAGTCAGTTACCAGGCACCTTCACTACTAAATCGCCTACGTGATTTTGAAGATGAAATTATAGAATATTCGAATAAATCATTCAAAAATTTTCTCATCCTGAACAATATTGAGTTCGTCTGATTAGAACCACACTATAAATTGTCAGTATTTTGTTTTCTGGTTCTGGTTGGTCTCAAACAAAATGTATCGTACTTTAATTATCCTGTTGGTT
Organism: Dermacentor variabilis; assembly: GCF_050947875.1. Taxonomy (NCBI): domain Eukaryota; kingdom Metazoa; phylum Arthropoda; class Arachnida; order Ixodida; family Ixodidae; genus Dermacentor; species Dermacentor variabilis. The sequence continues at coordinate 103,929,890 of NC_134574.1, forward strand.
TCTCACATTTCTTGTATACATGTTTTGTTTCACGAAAACAATATTGTCTCGCGACTATCCAGTTGATTTCAGTATGTATGTATGATACATGTTGCTGCGTACGGCCTGCGAACTGAATTGTTGTGGGAGCAGAAGCCTTCGTCAGGCCACATGGCCTTTAGCTTCTGCTTCCTTTCTGTTGTAAACAAGAGAAATAAATAAATAAATAAATTCATTCATTCATTCATTCATATATCAAAGTAGAAAATACAACCGCATAGTACACGGACACTGTGCTCGCGACAATGCAGGTGGTGCGCATGATGAACCAGACAGGGCACTTTCGCACCGCCGAAAGCGTGGAGTTGGGCGCCAGCATGCTGGAGATTCCCTACCGCGAGCACAAGAAGACCATGGTCATCCTGGTGCCAGACCCGCCGAACAGCCTGCGAGACCTGGAGGGAAAACTGAGTGCGCACCAAATCCTCAGCTGCATCGACAGGCTTGAGGACAACGGTGAGTTGTGAGGCTAGGACGCAGCATACGTTTAATGCAGCGGCAGTTTCTCCCAAATGAGAGAGAGGGGGGGGGAGGGGCGTCTTGTCGTACCAATGGCGTGCCAACACGCGATTGCAGGTCCAGTGAGCGTGAGCGTGCCCATGTTCCGCGTGAGCGACGTGGTCGACCTCAAGGAGGCGCTGCCGGCGCTCGGGGTCAAGGACGCCTTCCGACCGGACGCGGACTTTTCGACACTCTGCGATTCGGCCGCCACACCCAAGGTGTCGTTCGCCCGTCACGTGGCCGTGTTCCACGCGCGCGAGCGCGCCAGCAGCCGGATACCCAAGTATACAGGAGCGCAGGTACGCGCGTACAGACTCAACTAGGGGGACGACAACTTCATACGGCTATGGGTACTGAGGAAGAAAAGAGACTAGAAAGCAGCATGATGTCAGGCAGCTAGCCTTTGCAAGGTAACATTTTTCGACACAGCTCTCTCCCCGCTTTCATTCGTAGACTCAGGGGAAATATTCAGATCGCGGGTTGCATCACGGGAACTGCACATCGTACGTGGCTTTTGGTTAGCGGTAGATGTTGCGGGCAGCTGGCAGCCGGAGCTACCAGCGCCTTCTCCAACCCATGCCGATAGTTTTCTGCTGGCCTCATTTGACGCCTTTAACAGCTGGCAACATTGTTGCGGCTGAAACGGCAGCACTAGCGAATTTTAGCGTGTCCTGTATTCCGGTATAAGCAATGGGTGTTTGTCTAAAACAGGGTTACTGGACGCTCGTAGTAACATCTTGCGACGTTTCGTCTAACCACAATGTCTTATAGACACGTTTTCGTGTTCCATTATGTTTCCTTGCTGCGCTGGCTACCAGCTGAGGTTTATTGAAATCGGAGAAACGTACATAATGTAAAAACAAGACATGTGGCAGAAAACGAAAAAAGATTGCAAATTTAATAGACGACAAAATGCTGGTCACCCAAGGATGTCCATCCGGATACTGCATCTCTGAGGCATGCAACGTGACGGATCGTTTGGCGACGCACATTTCCCCCGAATTGTTTCGCCAAGTCTGCCACCAAACCATCTGTCACGTTGCATGCCTCAGAGATGCAGTATCCGGATGGACATCCTTGGGTGACCAAAGCTTTGCTGTCTCTTGTTCTTACCGTAATTTTTTTCCAAGTTATGCCGCATGTTTGTTCGCAACGTATTACCTGTGATTTAAATAAACCGAATTTGATAGTCAGCAGTGCTTTCGTCTCCTTATTTTCGTATCACGCCTTATTTTCGCACTGCTCGCCTCAGCAATGCAATACCAACTCGCTCAGGAAAGCATCCTTCTGAACTCTATGAAGTTTTGGGAGCAGATTCTTAATTTCGGCCGTCAAAAACTTTACGAAGGCTTTAGAAAATCTGAAGAAACAAGGTTCCATCAAGTTTACATTTATGATAATTCAGAAGTAAAAACAGCATTGCAATTCTGTCAACTTGCCCTATTGAGGCATTTGAGGCGACCAAAAGTGATACACAAGTTATGCACCACTCTGGTATATACCACTAATATTAATGAATTATTTTAACCACCCTCGACCACTCCTTCTCCTTGAAGAATGTAAAAAATTAGCTTAAGCTGTGGACTCATTCGTCAGGTTTGTACGCTTCAGATACTCAAATAGTTAGAGTTTAGGGAACTACTATAACCATTGTTGGGGGCAGAGCTACGGATAACGGGCTTCCCTTTTTTTTTAAATTTTTACATTCGTAAAATATATGAGGACCTAAATAAAGGTTCTGTTCGTTACAGTCAGTATAAGGCAGCCTTCTCTCTTAAGTTTAACGAATTTCAGTATTTGGATTTAGCTGCTGTCTAGTGATAAAATTTTGACGCTTTTCGTCCATGTGAACAAGAAAGTGGATTTGGCAGCTGGCTCAGGGTTTCCGAAGAGAAAAGCTATTTTAATTGTATTAGGAAGTTAGCTGTGTAGATTACAGGAAAAGGATCGGTAAACCATTAAAGGCTCAAGAAGGAAAGGCTAGTGGCAACGGTTCACTGAAGTTCCCGCATCAACGCGCCGTGACGTCATGGGATGTGTCAACGTCTGTTAGAGCCTGTCTGTTTACCGGTAAAGGTGGAGTGTATCGTATTTTAAGAGCCAAAGGCAGAGCTCAGCAATTTCTAGAACATTTACAGCGCTACAACTTCTAAGTAGCGGCAGAAATACTTTTGAACGTTATCACGTCACTCTGACGTCCCAGCGCCGAGGCTTAGGGCGCGCAATTGAAATAGTTACGTTTCTTACATTGTGATCTTGATTAGCCGGATACGGCAAATTTACCGTATATAGACTACTGAAAGACGACTTTGTCAGACGTCTGATTTAGTGTTTCGCTTTTATTGTCTATTTAAACCCTGTGTCAATAACTGCTGCAGGCCGCACCCGGTATTTCGACGCCGACAGCAGCGGACGACGACGGCGAGCAGCAGGAGGAGCAGGAGAAGTTCATCGTGGACAGACCCTTCCTGTTCCTCGTCATGAACAGCGAGCCTAAGGCCGTCCTCCTATTCGGCTCGGTGCGCAAGATATTCGCCTGGAAGTAGCCCGCTGGCGAGCATCGGGCGACCCCTGTCGCTGGCTCTGTGATGTTCTGTCTGCCTCTGCACAATGAACCTGTTCGTCGATTGCCTATCTTCGCACGTCTGTCCTTATTTCGTCTATCTCGAAAGAAAGTTACGTATGATGCAGACTCTGCGGCTGCCACAATTAACGAGTCGCGCCTGACAGCCCAAGGACGGCGTAAGCGAGAGTTGGGATCCGCTGCGGATCGGATCACAAAAGTGCAGTCGTAACAACCCGCAGACCAGTTGATGAGAGAGTTTGAGCAATTTGATCCTGTCCTTAAACTCTTTGCAGTGAACGGAATTTAGGGGAACGACTGCGGAAACGGAGGCGTGCGCAGTAGATGGACGGCGCCATCTTGGTACCCTGACGGCAACCAGAACGTACAGAATCACGCTGCGCCGAACTAGAATATCAAAAACTGTCTTTTATATTGTGTTAGAATTCTTAGAGTACGTCATGCTCCGGTGGCTACGTATATAGTTACGTATGTCTCTAATCATTTGTTTCGCCTACCTGGCTCAGTGGTCGAACGGGGAACGCATAAGGCTGCTGTGCTGAGGTAACAAGGTTAGAAACTCACCGTCGGACCAACTCGGATTACTGAGTATGTGGCAATGTGCACATATGTACCGCTATTCAACGAACCTCTTTCGCGCCGACATGTGTCACAGTCGATGGTGGACTGGGTGGCACCGCTTCTCAATGAAACTCTTTGACGCCGACTTGGAACACTGGGTGTGTGCCCGTAGGGGTGTGTCGCTGTTAAATGAATGTCTTTGGCGCCAGCTTGGGTAAATGGGTATGTGCCACTGGGAATGTGCCACTCGACAAGGACGAAAAAGATCCTTTAAGTTTTTCCGATGCTGGAGGTAATCGAAGCCACGTCACAAGGGTTCCTCAAGGACAGCAAACCGACTTTTCAGAAGGTTGCTGGACAAATGCGCCGAGCATATACGACCGCATGGGCCTCATTTCCTTGAGCATCTTTCACGCCAAAGCTTTAGAGAGCTGCGCCATGAACACACTCGATGTGGGCCGCTCTTCATTGAACCTCTCGCCAAGTTTGGTCACCGAGTCTGTGGCAACGGGTGGGCGGCAAGGCAGGGAACATTTCTCGGCGTTTGCAGGCCCCGGCGCGCCGCGCTTGTAGTCTCGGAGGCCATGCGCTGAATTCTCGGCAGCGTCGCCAGATGGCACAGCGCGTCCAGAAAGGCGCGCGAGAGGGGAGCCCGGTTGTGGCTTGACGCGTTTCTCAGTGGGCGCAAGCACTGGCGCACCATGAATTTCGGAGGCCACGCGCAGGCTTTGTAAAGGTTTGTAACCGGTCGCCGCCAGCGTCTGCTCGAGTGCAGCAGAGTGGAAAGATTTTCTTAAGCTGTTCCTTGTTCTAGGTAAATGTGCTTTGCTTTTTTTGTTGATAACATGTTTATTTTTTTCACATTTATCACGTTTCCTTTAAGTCACGTGGAGCCCTTGGCTGACCATCGGAGGATTTCCCACGCCTTCGGTGCAGGCGGCCTCCCGTTTTCGTCCGCATAAAGAACAAGCAAACATCCTCGTTTTTTTATTACCCTCAATAACCACTTATATTTGAGTTGGTTGTCTACTTCACGTGACTGCGGCAAAGCTCTTCGGCCTTGTCGAGCAAAGTTACATCCGGGCGACCTCCTTCCACTTGTCATACGCAGGAGCCGAAGGCCGTCCGGTAGTAAGACTTACTTTCCACTCCTTGCTTTCGCGATAACGCTTATGCAAGTGGACAGCGTTATAGGTCATTTCCTTTCACTTTTGTCACTCAAGTCAAGTGAATAGTTCACTCGCTGAAACACGTGTCCCATGACAATCAAGCGGCCATGCTGAGGTTGAGATGAATTCGGTGATTGGCCTCGAACCGCTGGCTATAGATACAAATACGCATAGAAGAAAAAATTGATGCGTCGGACTGATAAACGGCATAGGATAGCACATGAACAGATATGCAAATACACTTAATAGCCGCCTGCTTGGTGATTGCATCCGGCTGAGCCTACATAACTGTCAATAGGAGTTCTGGAGCGAAGGGATCGAATAGATAGGAAAGTGGCGCAGAGCAAAGGGAAAGAACGAGAACGTGTTTGAATATAAGGAGCTCCGTAGCACATGGTGTCATAGCAGCATACATCGTTTATTTGAATGGCAAGTCAAAGGGAAAATAGCTGTCAATAAATAATAAAACTTTTCCTATTAAATGCAACAATCCATTGTGCGTTCTGTAACATGCTCCTCAAACGAAATATCGGGCTTTCACGTGCCGAAATTACGATTTCATTATGAGGTGCGCCACAGTATGGGACTTCGGAATTATTTGGTCCACCGTGTAGTCTTGAACCTGCACCCAATGCGTGGCACACGGGCACCTTTACATATCGCACGTATTGAAATGCGGCCGCTGCATTCGAGGTTCGATCCAGCGACCTCGTGCTTAGCAGCGCAAACGCCAAAGCCATTGAGCAGTCACGGCGGGCGTTCATCAAGCTGTTATGAAAGTGCTGCAGAATACTTATCAAATGCGTGAACGTTCTGCGGTAAAGTAATGAAAAAATACTCAATTATTAGCATACTACGAAACGAACGTTACAGTAAAATTAGCAATGGCAGATTTGATTTCATGAGATTTACTGCATTTCAGATAAATTTGACTTGAACAGTTGGAACGAATCGTTCCACTTGTGGTCAACCCTTTTTGCAAGGAAAACTGTCAATAATTCGCAAACTTTAAAGAAATAATAATCAAGTGGCGCTCTTGCGACTTGGTATCATTACACACTTAAATATGGATATCGTTGTCCCGTAACTTGTGAGAGTTTGTCAGAAAGGTACGAACATAATACATTATTTTGCAGATGTCATGAAATAATTTAAATGGTCCTAACCACTCCTCGGGCTTGATGAAAAAAAAAACACAGTCCGTGGATAGCGTACGCTGCTAGGAACATCTCAGCGAAATTTTGCAATTGTGTGTGCCTTGCGGAGCTCGCAAGTGGAGCGAATTCAGCCTTTTCTCAAACACTCTCTTTTCGACCGAAGCGTTCGCCTCACACTTTTGGGCTGTCATATTTCGCCATACAGCTGATTCACATAAGTGACTGCTATTGGCCAATAGCCGACACCGATCAAGAAGGTTGTTCAGAAAAGGGGCGCTTCTAGCTACTGTTACAGTGTATAGTCAGTGACGCAGTTTATTAAACAAGCTGAACTGAGCGATAATCTGCGTTTCGAATTACGACAGGAATCGTGTACTTCCGTAAGTACGACTATCGTACTATGGCCGACCACTGCCTGCTAACATTCGGCCGCACCCGCCCGAGCACGAATAAAACTTTGGTCGCACTGCTCAGCATCGTAGCCGTCGGGTCTCGCTAATTTCGATCAGTTTTGAGCACTCGACTAGCCTAGAGCCCAGCGAAACTTCTGGTCAGAACAGACTCACGCTTGTTGACGCGCGATCACTCCTGGACGTCATTGGCTAAACGCCTTGGCCGACCGTCGCTTCACATTGAACTAGTGCGCGAAACGCTCAATTTGGATGTGGCTACCATTCGTCGGTCAAGCTGGTGCAGAACACAGCTGGTACGCACCAAATAGCACGGCCAGACTAGACCACATAAGCGAGAGCGCGCACGCCAGCCGCGTCGTGCACATAGCCACTACAGTTGTACTATAGCGTGGCCTCCGAGATGACCTCGCGCGCGGTTCTCTGAGGCTATGACTACTAGCGTAGATACCACGGCCACCGCGGGGTGCCGCGACGATCGTGCTCGCTATAGATCGCTGACCTCCGGCGCCTCGCTGAGGACACCCGCGTGCTCCCACTGGTATTTGTGGGTGACGTGGTCTGCCCCAAGGCCCGTGGGCAAAGATCTGACGAACAGGTCGTCTGCTTCCCGAGTCGGGCACATTCGAGGTGCGTCGTCATTATGGTTGAAGCTCGTTGCGTTAGGAATCCTTTCAACGCGAGTCCGGATTGCGGCATCCATCGCTTAGCCGATGTGCGCGCTGCTGACATACGTGCGCGAGCGAACGTGAAGATGCAGTTTCTTAGACCCTCATAAATTGGGTGATTGTCGTAGAGATTCGTAGAGATAAGTGCGAAAGGAAGTGTGCTGCTCTTGTAACTCGCTGCTGAGAATAGCCACGTGTAGCTATCCTATCCAGTACACTGTGACACAGCAAAGAGATGAGACACTGAAATCAACCGTATGAGCTGACGGGTAGCTTCCGAGTTTAGCACGTCGTATACGCGCCAAAATCGCATGTAGTGGCGTGTATGTGAACATCCAAAATCAAACTTAAACTGAACCCCACGGCTACGTTCAGTAGGCGGCGCGCGATGGTCACTGCCGCACTACGCCACAGCCTTCGCAGCGCAACGCATTGAAGGAAGACCGGGAGTACCGCGAAGGAAGTCACAGACGACCTTTGATTGCCAATAACTCCGCTTCTGCTGAACGCATCGAAGAAAATTCTTGCTGCTAGGTATTTCTGAAATATTCTCTTTTAAGGTCGAATGCGCTTCTCGACTTCTATGAAAAGTGATTCAAGACCCCTTCAACTGTCGATGTCAGTTTTGGAAAAGTCGCATTATAAGATACGTTGTAACATAGTAAGTTAATGAGTTTTGTCTGCTCTGACGACTTCAGTTAGTCTGTTTATGGCATCGTAACATCTGTTTTCGTTGGAAAATTATAGAGCTTTGAATTTAATGCTTTATTTTTCTAATTTTTCCCCCCGACCTTTTTTCCAATAAATGCATGAGTTTAAAAAAATTACCTCCCAACGATCGGCATATGTTTAGCTCAGTTTTAGATGCCACATACGTCCCGAAGATTGGTTGTGCAACTGGTCAAACAAAAATACAGAGGTAGAGCCTTTCCTGAAATGATTGAATGTCCGAGCGTACGACAGGCTCGAACGAATAAGTGCACAAATATTTGCCTGTTCCGAGAAGGCACAGCTGAGAAGAAACGTATGTGACAATATTTTCGCCTACACGTGCGCGGTCGCCACCTTTATATGAAGAGGACTTATTGGACCAACTCGATTACAAAACGCGCGTAAAATAAAGCAGGTGGTTGTTACAGCGACACATGGTCAAGAGATTTATTTCGCTGAACAGAGAAACCTGTTGTCAACTTTCCCGTTGCAAATGTCACTGACTGCACGCGTGCACCGCCGATAAAGAACTGGCAGCGCCTTCGCATACAGGTCGTGTCAGACTAAAGGTTGTCGCTTCAAAACATTTGAGTCTACATTCTCACAAAGCTGGTACTGCGGCCAACACTACCCTCATCCTTTCCGCTCTTGATATGATGAAATCGAAATGAATTCAACATTCCTCCGGCATTGCACTGCTTCTCGTCACAACAGAGCGTCTAGCTGTGACATTAGAGGCAAAGCCTGTAAGCAGGCAATATTGCACAAGGGTGCGGGTCAAACAATGCCTGTTTGATAGGTGCGACAGCGTGTGGGAACGCCGTGCTCCCTTCGAAAATCGTGCTTTGAACTATAAGGATGCAGTGGGTCTCATAGGCACTGCTGCAATTCTTTGGAGGCGCGGATTTGTTATCTTCACAAGTGACCTTCGCTCCCACAAAATACGACGTATGTACATTGGTGGAGCAGTGCTGGCATCGCTCCATAGCTGTCGTTCTCACTCACTCACTCACTCACTCACTCACTCACTCACTCACTCACTCACTCACTCACTCACTCACTCACTCACTCACTCACTCACTCACTCACTCACTCACTCACTCACTCACTCACTCACTCACTCCCTCACTCACTCACTCACTCACTCACTCACTCACTCACTCACTCACTCACTCACTCACTCACTCACTCACTCACTCACTCACTCCCTCACTCACTCACTCACTCACTCACTCACTCCCTCACTCACTCACTCACTCCCTCACTCACTCACTCACTCACTCACTCACTCACTCACTCACTCACTCACTCACTCACTCACTCACTCACTCACTCACTCACTCACTGGCAGGTTAGAAAACTGCATTGTCACATTAACTTGAGGTCACAGAGACGAGTATTATGTATGTACATCGAGGTATATCTAATGTGTGGTAATTTTTAAGTTATACGGGAATTTTTAAAAAATGTTTGTTGCAGATAACACTATTCTAGTCCTTGATGGATTATTCAAAGAGACGAACATTACGTTTACGAGAAAATTAAAACGCATATTCAACTAATTGACTAATCAATTTGACTAACTCTTCAACAATTACTTTACGGAACATATGGTAATCTACGAATTGTAGCCGGTGAGTTTGCAATTGAGCGCATCCATTTGGAATGAATTTCCAGAATGACACCAATTTAGAGATATGCACCATCAAACTCGTCGTAAAAATGCGCTGTTCCACTTTTTCTTTAACAGGGTGTTTTATGCATTGAAGCACAAGTAACTGGATAGCCCATCTATTTCGGGCCACACTTTGAGAAATAGTATCTCGAAGTTGGTGTCATCCGGAAACATCATTTCAGGTGGATAAATCTTGAAAACTCTCCAGCTAAAATTCTTAAATTGCAATATGTGCCGAAATGTAAATAACTAGGAAGTTATTTACTGCATTTTCGTTAATTATTTGAATATGTGCTTCAATTTTTCGAGCTAGTAATGTAGGCCTGTTCGAATAATCAGTCCAAGAACAAATATGCTGTCTGGCAAAAGCGATTTTTAAAAATTCTGCATAACTTAAACATGATCACCCCGTATATACCGAGACGTCGTGCCTGTATTCAGTCGTGACGAAACGGAGGGAGACCATCGAAGCCGCAAAAAAAAAAAAAATATGTTCCTTGCAGCTTAAACATGAAGGCTGAAATCAAATAGTACAGCGTACGTACGTCGGTTCCACCAAAGTAATGCATTCAAACAACTCGATGGCACACAGCGTGTGGGAGATGAAATACGAATTATTTGCTGACGCCGTGGTCTACTAATTCTGCTCCCGAGAGTGCATTAAGTAGCGCAATGCGTGACGCAAGTCACGAAAGAGCCAGGCTGAGTTAATCACGAGTATGAGTAACGGTTATGAACGGTAATGCAAAACACAGAAAACATAAACAAACAGAAAGCTACACACACTGGGCTTGCACAAACAAAGACCTTATGTAAACTGAGACTGTGCTCGTCTGTCACGCACTCGGAGAACGTAAAAAAAAAATAAACACATCGAACAACCAAGTTTCACTTCACTGGGTACACTCGCATTCCTGGATCACACCGATGCCAGGAAATCTTGCCGCGCCCCTTGGTTTGAAGCTACAGTCAATGCACAAAGTAATCTTCGGTGCCATCTTGGTGTGTCGGATAGAGTTTAGAAAGACCTTTGAATGCCATAGAATGTGGTGTCATTGAAGCATCCAGTCAGTGTACATTTTTAAAGCTGACGTAAAACCAGTTGAAGAGATGTTCGTGGCGTCAACGCTTCGGTTTGTCGTAGATTTCCACACGTGCTCCGTATGAGCAAAAACGAAGTCATGGGAACTCCTGTTGTGAAGGTTGCAAGAAAAAAAATGTGCCTGCGAAGTTGAGGCCTCATTTGAGAGGGTTCTTATACTCTTCAGTGTACTTCCAGTCTTTTTTTTTGACAAGAAGAGTAACCCTTGTTCACTCAGGAGTACGAGAACTTTCGTAAATGGAAGCAAACGTGGACAAACAGTCCCTCCTGAAATATGGAGTGCCAGCACTGTTTTTCTCGCTAGGGTGTACTAATCACATTTCCTCTGCATCAGTCTGCCTGTCTTTCAATGAATCACGGGGCAAACATATCTTCAACACACACATACACAGTTCACGTGATGTTGCCTCAGGGGAAACAATGTCGATCGTGGGGCTTGTTGAAATACTCCTATGCAGAAAGCCTCCGAGCAAAGAGTCACATAATGTAAAGAAGAGCAGGAAGCACTAAAGCAAACACACTTATCACATCATCACAAAACAGGCACGTAACCACATAGGTTGCTCGAAACACTGTACTCGTCCGTCATGGTGTTTGAGGACTCCCTCCGATGGACAATATCGCTCTCTGTCCAAGCCACCAAGGACCAGCCTTCGGCTCACAGTTCATTAAGATATCTTGCGCTGGAAAAGAACATGAAAAATATCAGCAGCTGCAAAGTCGATACAGATGTGCAATAATAAAGGCTACTGAAAGTGACGGAGCTCCTGACGCTTGAAAAAATAGCTTTTTCAGGGCTATTAGTGGTGGCCAGGATAAGCTGTACTCGTTAAAACTTGCGATGCACGACTCCTTTAGGCTTATATGTCATAAGCATTGATCACACGCTGTAGGACAAAGAGCAGTCCTCGAAAGAGACCAAATTACGCAAGCAGTAAACAAAATTCCTCCTTCAGGGTTGCTGGCAACATTTTATGAGAAAGCTCATCCCATTTCAGAACATCTGGGTCGGAGCCCCCAGGCAAATTTCTCTAGGATTCATTATAGAGCTCTCTCTCAATCTCTCTCTCTGTCTCACCAATTTCAGCAAGATTCCCTCAAGCGCACTTTCTTAACGATGCCTGTCTTCTAAAATCACGATTTCTAAAAAAAGCATGTTCACCTTGAAAGCATGGCAGTAGTGTCTGCGCAAGAAGTTCATCAGCCAATGCGGACTTGAGAAGTGCAAGTCAGTTTTGTTCGAAAGTCCACAGAGTGGTAGCAGTGGTAATGCCCGGAAAATGACACTGAGGTCGCAGCTTCCACAGTCACAAGAAATACTAAAGGGCAGTTTGATATGACGAGGCGCCATATTGTCTGTTGTCCAGTTGCACGAGAGTTTGAGCACTGTTCATCTGAAGTGTAGGCGGGCAGCGGCTCGCCGCCTGTTGCGCCACTTGCAAGTCAGAATGCGAATGTACGTCTGACGGAAGTTGACGTTGCAGAGCGCATAACACAACGGGTTCACCGTGCTGTTGATGTAGCAGAAGTAGTAGGCGAAGTTCCACAGGTGCACCGGAATCACGTCGTCGCCGGAAGTCACGGTCTTGACGAGCACCAGGACGTTGTACGGCGTCCAAGTGATGATGAAGGCCAGCAGGATGGCGCTGAGCGTCTTGGCAGCTTTCTGGTCTTGCTTCTTGTCCTGCTGCTTCGCCTTCTTCCTGCTTGGAACGGGGAGCTGTTTGGCGACCGCCGGCTGACGTTGGGCCGCACTGGTCGTGAGCGGTTTCCTAATGGACTCCAAGCCGGTGTCTGCTACCTGCTTGGCTGTCGCTAAGCCCTCAGGTGCCGCCGCGTTCTCTGAAGCTGGTATTCTGCCGGGGTCGGGCTTTTCGGTGTCCTCCTCGACGTTGGCCTTGGCGCAGGCCTGAGAGAAGTACACGAAGTTCTATTAAAACAGTTCGTTTACAGCAGCGTAGGCATTTCTATTCGGAATCCGGGCATTCCCGTATATTCACCATTATTATACATAATCACCATGATCGTCATTACCAGCTGGTTCCGCCACTTCACAGTAAAGGCTCTTATGTCAGTCTCAAGTTACTCATGTACTCAGTCGACAGTCTATGTGATGCCTTTGCTGCCGTTGACTGTATTTCCCTTCAGTCGGTGCTCTTGTTCTTTTAATAGAGGAAGCCTCGCTTTTATATCGAATAAGGACAGGATCTGCTAATACACCGGCCTGGTTATTTAAGACGGGGCGAATCAATTCTCCGAACTGTACGGCATGCAACGAGACAGGAGACATTGAGCACTTTTTGTGGTCCTGCCAGAAATTCCAAGATGAAAGGGACGCTCTACTGAAGAATCTGCAAAAAAAAGGACCTTCTGCATGCGTGCCTGCAACACCTTGTATTTCCCAAGGGATCAGTCATAGCCCGCAAAGAAACTTCACGTCTCCTTATCGAATTCTTAAGAGAGACTGGTTTGATGGAGGCATGGTGAAACCCTTTAGCGGTATTGTAGGAGACGCTCGGGCGGAGCAATTGCAGGTCTTGATCGCCAGGCTAAACCCGCCTGTTGCTACAATTCATCACCACCACTACCACCACCAATGGAGCAAAGCGTATCCGACCTATTTATTACATAACTTGTCAAGCTCTACGTCCTGATGTCATCTTAAATTGAATTTATTATTCTTGTTTTCCCTCGTGTATATATATGTATATATATATATATATATATATATATATATATATATAGTCATATCATAAGAAGCCAACAAACACTGACACCAAGGACAACATCGGGGAAATTACTTGTGCTTAATAAATGATATAAAGAAACGATAAATTAATGGAAATTAAAGTGGATGGGGAAACGCCGCCGCGGTAGCTCAATTGGTAGAGCGTCGCACGCGAAATCGCAGGAGACGGAAGATCTGATCAAGAAACGCCAATGTATGAAAGTCTCTAACCCTACAGCTAGAATAGAACTGGCAGAACTTTCCAAGTTAATCAACAAGCGTAAGACAGCTGACATAAGGAAGTATAATATGGATAGAATTGAACATGCTCTCAGGAACGGAGGAAGCCTAAAAGCAGTGAAGAAGAAATTAGGAATTGGCAAGAATCAGATGTATGCGTTAAGAGACAAAGCCGGCAATATCATTACTAATATGGATGAGATAGTTCAAGTGGCTGAGGAGTTCTATTGAGATTTATACAGTATCAGTGCCACCGACGACAATAATGGAACAAAGAATAGTCTAGAGGAATTCGAAATCCCACAGGTAACGCCGGAAGAAGTAAAGAAAGCCTTGGGAGCTATGCAAAGGGGGAAGGCAGCTGGGGAGGGAAGAATGATAGGTGTAACGTTTAGGGATAAGAAAAGAGCAGATTGGGTAAGGCAACAAACGCGACTTAATGATACTTTAGTTGAAATCAAGAAAAAGAAATGGGCATGGGCAGGACACATAATGAGGAGGGAAGATAACCGATGGTCATTGAGAGTTACGGAATGGATTCCAAGGGCAGGGAAGCGTAACAGGGGGGGGCAGAATGTTAGGTGGGCGGATGAGATTAAGAAGTTTGCAGGGACAGCATGGCCACAATTAGTACATGACCGGGGTAGTTGGAGAAGTATGGGAGAGGCCTTTGCCCTGCAGTGGGCTTAACCAGGCTGATTATATATATATATATATATATATATATATATATATATATCATCATCAGCCTGGTCAAGCCCACTGCAGGGCAAAGGCCTCTCCCATACTTCTCCAACTACCCCAGTATATATATATATATATATATATATATATATATATATATATATATATATATATATATATATATATATATATATATATATATATATATATATATATATATATATTTCATGTTGTCTCAAACCCATACTCCAACATGTTGAGATAAATGGACCAATGTGTCACAAGGGAGCGACCAACCCGCACTTTGCTGCAACGCTGCAACGCAACGTTCATATTGCGTACTTTTGAAAAAGTCTTATTTAGAAATACATTGTCACAAAGAAATTACGACAGAACTGATCTCACGATGACTGTCGGCGGCAATGCGATTAGCATTCGAGCCTTGTAGTGACGCCTCCGTCTTTCGGAAGTAATGTTTATTTAACATCTGTAGTACTCATTCTGAGATTTCCACTGCTTTGGCTTATGTGACATACTCCGGTATAGACGCACTAAGGCACTCGTTTGCCATAGTGGGATTGATTGATATCGTGATTGAATGACGACAGCATGATTAGAATGAGGAATACTGGCGCAATGTAGTGAAGAAGCATTATGACAACGACGGTATGACCACACTGAGGTGGCGTTGAAGTTTTGACAATTGTGAAGGACAATGTGACGAGAATGGTAAAGCACGACGACAATGGTCTCACGACGACTGTGTCAACGACGACAGGAGGAGAATTTGATGGCGCAGTTAGAATAACGACAATGGAACGACCGCTACAGAATTACGACGCTATGACAATGAATGCGTCACGACGACTGTATAGCGACGAAACAATGACGACAGTAGCACGACAACAGTATGAGGACGTTGTGGTTTTACGGGCCAAAAGCACTTTCTGATTATGAGGCACGCCGTAGCGGAGGACTCGGGAAATTTTGACCACCTGAAGTTCTTTAACGTGCACCGAAATCTGAGTACACGGGTGTTTTCGCATTTCGCCTCCATCGAAATGCGACCGCCGTGACCGGGATTCAATCCCGCGACCTTGTGCTCAGCAGCCCAACACCATAGCCACTGAGCAACCACGGCGGGTGGACATTGTAGTGACGAAGAACGCATAACGACAATGGCGCGAGGATGACTGTATGGCGATGGTGACCTAACGACGACAGAACCACCACGACTGTATCACGATGGCTGCGTAACAAACAATGCATGACTACTGTATGACAACGACGGAATAACAGTGATGGCATGACAACGGTGGCATAATCACGAAAAAAATGACAACGTCATCAGTACGATAGAATGACGACGTACTGACGTCGGCGGAACGACGACGATGTGACAACAATAGGATAACATTAAGCAGTAATGACGAGGGCAAAAAGACTGCGTGACGACGATGGCACGAAGAGAGTAGGATGACGTATAGTTAGAATGAGGGTGATGCACCAATCGCGACGGCATCGCGGCGACGGTACGGCAACAATGCTTGACGTCTTCTGTAAGACGACGATGGTGCAACGATGATGGCGTAATGAGAGTCGGATGTCAGAGCGCTTATGACGACGATGCAATGGCCACGACCGCGTCACGACCCCGGGCACATGCCTAGTGGCCCAAGCTATTAGACAAATTGGGCCGCTGAGTTGGCGTCGAAGACGGGACGACGATGAAATGACTAGAACCAGATAACGAAGCTAGAATAACGACGATAGAAGAGCACGACGAGTACGAGCACACGCGTATATTGGTCCAAGCTGGTTGACAACTAGCACCACTGGGTCGGTGTAAGTAGGTAGATAGATAGATAGATAGATAGATAGATAGATAGATAGATAGATAGATAGATAGATAGATAGATAGATAGATAGATTACACAGAAAGGATGAAAACGGCAGAAGTAGGCAAAGAATGGTAGCCGCATTCATAGTGCGCGAAATCGCAGGTTTACGAAACGTCTACAGGACCAAGCACCTTCGAAGTTCTTGTACTTCACCTCTCGCGAGACATTTGCAGTATTTTGCCAACTAATAGCGCTGCAATAAAAAGCAATCGTTCCAACCAATAAGCCCAGTACTTTTCAAGTGGCCAAGGCTATCGTCATCGTCAGTCATGGTCACCGTCATTACCATCATTTACGTACACCGGCAGGACGAATGCGTCTCCCTCTTTTGTACCCATTCTATGACAAAATTATGCATAATTGAAAGAAAGACCGTCGTTTGTATGCTCTATGCATTACATGACCTGCAAAACTCCAGTTTATATTCTCGCTCTGAACGAGAATTCATCTATTCGGGCTCGGTTTTCTGTTGACGCCGGAATATTCCGCTATCTTACATTAAGCCTGTCATTTCCCATACCAATCTCCTCCTGCGTGGTTTTTAACATTTTCTTAGGTATACCGAGTCCTTCTCCAAATTCTTTAAACACTATAAATCTAAATGCCGAAATTGATGTGGTTGATCGGTAGGGATGAACTCGCGCATCTTTCGGATGAATAACATGAAATTTCCGAGGAGTGAATCAGCCCAAAATGAACATCAATAAAAACAGCGCTTAACGCTTTATGCTCTCCTCTTACAGCGCTTTGATCCGTGCTAAAAGGTTCATAAATTACCTTACCCTTTGCCACTCGAGGAGAGAGCACTGCATGCCTATGTCATCTGGTCTGTTTTTTTTTTTTTACCCGCGAGGCAATGTTTATTCATCTCCACAACAGAAATGAAATAAAATTTGGTCCTGGAAACCCATTAGTTTACCTCGTTAAACAGAGAATGCATTAAGTGCAGGTTATAGCGCTAAAGCTTTTCTTTCCGATTCATCGTGGCTTCCAACGAAATTACTACACAACTTAAAAGTAACGGCCGCGGACATGTTCTAAACAGCCGTCGATCTGCCTACTGTACATCTGCAAATGCCGGGCGATGACAGAGAACTGCAAACTGTCGTGCTACCCGCAGTACAGCTTCGTTTATTTGCCAAGTGGTGGGACCAGGGAGCTGGTTTCAGTTTCTTGTGCCTCATTAGTTCTGAATGAACAATTGAAAGTTGCAACGCGGGCTAGCTAGTTGACAGAGTAATGAGCCCACCGCAAGTTCCGGCGGTAAACATGTTTGCAGATGAAACCAGGCAGTTTGAAAATATTCTGCCGTCTTTCCGGTCCGTCTGGTTTTTCTCCGAACTTGTTTTTACTTAAGGAAAATCACGGCTCATTGAGCCCTTCTTACTTTCTTTGCAAGATACCGGCTTGACTTCCCGTCTACAGTTTATTTTCCTCTTTGTGAGTTACAAGCACTCTGAAATTATTTTTATTTTTTATCATTTATTTAATAGTGCGGGTTGCAGTGTTTTCTTTTGTGTCTTTACTGCCGTGCGCAATTTTTTGACATTGTTTTACTTTAGTCTTTGAGATGTGTAATTCTGATCTTTTTTTCTCTTTTTTTTTGCTCGCACCCACCTCGGTAGCTTAGTAGTTATGACCCTGCGCATCTGAACTCGAGGTTGCGGGTTCGACCTCCGCCGCTGCGGCCGTAATTCTGTGGGGGCGAAATGTAAAAATGCTCGTGTAGGTTAAAGAATATCAGCTGGCCATAGTTATTCCGCAGTCGTTCAATGTACAGCGTGCCTAGTAATAATACCGTGATTTGGCCATGAAATAAGCCAAAATTTAATTTTGTTTTCTTCTCATATTCTTATCTTCCATTTCAATGTTTCTGTCTCCCGTTTTTCCGAAGTGTAGGCAGACGTTGTTTTTTGTCTATTGGAAGTACCTATATGTTTTCAAATCAAATATTGCAGTAACACGTACTGCTTTTCGAACCCAACTGCCTCAGTTGTATACCATCACTGTGTTAGCATAATTTAGTAATCTGGAAAGATCCAAGTAATCGTGGAAAAAAATAAAGATCGGGAGAGATCGGGGAGATCCAATTACTTCAAAAATTCATTTCCGAACGAACTTCCTCCGTTCCATTATTTCTAATCATTTACAAACTTACCTCGGACGGCTCTTCTTGTAGAGATGGCTGTGTCTCTGGTTCGATCGGTATCGTGTAGACGGAATCAGACGACTGCGACGTCGGAGGCAGGGCATCTGTGGCATCCTCCGCCGTCCCGCGGCATGGAAGATCGCCGTGGTCGGACGTCGGAATGCTTAGCGCGCCGCTGTCGTCACCGCTTCCAACGCGCCCGGACGGGTTGAACTCGACCTGGTGCTCCTCGTGGAACGACGTGGAGACGGACTCCACCGATGTTTCAACCGAGGGCGGTGTATGGGTACCAGGCGAGCCTGAATAACTTGCGTCGTCGTCGTATCGTTTGCCGTTTTTGACGCGAAGCAAGGACAGAAGGAAATCGCGAAGTTGGCGTGTCTTGGAATCCTCCGGAAGCGACCTCGTGAGGCTGAGCGAAGAGGCCAGTTGCGACGTCTTCGTCCGCGATTTGCAGGAGTCGCTGCTGCGGAAGTCCTCTGAATCGATTGTACCGCCGCTCGACGTGGACTTCCGCGAACTGCTGGCAGTCCTCCGATCTTCCTGAAGTTTTCCGAAGTCCTTCTTGCGCTTCTCCGTCTCGCGCCATATGCGCCAGTAGAGCGCGCACATTACCGAGACGGGCAGGTAGAAAGCGGCGATGGCCGTGCCGAAAGTGATGTAGACATTGGTCTCCAGAAACTGGATGTAGCAGTGCTCTTCTGGGACGGTACGCTGGCCCTCTATGTACGGCCAAGCGAATACCCAGGGCGGCCACAGCAGGAAGGATATGATCCATGCTAAGGCGATCATGATGGCTGCTTTCTGTGGCGTCCTGTTGGCTCGGTACGTTAGCGGCCGTGTCACCGAAAAGTACCGGTCAAAGCAGATGACGAGCAGGTTGAGCACCGAGGCGTTGCTGTTCATGTAGTCGAAGGCGAGCCAGGTGTCGCATGCAACTGCCCCTATGGGCCAGTAGGCGTACAGGATGTACATGGTCATAAGGGGCATCGAGATGACCCCGATGGAGAAGTCGGCGACGGCGAGGCTGAGCAAGAAGTAGTTGCTGATGGTCCGCAGCTGCTTGTCCATGTTGAACGAGACCATGACCATCAGGTTGCCGATGATGGTGAGGATGGCGGCCAGTGTGGACAGAGAGGCGAGCACAACGATCTCGGCTAGGGAGTAAGGCGTGGCGGGGTAGCCGTCGGTGGTGGCACCGCTGTCGTTGGTTGCGTTTGTACTTCCGTTGGCGACACTTCCGTTTCCGGAGATGGCGTCGTTGAACGTGCCACCGCCGCCGGGCACTTCGGTGGTGACGAGCAGCATGGAGGCATTGAATGCCTCTTCGAGGACACTCATTGTTGGCGCCGAGTCAGGTAGGTCACGTCATGGCGCAGTAACGATGACCTGCACAGGAGAAGGCAGGAGCAGAGCGTTAACGTACTTTAATATGTATTGGTTGCTCGTACACTTGTCTCTTTATTAACGAAGGTACAGTCTCCCGCATTTTTACCCATATAAAGTGAGCGCCAACCGTACGCAATGCCAGCGCCTTACGGCGGCAATAATCTGCGAGACGGGCCGTAGTACTCGCAGGCACACAAGGCACTCTTCAGTGCGAGCCTCGTTTGCTACGCTATTCACTTCAGGAAGAAACACCTCATGCGTGCGTCGTCCATGTGAATGGGTTTTAATGCGTTCGCATTCTTAGGATACTTCGCGCTCTTTCTGGGGGCTTTGTATGTATGTATGTATGTATGTATGTATGTATGTATGTATGTATGTATGTATGTATGTATGTATGTATGTATGTATGTATGTATGTATGTATGTATGTATGTATGTACGTATGTACGTACGTACGTACGTACGTACGTACGTACGTACGTATGTATGTATGTATGTATGTATGTATGTATGTATGTATGTATGTATGTATGTATGTATGTATGTATCAAACCGTTTTCTCGCCTAGCTGAGTCACTGGGTAGTGCACGGTCGAATGGTTGGGGCATCGGATTGGCGTGCTGAGAGAACAAGCTTTGAAACCAATCGTCGGACCAACTTGGATGACTGAGAATGTTCCAATGTGTATGTATGTACCGCTCTTTAGTCACTGAGTATGTTCCACTGGGCGTGCCGCAAGTGAGGGTACAATTCCCAGCGTTCGATGGCAGTGCAGTGACTGGTGCGCCACGCTTTTCGTCTCGGACGTCACACGCGAGCTTCTTAGCAGAGCCAATAGATGACGCAGCGTGTCAAGAAAGAACCGCGAGAGAGCAGACCAGTTGCCGCATGACGCGTGTCTAAGCGTTTGCACGCACCGGCGCGCAACCCATCTTGGAGGCCGCGTGCAGGCTTCGCAGCGGCGGCGTTAGATGGCGCCGAGTGCTCTTAGAGATGCGCGAAATAGGAGTCCCGCTCCAATACATGTTTCATGCATAACCCGGTACGACGGTGGCAATACGGTGCGACGCTATATTGATTCTCTGCTTAACGAATTACCGTGTACAGTTATCATGGGATGGCGCGTCGCAATTTAAAAAAAAATATTCTACCTAATTTCCTGTCGTACCCGCCGGTTGCAGTAATACTAAAGGCAATGGGAACGCCCATCGGTAGGGCATATCTTTGGCATATCACATATTCGTCGCACACATGTTCTTACATACATCGCTTTCTTTTCCACATTTTTAAAGGAAAACTGACAGCAAAATTTTGGGGTCAGTGTTCAAACAGCAACTCGAGATGTTTGAGTTGTTCCATTCTTCAGCATACGTAGGCACATCTAACGGGTTATTATTGGCGAACGTTACATGGGACATACTTCAATAAGGTTTTAATGTAAGCGGCAATCCCCATCTGTATTGGCAGCACTTCGCGACATCGTCATGAATATGGCTGGTTTAGTGGCTGCTCAAGATTTCTGTGACGTTTCGCATGCTTCCGGAATATTGTTGACGTCATACATCGGTATACTTGCGCGGGCAATGACGGGACGCTGCTTTGTCGCTTGCATGTAAGGCTCCTAGTCTGCTCGCGAGAGTCACGTGGTACGATACGGTGTCCGATTCCTACCAACTACCGCACGCAACCGAATTCAAAGTTCCGGCAGGATGTCGCTTTGGATCGAATGACGTACGAACAACCAACTCGCGCAGATTGCGTGAGACCGCGACAGTCGAAGGGTACGCGCGTCTATCGTCGCTCACGAAGCCATAAAAATCGACTACGGTTTGCTTCTGACACGAATAACAGCTAAAATAATAAAGTTATATTGAAACTGCGCCTGTTCTGCGAAGCAGCGCCCAGTACTAAAGCACGTGCATGACTGAATGCTCAGATGCGAGAGCATTTTGCCTCGCAGGCAGGCAGCACACGCGAAGCGTCTCAACGAGGCGGTTCGCGCGGCTTACACCTTTGCTCTTCGTAACCTCGGCATCGAGAAAGCAAAGTGAACTCATTGAAGCACGGCATATTAGCGGAAACTTTGTTCCTGTTGGCAAAAATACACACACTACTGAGGAGCTGCGGGAGGATCGCAAGCGTCGTCGGCTGCGGCGGCCAAGTGAATAGGCCTGGCTCGATCGGTGGGCTGCCATCGAAGCCGTACGTCCTTGAACAGCGTTGCGGCTGTGATCTGTGTGCCTCTGCACGGTGATGTGCTTTTAGTGGGCAGTTTTGTTTCGCATGCAAGCGACGGCCCAGCGTTCGTTGCGGAGGCTGAGCGGCACCCCGGTGCGCAGACGTAGCTTCGTTTCCCACGCTTCGTTCTGGCGCGACGCGGGCCGCCATGATGCACAGTGTTGCTTCCGGAAAGCACCCGTGAGCCGCGCGTTTCAGCGGTTTTCAAGAGTTGCGCCGCGCACCACATTTTCACGTTTTGGCGCGTTTGAGCTGCCTGTTTCATCGGCGTATTAATTTGGTGCTCCACTTTAGCGCTTGCAAACCTTCTAGAAAACAAGAATATTGCGTGTGGAACTGCTAATGGCAGTTCGTTTTATTAACATTTATTTCTGACTTGGCTCGTTCTAGGCGACAGTTTAAAAGTCTTGCTAAGTACACGCACATCGAATTAGTCGTATGGGAGGAAAGGAATTGGTTGGTTCGTATTTCCGCCATTCGGGGGCTTGAAGAACGTGCACGTCTGCCAATAGCTCTTGTTTTCGAATGTCGCAAGGCGTTCGGGCGCCCTCTGGGTCACCCGGATGCAAAAGGCCTATCGACGGCTTTCAAAGAAGCTCGCGCTCCTTCTCGCCTTTGGCATTCGCGTAAAAAGGCGGCGACCCTTGTAGAGCTCCGGGCACGTGACGCTTTAGGTGAATAAACAAGACCACGCAAATCTACGAATGCGCGATAGCTCGGAGTCGAAAAAAAAAAGAACATTCCTACATGGGCTGCAAATGAAATTTATGGACCGCCGTTTCGTCCAGTCTGTCGGGACCCATATGGTGTCGCCATCGGGGGAGGAGAGAGGGGGGAAAGAGAGGCAAGAAGAAGAAAACAGCTGTGCGGACAACTTGGCTCCATGGAATGTCGCTCGAAAGCGACACATCGAAACAAGCGGTACTTCCGAGGCACCAACGGACATGGCCGATTCGAGAGACGTTGGCTTTTACTTTATGAAGGTATGCGTCACTTAAGACGACAAGTACCTTCAGCTTCAGGCCGCAATTTCTTCACAAAGAATTCTTATCTTTTTGCGAACGTCCTTCATTTTAGCATATCAAACAAGTGGACACTGAGCAACTTGACTGATAAACGGCTCGTTGAAGACCGCGCGAGACATTGCAAACTAGCAGCCGACGTCGTCTGCTACAAATGGCGTCTGCTAGAACCGTCTGCTCCAGCGGGTGAGTTCCCCGCGCAACCCGCGCTTCGGCCACGCCCCTGTGAAGTGTGCTTAACGTCACTGCTCAAGGGGCTCCTCCATTGGTTGCCGCTGTCGCTGGTCGCGAATTCTATTAGGTGCCCGTTCCTGCGGCGAGCGTCGGCGTCGGCGTTGTCCCTCGTAACCGAGCGAACGAGAACAGCAAAGGATGAAAGCGAACGCGGAGGGCAGCGGGAGATGAAAGGCGGTGATAGCGAAGAGAGTATGAGGAGGAAAGCGAAGGAGGAGGGTGCAGCGGAACCATGAGGCGGAAAGCGAAAGAGGAGGGCTTGGCGAAAGCGTAGTTCCGCGCAAGAAGGGCTTTACCTACATCCCGTCCGCGCAAGACGGGCATGTAGGAAATATAGGGCACTACCAATTGACAAGGAAATACCAAAGAGCGAAATAAACTTCGTAGTAACCGGCGGTAACTCAGTGCTATTAACTCCTACGCCTACAGTCAGCCTTGTCCCACAGAATCCTAATCTAATACTCTATTTTGACTTTGTTATTGTACGAGAGAATGTAAGTACCAAAATGCTGCAATTCACGGGCGAGACAAACTAATTAGTCCGTAATGACGTCAGAATCGCACGATAAAAGTACACAAAGACTAAGGCTGGTCGCCTAACCAATGAGCGACAGTTATGATAACCACTAAGCTACAGTCCTGAAATTATTTGCTCTAATCCCACTAAATATGATATTACAGTGACGATGATTATTTTTTTGTTCATCTATTGAGCAATCTTCACCTCGTTCATCTTTCGTGATATCATAGTGATAGCGGAACGATCGACAGGTCACGACACGAAGTTGGTAAAACATTGCCTTAAATTTCCCTCCGACCGCTTAATTCATTTAAGACGACGCCATACGTTCTTGCGGTGTGCGTAAAACACAAAGTGGCAACAAAATCGAAACGATTGGAGCGAGATGAGTGTGCAAAGATCACACATTGCGGGCTGAACACGTGCAGCCACTGGTCTTAACAGCTTTACGGCTTTGCAGCGAAAGGCCAAATGCTCCTGTACGCCGTAAGAAATTGATACCACCTCTTGCGGCTATGCTACAACCACGGAGCAAACACTCTTCTTGAGATATATGTGAGACAAGCAGTGGCCAGCACAGGACGCAGCGCGACATCAACGCTATGCGTGGTTCAGCCGGTGTCCTCCAGGAGGCGACATCCCCCGGCAAACACGCATTTCAAACCCAAAGAGAACCGCGCAAACGCAGGCACAACAACGGGACACGTGCAAACACCAGTGTATAAAAATATACCATGCAAGCGCAAATTACCGAGACGCAGATACCCGCAAATGTGCCCACGAAGAAGTGGCCTCACACACGCAACTGCACGCGAACACGCAAGCGTGCGCGACGAATCGCCTGACTAATCACGCAGTGGCCATTCGGGAGACAGAAGCGTTGACATTTTGCCAAGAATGCTGCGCTACCAGACTGCCATCAGCCATTAGAGGGACAACACACAATTGCGTAGTAAAGTCTGAGCTTAGATGCTTGCTTGTCGTTGTGGCGTGCGAGAACAAACCGCTGTAATCCACAAGTTAGGAAAGGACTATTGGCGGTCATAATACTCGCGTCCCTGAAAACGAGAGGAACATAATACAGCAAAATATAGTTTCAGACGGCAAATTGAGGTCATGGTTGGATTGCCGGCAGTGCGTCGCTAAAACTAAGAACGCAAAATGCACGAAGAAGCATGACCGACCACTTATGCACTGTGAACTGTCGCGTAATGCTCCCTTAGTTTGTCTGAGCTTTTCGGTAACTTACGGCTTTTCCACGTTCCTCTTTGGCTGAACTTAGATTTCCTCACTTGAAGCCAAAATTGCAATGATATTACTGAACCGCAACACCCGTGGGACGCATTTGGCCCATTTCCACGACACGGAATCGCCGCCTCTACGCTACATCGTTCGATGCCGGGTTGTGCCTGTGCTGCGATTGTGGCCGAAAAGCCCTTCTACGGGATTGCAACGTATCCGCTCGTGCGATACTCAGAAAGTGAGTCACACCAGAAAGGATTACCCTTTACTGCAACGACTTGATTTGTTTGAACGATATGACCGGTTGTGTTGGTTGAGAGGAAAGTTACTAAACGCCTCGCGCACGAAGGGACATCGCTAAAGCGATGTTATTTCTCAAGAATTTGCCTCTCTTATCAGCGGTGATGCAAAGGAGTAGCAGCCATCCAGGGCCCCTAAACCACTTTGAGCTCGATGGCGAACGAGCAATTTCTCTCTCTCTCTGCACTTCGTTAACCTCCCCTCCTCGGGCGGGCACTGGTCTTTTCCGCGTACTTTTCTGGAAGATACGCTGACACAGTGTGAATACCCAACGTCGCCTCAGCCCGCTTTTCTTGTTTGAAAACACCATCAACTTCCGCTTATCAGGATTTAACGCTTTGCGGCCACAAGCGCAGTGCGAAGCACACAGAGATAGTCGAGTTGAAACCAGTTGTCTGAGCACGACAGGTGAGTACGTAAGCAGCAATAGTAAAGAGCGGGTGTGCGAGCGCATGGCGAAGGTTTGCCAGCGCACAGACCGGAACTGGCGCTTCTTGTATGTGGTCCAATAGACAGTTCTTATCCCGGTGAGGTCACTTGCATAGCCTTGTTAGCATCGCGACGGGCGAAGGGACCGGAAAAGCCCGGAGGAGAAGCACGAGAATGTGTGTTTTTTCTTTCAGTTAACCGGAGCTGGTATAGTGGCCTCTGAATGCATTGATTCTTCTTGATCGTTTCCTATTGAACTGCAAGCTGTGAATCATCACCACTGTATAGGCGATGCTCCCTCCACACACTGTCATGCTTACCGCCGACTTTCTTCGACGACATAAACACAAATCACGTTCTGAATAACACAAACAAAAGAACCTCTACAAGTAGGAACCTCTACAAGTTGGAACTTATCCATGAAAGCAGGACGCAGTAAACAGCAACACAAAGAGAAGGAGAGCGCAAAACTGTTTCTTCTTTTTCTGTGTTGTTTGCTGTACGCTGCTATCATGACAAAATATATCATCTGTCTAAACAAACTAACTTAGCTTTGTTCCCTGAGTTGCAGTCGCACAGAACGTTCTTGGCTCAACTTTGCTCACTATTAACTTGTGGCAAGCAACTGCGATGGAGGCCGGGCGCTTCCGCTTCTTTGTTAGTTTCAGCGCTGTCGTGATAAGCCGTATCAGCCTCCTTTTGAGTAAAACAAGATTATCAAAGGACTCCAACCGCGCGGCCGGGACCCCCTTGTCTTTTTTCGCGATTTTATCTCTCTCCTCTTTGCTCGCTGAAAGTGGCTTCTGCAGACATAGATAGTTTTCTCACGGGACGTCACCGGATGCCACCAGCTCGCTGCAGCAATTGACCATAACAAAGCAGCCATGGCGCCTTCGGTGCACCGTAATGTCACGTGTGCACTTTTTTCGTTTTTTTTTATGGTGACCATTTTCCATCAAATTATCTCTGCTATCATGCATGTGCCGGTCGACGCAAGACACGCCTACCGGGCTGTCACGCTTCTCGTTTACGCAGCTTCTTGACGAGCTTGTACCCCCAAGATGGCGATGCCACGACGACGTCGTGTACAAACCATCTATAATGCGTTCCGTAGGCAGCGTGAGCGTGCTACACTAGGAAAACTAGAGAGACTTATCTTCCGCTACTCGCATTCGCCACGAATAATTAGTGCGTCGCATATAAACGAAAGACATATAGACGAGGCAACCTGAAATGTCCACGGACGGCACTAGAGCCCACTTCTCCCCTCGCGGACAGACTAGAACGTCCGGGGCTCGAATCCATGTCCCGTCGGAACGGCCGCACGCCCGCTTGCGTTCAAGAACGTGCTGTCGGTGGTTGGTTTTCCACAAGGTCAAGCGAGGCCTCTTCATTCCGCAAACCTGCTACAGAATATTACAGCGAAGCTGTTTATGGCTAGGCTTCCGTGGATTTTTCGTGTCCGCCAGGATATCTGCGTGTGCAAAAACTCAGCTCCCGAATTTGACGCAATATCGTTTCATTCTATGCAAAAGCTTATACGAGTACTCATCACTTGGGTATGCGTTTTCAGTAGATTAGTTATTAGCAGGCACCATTTTCAAGATCAGTAGACTGTCAGGTAGATAACGGGGACATGAGCAATTGCTTAAGGGGTTATGAGCCATGAGCTATTGATTGTCTTACGTGACGGAAAAATTTCTCGTTGGGTAGGCATAGAAATGCTTACACGTGTGATTAATGACAGAGGTGGTACGGGAATGTGTGTGCGTACGTATCGCCACTCTTGTTTTATCAAAACTATCCCCCAAAATTATATGACAATTACATAATTACGCCGAGTTTCATTTACTTTTCATAATTAGATAGTTCACGTTGAAGCAAGCCGGAGGAGCGATGGTGACAATTGGGCAGTGCGCGCTTTGCCTTCAGTTATGATCTCCGCCGTTGACGTTTTCACTTCACGCCGACAGTACGCTTGGGGCGCAGAAGTCAGGAAAAACCGGAAATTTTCGGCTGTTTCGTAAAGGCTACAGTAATGGTGTCGTAGGCGCAAAGCAAGGACGCAAGCAAACGTGAAATGGCGACGAGAAATACTGTCAAGTGACATGATTCGCCACGCTCCGCTCATGTTACGTCGCATATGTCGCGTTTTAGTGCGCCTCCTGCCCTTCGCAACAGAGGCAAGCTACGGATTCATTGTTCATTTACCTTTCAGGAACAGGCCTTTTCGAAAAGAATCAGCTGAAGTTTGCTGCGCGACAGTATATACTCCAGAAGTATTTCGCCACCGCCTCACCTCCAAACACCCTCAATAATATTTTTTATCTGTAGATATGGTTACCAGAATAACTCGTATATTTTAATTTTATTTCAGTCTTTCGATTTCTATCCCAAATCCTCGGGAATCTTTTAAACCGCGGTCCCTTCCCTGTGCAAAGCGGTGGAGCCCCAGATGTTTTGATTGCACTACATACTGAAACCAATATCAACGCTGCGTGCTCGAAATATAGGCTTAGACATTCGTGTTTCTGATACCTTTACCAGTGTCAATCTTGCCACCTCCAAGTGCAAAGTGTGAGCTTACGTTGAATTCCGTGGCCGGTTTTTCGCGACAGCGGAGCTATGGGCTAGCACTATAAAAAAAAAAGAAAAAAGAAAGGAAAGCTAATATTGTAGAACGAAGGTGCAGATAAGAAAAGCAAATCAGCTCCTTTACGAAAACAGTTTTTAGGAGAAGTAACTTGCATTAATAGTATGATAAACCGCGACGGTGGAAGAAAAGAGTGGCAGGAATTTGGCGGACCACTTTAAACTGATAAGTGCCGTCATGTCACTGGCCATATTATAGCGAGCGGGTGTATTATTCGGCGCGCTACACACACACACACACACACACACACACACACACACACACACACACACACACACACACACACACACACACACACACACACACACACACACACACACACACACACACACACACACACACACACGCACAAAACTAAAGAACTAAAGAAAGAAAAAAGAAACGAGAGCATTAAACCACTTGTTGCGTCCTTCTCAGTCTTTGTTTATTGCGCTATTGATAATTATAAACGAATGCTAACTTGCCCAGTTTACTGTGCTCCTAAAAGCAGCTGGCGTTCACAAAGACGATGCCCCAGTTCGACAGCCTGTGGCAAGTATTGATTAAGAGCAAGAAATCTTCTCCAATCCGTGTCTACGTCTCTCAAGGACCTGATTCTTCGGTGTTTGCCGCCTTTCGCTAAATTTCGCACGGTCAACGAAGTTTTCACATGCCAACCGCAAGCTTCTTGGCAAGTGAACTGTAAACAACTTGTAGGCTTAAAGCTGGTAGCCGGCAGAGATTGCCACAGATAGCTGGGCGAGAGCACGCACAGTAGCGGCAGAGAAACCGGCTTCCGAGCGACCGAGCCGGCGTTGCTCGACTCAAAGCCGACAACGCGGCTGCCGTGACGTTGAACTTGCAGCGCATAGCGTAACCGGTAAACAGCGTGTCATGAACGGAAGACGAGGAACATGAACACGCGTGCCAACCGTGGTTCAAACATAAACAGAAAACAGCGCAATGTAACAAGACGTGAGCAAGAGGCCAGGCAGCATCCTGTTCTTTATCACTGTTTTCGGCTCACTGAGTCGTGAAGCAACCTGCCCGATACACGTGCGCTTCTGTGGCCCAACCTATCATTTATTCTTATTTTTTTGCTACAGTGGCATATGGTCGTCTAAATTGCGATACAAATTACCGTGGAGGTTATTCCTGTGTACATATGGTCGGGGAAATTACGGCAGCGTAGCCGGCCAATCCGACACACGAAGTAAACAGTGCCACCGTTTTCTTTCCAAACAAAGCTTTCAGCGCAGTCACAGATGCTGCCGTTGCACTCTGCAAGTGGGTACTGGAACGAACTTGTTTGGTGGAAAGAAATTTCGCTCGGCACTAAGAAACGAAAAGAGCGAGTGCTCGCACAGAACACGCCCTTAAATCTTCGGGACTTCGGAACCATACTCACACGCAATGTTCTTAAAATCTTCACAAGAGTAGATTACACACAATCGCAACATCGGACATACTATTAGCGAA
Source organism: Dermacentor variabilis (assembly GCF_050947875.1). Taxonomy (NCBI): domain Eukaryota; kingdom Metazoa; phylum Arthropoda; class Arachnida; order Ixodida; family Ixodidae; genus Dermacentor; species Dermacentor variabilis. The sequence goes on from NC_134574.1 coordinate 103,959,654, forward strand.
GGTATACGGTTACAGGCCAATGACAAACGGCGGTTACGGGAACGAAAAGTTGCGCGAACGCGAGGGCCTTCGCGCCGACGTGAAAGGGAAACTCGGCCAAGTGAAAGTGTCGGCAGCATGGACCTCGAATCACGTGCCGGCACTTGCGGCATGCCAGCAACTGCGGAGTCGGGAGGAACGAAGACCACAACGCCGAGCATTTCCTCCGAGCTGAAACCCGCGCCACGCGAGGGCAAAGCACGCACAGTGACGGCAGAACCAACGGGGCTAAAAGACAACTTTGTCCCACAAATTTTTTGGGGTCGCTAAGCAGGATGGTGCAAACGCGGACAGCACGCGCGCTCACTCACCTGCATTCGCTGGGACGGAGACGAACGTGCAGACACGCGCACACGCACACACACACACGCGCGCCGAAGCATCCGTATGAGACGCGAGGAAAGTAACACAAAAAATGAAGCCAAAGTTGCTGCTGCTGCTATTGCTTCAGATATCGCTTGGGAAAAGAAAAAAAAAGGACGGGGTTTGCATAAAACCCGCCACGGCCCTGGGACGCCCGTTTTCTGCAAGCCGTCGTCGCTTCCGGCTCGGATGAAACGTGCGGCCTCCTCGCGAACTTCCTCTCTCAGACGCCGCTGGCTCGCTCGCATTGAACTCTCGCGGCGCGCTTGTCCCAGCGCACCGGACCGCCAAGGTGACGTCGCTGATTGGCGCCCGTTCCCCAAAGCCTCGCACGACGCAAGCTGCTGCTGCTGCTATTAAACGGCGAACCACAGCGATCCTCGTAAAGCGCCGGCTTTCTTGGGTTTTAATCTGATCAGAGGTTCGCTCCTCGCCGAGCAGTTGTGTGCAGCGGATCCCGTATAGCTGCACCTACAGAAGGTTTCGAGATGGAAAGGACCCGACAGGGGGACGCGTAGGGGGCGTGATGAAATCTCAAAGCGCTGTTCGCCCCCGTGTAGTTAGGTGCAGCGGATGAGAAAGTGCAGAGAGCACCTGTCCAATGACAACTGTGTTTGCTAGAGGGAGAAGGCCTAGACTGGGTACCGATACGGCAGGTTGAAGGAGAAACGTATTGCGCAAATAATTTGCCCTCGCCCGCAGACGGGCCGAGCACGTTCGGTGGTTGTTATGTCTTAGTATTTTTGTTTGCCTTTTTTTTTTCTAGGTGTGCAGAATGGCGGTGCTATGGAGGTCGACTTACGCGAAGTTCGGTCTTTGCGAAAAACACTAACGACACCCTTCGCCTCTGCGCGGAATTTTAATTGGTGGCGGGTAGTTTTTCGCCGAGGAATTCCGGGCAGCGGGGTCGAGAGGTGCACGCTCTATCTGTCGAATCGGAGATTGCCAGATAGAACGGGTTTTTGCAATGGACAGTAAGAAGAAGAGGGCTACGGCACAAGCATGGGAGCACGGCTCCGTACGACTCGGATGTTTTCCTTATATCTGCAACTGAATAAAATATGCGAGAAAGGGGGTTAAAAATAATTAATTTGCTCGCTCTCAAGCCTATTCGTGAGTGTTACAGTGTGCGAATACGTGCGCTCATAATCGAGATACGTGATGGATAACCTTGACAAGAGAGAAAGAGAGAGAGAGAAAGAAAGGATGCATAGAAAGGTAGGAAGGTTAACCAGAGGTAGTTCCAGTTGGCTACCCTGTTCGCGGGGAAGGAGTAGGGGGATGAAAAATAGAAAGAGAGCGCGAAGAGCGCACACACACACACAGAGAGAGAGAGAGACGACCACAAACAAACCGCGTACGCTACAGAGTGGTAGGGACGGCTTTCGTAAAGTCTATCGTGAAGGTCCGTAGTTCACAGGTATCTTAGTAGCGCGAATAAGGCCTTCTGCGCGGACGTTCTTTCGGAGCACTGACCGAGACCTTTTAGGCCTGATAGTGGACCAGTGTCCAATTGGTCGAGCACATTGCACATCACTGGCCTCTCGGCAATATAGCGCGGGACACAGCCTGTGCGAGCGCCTCATCACAGCTGCACGGTCCGCAAGTGGCGCTTGTTGGCCATTCCAATAAGGAAGGCTTAAGAGTTGGCAAATGCTACGCCTTGCCACAGACGATACAGCATGGTCTACCCAGGTGGTAGATGCGCATCCGTATATCCGAACGCAAACGACACGTAATGAAACGTTAGAGTTCCACAGAGGCTCAGTCAATCGCAGCCCAGCCGCAGAGTATGTTCGCGAAAGCGCAGTCGTAACACGTAGACTACTTGCACGGAGCATATCGAGTGGCTTCGCCGGAGCGGTCAGTCCCGGTATTGTGGGGGCGCTATAACGTAAAGCTATTCCAAACTTTTCTATTCCAATTCGGCAATCAGCCATCCGCGATTGGTCCCCCCAAAACTTTCTTGGACAACTCCCACTTCACTTGTCTGTCACGCGACGTCATGAAAACCGCGATAGCCACCCGTGCGATGTGGCACGTACACACTGACTATGCTTCATTCGACCGAACGAAAAAAAAAATGTTATTTCTGATTCAATGCCTTATCAAAATTAGCCCTCTGCTATTGGTAAAAAGGTTTCGGGCTGTACCCACTTCACCTGTCTGTCACGCGACGTCACAAAACCTTGAAAACGCGCCGCGTCCAAGTGACGTGTATGCGTTAAACATGTGTTACCATGCCGAACAAAACTTTTTTTTTTTTAATGAATAACCGCAAGCTGCCCTGTTCCGAAAGGAATAAAAGATGGCTGCCGCCAATCGCTCAGGCACTGGCTACTCGCACCGGCCGGAGAGCACGGGTTTATTTGCGTATAATAAAACCTTTTGGGGGCCTTTATAACATTATCGAGCCCTTTCGGCGCGTATGCGACATCGCTCTGCCAACTCTCTTTTTCCGAGGATTCGTTTTAGCGGCTTTCTTAACCTTCCGTGGCAAGCCGCCGTGCTTTCCGACCAGCTACCGCAAGCTAAGTAAGGGAAAGCGGACGAATCGCAGACGCCGGAACCCCCCTCTTCATTCTGTTATATTCAGTGCGCTGGCTCGGCCCCGTCGAAATTCTCTCCAGTTGAGCGTGCTCTTCGCCACTTGTCAGCCAATTAGATAAGAAAAACAGCTGAATGTAGGCAACGTTGTTCGCTTCGAAAACATAAAAAAATTACTTCCTACAAACGAGGAGAGCATTTCGTTGGGCTGTTCAGGCAACGCTGCGGGGGGTCACCGCCCGATGTTTGCGCCTGCGGTTACGTAAATCCGACGCCAGGGCACTTGGACAAAAAATATGTTGAAATAGTTTTACGTTATAGAGCCCCTGGAAGCCATTGAAAGATTAGATTGTGCTCCTCGTCATGGCTGCGATGATATGTCTGCCGAATTCCTGAGGCCGGTTGTTCATTCGCTCCTAAATAAATTGGCACCCTTCGGGGCTTATCTTGTGCCACAGCGATAGTCATCTGTCTTGCCCGTATTTCCTTTCTTTTAACGCTGCGAGCCTGGTGCTCACGAACGGCTTGCGCGTTGCTAACGTGATACAGCGTCTTCGAAAGGAAAGTAGCGAACGCTGAGTTTTCTTCAAGAAAGAAAACGCAAACAAGGATAATGATGATTATCGTTGTGGGACAAGATAAGCCCCAAAGGGTGCAAACATATTTAATGTGTCCGTGGCGCATTGCGCTTTCTACGCGTTCGAGTCATTAAAGGCTGCCCGTTAGGCAGTCTTAGTTTAGCGTTTGCAACCAAACGTAAACGCATTACGTACGTAAAGAAATAGCGTTGTCATCACTGCGAGCGCGCCGAACATTATTGGGTTTCTGCGGTTTACGTGCGCTATGATAAAGTGCGCTATATGGCGAGTTTAACGTTCGAATGTTTGCGTACGCTAAGAAATTGCGTTGTCGAAGTGGACGACACCCATGGCTCCCGTTTCAGCGCGAGTTCTTGTGATAGCGGCGCATTGGCAGTAACTATTGAGTTGAGCATTCGCTTTCTCTAAACTCACTTGAGACGTTAGTTATGAGTGTATAAGCGCCTCCATTTTCTGATATCGTTTGGCGATTCTGGCGCCCGTACGCCTAACGAGACGCGTCGGCATAGCAACGTAGCATGGATTGTCTTGGCTTGGACACGTTTGGCCCGAGGCACCAGAGGGCGCCCTGTTTCATGACGTCTACCTTACATTTGCGCTCCCGTACGGTAAACTGACTGACTTGAAAGGACACGCACAACAATGTCCCGCAAAGGTGATTACGCTTAACGTATACGTAAGGCGACAAACGATATTCTAAACATGTCTATTGTTGTGGTGGCTCCTGTGTAATGAAATCAAGAGCAGCGCGGAATGCCGCAAGCTCTGCTACCATTGATGTGGTCGAAAGAAAAATCTTACTTGGGCTGGGACCTTACTTTATTTAAGGAAATAGGTATGTGGCTGTACAAACAAATGATCTATGAGTTCATATGGTAATCAGACAGCGTATGTTGTGCATGTCGTGCAGTTAGCGCACAACTGGAATATTGTGTTCTTTTTTTTCGGTGAAGAATATTGTCGCACCACTTACAATTGTATCGCCTGCAGGGGCTTATTGCCTCTTGTAGAAGGTTTTCTTAGGTGACTTGGTCCATAATTGTACCAAGTCGCCATCAAAAAGAAAAGAAAGGGAAAGGAAAAAGAAAAAAGAACAAGAAATGTTAAGAGAAAGAATATAATATCAGCGGTATTTAAAAAAAAATAAACAATGCTAGCGGCATGCACCATCTACAATGCTTCTGTCTCGTCTTCTCCGGTTTAGCTCCGCAGCGTAGATCAGTGAGGATCGTTGTGCTATTTATAAAAATTTCACCAAACGTACAATAAAGGGACAGTATACAGAACGTAGCCAGAGAATGGATCACGCACGGAATAAATAGCTTGACATTTTTGGATTCCTGCGGCGACAGCAAAAAACAAGTGTAGTGCATAGTCGAGCTTTCGTCACAATCTGTGCAGGCAAGAAAGAAAAAAAAAGTAAAAGAGTAACAGAAAAAAGAAACAGACAAAGTGAACCAGCATTCGCACAACAGCAGTAACAGACTTGGGCAAATTCTCAAAAGCTTCTGTGGAACGAGTATCATCCGCACGGCCGGAGTTCATCGATTCACAAACAACACGTCTTACAGAAGTTGGCACAATTCAACGGTTCACCCTTCTTGTGCTGCAATAGCACTCACTGAACGACTTTTCACACGCGTTGAAAACATAATAATGGCCTTACGGCAAACGTATACCACGTATGAAACATCTTGCCCAATGGCAAACCGTCACCGAAAATAAAATATACTTATATATGCACCAGACCCAATGCACCTTTTCGCACCTAGTGGAAGCGAAGTTTTCGGGAAGCTGGTACCTAAATGCTGTGCGCCGCGTAATATCATGCAAGGTCGATGTTTACGCCCTGAACTGGCCACAGCTTTAATATTATGCGCCATTCATGCTAATTTCTTTCTCTATCTCTCTATGCATTGCAGCACTCGCAAGTTATGCCTGGATGCAGACGCCCGATCAGTCGGATGCGCACGCAGCCTGAGACGCCGCGAGCACAAATTCGACCCAGTGATCTAGGCAGGGACGACAGCATACGACGCTTGTCGAGGGAAGAATGGTGTTAAGATGTTTACGGGCAGAGACAAGTAGAACGCACATCTAAATACATTTAGGGATCCTGTACTCGATGTGTCAGAATGACGCATACCCATCCTTGGGGAATGGCCAAGAACCGGCTCATGAGAAGTGACGCTATATGGGGCAACACAGCGTATTTTACATTGCACAGTTGACTAAAAAAAGAAAAGAAAGAGAAGTTGGAACTTTACTGCATAACCAGTGGGTCGATGTACAGGTACCATGTCGTGACTTCTGGTTTGATTACTTCGAACAAAGATGCGGTCGCTGGCGCTACCTTGTTGGTGGATATTACGCGCTGAATAATCTGCAGCTCCGTCTGGCGCGATACCGACCAACTTGGCAGCCCAGTGAGAAAGTAGAATAATACAGGCAAGGAAAGTGAAGCTTTCCTTGCCCGTATTACTTTACTCGCTTGTTTGAATCGGCGAGCTGTGTAGGAAGGAAGTTTCAGTGTAGCCATCGGAGGCTCAATTCACTAAGCTTTCTTTTTTATTCCTAAGTGCTTCCTGACAGAGAAAGGTCTCCGTCGCATAAGCAGTCCGCCATGACGATTTTAGTGCACCGTCTCTTACAAAGGGTTTTAGCGAAAGCACATTCTTTTTTTTTTATTACGGGCCCCCTTTTTCCTTTGCACGCACTGCACTCATTTGTTCGCAAACCTGCACCTTCTATTTATTTATTTATACATACTGCAGCCTCGGTGAGGCTATTGCAGGAGTGGGTAGTGAAAAAAAAAAGGAAAGCAAGAAAACGAGATACAGGCACAAAAAAATATGAATATCAAGTATATGTAATTGCTTTCAAAAATTCTTGCATAGGTAAAGAGCGGATGCTTCCAGGCAGTGAATTCCAGAGTTCAATGGCCAGTGGAAAGAAGCTGTGCTTGAACATCTCCGTTCGGCAAAAGAAAGGGATAAGGTTGAGATTATGAGAACTCCTAGTGATAGAAGGTGGACTAAAGTTCAAATAATTATGTAGTGTGTCAAGGCGCTCAGAATGAATCAGCTATATAGCAAAGTGGCTCACTAAATTGAGAAAAAGAAAGCGTGAAGAGATGCCGTTCGCATCCCCGCACGTTATAGGTATACTCAACTACAACGGTTGTTTCTATGTATAAATTAAGTGATATTTCAAACGGCCCGTTTAGAAATAAAAGGTCGCTCCCTTCGTAGAAACGTCGTCAGCTGTGCCGGCCGTGGTGTGGCGCGTGATACGTGGTAATTACGGGGTACGTGGTAAGGCAGCATCGGTATAGACAGCCGTGCTGCTTCGAGCGAGTACAATGAAGAACAGCGTGGTTGCTTGAGCTAGTTGGTAATTCATGATCAAAAATAACGTACAGCGCGAAAGACAAGGACTGCGAAGGCGACATACACAGCGATGTGTATGTCGTCTTCGCAGTCCTTGTCTTTCGCGCTGTACGTTATTTTTGATGATGAAGAATAGCGGCGTGCTTGGCGCGAAGGGCCGCACTCGGGAATTGTCGCGGACTTTTCGCATTTTAAGGACACATCGGCGTCCTTTCGCGCTATATTGATATATATGTATATATGCAAAAATAACTTGCAATACCAAAATGCCGCGAGTATATGCTTCCCACTCAGATATTTGCTGCTCCGGTGCGCCTTTAACGTTAGCTGACCGATGAATTGTCTGTGTTTCGAGCGTCCAGCGCGCCTGCGGCCGCATTTTGCAACAACCGATTTCGTCTGCCATTACCCGTGCCTTTTTGTCATTGGCTTAATTGGAGGCTGCAATGCAGATTCTATTGTTGGGATCGACAGCTCCACGCGAAGGGTGGTAGAAGAAAAGAAGAAAGAAAATTAATTTCGTCCTGAAACCATCCAAGATTATCATCTAACTAAAAAGCTGGGCCTGCAGTTGAAACAGGCATTCGCCACACTCATTTACTGCAGACGATGTTCTCTTTGTGCTGCAGTCTGTGCAGCACCGGACGGGTGAAGCCACACATTGGTTTTCTAGTGCGAAGTCGCACATTCGTTTTTTTTTTCTCAGCGCTTGCTCGGTGAGATGCCGACTGAGCAGTCGCGTCAAACACCGTGAAAGAAATGTAAGAGAGCACCGGTTTAATAGAAGAATTTTGTGCTTGATGACGTCATAATGTGCCGGGGGGGGGTGTCATTTACATGTACTATTTGGTTTGGTGTTTCAATGCCAAATTCTGTAGGAAACAGAGCCGGCGCCCGGTAAATAGGAAGCAGTATGTTACAAATGGGGCTAGATATAAACCGAGTTGTCCTTAAGTGCTGTCCTGTATACGAGCCATTTGGCAAACAGCGGCATAAGCAGCAGCTACGTTCAGGTAAATTTGGAAGGGCTAAACAAAAGAAAACGAAGCGAGCCGTTACAAAACACGGCGCCTAAAATTGGTTTAGCACTGTCTCAACTATGTATACTGTGCCAGTATATGCGAGTGTATGCCTGTGCCGTTTGGATGACCTTGCTGGAAACTTAAAAAGGGAAAGGTTGAAGTTTTGCGCGTACAGCATGCGTTATTTCAACAAAGGTATATCAATGTACTTTACAACTGCGTGACATGGTTGAATGTTCGGTGGTTGTGCAGCTTCAAGAAGTAGGCAACGAAGAACAGCACATTCAATGTGTAGCGTCTATCTCATGCCATGCGTTGCCGATGCATCTGGGCTGGTCTCCTCTTCTACTTTAAAAATGTATAAATCTCAGAGGTTTTCATTACGTATACAACAATAAATTACAGTAACTTTTTTTATTATATAAACGATACCAAACCAGTCAGCCACATTCACAAGATCGCTGAAAATAAACAAGGTTGACATAAACGGAGATTTTTCAAAAATGTCCGGGTGTATAAACTCAGTTTTGCGGAAGTAGCACTTATGAAATAAAGATACGTCACGTATATATAGACATAAAACGAAATATGTGACGAGATTGGCGTAATTGAAACTATATATCTACAGCAAGTCAGACACCCAGTCGAGAATATGCAGCAGTTAAGGCAATGTCTCCCACTGAGGCAGAAAAAAGCACGATGTTCTTGCCTAAACAATACAAGAACTTATACTTTCATGATTCCTCAGAACGGTGCACAATATTTCAAGTTAAAGTCTGAAGAAATCATTACGTCACAGGCACCTTTCTCAAATATTTATATCTCGAGCAGTAGTCACGGATAATCCTCGGGCCATCGTATGGGCTTCAGTGCTGCACCGCACCGGGGTACAAAAACTTCAGCTTTAGAAACACGGCAAATGTGAAGCACGATGTTTATGTGGGTATCAAGATTCAGAAAAAAAATTTAATCGGAGTCAGCATATGCATGAACAATGTGAAAAATGCCCCCGCCACTGCATACGAGACAGCGCTTCACAGGAAAGTGGATGCTCAGGATATGCAGTGACCGCGGAAGAGACATCTCAGAAGTCAGCGTTTTGGGTCGAGAGAGATCTCTTGTTTGGTCACCGTCATCGCCACACCATCATGAATCATGACTGATGACACCGGGCTCATCAACCACCGAGTCTCCCGTCGGCAAGCCGCCGCAACTGCTTTTCACGCCCCATGTTCGTCCCGCAGCTGCCTGCTTGCCTCCGTTGATTGAAAGTTTGAAAGTTTGAAAGTTTATTTAACATAATGAACGTATACATTTGCAAAGTACACACTTTTGGGACCCAACAAATTTGTTAAAGGGTCCCTACTGGTTGTTATTAGGAAAAAAAAACACTTCTATGGCAGCTGTTTTTTTTAATACTGCAAAATCACACAAATTACCGCGCTCTTCTTTTATACTGCACGTCGTCTTTATTCAAGCGCTGTCTGGCAGCATTTAGGGAAAGTAGTACTTAGCACAACAACACTTGGCGTTGCGAGTACGAGGTGACTGTAAGATGCGTAACACTACTCATTCTCTTGAGCAACCTTGAGCATCGGAGCGCGAGGAGTGGTACACGAGTGTGTACCACAAACAAGGCGGTGTGCCGTCCTGTCTGTGCCTGTGCGCGTGTGAAACCATGCTTGTAAATTCAGTTAGTAAGCGAATGTTTACGAGTTTATGCAGCCCACAAAGCTGCTATGCTTACTTAGTAGAGCAGCCGGAAGGTTTGCTGTCGCAATCGAGGCTTCGCGCCTTTTGGGCGAAACTGCAATTTTTTTTTTCAATCGGTAACCTAAACGTATCTTCCTCATCTCGACTCCTGTCTGACCAGCTAATATTGTTGCAGGAAGAAAGCAGGCCCACGATTGTAAAATAACGTATATTTACAACTGGCGTCTATGCGTTCAGGCAACTGCCAGACTTCGTCTTCGTCTAGTCCAATCCAACTTCTTCGTTCCCTTCACCGTAACATCATCCTCCCGGTGGAGTAGCTCCGTCCCGGTGCAAATTATAGAGCCTCACTTAATGGGGGGACATAGGGCTTAAGCCTGGCGACGTGAACAACATCGCTGATGACTTTGGGATGCACTGAAGGCTGACCGACTGGGGCGATCTCGTATGTCACGTCGGACAGTTGGTGTAAGATCTGGTACGGACCAGAATACCGGGAAAGTAGTTTTTCCGACAATCCGACGCGACGTGACGGCGTCCAGAGAAGGACAAGGGAACCAGGTGAAAAATGGTAGTCTCGGTGCCGAAGGTCGTAGCGTCGCTTTTGAGAAGCTTACGAGGCTGTGAGGCGATGACGGGCGACATCTCGGGCCTGGGCGGCTAAGTCAATAGCATCGCGAGCGTAACCAGTGCTGGGTGATTGTACTGCGGAAGATAGCAACGTGTGAAAGGGCAAGGTGGGGTCGCGGCCACACAAGAGGCAAAATGGTGAAAATCCGGCAGTGTCGTGACGGGACGAGTTGTATGCGAAAGGGATGTATGGTAAAGCGACGTCCCAGTCACGGTGATTGTCGGAAATGTACATGGCCAGCATTTCAGTTAGCGTGCGGTTGAGTCGCTCGATGAGGCCGTTCGTTTGAGGGTGGTACGCGGTAGCAATCTGGTGTTCTGTAGAGCAGGAGCGGAGCAGGTCATCGACGACCTTCGATAAAAAGTAGCGGCCGCGATCCGTCAGCAACTGGCGAAAGGCGCCGTGGTGCAGGATGACGTCGTATAGTAAGAAGTCGGCGACATCCGTAGCGCAGCTGGTTGGTAGCGCTCGTGCGATGGCATATCTCATGGCATAATCGGTTGCTGCAGCAATCCACTTGCTTCCTTTGATACAAATTGGAAAGGGGCCAAGGAGGTCTAGGCCCACAGGAAAGAAAGGCTCTGTGGGGATATCAATTGGTTGAAACAAACCAGCGCGATGCGTAGCAGGCGTCTTCCGGCCCTGACACAGGTCGCAAGAAATGACATAATGGCGCACAGAGCGCTAAATGCCGGGCCAGAAGAAGCGACGCCGCAGGCGGTGGTATGTACGAGTGATGCCCAGATGTCCAGCCGTAGGAGCGTCATGAAGTTGCTGGAGCACGGCTAGTCGAAGGTGCTTGGGAACGACTAGGAGGAGCTCCGGGCCGTCTGGACGAACGCTACGACGGTATAAAGTTCCATCGCGCAAGGTGAACATGCGGAGGGACGGGTCATTGGGCGAGGAGCTTAGGCGTTCCATAAGTGTTCGAATAACCAGATCTTTGCGCTACTCGTCGCCAATATGGAGGAAGCCGGAGATGGATAGAACACTGTTGTCCGAGTCTGCCGGAGCGGAGGTCAATTGATGAAAAGTATTGGGATCCGTGAAGGCAGTCAAGAGCATCATAACTGCGCGGCAAGGGATAAAGATCCTTCTTTGCTATCCTGTTGAGGTGACGGTAGTCAACGCAGGAGCGCCACGAGTTGTCTTTTTTCTTTACTAAGACAACCGGCGATGCCCACGGGCTACTGGAAGGTTCAATGATGTCCTTGTCCATCATCCTGTCTACTTCTTTCTGTATGATGGCCCTTTCGGTTGCGGAGACACGACATGGCCGCCTATGAATGGGGCTGGCGTCACCGGTGTTGATGCGATGCGTGACAACAGATGTCTGGCCAAGTGGACGGTCGTCCAAATCAAAGATGTCCCGAAAAGGTGACAGGAGGTGACGAAGAGCTGTTGTTTGCTCAGAAGGAAGGTCAGGGCTGATCATCTTAGAAACATCGTCCGCAGGCGTCGAGTACGGAGGAGTGGGTGACAAAGGTCCGTTGGTACTGAGGAAGGATTCAGAGGTCAAAGAAGGAATCTCAAATTCTTCTAAAGGAGTGATATGCGCTATGGCGACACCGTGTGGCAGCACATGCGACGAAAATCCAAAAGTGAGGATGGGCACGCGAGAGCAGTTTTCGCGGATCCGGATTAAGGTGCTCGGTAGGGCAATATTGCGCGACAAAACCACGTCAGTAAGCGGCGACACGACGTACTCGCCATCAGGTACGGGAGGACAGGACGTCAGGAGGACATTTGTAGCCGCCTGTGGAGACAGCCTCGCAAACTCAGCAGAACATAAGCGGTGTGAAGCACAAGTTGTTGCGTCGGCAGGAAGCGGCAGATCCAACTGTACAACACCTGCGGAGCAGTCAATTTGGGCAGAGTGTTTCGAAAGGATGTCGAGGCCGAGAATTAGGTCGTGTGGACAGTGTTCAAGGACGATAAATAGAACAACGGCATAAGGGCCCCCAATGGTCACACGTGCTGTGCACATTCCAAGGACAGGTGAAGTACTCCCATCGGCGACTTGCACAGTGCACGGTACGGCAGGTGTCAGAACCTTTTTGAGCCTTCGGCGGAGAGCAGCGCTCATAACTGAAAGCGGCGCTCCTGTATCAACGAGAGATCTAATAGGAACACCATCAACTTCAATGTCCAGTAGGTTTCCACATGTAGGCAGGGTTAACAGAGGATTTGCAAGCCGGGTCGGAGTTGCAGCTTCACCTCCGGGAGCTGCACCGCCTAGTTTCCCGAAGCGAAGCGACCGGTTGCAGAAGGGGACGAAGAGCGGTGAACGAGAAGCGAACGGGACCTACGACCTTGCGGAGACGAGGAGCGGCTGGATCTTGGTGGGGCACTGTCGACGTTGACGTTCCTAGTCGGCGTATAGGGCGAGAAAGTACGATTGTCTGGTACTTGGCAGTAGTGACTCGGAGACGACCACTGAGGAGGCGACGACCAATGGTTGCGGCAATGACGGGCGATGTGTCCGATACCGTAACAGTTAAAACAGATAGGTTTATCATCCGCGGTGCGCGAGTCAGCTGGGTTGCGGAAAGCTTTGCGTCTGGGAGCGAGCGGCCGGTGAAATCTGGTAGGTGTTTGTATGGCGGACCGAGCAGAGAGATGGAATGCCCAAACTTGCTATTTCCTCCTGAACGACCGCTTGTATAAGGGAGATAGCGGGCACGCTTTCCCGACAGTCGGAACGAACTGGAGCCGGAGCCATGGCCTCAAGCTCACGGAGAACGATGCGCGTGATTTCTTCCGGTCCTGTGGGCTGAACGAAGCGCGGCGGGTCTTCGCAAGAAGATGTCGCGGCGGTATTGGGCAATCGGTCGAAAGTTTGACCGACGCGGCGGCCCTTCGCTTGTTCAAAGCGCCGGCACTCCTTTATAATTGCAACCACAGTGGCACAATCCTTGCACATCAGGAGATTGAAGGCATCGTCTGCAATATCTTTCAATATGTGACCAATCCTGTCTGCCTTAGTCATGTTGTTATCAGCCTTGCGACAGAGGGCCAGCACATCCTGTATGTAGACGACATAGGACTCTGTGGATGGTTGAGCGCGACACGCAAGTTCTTTTTTTGCTGCCAAAAAATGCGAGGCCAAACAGGCCTCGCATTTTTTCTTTGCAGACATCCCAGCTTGTTAGGTCAGCTTCGTGTGTGTCGTACCATTGCCTCGCAGTTCCTCTTCGATAAAATATCACGTTTGCTAGCATCATTGTTGAATCCCACCTGTTGTTGTCGCACACTCGTTCGTACATGGTAAGCCAGTCCTTGACGTCGGCGTTGTCCGTGCCACTAAATGTCCCTGGGTCCCGCGGATGAGTGAGGATGACCGTTGGCACGGGCTGCTGAGGCGTTGTCGCTTGTATTGGTTGATTTGCCATTGTGGCGGCAGGTAGATGACGTCCGCTGCGAAGTTCCGTGATTGTACCCCGCACCTCCACCAAAATGTTGCAGGAAGAAAGCAGGCCCACGATTGTAAAATAACGTATATTTACAACTGGCGTATATGGCGTTCAGGCAACTGCCAGACTTCGTCTTCGTCGAGTCCAGTTCAACTTCTTCGTTCCCTTCACCGTAACAATATGCTTCCATCCGTTTTGAATCCCAGCGCTTCTCGAAGCTGCACGTAACCTACGGGTCTCGTTGGATGAATACATTCACATTCAATTAGTATGTGCTCAGTTGTATCCGTGCTTTTGCGGCAGCAGACAAATACTTCACCCGGTCGCGAATATTTGCTGCGGTATGTTTTGCTACTCGATGGAACCACTAAGTTCAGTACAATGCCGCGCCTCAACTGAACACATTACACTTCTCAAGAATTGCAGTGAGACATCAGTGAAGCGCAGTGACCACATTTATCAAATGGTGGCACTGCCATTTATTTTCTCGAGTTTAGGCAGTTTGCCGAGTGGGAGAGCGCTCTAGAATATGCGGGTATATGAGCCACTCTCCGATTGGGTTCGAGCGTTTCAACGAAGAGAGCACAGACACGTACATACTACGGGGCCTCACAAGCGCAGGGTGTTTCGCATTTACGTGGAATACCTCTCTACTATTCGAGCGCTCGTTCCAGAATGAATGTTCCATGATAGCTGGAGAATAGTCTGTCGGTAATGCCTGCAGGTACCTAGCGAAGACATCATGCAAGCCACGCTTGTCGCGTAACGTTGAAGAAACTTGGCAGTTACATGGGCCATTAACGATGAACGCCGCTCCGCTTTTGGAAACAACAACAACAAAAATACATTCCTTCATGGTGGGAGAGAGAGAGAAAAGGATCCATAGAAAGGCTGGGAGGTTAATCATATGTAGTTCCGGTTAGCTACCCTGCACGGGAGGAAGGCTTAAGGGGGATAAAAAAAGAAAGAAAGTTGAAGGGAGAGATAGACAGAAAGAGTGACGAGCACGAACAAACCGCGTACACTACAGAGCGGTAGAGGGCGGCGTTCTTAAAGGCTATCGTGAAGCCCCGCAGACCGCAGGAACCTTAATATCGCGAGTAAGTAAAGTGAAGTAAAGTAGGCCTTCATCGCGCATGTTCTTTGGGAGCACAGACCTAAAGGTTTGACTTTTGATAGTCGACGATCATCCAACTGGTCCAGTACTCTGCACATCACTTGCCTGTGGGCACTCTATCGCGGGTAGACACAGATAATATGTGCGAGTGTCTCATCGTTGTTGCATGTGGTATAGTTGATTTGATATTAGGAATATGTAAGGTACGTGAAAGACGTGGACAAAAAAGAAAAAAAAACGTATAAGACAGCGCCCCTGCTTGCGTCTTACTTCTGTTCATTCTATCGCGCTGCTTTACCGTCCCCAACATTTGTTTGCTTTATCAGTAAAATACCTTGCGCACATGAGCGCGTTTATGTAAAGTTCGGGCAGTTTCTAATGAATAGTGTCGTCGAGCGAGGTGCGACCGGGCTAGTTGGTAATTCACTATAAAATTAGCATACCAGCTTACTAAAGACCAATATAACAGATGAACAAAAAAGCGTGTCTCTTGAGAACCGATCTTTACAGTATACGTACCCTTTGAACCCGCTCTGCGTATGTTCGATCCAGTCAGGAGCATGGACTTTCGTATAACCTCCAAACGAATATTTTACAATAAATCGACGTGTAATTAACGCAATAAATAAAAGAAAGTGTAATTATTCACTGAACTTCGGCTGCTGAAATTGCCCCCTGTAGTTAGATCTACCAACCCGTCACGGCAACCAGTCCAGACCGCGAAACAGCATAACAGCTATGTTATTGTTGTCTCTGGGAATCCCGCCATACGCGTTAGTTAAATGGTAAAGCTCAGGGAAAGATTGCAAGAGCCTCACAATGTCAAATTTATTCTCCGTGCCTCGAAACACGTATATCGTTATGACTGATGATTGGATGACCGTATTCGTAGTTTCTGTCCCACTGCACGGAATTAGAAAGCAGGACAGAGTGGTTATCTAAATCAGCTCGTCGGATAGCCTTCGGCTGTCGCCGCTTCCGCATGGCGATGTCTCGAGCCCCGCAACTTCGTATGGCCGAGGCCACCGTGTTTACCTATGTCCTTGTTCGCATGGCGTAGTCTTGTGAACTCCTGTCGCACTTATTTGGGGCCTGAATGAAGGACTGAACGACTCCGGAAGGCATGCATTCTCGGCGGCGCTTACCTCTGACCGATTGTTGCATTGACAGTCTCCTCAATATAACTTTAGCGGAGGTGGGTCTATGGAGGGTACTTAAATCAACGCTAAACAGAAACACCAAATCATTTAGGTCTGAACAATTTCTAGAAAAGACAATCGCGATTCGCTTATTTGATTAGCGTTTAATATTTGTGAAAAATACCAAAGCCAAATTTCCTTGTTTTGTAGCTTCAGGCCGAAGCTTCGACGTTTCTACGCCAATGTAACGTTTCGAATTTGCGCGTATTCTCTCGCATTTGGACCTCTTTACGGAAATCAAAAGTTAATTAGTGTGCTAGGTGGGCTTCTTCAGTTATTTAGAACGAATTACCGTTAGGTAATTAAGTAGAGTGTCTCAGACGCTTTGAAAAGTGGTGACGTCATGGCGAGCTTTTGCGGGAATAAAACAGCAATGTCCCCACCCGTCTTTAGCTTTCCACATATTTTTTTGGCCTCCCAAGCCCCCTCTCGCAGTCGCAGTTTTCATGCTGAAGATACATAATTTACTAATAAACTTAATTTGACAGTTTGGTGCAGTGCACAGACCCCTGTCATTCGCGGGTCCTCCCTCACATGCACTCACACATCCTGTGCACACCACAAGCAGGTGCTATTTTGAAACGGAAATGCTTGTGATGCACGGTATTAGCTAGAGTGGAAGTAGAACGGTCCACGAGTGGGGACGGTGGCGCTTACTTAAAGACTGAGCTATGAATACTAGAACGAATACTAGAATACTATGAATACTACTATGAATATACTATGAATACTACTATGAATACTAGAATACTGGGTGGCGCTTACTTAAAGACTGAGCTATGAATACTAGATGGGCGCTGATGAATGCGCTAGATGAGTGCATATGTCAATCTGGCTTCGAAGCCGCGAGATGACGGGCCCGATTGCTGGCAACGCGGCTTAATTAAGATGGGGGCGACAAGCAAAAGCGACGGCAACTTGCATGCTTTCGTGATTGCTAAAAAAAGCGAAAAAAAAACACAGACGCCTAAAACCAATTCGGCGCCCTTAACTACGGTGTTCCTTATAGTCTCTGTGCTGCTTTTGACATTGACCTCTATCTGAGCAAAACAACGGCAGCAAAGCGACAAGGAACAAATCCATCGATAGCGTTCAGACGCCACCACCGACTGCTTAGATGATACGGACAATGCACTTTTTGTCTCACCGTGGTCTTCGTACGTCAAATGGCAACGCAGAGAAACCAAATTAAATAAGATGTCTTGCCTTTTATTAAGGTTCTTTTTTCCCTTCAATTACTCATCAACGCTCGGTTTTCTAACGAATATGGTGCTTTCGCAGTTGGTGAAGACTTCAGCCACGAGTCGGGCTTGTCTGCTGTTGCGACCGCTGGGGCTTGCACACGCACAGCTGCAACAAGGGGCCGTCGCCCCTTCGTTCGCTTCACGTCAAACAGCAGTTAGGTAACTATTGATAATAAGTCAGCCTAGCAACAACAACAAATCAACTGAATTTTGCAGTCTCGTTACTCAAGGAAACGCCGGCGAGTGCGAGCAGGAGGGAAGGATCTTTATTTACCCAAACGAGTACTGCGAGCACTTCCCGTCGTTTGCACGTGTTGCCTACAGTGCAAAGAAATACTCAATTTCAAACCGCTGCACAAACACTACAGTACAGAGACACTTTTTTTCCTTGTACAGTTTGTCATCTACCCAGAAGCGTCTGCTGAGAGCACACAAATTGATTAGGAGCACCGAGGTTAACCCTCGCGCAACGAAAGCAACATCTGGGACAACCGGCGCTCGCACGGCTGGACCATAGAATGCACTTCTGATGTTCAGAAGCGCGTTCTGATTTATTTTGAGACCCGCCGTGGTGGCTTATATAGCGGCTATGGCGTTGCGCTGCTACCCACGAGGTCACGGGATTGAATCCCGGCCGCGGCGGCCGCATTTCGATGGGGGTGAAATGCCAAACCGCCCTTGTGTCGTGCATTGGGGGTACGTAAAGAACCCGAGGGGTCAAAGTTAATCCGGACTCCCTCACTAAGGCGTGCCTCATAACGGGCCCGCCAAATGGTGCGAGGACTGGCAGATGTCCGGTAATGTTGAAAAAAAAAAATCTATATTCATGAGATATTTCACTCTCAGAGGTTACGCACTACAGATACTTAGGGTTATGAATTTCAAATAAAGTGGAACAAGCACATTGACTCTGTCACTGCCACAGCCAATCGCCAGCTGTTATTTCTCAGAAGAGCACTAAAAACTCTCAACACCAGCCGTCCGTCGCTTTGCATTTCGAACAGTCGTACAACCAACCTTAGATTACGCTGGAATAATTTGTAATCCCTCCACAAGATCTAACATAGAAAAGACAGAAAGACAAGTGAAAAAACACGCAGAGTAGCTCAATTTGTCTTCAATTGCCTCGGACGCAGCTCTGTAACTTCTATCGAAAGCGGACAGAAGCATTCCTAAAGAAAAAAAAAATCTAATTACCCGCTTGAAATTCTTGTTTCAGTTAATTAAAGGGCAATACTCCATGGACATTACCGAAACCACACATTTTTCTACTGCATATGCTACATCTAAACGGCACGAATTATGTATCACTGCCCTCATTCACTCCATTGTGCGAGGCCTAGTCAACCGCGCCGGAGTCACTGCATACGAGTTGGACACCAGGGACAATCTGGCCACTTATAACGATCTCGTTAAGGCCTTTTACCTCAGTCGCCGAACCTTCCCCCCACCTCACGCCAAGTTCAGCCGGGCGCAGGCTACCACCCTGAGTCTGCTACAAACAAACACGTACCCTTCACCCGCCCGCCTCCACCGTATATTCCCAGACGTTTACACTACACCCAACTGCCGGTGCTGTGGCATTCACCCGACTACGCTTCCGCATATGCTGTGGGAGTGCCCAGCACAGTATACACACACATTAACACCACCACCCTCTCGTCGAGGTTGCGTGAGGCTCTGCGGGGCTCCGCCTTCGACGACCAAACCTGGGCGACCCAGCACGCCCTTGAGGCGGCGGCGAGGGGAAGGCTTAGGCCCAGCCATCATAAAGTGCTGGTTTTATAATAAAGGTTTATACCCCCCCCCTCCCACTCCTCTTTGCAGACTAACAAATGTGCTCTTAAACACTCTTTTGTTGCTGAGACTATATCAGAGTGGAACGCGCTTAGCAATTATATTGTGCTGCAGCCAACGCTAAACATGTCTGCCACTCACCTTTTATAGAGTTTTTCTTGGTTTGTTCTTCTACTGTATTTTTCTCTTCTTCTGTAACCTTGCCATCCTGATATATCCTTTACACTGTGTAACCACCCTGCCAACATCCCCGTTGGGGATTGGAGTCAAGCCGTGGTTTCGGCTCTCAATGCTACAGATTATAATTTAATTTGTTTTCAACAAATGGAGAGCAGGTAAACGCATGGTTGTCCAGGTATGTTTCCTTGTGCATATTTTTCACTCTGCGAACGACCTTCCGACAGCGATCGGCAGATTATCTCGGCGACCGATGAGAGCACGACCACCGGCTGAACTGAAACTACTCGCACTTGTGAGTCACGTCGGCATTGATACCGACGTCGTGTGGCAATCTAGAGAAAGCCATCGAAGGCATAACAGTTTCTGCAAATGAACTGGTCGCGATCTATCCGCTTACATAAATGCATTAGGTTCGCTGAACCTTGCCGCACCCCCATGGCTTTCATACCATAAATATTTTTGTTTCAAACTAGAACCGACTTGCACAGCTCTTCCCCTTATCAACTGAACTTTGGAATGCTTTACCTGGAGGTGTCCATGTTGATTGTTAGTGAACATTTTTTTTTCTGCGTATCATGTGCGATGTTATCCCCAGCCCTGCTATTGCACCAAAGGCGCTATATTGGGTAAACATAAAAATAACATAAATAAATATGAGTGACTGTCTAGCAGTGACTCGACCGGTCATTGACGTCAGTGCTCCGTGCCAGCACCAGTTATTGTCCTGCTCGTGTATAGATTGACTACGATGATGATGATGAAGACGACGACGACGACGATGATGATATGCTTTCTGTTGGCACGAGGGCCAGGGATGGCCAATGAGCGCCAAATAGCATGAGCAGTCAATGAAGTGGTAAATGACAAGCGGTAATAGTACTATGGCTGCACAGAGGCTTAAAAAGCATTCGTTGTAAATGGCGTAAAATATATAGACACTAAAATAATGACAGTGGCAAGTGATGTGGGCTCTGATCATGAAACATATCCTGTATAAGGATATGACAATAAAATGTGTCACTGCCAGTGGCACAGCCGCCTCAACGGGGCCCTTGCATGCGAGGGCCCGTAGGCATGTGCCTTAAAGCACTAGTATCGCAGCAGTACTCCTCTAGAGAGAGGTGCGTGCTACGAATCTCTTGGGTTGACAACGTGCAGCACAATATAATGTGAAAAACTTAGCACTGCTTTCCTATCGACAAGCGGTTCTGGATCGAGAAACAGTGCAGGATGAAGGTGGACATGCTGTTGGTATGCAACAGGGAAGTGCTTTTTCCGTTCAGGTTCTGCTTTCCGACACTCCAGCAAGACGTGGCCCATGGTGAGCCTCTCGCCGCATTTGCCACAGTTGGGCGGGTCAGCACCAGTTTAAGACGTAGGAGTGGGTACATATTTGTGTCCTATTCGCAGACGGCAAAAGACCACGTCACAACGTCTTGCCTTTGAAGGTGACGACCGATATTGTAAGCGTGGTTTTCTTACGTGGAATTTAATCAGGGTTTCGGCGTCCCACGGGTGTTGGCAGTAGCTGCCGAGTTATTTATGCTGGAATGGCTTAAGGTCTTTGGCAGGAACCGGCTGTGAACAGATTAATAGCTTTTGTTGCCATGGCTTTAGCCATTTCACCTGCTAGCACATTTCCCTCGATGCCTCTGTGCCCAGGCACCCAGCATATTACAGTGTGTTGGTTAGATATACATATAGCCTGTGAATAGCAGCGCGTAAAGATAGTTGATCAGGATTTTTATGTTTGTGTAGGCATTTTAAAGCTTCAACTGCACTTAAGGAGTCTGAGAATATAAAGGCTTTTGGTAAGTTTGTTTTTCTGATATGTTTCGCAGCTGCCATCACTGCACAGGCTTATGCAGAGAAGATACTGGATTCCAGATGCAGGACGTCCATTTATGAAAATAATGGACCGGTAGCTGAATATGAGACACCGGAATGCGACTTCAAGGCATCTGTGTAAAGCTGTGGGCAAAAGTGCTTCCACTGGAGTTCCAGGGAAGTGCATGCGAATGTGTACCTCTGGAGCGTGTTTGTTTAGTGCTTTCAACAAATGACATCTCACACTCTATCTCCTGTCACAGGCATGGCGAAAACGGCTTCATTGGAGCCATTGTTTCGTGTGTGAGGAGTGGAACACTCACATGCTCAGTCAGTTTCATCACGCGCAGAGCGAAGGGCTCTCCCACAGAAAATCTGTTGTGAAAACATGTACTAGAGCTTGTATAGATTGTCGTCGAATAGCATGGGTGTTCAGAGTTTGAACTTATTTTCATAATGTAAACAGAAACTTGAACATGTCCTCTGCAGATTAAAAGAGCATTCACTTCATTCTACGTAGAGACTCTGTATGGGACTTGTTCGGAATACACCAGTCGCGAGTCGTATACCTAGACGGTGCACAGGACCTAGCATATTGAGGCCGCTGAGTTGCAGCATACCGGTAAACTACAGTGCCGTAGTCCAAACGTGAGCCTATAAGGCTCTTGTGCAAAGTCATGAGGCACTTTCTGTCATTACGCTTTGTTGTGTGCGACAGGATTTTAAGGATATTCCTTGCTCTTAGGCATTTGCTTTTAATAAACTTTATGTGAGGAATAAAGCTAAGCCTAGTATGACAGCTAAGAATATGTGTTCTCTATTCACAGGTACGCGTTCTCCATACACTTCAATATTGGGCCCTTGGAGCAAGCATCTCTCTTGTGAACAGGACAAACACGCTCTTTCATTTCATTTTCATTTCATTTATTGAAGCCTTAAAGGCGCGGAGGCATTACATAAGGCGGGGGCAAACAACGTGTGAGGAACTCTTCATCACGGTAAGGAGGGAAAAGAGGAAGAAAAGATAGACGAAGAATAGAAAAGGAAACAATGCTCAGGAGGGAACTGAGCAAGCGGTACTATCATCAAAATCACTGTAAAGAAACCATAAAATACAACAAAATACATTCTCATTCGCCCATTTCGACAGTTTGTTCAGGCCTAGCTGAACTTGTCGCTCTCAGATGGAGAGGCAGCACGACTTGGATCATATCTGCATGTCGTTCGGTGCCTTTACAGAGGTCATTGACGGATTGACAGACCGCGTTCCATGCTGTCAGTATCTGACCTCATGTCGTCAGAGCCATGGCGGGGAACTCGGGTCACCATATAGTGCGTTATCAACGTACGCAGAATAAGATAAGATCTGTGGAATATAGAAGCGTAAAGAATTCATCTTGATAATAAAGAGTGTGCAGCTAAGTACGCCACCCTGTGGTGCTCCAGTTTCCAGTACAAATTGCCTAGACAAAGTGTTTCAAATTCTCACACGGAATAACCGGTTGGAAATGCAGCTTTCAGTTAAGTTAAACGTGTTTCCGCGGATTCCCATTTCGCAGAGGTCTCTCAATATTCCGCAGTGCTCGACAGTATCGTGTGACTTTTCCATATCGAGGAGTACCTATAGAAAGGATTGTTCGTCATTGAAGGCATCACGAATTTTCCCTCAATGCGAACAAGAAGGTGAGTCGTCGACCGGCCTTCACAAAAAACTGCACTTGCACGCGTCATGCAATTTGTTAGGTTCAAGAAAATGCAGAAGACGCTGATTAGCTATTCCTCTGTAGCAGAGTTTGCAGATACAACTTGTGAGGGATATCGGACGGCAACTTGTTACTACTGAGGGGTCCTTACCCTTTTTTCAAAATCGGGATGACAATGGCTTCTTTCCGTGCAAGTGGATGGTACCCGGCAGCCTATATAGCACTGAAACTTGCGAGTAGCGTCATTTGAGTGTCACTGTGGAAATGTTTAATCATGTCGCATATGATTCTGTTAGGATCCGGTGCCGAGTCCTTGCATACGTTCGAGGAAGCTCTTAGCTCTGCGTTGTTAAAAGGAAGATGTAAGGGCGATTCTGTATGGATATATGATCGAGGGTACTGCACGTCCGGCTATATTTCGTGTTTGAGGAATGATTTTGAGTGCTGAATAGAGCTGGAAACACTATCCAAATGTCCCACAAGCACGTTGACCTGGTTTTACAAGCTGTTTTGTTGTTCATTGACCAGTGGTAATGTGTATCTTTCCTGTCCCTTTAACCTTTTTAGCGCATTCCATACTTTGAACCCCGGAGCGCAAGACATCATGCCCGAGAGAAATCTGCCCCAGCTAGCTCTCCTGGCCTGCCGCCGCGTCCGCCTTCCCTGTGATTTTACTAATTTAAATTCTACAATCTCTTCTGCAGTCGGGGAGCAACTTTGTACGCTCAAAGCTTTGTTTTGTTTCTTTCGCACCAGTCTGCAGTCCTCATTCTACACTTTTACATGGGAGGCCCTTTGTTTGGGAAATGAATTTTTGAGCTACGTCGAGAATAAAAGCCGTAAAATACGCTTATGCGCCATCGATACTAAAATTGTTAATAAAATCTCGTGTTAAATAAGTTCAACCTTAAAAACTTTACCAATCAGCCGGCGGTATTTTTCAATGCGGAGCATGAGGCGGACATTCACGTTTCAATATTAAGCTCAGCGTTACATCAAAGTGATCGATCGCAAATGGATTCGTGACGACCTTCCATTCTATGCGAAGAAAGAGGGTCACAGTGTAAATAGCTAAATCTGTGGAAGAATATGAATTGTGGCGAATATTGTAAGAGGTGAGCTCTTTCTTTGTTACAGAGGAATGCACCAGAGGATACTCGAAAGCCTTCTATAAGACGACCCCTTGTATCTCACCGGGAGTCTCCCCACAAACTGATGTGAGCCTTAAAGTTACCAGCGACAATGTATGGTTCTGGGAGCTGATTTATTAGCGTGAAAAATTCTGCTTTGCTGAGTTGGTAATTAGGCGGTATGCAAATTGAGCAGATGGTTATTCACTTGTTGAAAAGAATCGCTCGCAGAGACACCGCCTGAAGGGGCGTCTGGAGAGAATGATTCTGGCAAGCAACACACTTATCCACGACTATTGTTACACCTCCGGACGAAGCAACAGCGTCGTCGCGGTCTTTCCTCAAGATATCATGCTGTTGCGGTTCACTTTGTGCCGTAGTGAATAGAAAAGATGCCGAATGCCTGGGACACGGCGTGCCTAACCGTGGCGCTCGTCAGCATAAAAAAGACTTATCCGTCGGGTGTGTGCGACGGGATTACGCGCGGAATGTGCAAATCTTACTCCCCTCTGTCCCCAAATTTATCCCCTCTACGCTAAGGAGGGGCTTCTCTCCCACGATCCTATGTGTGAGTTCACCCGACGTGGCCTACGTTCAACTCCTCTACGCCAAGGGGTGGTTTCCCTCCAATGACCCTGTGTGCGGGTTGACCCGAGGGGTCCTGACGAGGCCCCCTACCAGTGAGCAGCAGAGAGCGAGGTTTACCGGTTGGCGGAGGGTATAAGAACGCCAGCGAGTCGCTACGTGTAGTAGCATCTTTTCTGCTCTCGCGTGAAGGTGCACGCACGCTGAACGTTTTTTGTAATTTCATTGGAGCGCACCGCTCACTCGTCCCGGTGAATTAAACTTCTGTTATTTGCTTTTACATCACCTCGTCTCCGATGGCCAACTTGGTTCGAGCTCCAAGCAGACGCCGTTGAAGGTCACAAAACTCCGTCCCCTTAACGAGTGGTAAGCAGCGGTTGGACGTGGATCTACGAGCCTCGTCTGCCAAGTCGCAGCTGAATGCAGCGTTTGCGATTGATTGATCGATTGACTGATTGATTGGTTGATTGATTGATTAAGTGAGGGAGACCGCACAGCGACGTTGTTTTGGAAATGCGTCGGCAGGAGGCTCGGACAAGGGCTAGTATTTTACATCTCACCGGAAAGTCCACGGAGGCGTTTAAGGACACGCTTCCAGCAGCAACGACGAAAGGCGGGAGAGGAGAAGAGCTAGCGAAGAGGGACGCCGGCGGCCAACTTGGCGGGAGACGTAATAATAGGCGCACTTATCGGTGGGGCGTGTTGACGAATTACACAGACGGCGTGTGTCGACGCTCAAGCTATAGTTTTGGCATTGACGGGCGGCACAGAGCAGCAAAACAGGATGATTGCACGTTAATATGGAAAGAAAGTATGCACTCGCGAACTGCGTAAGGCCAGCGAGGGGCGGCGCGAAGGCGTAAGGCACGAAACGGCGGAAACGTGGTCCTTTAAATTCCAGTCTCGTAACAGCGGCGAGACGTGGACGAAGCGCGGACGCGATGCGCGTTACCACTGCAGAGAGGGTGCGACCTTTCTCGTGACCTTGTCGTGACCCCACGCGCCGCGACCCCGGCCATGACCTGGGGAGCCCCGAGAAACAAGGTGTGAGAAGATGGGGGGGCACCTTTAATGGCACGACCTGTCGAGACACCGGTGCTGACCTTTGTCGTACGCCTTGATCCCAGGCCGATAAACAAGCTGGCGTGCGCAGTGATCCCGTCCTTGGAATATCACCGCGGGTATTTTTTACCAGGTGGCCGTGCGTGTCGCGTGCGCTAACGTCTGCGAGAATCGTCAAGGTCCAGCGGGCCAGCAGCAGGCTTGAAAGTCATGGCCGAGAGATACACGCTACGAGCGAAGTGAACTTGAATTTCGCAGGAATTAATGAATGCGCTCAAATCAACGAGATGCGTACAAGCTAACCCGTAGAAGCTTTTATCAAATTTAAATCATTCCATTTATGCTCCACGCGTTATGTGACCAGCTCTGCTTGGGTGCTAGAAGAGAAAAACAAGATGCACCCTCGAAACTTGTGTAGTTGCCAGAAGATGTTGCTTGCATTAACTCGCCATTCTCTATCGAAACCTTGCTCCAACGGCGTTCCCACGGGCACCTCGAAGCAATAAAGTGACTTCACACTCAAGACTCATTCGGATCACATGATCTTAGCTTGTTTACGCATGGAGCAACAATAAGCTGCGCAATAACTCGTGGGTGCACTCTCTTCTCTTTATACTACGTTATCCGGACGATCAAGTAGTTTCGATAATGTGTATAACTCAAGAGTGTGCGTCGTTTAACGGCATACGTGTGAAAGTACCTTCTAGTCGGCAAGTTTAAACAGCGCTGAAGGACAACGAAACAAGTAACACGTAGTACGCGTATAACAGAGGACCAGCTCTGTACCGCGCCTTGGATAGCACCACGTTATTTAACTTGCAGTTTAACTTACAGGGGGGATAATTCTTGTCAGCGTCTTGCGTGGAATTTTCATTATGTAACAACGTGAAGATTGGGGATGTTCGCCCGCGGCAGTTTTGGATCACAGCACGTCGAACGAGGAAGTGAGAAGAGCAATCACTAACAAATTGCTATTTAAGAAAGCTCGCTCCCATACATTTGCTTGGCGCGTGCGCAGTGGAACTCGGCTGTCAACATAATCCATGCGCCTAGCTTAAATTTTTTATTTCTTGCCCTCCGCAATAATTCTCCTTCATTGTTACTGTGACGGAAGGTCTCCTAGCGCATTTACTGTGAAACACTATCAAACTTTATACGACACGACAGTTTATAAATTCGTGACGCATGTCATGTGCTTAGAAAATGTCGGTCTTTTCTTTCTTTTCTCAGAACAGCAAAATGCTACTTCTATACAGAAGGCGCTCTTCCAATTGTTGGCGTTGTTGCGCGAAAACGTGCACTTAGGTCTAACACAAGACAAATGTAGCCGCCCATGCGTGAAAGTAGTAAAGGTCGCGCGCATTAAAAATTTCACGCTGTCTTCCGTCGACATCGGTTGACGGAGTGTCTTGGTCGTCTTCAGTCTCGTCGCGCTACCCTGATCCACTACAGAGCCCAGCCCTTTTCCTTGCGGATTGGTCAACAATTTCGAATATGTCACGCATAGTAGAAATGTATGTTAATGCGAATGCGCCGCGAAACGCGGGCGATTTGCTGCTTTGACGTACGCTTCGCTTTGTGCGTACCTCAATTCCGCAGTTGGAACTCGCCTAGAGGCTATCCGGAGCAGACTGACGCATACCCTCTGAGCACCCGGCTTTATATACCTTCCAATCGGGCGAGGAGGAAAGGCCTCGCAACCAGCGCGCTGCAAGCATGTCGAAAAAAGAAAAGAACTCCGTGCCCTTTCACTCGGTGAAGAAGGGTGACCAGCGAAGCTGTGAACGTGGGCCCCTTAATGGCGAACTGCACCTCCGCCTCGGGTCGGCCCGGCACTGCACTATATCCGGAATCGGTCCACGTATGGGGAGCTTTTGCTTACCGCGCCGACGACACGAAAATTTCCTTGGACGGTAGAGGTATACAGTTTCGCTGTAGAAGGCAAGGAGGGAACATCACTTGACAGTTTTTAAGCGTGTAGTGATCAAACGAATATAACGTAGACGAAAGCCCCATGGGAAATGAGCTCTCAGCCCGTGATAGCCATGTGGCAGTTCCAGCCACCGAGTGGCGCAGTGAGTATGGGGGAGAGGGAGTGGCGAGCGCAGAGCATGAAGAGGGTGTCGCTAAAGGCTAAAAACAATGCCTTGAAAAACATGGTAACATTGGAGGGCCTACTCCCATAGAGCCAAGGCGCAGACAGGCCCTGAAAGGAGGGGGTTGGCTCGTCGAGGCTATAGCTGCTGGATGTCCATGTTCTCTCCTAGTCTCTTTCCTGCCTCTGTGGCTGCGAGGCTTACCTCCTTTCTTAATGTCAGATCATACAAGGACGTCTGGAAACCAATGTGCAGTCATTGGCGGCAGTAATAACCACAGAAAGCGAGAACCCCTGACTGCGCTTACATCCGGCATTTCCTCCCCATCATCAGTCACGTTCTGTGCACGTGTGTGTTTTTGCGTGCTTGTGAGTGCATACGTGTGCGCCAGTGTGAATTAGACAAAAAAATGAAAATAAATCTTCTGATCTGATCGTTTGAAGCGGGAACACAGATAACAGCATTCGTGTGCGGTCAGCTCATTGCAACCCCGAAACATCTTAGGGCCAATTGTTGTCGTACTTGCGTCGAACACCAGTATCGTGATCATGCATTTAACACCTATAATATGCTAACCCTACGTTGAACTTCCTGCATGATGCCCATGATGTGGCTCGAAACAGCGATCACTGTAGTTGGTAAAACATAATACCAACTTGATACATACACTCTTTGTGCTGCAGCACAAACTTTGTCCTGAATATCAGCGATATGAAATGGGCACAACATAAAAACAATACGGTAGCTCCTTGCGAGGAAGTGTTATCCTCAAGACGTGTGGGTGCATCGCAGCTGATTGGTCGAAGAACAGCCAATAGAAAAAATCGGATTTCGTCACCTTGCGGCTTGTACGGCATTATTACGACCTATGGCGAAACATTACATTACATAGGTGGCAAAAACCACGTCTCTATAACAAACATGTCTCACAGTGCTTGGAAATTTTGAACGCTTTCTCAAAGAAACTTCAGAACGTCGGTCAAGCTGCTACTACTGTCGGCCTCGCGTATATATACCCCTTCACTATATGCACTCCTTGTTGCTAAACTAAACCCGGGGCGAACTGCGAGACTAATGTTCCAAAAAAGGCGCATTCGTGAAAGGAATGTTTAAGAACAAAGAAGCTTGCCCTGAGTACGGGCCCAGTGTTCCTGAAATGTTTTTCCGAAGAACTCCCAAGATAATTTTAAAAGTTTAGCCAACAAACCTAGGCTGATTGAAATTTTTTTCTCAAATACTCTTTGACAATACTAAATTATTACGCGTGCTGTGCCGCCGTCACTGCTCTCCATTTTGTCACACTTACGCGCCTCGTTCTTTCGCGGACTGCATCAACCCGATACCGAGAGTTGCGATTGTTGCGGCCGTAATACCTCGTTAGGTTAGCTTCTCTGCGTGACTCAGTCGCCTTGCGGCTGAGACGTTCGCAACTTAAAGTGCGCTATTAAAACAACGACTAGTGTGGGCGTGGTGTACGTAAACAAGATCTGGTTTTCTCGTTCGAGTTAGTTGTTCTGAACGCCAGGCGCGATCCAAGACTGATATCGATTCCTTTGTATTTCCCCGAGCCTGTATAAGTAAAAAAAAAAAAAAAAGAACGTATGAGAATCTCATCTTGGAATTCATGTGAAGCGAAGGTTTCGGGAAGCAGCTTATCGAATGCTATAAATTTGCTGATTTCGTTCCTGCATCCTTGCCCAACAGGTAAGTGGCAAGCGCACATCTACTCTCGCATGTGCTATTCGGCAAGACAGCACCTAGCAGCCACGATCAGGAAAGCCTGACAGGGCTCGCTGCGAAGTATTCTGTTTAAATGGGCACTAAAGACAAATACTAAGTGAAGCTAAAGTGATAGATTAGTGTTCGAGGATCTGTGAGGCGTCAATATTATGGCGAACAGAGCCTTAATACTCGAGAAATTGAGGTAACTGCAGGACACGATTAGCGACTCCTCCGGGACTTTCATGCAACTTGCCCGTTGACGAAAGCACTCCTCATTTAAATATTGTCACTAGTACACAATCACTCGTTGCAAAAAAAAAAAAAAAAACATCATTGCATTGTATGGTAAGACTAAATAGAAATTGCACAGTTCTATTTCTGTTTTACAAAAAAATAACTAATTGAAATTACTCTTGACAACGATGCGGGCGTTCGAAAGGTTTCGTTGTCGCTCGACTCAGCACCGGCCACACTTTCGCGTTTCAGCAGTTTTCATGATAGAGTGTATAAGCACGACTGA
The DNA here is from genome assembly GCF_050947875.1 of Dermacentor variabilis. Classification (NCBI taxonomy): domain Eukaryota; kingdom Metazoa; phylum Arthropoda; class Arachnida; order Ixodida; family Ixodidae; genus Dermacentor; species Dermacentor variabilis. Next base: position 103,989,552 of record NC_134574.1, read on the forward strand.
ACGAGGACGTGGAAAGAAACAGAGACACAGAGACAGCGCTTGACTTTCAACTATAGGTTTTATTTTCGCACGCATCGATAAATATATACCGTACGAGCGGAAACAAACGTGACAGCAAAAAAAAAAAGAACATTTAGTCGTGCATTTCGATGAACCGTACACGTGTGCAAGGCATGGCAAAAAAGATGCATTGGTTACAAAGATAAGCCTAGGAATCGTATCTCCTTTTCAGATAGCGACACTGAAGGCTTGCTCACGCATCTTTCCTCTAATTTGGCAATTTCGTAGGCCTCCACAATCTCCGTTGGCATCCTGCTATGAGCCCTACACAGAATAGAAGTGCTTTCAAACATGGGTTTACAGGAACAATCTCGGCAATGAATACCCAAATGACCGGAGATTACCCTAGTGACGTTATATGAATATTATTTTGATCTCTCATTGATGCGTCTGCCGGTTTGACCAACATGCGTTCTTCCGCACGAAAGTGGAACGGCATAGAAAACGTTGTGAGTGCATGTTACAAATTGTTTGCGATGTTGAGTAGAACTTGCCTGCCGTTTGTTATTCTCTGTATTAACCTGTTTGCACAGCTTCTGTAAGTTTGTTTCTTTCTACGTCCCCGTTTAGTCGCGCTTATGCACTTTATCATGGATTCTAACCAACTAGCCCGCCAACGTGTTTTTTTAATGACTAGTTTCGCTGTCGCGTAGTGCTGCGTTGGTTTTTGCTGGCTCACGAAACTCGTACAAACTGCAACTAACAGATAATTCAACTTCCACGTGATGTCGCGGGTTGCCCGAACAGTCTACGCCACTTGACCAAAAACCAGCTGCAGCGGCGAATCCACCTCTCTGTAGCTCTATCTTGGCTCAGTACCGCCGTCTGTTGGGTGCCATTTTACTGACCGACGGCACAAAAGAGTGTATGCAACGTCACCACTCCACCCAATTGGTAGGCGGGAGATTTGAATTTCGAAAAATGGTATTCGGACCCTTCATTTGCAGTTTTCTCGTAAACTAAGTATTTTCTTGCCGTGAAACAAGCGTTGCGAGGTTTCTGGAATGGTATATAAACAGTCCATGTCGACCTGGTATTTGCCTTTAGTGTCCATTTAATAACGCAAGAAAAAAAAATGTAAAATTTTGTTCCCATGTGCTGTAGAAATCGGCAGTTCTCGGCAGAGTGAACCCATTTGCGGCGACCGAAGCCTATAGTCTAGCAGGGGCCTTCGCCTTCATCCAAGGAATTTCTTTGCGACGTAGCCAAAACGTCGTTCCCGTCGCCTACTGTATTGGCTGTTGCGGCGGCCTCCGAGATTAGTATAGTGAAGCGGCAACTCTCGAAATCTGTGCGCCGAGCGAGACACCACAATGAATTATCGTACGCGAAAAAGCAGCACGGTAATACAAGTGCTTAACGAATCGACCTTCCAACTGCACGCCATTGCAGGGACTTTAGTTCAAATCCCTTGAAGCTATGGTGGACAATAAATATAAAATGAAAACATTGAGCAGAGCCTGTCTCATGATGTGACGTCGGCTTTAACTGAATAGCAACGTAGCAAAGCAGGGACAAAATGTTTTGCCACCAAGGAAACGGGTCATGTAAGGAGGTTCACCCTGTAGCAGAAGCAGCTGTGAAACCGCTTAAGTGATGAGCGGCACATACCCAGTATCAAGTACCCAGTGACCCAAGTTGGTGTTAAGGAAGTTCACCATGTAGCAGAAGTTGACTACAAAGAAAACATGGCGCATCCTTCGAAGTATGATTGACCCGGGAGGAACAAAAACAGTCGCGAAACGCACACTTAAGCTGCTTGAAAACGAGTTTGAAGGTCGGGAAGCTGACATGATAGACAAAATTAAAGAGATATACGTAGGAACTGTACCGACCGGGCAATCCACCAAACCCGTTTACGAAGGTCAGGACCAACCGGAACTGGACGCCCCCATAACCTTTGAAGAGGTTTACGCAGCGGCACACTCCTTCAAGAAAAACACGACCCCAGGGGTAGATCAGGTCACGAACGCAATGATTCGCAATCTAAGTGACGACACGCTAAAGAGCTTGACCAAATTCTTTAACGAGACGGTCTGGACAGAGGACGGCGTCCTTCCAAAAGAATGGAAGGAAGCAAAAATTATTCTTATTCCAAAACCAGGTAAGCCTCGTAACATCAACAACCTTCGACCCATCTCCCTAACGTCGTGCGCGGGGAAACTCTTTGAAAAGGTTGTGCAGGTCCGGCTCTCGAACCACATAGAGCTAAACAACATGTTCCCCTCCAACATGTTCGGTTTCCGACCCCACGTGTCAGCGCAGGACGTTTTTCTACTACTAAAGCACGAGGTCCTGCACCCCAACAGAGGGTCGGAAGATAAATTTGTACTGGCATTGGACATCAAAAAGGCCTTCGACAGCATCTCCCACCACGCTATTCTGGAGGGACTGGAAGCGGTGAACTGCGGAACGCGAATTTATAACTACGTGCGCTCGTTCCTCAGCCACCGCACGGCCACAATCGGATTAGGCTCCACGAGGTCCGACACCTTCAGCTGTCCCGACAGAGGTACCCCTCAGGGAGCTATACTCTCTCCACTGCTATTCAATGTAGGGATGAGAAAGCTAGCCCTGGAGCTAGATAAACACCCGAATCTCGGTTGTGCGATATATGCCGATGATATCACGTTCTGGGCTCACAAGGGGTCCTACGGGGACAAGCAAGAAACCCTTCAAAAGGCCATAGACGCAGTCGTGGAATACGCGAGGGCGGCGGACATGGCATGCGCACCTGAAAAATCGGAATTCATTCGGGTGCGTGCGAAGTACGCAAGAAAGAAGGACTGGGTGCCGCTCACTCTGACTCTCGACGGGGTGCCAATTCGTGAAGTGGAGACACTCAGAATATTGGGGATGTGGATACAGCAGAATGCTGGAACATCTCACACCCTACAAAAACTAAAGGCGGTCACAGGAAACGTGGCCAGAATGATAAGGAGAGTGGCAAGAAGCAGAGACGGCCTAACTGAGGGAGAGACCATCAGCCTGGTTCACGCATTCGTAATTAGCCGACTCACATACGCCCTTCCGTATCAGGCCTTGACAAACCAAGAGATTAAACAGGCAAACGCAATAATAAGAAAAGCCTTCAAAGCCGCCCTTGGTCTTCCCGAATGCACTAGCACAGAGAGATTCGAGGGACTGGGCCTGCACAATACTTTTGACGAGTACGCAGTCGCGACGTTATATTCCCAGAAAGAACGACTTTGTTCTTCAACTCAGGGCAGGGAAGTATTGGCGAGGTTAGGCTTTCCCCTGAGACCCCAGTATTGCGGAGAGGAAACGGCACAGATAGACCGCAATGTTCGATCGCACATCGCGGTGGCCCCAATTCCCAAAAACATGCACCCCAAGTACCATCCCGGACGACGCAGAGCAAGGGCAAAGACCCTTCACAAACGTTTCGGCATGGGACCGGGGGTGTATTATACGGATGCCAGTCGAGCCAGCTCAGACACTTTCACCATAGTCTCTACATGCAACAACAACGTAACAACGGCATCCTTCAAAACCGCCTCGGCATGCGTGGCAGAGGCTGCAGCCATTGCCTTGGCCATTCAGGACGCCGAGCGCCAAACCAATTCGGCTGTCATATTATCCGACTCACAAGCGGCTTGCCGCCTGTTTTTACAAGGAACGGCACCCAAATCAATAATCAAAATTTTAGGCACTCAACTAGAGGGGCACCACACTATCATCTGGTGTGCGGCACACGAGCGACTGGCAGGAAACGCTAGGGCAGACCGTATTGCTCGAGGTTTGAACGTCCGAGCAACGGCATGGCCTAGCGACGTCCTTCCACCGAATTCTCGTGACATCCTCCTACAGCAAAGGCAGGAGCGGAGACGTTTTGGACATCCTCACTCCGATTTAAACAGCGAACAGGAGAGGGACTGGCGTCGTATTCAGACGAATACATACCCCAACCTGCACCACCTACACAGAATACACCCCACGAGGTTCTCTGACGAGTGCCCGTGGTGCACAGACACACCCACACTAAAACACATCACATGGGAGTGCCCCAGGAGGCCTCCGCACATAGACAGTCCCATATTACACCAACATCCACTAATGAGGAATAGGCAGTGGGAGGCATGGCTTGCGGACGAGGGTCGGGAGAGCCAGTTGGCTCTTCTGGACCAAGCCCAGCGAGCCGCTCGTGCCAGTGGGGCCCTGGAATAGGGGCTCCAACCATCGTGCCTTATTTTATTTCCATTGAATAAAGTTTTACTCTCTCTCTCTCGTCTTAACTGGTGAACGGCACATATCTAGCCTCAAGTACCCAGTGATTCAAGTTGGTGTTAAGGAGGTTCACCTTGTAGCAGAAGTTGCGGTGAAACGTCTTAACTATGAACGGCACATATCCAGTGTTAAGTACCCAGTGGCCAAAGTTGGTGTTGAGGAGGTTCACCCTGTAGCAGAAGTTGTGGTGAAATGGCTTAACTGATGAGTGGCACATACCCCGTGTTAAATATCCAGTGACCCAAGATATTCCGGCAGTTGGTTTTCAACCGGGTGCCTTCAGCACAGTAGCCTGGCATCCTGACGTTTACCCATTAAACCACAAACTTTCCAGTGACCCGAATTGGCTGAAAAGCTCTTGGAGATAGATAAACAGGCAGAGAAATAACCGTCAATAAGTGGGTGAAGTACCCGAAAGAATGTCGCACTGAAAACTAAATTCTGGTGTTCTGCGCGTCACATTCACCATCTCATTAGTAGGTACGACGTAGTAGCGGACTCCGGATTAATTACCACCTTGCAGGGATTTTTCACGTGCAGCTGAGTTTAACCATACGAGCGTTTTTTATTCATTTTACCGCCAGTCGATATGCAGACAACCCGTCGTGGTTGCTCAGTGGCTATGGTGTTGGGCTGCTGAGCACGAGGTCGCGGAATCAAATCCCGGCCACGACGGCCGCATTTCGATGGGGGCGAAATGCGAAAACGCCCGTGTACTTAGATTTAGGTGCACGTTAAGGAACCCCAGGTGGTCGAAATTACCGGAGCCCTCCACTACAGCGTGCCTAATAATCAGAAAGTGGTTTTGGCACGTAAAACCACATAATTTAATTTTTATTATGCAGACATTGCGTTCAGAATCGCACCCGTGACCTCGAACTCAGCAGCGCAACACCATAGCTACTAAGCAATCGGGGCGGTTACTATTTCAGACAAGTGCTCACTCGTCTGCATGTTTGCTCAGATCGCTTGAATTTTAATGCCGCAAATAAGACAAAAAGTGAAGACATTGTGCGCATGCATCACTAGCAGCGTCACGCCGTACGACATGCAAGCGAATAAGGCTAAGCGGTAGACGTGAAGTAATCTAAGGTTAATGCGTCCCTCGTAACCGGATTGTCGCGCTTGGGACGTGGCAATCCTAACAAATAGATGATTAACGCTCCTCTCCGTGAAGTCAAAAAGCGGATGCTTCTCCTTTTTTATAGAGGCGTCAAATCAAGAAGAGAGCCTTGAAGACACCGCAGCTTTTGCTTTGAAGTGAGAACTGTAGAATAAAAAAAAAAAAAAGAAAGAAGCAAAGCATGCCCCTTCGTTTTTTGCACTCGAGCCGTTTCGAGCACCTCGTGGTCATATTTTCTCAGGAAAGCACACAATGATGCCTGATTGGAGATGGTAAGCATCGCCAGCGTGTTTTTTTCTCTTATTTTCACGATGAAATAACGAGGAAATCACGAGGAAATTGCGCTCGCGCACGTAAATTATGGACACTAAACAACGAAGACAACATTGTGTCGTCCTGCGCGAAAGATGTAGTGCCGCAATCACCGCTGCAGAGCAAGAGAGAGAGAAAGAGAGAGAGAGAGAGAGAGAGAGAGAGAGAGAGAGAGAGAGAGAGAGAGAGAGAGAGAGAGAGAGAGAGAGATAAAGACAGAATGAAAGAGAGTGATTTAACTGGGAGTTTAGTCGCAAGAGTGCCCGATCATCGAACACACGTTTGGGGGATATGAACCAGAGTGCGCATACCTAAATCTCCCATTTGAGATCAGGCCTCGTTCACAGAGCTTCGCTAGTATATGTGAAGTGGGTTGGCGAAGGATATGGGCTGATGAGCGAACGTTCCTACTCAAGAGAAGCCTCCTGGATGTTGGCGCAAATCGTTTTAGACGGATCAAAGAACGTGTCGCTAGACGATCTCTTTGTTTTGACGCATTAAAATTGGCAAGCCTGCAGGACGAAACTTTTCCCGATAAGGGGAGTGCAGGAGATATAAAAGAATGTCGATGAAATAAAAGAACTAGAGGTGAGAATTCGCAAAGCTCTTCGTCCCCAAGAGCTGTCGGTCACTAATTACTGCCATCATTTATAACCCCCCCCCCCCCCCCCCCCGTTTGCACGCAGCTAACTCGCACTTTACCTTACGTACAAATTTAGTGTGAGAAGTGTTCCGTGAATTTGTGCCAAAGTTTTTCTGCATCGATCATACAAAGCCCGAATCGCCGCCTGGTCAGGGAAGGACGGTAATGTTAGGCCTGTGATGACGTCATATCACTGAAGCAGGAACGGCATGTATATGCACACCCGGCCGCTTAACTTTAGAAATGGTGGCACAAACTTTACGAGGTCCTCAGTCATTTGTCATTTGGCCTTTTTTGTTCTATGTTCCTTTTTTTGCGAGCCAGGCATTGGTTGGTAGAGGAATGCTGAGGCCGAAGAAAAGGCACATTAATTACGAACGCGATCCAGTCGAGCTGCCATCCGTGATACACGTGACCTGACTTTTACGCACCTCAGTGCGCTAGTAGAAAAAAAATGGCTTAAGGAAAAGTTGCGCGTAAAACGCGGCGCGTAGGGATAAGGCCAGGAAGTATGAATGGGCCAGCTGCCATCGGCGAGATAGAGGGCCAGCGTGGTAAATGCGCGTTTTACACGACGAGTGCGGATTGTAACGGTCAATAGCGAAGAGTGCGCTGCCTTGTATGTCGAGGAGACTATATGGAACGCCTCCTGAACGAATTCTGTCTTCTTTTTCACGTGCCAAAACCATTACTTTATTATAGGGAGCGTAGTAGTAGGGGGACTCCGAATTAATTTTGACCACCTGGGGATGTTTAACATGAGCCCAATGTACGGGACGGGGGCGTTTTTGCCTTCGCCTCCATCGCAATGCGGCCGCCGCGGCCGGGATTCGAACTCGCGCCCTCGCGCTCAACAGCGCAACACCAAAGCCGCTAAGCCACATTGGCGGGTTAGAACACCTCCTGTGTTCCATCATTTATCATTTTTTTCTATCTGTATCTCTCTACTGGACACGTGGACATTAAAACAGAGTTCTCATCGTTTGAAAATGAAAGACGTGACCTGTGCGAAGCTCTAAGTCAGCTGTGTAGAAAACCATTGACCTTGAACGAGATCATGGGACCATGGCCTCGCGTATCGCAGCTTCAAAAGGCCACAAAAGCGCTGCAGCCATTTTTGCAGGCTACCGGATTGACAGACCGTCGGTGATATTGAGCAGAAAACTGCTGCTAAGCGTCGGCGATAGACACAGCGGACTTTATCTTCTTCTTATAATCCATCCCTCCCCTTTCCCATTTTTCCGGTGCAGGGTATACTTAACGGGGCCAGTCCTGGTTGACCACCCTGCCTTTCTTTTACCCTTTCGCGCTCTCTCTCTCTCTCTACAGCACGCGTGTACTTTGAATAAAAATTAGGTTTCAAGAAGTGGAGATAAATGTAGCTGTAGTATGGGAGGTCACAGCTGGCTCGCCTGTGAGGTCGCTTATCTTATTGCTCGCTGCCCGATATTTTGCGCGATATCTGGGATGAGTTCTGCTAGGGGGTATGACTGGGTGACACGCGATCGAGGGTGGCTAGTATTTATTTATTTATTTAGAATTTATTTTATACATTTATTCAAGTATACTAACAATCCCTGTAAAGCTCGTTACAGGGTGGCCAGAAGTACAGGTGAAAAATTCAGAATAAACGGATGAGGCAGACTTGTTTTAGCAGTGAAAATGTAATTACGAACAGTTCAGAATGCATGTTAAAGCAGTACGATAAGACGAGGACCAGAAAAACAACCACAAGAGGAATAGCGCTGTGGTTGTTTTCTTGTTTTTTCTTGTACTCCTCCGGTCGCGCTGCTTCTAATAATAGATTCAAGATGGACCAACTAAACCAGATCAAGTTCTTGCTAATAGAGTTTAGCTAATATATACAGAAACAAGCAGTACACGCAACTAAACATTACAAACACGACCAACAAAATGCACACAGATTGTAAAGAAATCTGTATGTAAAAGCAATGTAATCACATTCAGGTTGTCTATTGCTCACGAAAACATGAAATAAGCGCAATTACAAAACTTACAAGGTACAGTAATCAGCATCATTATACATCATCAACTACAACTGCTTGAAAACACAAGTCCAACATTTATATCGAGTTGACAGGATGATACAGGGTTCGGACACAGGAATATATATGCAGTAAACAGTAAAGTTATACGTAGTAAGCAAATACTTGGCAAAAAAAAATATGGAATGGTCACTGTGAAGCGCCTAATTGTTTTTCATAAGTCTACAAAAACGATTTAAGAATGGATTGGGAAGAATACGTACAGGTAGGTCTTGAATTGTCTAAATGGTTGTGGACACAGAAACGCCAATAATAACAGTAAAAGTGCCGTGTTCACCTATGTCCGCATCACTCAATGAGAAACGAATTTTAAATATTGACTACAGAGCAGCGGTTTCTTATACAAGGTTTTTTTCACTAAGACAATCCGTATGTCATCCTCTCACTATGTACAAAGTTTGGCTTAAGTGCAATGAGCTTTCTCGATTCAATTACCATTTTTTTCTTGTACCATTGGAAACACCAAGAGCAATGTTTATAAATGTTTACTAGAGAAATGCGCGCTCATCAGGCCAAATTACTGAAAAAACGCAATCACCATGACTCGCTTTTCGCACGTGTGAAATTTTGATTAATTGTGCAAAGTTTTTGAGGTTAAAACGGCACACTTGTAAAGCTGTACTAAAGTGAAGGCACATTATGGGGCCTTGTGCATTGTATGAGAATATCCAGACGCCCCAAAACAGATGAAATTTGCAGCGTTATGTAAAGCAGCATTTGTGAACGGTGGAAATATACATCTGAAACACCACAGCGTAAGTAATGTCGTCCCAAATTCCTGGTTATGTAAGGTTTTAGCGTTCGAGAATGCCTAAAACGCCTTTGTCTTGTGTTTGGTTTTAATATACCGTTTTTTTTACTTTAACATTAACAACATTTTTATCAACGCCTGTAGCATATAACACAAAAGAACTTATTGAGCTGAATTACTTGAACAAGCTGACATTACTTACACTTCAACTCAATATGAATGATTGGCTAATTACCGAGATTACACTAATCAACTTTAGTTGCTTCCAAATTAGTTGCTTCAGCGCAGCTGCTGTAATATACGATTTGAAGACCAGGATTTCTCAAAGCACATTCACCTGGAACGAATTTCAGAATTACCGCTAGTTTTGAGGTAGAGGTTGTCAAACTAGCGGTAAAAACGCGCTGTTCCATTTACTTTTTAAAGAAAACGCCTTTTTAAGCATTGATGCTCAAAAATTAGTGGAACACTATTGCACATCCTCCCAAACATTGGGAACGCGTATCCTGAAACTGCTGCTGTCCTCAGAATTAATTCCAAGCGGAATGAATTCACTGGCTAAAAGAAGTAACTGGCTATAATTCGGAAATAGTAATGACTGACTGTCTCATTGAGTATTTTAGCTCAAGGTTTAGAATTGGGCTCTCTGTCACAGGCGCTTTGATTTAAAGATTTGGTCAAGTTAAAAAAAAGTTCGTCAGCCCTTCCACGCTCTGTGAAGGAGGAGCAGCAAAGGTGTGGCGTGTTTCACGCCAATCAACGCATCTACGTATATATAGCTGCTATTATTATTATTATTATTATTATTATTATTATTATTATTATTATTATTATTATTATTATTATTATTATTATTATTATTATTATTATTATTATTATTGTTATTATTATTATGATTATTATTATTGCTGTTGTTATCATTCTTCTTTTTCTTCTACTTATTATTATTGAAGGACAGAGACAACGAATACATATTTTGACTGAGGAGTGATTCATCCTCATTCTTTCATGAGGTAATGACGTGGGCAAGTGCTGCTGCATGGCAGACGGGAATTCCCTAGTATTTTCAACTTCACTGCGAACTACGTAATTACGAAATCTCGGCGCAATTTCAGAGTCGTATTAGTGGCTAATCGTTGTATAATTTGTTTCGAGATAGCTTCGATAAAACAAGAGGTGCAGCCGTTTCACGTAACCATACTCCCTCCGTAGACGGCCGCGTATTGACACCAGACGGGAATCTTGTAACATTTACAACTTCACTGTGGGCTAACTAATTATGACAAGTAAATTAAACTCGGCGTAATAACAGAGTCATCTTAGCGGCCAATTTCATTATGATTCTTTTCCCACTTTTCCCCAAGCTACCTAAATTAGATTGAGAGCAACAGAGCATTCACGAAAAACTGGAGACGAAAATTTTTTTGCCGTCGACCCGACGCGTATGCGGACGGACATCGACCACCACCGGAGGGTAGCTATATACAGCTTCCCTGTAAAATACCTTGTATATGCCGGTGTGCCCAGGTGAGGTATATTTCCCTTGAAACAGTTGCGGGTAGACTTTATGCCACTCTATGTAATGACATGCTGTGGCGCGACAAAAAAATAAAATGGCTTCCATGTGGAAATGTTCGTGACATCAACGCGTCATTCGACGTCGAAAACGTAGCGAATGTAAGGCGCCGAGCTTTCGCGAAACAGACCAGCAAAAAAAAGAAACACTCGTCACCTGAGATCTATTGCATCACTGGCGTCATGCGCAAGGCGGACTGCAATAACCTAGTAGCCAAGAAAACGAACGCAGTCCGCGGCCCATTTACATTGCAAAACAGGTGAATCGTCTGTCGTGTCGACTACGACTACAGGGGCACCGATGACACTGCATTAGGAAAGAAAAGGAAAGCCAGCAAATAGCCAGCAACATTACGACAAGTGCGAACAGCGCATAACCTGATGGTGACCATACGGCGGTGGCCTTGCTTTAAGACCTGCTTAAAAGGACATCGAGGAAACATTTCATCTCCAACAGTATTAGTAACCTACACTTCGGAAAGAACGCAGGGGCCACTCTTACATTGGGTGGAGGCTCGTGAAGACAGAATCCACAAAAACACTAAAGGCGGGTGTCGACGCCACCCAAAGTTTCTACACAAGCTTGCCGTGTGTGATGGATTTTGACAACGCCTACTCGGGGCTGCTGGATCATTTTTCAGTAACTAACCAAACGCATATCGCATTGAAAATAACTAAAGATTCAGCCTAACCATTTTCTAGGGCCTGTGTTCACAAAAACGTTCTGACACCAGAACTGCTCGTCTATAGACCAGATGCCCACCAAACGCTCTGCTCAACTATAAACAAATGTCGGGGCGGCCGCATTTCGATGAGGGCAAAATGCGAAGACACCCTTGTCACCATGCGTTGAGTTCACGTTAAAGAACCCCGGGCGGCCAAATTGATCAGGAGTTTCACCCCGTACGGGGTGCCTTATAATCAGATCGTGGTGTCGGCACGTAACACCGCGGAATATAGTTTTTCTGACTACTAACGAAGGCGGCCAGTCAGGAGTAAACATCAGCTACGAACGAAAAACGGTATGAATTTGGCTTCGGAACATTTTCTGCGCCAAACCACTCCAAATGCGATAAAAACACACTGCAATCCCCGACGTCACGCTGACATATCTACGCTGACTTTCGAAAACGATATTCAAGAATGCAAAGCAGGGTATTGACTTTTTCGAAGGAATTATTTACTTTCTTTATCGTCAAGTAAAACAACGTAAGATCCGGGAGAAACGCTATATCCAACCTAACTTATTGTTCAGTTTAGTCACTTTTTAGGTATGAGCTTGCGTGACTCACCGCTCTCTTGAAGCCGAATGCCGAGTTGGAGTCAACTTGCGGCACGCCGAACCTTTGGTTTACGGCCCTTGGAACACTGAGCGCAGTCGTGAAGAAGCAGCTATGACTAGAGAGAAGACCACGTCTCTCAGCCGGAATCTTCATCGCCGTTCTACTATTCTACTGATAATTCAGCGCTACACAAAGAAAAAAGCAAACCATTGTCACTTTGCAAGTTCCACGCTGTAGAGGGCGATCGCTTGAACTACGGCGAAGGTAAGCGGGCATCGGATGCGACGGCGAACGACACCCCTCCCACAAGCTCTCGCTGGCCTTGGCCCACACTTCCTTGTTCACTCAACCATCACAGTGACTTCTTGAGCATCGCAGTCACGACTGCCGCTCCCCGAAAACTCGCGGAGAAAAGCGCCGAGAAATGCTAAAATACGAGGAACTTGTAATAAGAGAAGTCGTTCCGTTACAGCCTTTAAAGCCAAGGAAATTCAAAGCACGACGCCGTCAGCACGGTGGTTTTGGCACGAGTCCTTCTGGCAGCATGAAACAGTTTCAAGCATATCGTCCGCAGAAATCAAGTGAGAAGGCCTGTTGTCGAAGTGGAACCGCTGTGCTGTACTCTGTACTACCATGAGCACACACACACACACACACAAAGCAGGTGCCACTTCAAGAAGTTTATGACAGGTCAGCGTGACTGCGTACTGCAGCTTCCGGCTCTCACGATGTTCGAACAGAGTGGGAGCTATGACTGTGCGCTATTTTGGGGCGCCTTTAAGCGCTTAAACAAATACCGCGAACCACTGCAGCTCGGCGATGAAGTGCCGACGCGGTGCGGACGTGATACCTTGTGTCACCCCGACCATGCGATGACTGAGGCGTGTCCCCCAGAACGCAAAGCAGCTGCGTCGCCTGAAGGAAACACCTGTGCCATGCGCCAAAGCAACAGCAGCAGCAGCCGCAGCAAATGCGCCGGAAGCGCCAGGTCGACAGCGCACAGTTTTGGGGAAGGAATTGCGTGTGTGCCGAAACATTCTTACCAAGTGGTTGAACGTGCTACATGTGAGATGCTGAACACTTAAAGCAGGTAGTAGCTTGCTTGGCTAGTAAACGGCTCAGTGAACTAATCCGCCCTTAAATCTACGCTCAAGTGGAATCCAGGTGCCGAATAGAGAAGCGTTCTATAAATATGGGGGATAACCTCGCTTTATTTGCGGATTCGTTTGTGATGTACGGTGTGCGGAGCACCCGTGAATCATAGCCGGCGTGCAATACTTTATGGCACGTTTGAAGGATCGCTTCTGCGCGATCTTGCAATTCTACGAAAGTCGCGCAAGATCACCTTAAAGGACAAGTACTGGAATAAGCGGTAATATTGCAGCGATAGTAAAAACTCCTTTGAATCCGTTAGAATTTTTCAAAGTTCGCACTGAAGCTTACAGTTACTGCCTTACATTTAATTTGATAGCTCTCTAAAGCGATCCGCACAATTTGCCACTAGAAGAATATATCTGTTTAAAGAGGAAAAGAGCCGTGACTTCAGACGGGACATAAGACCAAGGAGTGGACAGGACGAGCGGTAACTAGCAACTGAGGTTTATTCCTTTGAAACACATAGCAGCAACATGTCTCAGCTGCGCGCAGCGTGCCTTGACATACTGAAGAACAAGGTGGAACACACGTGGCTGAAACCACCCTCGATGAACATGGAAAATGCCAAGGGGCCAAAAACAACTATCATAGGTTCATCAAAAAACCGGGTTTCTTTATCTGGGAGAGCCACCGAAGGCTCACTTACAGACGTGTCTAGGCCAAATCTGCGCATGTGTGCCGCTTCCATAATTTCTCGCTCAAGTCTAGAGTCTCCCCGTCCTACAATGATGGCTCGATTAAATTTGGGGTAGCAACCTTCGCATTCCCTGGTGTGTCTGGGGAGATTGGCGCCGTTATCACCCTTCAAGGAGCGGAAATGCTGCCGCAGTCTATCTGTGATACATTGGCCAATTTGACCAACGTAAACACTGCCCCATCGCAGCAGAAGCTATTACACCACCTTGGGGGCACAGTGCACGTACTGGTACTCTTGCTTAGTAGTACGGGCGACCTTACGCGGACCATTCGCCACGCGCCTACATAGTTGGTATAACTTGCAGGGGGCTGATCTAACACGAGTCGAATGCCCTGTTTGTTCATTCATTCATTGTTTGGTGATAACAAAAAACATGAGCATATGCCATGCCTTTATTTTATTGTGCTTCTTACCATTCCCTTTTCATTCCAGACACCTTGCCAAACTTGCCAGTATCTAGCATCAACAAATTCATAGACCAGAGCTGCATGACATTAGCGGGGCCGCGCGCGCTGGCGAGCGTCTCAGTGCGCGCTTTCCGCTAATAGCCGAACATCGCAGCCCCGACGCCTCAGCAAACATCTTCCTCGAGGAAGCGCTTGCTGCACACCCGAGTTGTAGACGATGGCTGCTTGCCGGTTCTAAGTTTCGCGATCCAAGCTTCACGCAGCTTCTTGTCCTGCGGTACGTGTGAAGGTTGACGCTGGGCTCCTTTGCGTACGCCCGGCACTGCGGCACCGAGCAGTGGCCTACCATGTTGTAGGCCTTCAAAGGCAGCCCCTACCTATTATTTCCAGTGTTGTCAAGCGGACAACCGAAGCAGAAAAATCGCCCCACTTCATCAGAACCGTAGGTGGGACTTTAATTTTTTTCATTTTCAGCTCGCCTCGGTGCTTCCGAAGCAGCCAGCGCGTGGCCGGCTGCGCCCACGTGATCCACGGCAGTGCCAGCTTTTCCAGTGGTGGAGCTCACCCAATAGCGTGCGAACTCTACATAGTCTGAAATGGGTGTTTTCAGAGCGAGTGCATCGCGGGAGCACGTTCAGGGCAGTTGATGCTTCGTACCGTAATAAACCTGCCCCAAAGCGGCTATGCAAAGCAGGAGACCTTTCCAAGGCATACAGTTAGTTTGCAACTGAATTTCGGTATATTAAATACGCCCACTCAAAGTCTCGTGACAAGAAACAAAATTTGAAAGTTGACAAAGCCCCAACCAAACGAATATGTTATTGCTCGTTCTGACGCTGTTTAATGAGATCTCTTAGTCAGCCCGCCTGGTGGCAAAAGAAAAGAAACAAAAATTCTGCAGATATCACTTATACTCTAGAAGTCAATGTTATGACGAGTATAGCGATGGTAGCTGGCTACTTATCAATGTTTAGCGTTCTGCAAAACATTACCACAGAGACCAATGACTCCGAGTAAGGCGGAAAATTGTGTTTGTGATGCGAAGATAGTACGACGGGGACGGCATGATGAGCGATTTTTTTGTGTGATCCGTCGAAGAAAAGTTAGACCTGGGTCGATCCCGATGGCGGTGCAATGTCGGATAGCGTCTACATTATAGTGTGAGCTGCCAAAAGGAAAGGATTTAGGGTATGTGGGCTGATCCCCAAGGTGGTGACACAGCATCGCAAAAGATTAAGTGCCAAGCGGCAAGATTGCGAAATAGTGGCACCCTGCTCCTCGCGCAGCGCGAGTGAAGGCAGTACCATACTCGATACTATGCGCACGAGTTGGTACGTCTCTCAACGAGACAGTCGGCGGTGGTACAGAAAAAAGTACGCATACGATTGTGGCCTAATGGTTAGGCCATTGGACTGTAGTGAAGCGTAGTAAGAGTTACGGAATGGATTCCAAGGGAAGGGAAGCGTAGAAGAGGGCGGCAGAAGGTTAGGTGGGCGGATGAGATTAAGAAGTTTACAGGGACTACATGGCCACAATTAGTACAGGACCGGGGTAGTTGGAGAAGTATGGGAGAGGCCTTTGCCCTGCAGTGGGCGCAACCAGGCTGGTGATGATGAAGCGTAATAGTGTAGGTCGAGGTCCAATGGTACCATCGAACAACAAATTTTTTTTTCTTATTGAAGCGACCCGAAACAGTTGCGCGCGACCAGGAGCCACATAGTGCCAAGAAGCTGGAAAGGGCCAAAGAACATTCCGCGAAAAAAAAAAAAAAACGAGTAGATTTTCTTCGTATTCCACACAGGTGGTACCAATTGTCACGGTGAGAGCGAGAGGAAAGGCGCGGTCCGGTCATATCAGCGTCATAGGCGCTCTCTTTTGTCAATTTACATTTCGGAGAGCCTGCGATGGTGAAGTACTCTTTCGCGTAGCTCCCGCACGATTACGTTTATCGTAAATCTCACCTATTTCTCAATCTGAGAAAAAAAAAGGAACATAACCGCAGCTAAACCTAAATAAACACGCCCACAATTCTGAGCTTCTCAGTACGGAAAAACTGAGCAAATTGGTAAGGCTTCGCTATTGAACAAGCGCGAGGCACGCCTACACGGGTGGCCAGCAGGAGCGCATGCTCAGAACACGAGTGCCGTGTTGTCTGCCTGTCAGCACTGGCGCGTGGAATAGCACCTGTTTCCAGTAGAGCAGCGTATAGGTTTGAACTCCGCAGCTTGTACTCCGTCGCCACCGTTTCCGGGCCGCAGGCCAAAGCAAAGGGTCGGCTGCCTGGCTATTGCACCGCAAGTTCAGGCCCGCAGGCGACACAGTACGTTGAAAGACATGCACCAGCAACTGCACGAACTGAATAGTAAGGGACGGCTTCATTTTCATTATTGTTTGCGATAAGCGGAGAGCAACTTCTGCTCGTATAGATTCTGCATTGTGGGACACGTTAAACGCATACATAGATCTTATTATGCAATCGCCGTTTCGTTTTTACTGTTTGCCGAATTCAAAACAAAATGCCGGAAACGATATGAAAGGAAACGGAGGAGAAGGGTGTTGGCATTTACAAAACTTTACGTAGAAGGAGGTCCTCATTGGGCCACCGTTCGGAAGCTTGTCCGTAAGGGCAGTGATGGTGCATGTGTAACAATGCGCATGCGCAACAAGAGAAAAAATATAGAATAAACACGGAAGGCACAGCGATCTGTTTAACACCTGGGCGTGTTTCGGAAGAATTCGATCTCCTCATCGCTTAATGAGATAGAAGGCTGACTTATGACACGCTGCGCGCATATTTAGGATAAAATGATACTCCTTCAAAATTATTATTTTCGTCATGTCGCTGTGCCTGTCTAAGGTTACCGCGTTACTAAACACTGGCTCGCATTGATGCTTCGCGTAGTGCGCTACAAGATTTGAGAGTATATTTCTCTTCTCGCTACAAATGCACATTCCCTTAGCATTCGCACCTTTTTGTTCAGTAAACATATAGGTGAGAGTCAGCGCTTTCCGTGTCTGCTTTTTTTTGTCGTCTGTGTCGTTTCTTGAAATGGAAATGCTGTCTGAAAGTGAATTAAGACACACTAGCCTCACTTTCAGTTATTCTACCCGATTGTCGAATTATGCTCCCAAATGTGTCAAAGATTGCGAAAAAGGAAACAGCGCTTGGAGTAAACTGAGGAAGCGTGTAACTAATACTGTGCAAGGATAATAAATGTCGCTGCCGCTATAAGAAGTTATGAGCGGCCAGGTTTATTACCACGTGATTCAAGCGTGACTTTCGAAGAATTTATGCGAATGGTGAGAAAATACTTGTACATGTTAAGGTATTTTCGTAATTTGGCCTATACTGCAAAATATACCGTCAGCGACATTAAATGACTGGGATATACTTGTTGATTCAGTTACGGGGATTAAACCTACTACATATCTTGAAGCAGTTTTGCAAGTTCGTCCTATCGCTGTCCACCTTTCTAGTGCTTAGATCAAAATTATGCGACATCGACTCACAGTCATCAGACTTTTTTCTGTGCTCTGAGCACATATGCTTCACACACAAACGAGGTATGATGCAGAAATCAGATTAGAATCTTATTCCTTTTCACACTTTGTCGGAGGTTCGAGGGGCACACAGTGAATGTTATCACCATGATGAGCTGGTTGTGAAAGGCATAGAGTTTTAAACTATTATTAGAGGGAGCTCTGGCACTAGTGTCAGTACGGGAGCTAAAAGTAGGACGATTCAGCCAGCATTGGAGAATGATAGGTTGTACATGGATGTGCCTAAACTTCGTCCTCTTGGCTTTAAATGGCTTCGTGGCTTTGCAAGCTGGTCATCTTTAAGAAAGTACCGAGTTACAAATGTTGAGGTACACATTATTAAAATTGTCCGAAGGCAGGATTCATAAAAAAAGACCTCTAGCGCAGAGGCCCGATACTGAACCATTACGCCACGGACTGGTGGACAAGTGAAACCACTGCAGTCAGACGCGATTATGTGTGCTTGCAGAGCCTTATTACCTTCTTCACTAAAAGAAAAAAATGTACAAAGTGCTTTGAAATTTAGGCTAATTTAGGCTCAAATAACGCGTAATAAAAGAAGCCAGATGAACGTCTTAATCCCCGAGCACGAAGCTGAGACAAATCAGTGCACTACTCATCATTGCCGGGGTGGCTGAATGATCCCAACGCCAGAGGTCCCTCTAGTGACTGCGAGAAACTCTATGGTGAAAGGTGAGCGATGCGTTCCTATGGGTGGGCAGCGCAACCTGGACGAAGGACGAGAGGAAGTACACAATACGAGCACGGACTAACAACTGGTTTATTATTTCAAGCAACGGACTATAATATACAGAAAATGTAAACACGCGTAAAGTGACGTTTAAATGGGTGTTAGCCTATCTTGCCATTCAAAAAATGAGTTTCCTTATCCTGCAGAGTGATACAATCTCGCGGCTCATTTGATTCATATGTTTGTACAGTATTTCCGTTTGTTCAAACGTGGGTTGGCATGAGCAAGCTCTACAAACCCATGAACAAGCGGTTTGAACAAACGGAAATACTGCATAAAAATATGAATCAAATTAACCGCGGGATTGTAGAGGCCTACTTCATGCATGTGAACTCAGGCGCATGCGTCAGCCAGACTTCTATCGCTCTCCAGAATAAAGAAACTGATTTCTTGAATCGCATGATAGGCTAACACCCTTGTAAACGTCACTTTACACGTGTTTACATTTTCTGCATATTACAGTCAGTTGCTTGAAATAATACACCAGTTGTTAGTCTGCGCCCGTATTGTGTACTTCCTCTCGTCCTTCGTCCGGGTTGCGCTGGCCACCCATAGGAACATGTTCAATCACCAACTCGCCCAGCTTGCCGTGTTAATAAAGTGAGTGATAAGAAAGAAATGCAATAGATGACGACGACGACGACGACTACGATGATGATTTCTATTGGCATCCCCTTCGAAACGGGGTGGTGACTAATAGTCACCAAGCCTGCTTGAGCTAATAAGCTATTACATGTATACACGCATAGCCGTTCAGCATTTTGACTTTGTATCCTCGATGTGTCTGTTCTCGCTAAAACGAGTTGCGAAATACTGCGCGCCCCCTTCCGTGCGGCAGCCGAACTACAAAATCGTGTTGGAAAAGGAGGCATATCTCCGCTTTGGCTATCGGTGATATATGACCGGTCGTCCATCAGTTGAGTTCGGTGAAGTCACTTGCGTTTTGACGAAATAGCGATAACGCAGCTTGGAATACGCGCTCTTCAACACAGGTAACTCGTGCGCTCAGTCTGTCTCAAGAAAAAAAAAAAAGAACAAGCGCGTTGGCGCCCACCTACGTTGACTCATTCCGTTTCTTAAAGGGACTGACAACTGGCCGGAATGTGTTGTGAGACGTTGATGGAAATGAAATGGCAATGATTTATAGTGACAGAATCCAGCACGCTTTTCGCGATTTAGGTAAGAACTATAATTTTAAATTGGCAAAGAAAGTCTCAAAAACCAGTAAGTGGCGAGACCTGGCGGTGAAATCTCGGTACTTTCGATGTATTCCACGAGATTACTGTAAGTAGACTATTATTAAGTATATCACAATTATTCCTTAACATTGCAGATGCTATATTATTACACGCTCGCGCATTATTCTCTGTTTCGGAACAGAAACGTACGTGTGGCTGCGGCAGCACGCTGAACTCCGTATTACGTGTAAAGGCTTCGTTGTGTTTTCGATCCAATTGGTTTCGTTTTGACTGCTTAAACACCAAAGCAGTTGGACATGAAAATATAGAAACGCGTAGCTACTATCGCGGAAATAATTTAATTATTCGAAAAACATGAATCGCAGGAACAGGGACTTGATAAACAAAATGATGCTTTGTCACAACACGGCCACACTTGTGGTGTGCCTCCCACTAATTCCGGCGTACAATCGCTATCGCGCTTACCTATCACCGTTTTCAGCATGCTTCTAGTGAACGAATACATCCTCACTGCAGATTGAAAAATCTGATAAAAAATGTTCCACGGCGTTTTTCGCATTAGCAAATCATGATTAAACACTCCGACCGGCAGGCTTTTCATTCCAGACACACAAAAAAAATGGGTACCATGAAAATTCGTTGTCAGTCCATTTAAGCAACTGAGGAGCGTCCCTGCATATCGCCTTTGGTTGGAACATATCGTTATCGTGCATGCGAAGAATGTTTTGGCAGATAGTCCTTTGAGTGAAAGTAATGCGCAGATTACACCGGCCAAGGTCCAGCAATTCTTCAATTTTTTTATGCAGTTCAGCAGTGAGGTCGTTAGCTCAACCCTGCCTCAGCATGCATCTTCTGCTGCATGCCAGCTGCGTTCTTCTTCAAAGTGCGGATATTTCTTCCAGCATCGTTAAATTACCGGTTTCAAAGAGGCACTAAAGCGAAATTATATATAAGTTGAAACCAATAAACTATTGTCTAAAAACTGTTTACATTTATTTCCCGATAGTACGTTGACGATTAGCAGAATAAATCTAGAAGTCAGTCAGTCAGTCAGTCAAGAACTTCAGTGAGCTCGGGTCTAGAAGTTAAATTTTTTTATTGTATTTCCTGTCGTAACCCTAGTGTTGATACGTCCCTGTGGTGTCACGGATTTCAAAATATTTTTTTTCAGTATTTGAGTGATTGTGCCTCCGTAAAAAAAGTTCTTGAATCTTGCCAAGTTCAATCTTTGGCTCTTGTAGAATAGAACGTGCTCCTCCGTCCTTAAGAAACATACCTAGGTTCAAGCAATCACCATTAAAACCAGTAACGTCATCGCAAGCTAGTTCGCGAAGTTAAAGCTGGCGTCACCACGGTTCTTTTTTCGTTTTGTTGCGCCACTTCCGGTTCGACAAGCCTCCTCTTGCGGTACGAGGGGCATTTGTGGTTTCGTAGAAAGGCAAACTACTAATACTGCTCAAGTTATTTTTTTCCTCGTTAGTACAACTCTAACGTACGTGGAGATGCAGTGGCTATAAGGGACGCCATGCATACTGGGAGATTTCGGATTAAATTTATCCACCTCACCCGGATAAAAGGTCTCACGACAGGATTGTTCTGAAGAGAAAGTTTCTGCCAATCCTGACGCTGGGCAAACGATTAGCGAAGACGACAGGCCATTGAGAAAGAACACTGACGAAAAAAAAATCTGCGAAACAAAAAGGGGGTTCATCACCATGCACCTTCCTGCCTGAATATGGGCCCACGGGCGTGTTTCGAATTCGGTCTCCTAGCGGAATGTGCTCGCCTCGCTAGGGAAACGCATACGCAACCTCGTCTACAGCAATACAACCCTAATTAGTCCAAGAATCGCCCGCTGTTCTGTACAGGTGGCACTGTAGAGTTGCGTTTCTGAAGTCTTCGGAAGATCATGTGCGACTCTGTCAGTGTGTTTACGTCGAAGAGTCGTGGGCACCCGACTGTTCTGCGCAGTTGGAGAATCACAGCAACTTGAAAAAAATCACTGGAGCATGAATTTTTTTTTTTGCACATGCGCAAAACTCATTGTTCATAACTTACCGATGTAATTGAGCTCAGATTTAGGAAAGAAGCGCCTGACTGACAACGTCTCGCAGGAAAAAAAAATGGCGTGATACAAGAAGGCAGTTTTACTATTGGCAATAAATCAAAAGAGTGTTATATTTTTTTAGCAGACAAGTAACGTTTCGAACAAAGTATGTTTATTCAAGATGGCAATCTTCAACAGCTCTTGACACGTTGGCGATTCCCTGGAACGAATAACAACGGTGTCAGGGGGAATCTAAACGTATCTGCAGTGACAGAAAACATGTCGCCAAGAGTTACTAATCGATTCGGCATGGCGCTTGAAAATCAAAGCTTTAGGGTTAGGTCGCTAAACGTAAAATGCAGAGTGCGCTCACACCCAGACCAATAGTCTGTGCATTATGCATCACGTGATTAAAGACGTGATCGCGTTTTAGGCCAGGTTTACGTTACGTATTGATTGCAGTATTCTGTTTTGTCGCTGCCTAATGTTATTGTTTTATGCTGAATAAATTCACACACCCGTGTTAGTACACGCTGTTCTCGTTGAGAGATCTTATTTGCAAATAGCTTTTGAACCCACGAGTACACTCCCCCCCCTCCTCTCACCCTCCTCTGAGAAGTTAATTTTATCTCCTATGTCCACTGCCTGCTACTGTGCATATACGGGGTGATAATATTTAGGCTTTAGAGAAAAAATAAATATCGCCTGCGGCAGAAAGCCTAATTATTGTCCTTGAGCTGGATTACTTGAAGAGGCGAACATTATTAGCACCAGAAATCGGAATAGATGTTCAACTAATTAACTAAAATTCCCTAAATAACTTTCTCATTAGTAACTTTATGGCCTATATTGCAATTTACGATTGCAGCCGGCCACTTTTCAACGCGTATCCACTTCAAACAAGTTTCCAGGATCACACCAGTTTCGAGATACTTCCCAAGCGTGGGCGTTCCAGTTACTTTTGTGCTTCAATGCATACAAGAGCGTTTTGTTAAAGAAAAGTACGTGGAAGAACAGTGAATTCTCACGGCGAGTTTGATGGCGCATATCTCCAAACGGATGCTATCCTGGAAATTCATTTCAAGTGAATACACCTTGCAAACTCACCGGTGACCATTCGGGAACTGCAATATGCGCCGTAAAATAATGAATTAGTGAATTTTTGTTTATTAGTTGGATACGTGTTCAGATTTATCATGCAAGTAGCTTCCGCTTGCCTGAGTAATCCCTCTCAGGGATTAGAATTATGTTACCTGCAACAAGCAATTTTCGAACAATCCGTAACGACTTAAAAATAATATCCGCGTATTGTATAATATAACACAGTAATATGGAACGTTCGCACTAACATTTCCTCTCCTACCTATAGGCTAGTGTTGTAGCGCGACTCCCTTATAATCTGACTGTGGCCTGGCGTTATATTCACGGAGCCACGTGATATTTGCTACCAACAATCGCGAGAAGATAGCGCAGTTTATTTCCTACGAACCAGCCCGAGCGTTCAGCAAAAAGTAGAATTTTCTGTTGCGGAACGTTCTCAAACTTGCAACGCTGCGCACAACTGGTCCCAGCCAAGGACAATTTTCGCCGTAGGCGTAAAAAAAAAAAGAAAAACAAAGAAAGAGGGAAGGCAGAGTGACACGAAGACAGAAAACTCACCAAAACATTCCAACGTGGCGATAGCTGCCACTACTGCTGCCGCGCTTAAACTAAATACGGAGAGCACTGAGAGCGGACCCAGCGTCGATCCTGCGCCAAAGCACAAGAGTACGTGACGAGCTTTAAATAAGTGAGCGTAAGAAAGCAGGTACCAAGAGAAAAGCTGACCAGCAATATAAGTTAAACCGGTTAAACCTACGAGAAGCATACCGTTGAACGGATACAAAATTTTGTATCCCTGGATTTCCGAACAGAAAAGCTTGGCTCGGAGTGTTTATATGTAAACCACATCTAATTGGCCTTCGAGTCAACCTTTCGAACCCCCCTTTAATCATCATCATCATCATCATCATCATCATCATCATTACCATCTTGATATATGAGAACGGAGAATGTCTTACGCTTACCAATTACTGAGCCAAACTTTTTTTATTTGAAAAAAGAAAGCTAAAGTACGGACACTGCTGAGTGAAAATCTTTATCTCAAGCCTTCAATTTCTGTTAGCAAATATTGCCGGAAAGGCGAGAATTTTGGAAGATGGAAGCATCCGGCCGCAACTCTGTAACGGCGCAATGAAAGCTGAGATCCCAATAGTACGAATTGCATCAATTAGGACGTTTCAAGTCTGCAATACTGACGAATGCATGCATACCTTTCTGAGGCATGCCACTGATTTCTCAATTGGTAATAGGCAAAACTTACAAGGTCCATCTAAATAGGCCATGTAGCTTGGAACAAAAAGCGTCAAAAAACCTATCGCCTATGTGATCAGTCAGCGGTGAACAATTGAAGCGCACCCGCTGTGGTTGCTCAGTGGCTATGGTGTTGGGCTGCTGAGCACGAGGTCGCGGGATCGAATCCCGGCCACGGCGGCCGCATTTCGATGGGGGCGAAATGCGAAAACACCCGTGTGCTTAGATTTGGGTGCACGTTAAAGAACCCCAGGTGGTCAAAATTTCCGGAGTCCTCCACTACGGCGTGCCTCATAATCAGAAAGTGGTTTTGGCACGTAAAACCCCAAATATTATTATTATTAATTGAAGCGCGACTAGGTGAGGGGGAGGGGGACAGACACTGAAACTAGAAAACGTACGTGAAAAAAAAATTCAAATTTTTAAATCAAAGAACTGTCATACGCCTAAATATACCGTCTGAAATATTTCTTCGGTACAAATAGAACGAATGTTAATTCTTTTACGTTTCACAATTTATTATTTCTTTCTTGGTGACCCCGATCAAGCACTGATTCTGGCGCAACGTTTAACAAGACCGTGCAAACAAGCTACGCGGAATGGCGTTGCTCATTTCAACGCGACGGTTTCGTTTTTTTATTTCCTTGCGTGTTTGTCCAAAGCGTGGCGTGCACGTCACTTGAAATTTTCCGTGACCTAGCACACGGCATTCACTGGCGAAATGTGTGAGTGCAGGTTTTTTGTTACCGTGCAAAGTTCACGCTGCGACATCTGACGTGCTTGTCTTCGTCGTGACGATAAATGCGGAACGCTCCGCGAAGAAACGTCGCGCTCTGTTCGTTTAATCTCCGTAACACAGGCTCTGAGTATCCGACGGGCAGCAATATTAGTAAGTCGGATGTTTTCTAAATTAATTTCATTTCATTTATTAATACTGTTAGCCCATTTTTGGGCCGCTACAGGGTGGAAAATATTTGTTGCAATGCAGTAAGTGCATTGGCAATCACAGCCTTGCAGACATGCAAACACAAAATAAAATTAGTGCGCACAACCTGCGGTTCACAAGAAAATACAAATGCGGTAGTAGAAGCACACACTGCAACATTCATATTTCCAAGTAGGTGAAATTCGCTACAAACGAGCTGTCGTGGTTAATTTGGTAGGTGAAGGTAAAGGTGTATTGATTTTGCAAACAAACTGACAGAGTCTGTTTGCGTCATGTGCTGTGGCAACGAGTTCCATTCTTCAATTGTTCGTGGGAAGAATGAATATTTGAATGTGTTCATCCGAGCTGATATTGAAATGATATCCGAGCTGAAATGATATTGTGGGGCAAGTTTGCCTTGTCTGATAACTGTTGCATATGAATACATTGTGTCTCAAGGAATTACGAATGATTCAGTGAAAAAGACCCGCATATGTTACTATACATTACCACTGTATGCTGGCCACAGTACGTTTCATCCATTGAAACATGTTCCGTTTGGTCAGTTATACTAGTTGCATTATTCTTGACGAATAAACGTGAAGTTGCTTTTGGAACCTCTGTGGCAGTGTTTTTTATTTCCATCCTACTCGCTCACTTTCGTAAGGAAGCTACTGGAGCAATTGCCGTCAGTGACAGCCTAATTACGTTCACATTAAGACATACGCCACTCCTAATAGTGAGAAGACGTTTCAGCTGAGGCTAGTCGCAAGCTCGCCTCAGCCTCAAAAGAAAAATAACTGCTGGCGTAGCGCTCGAAATGCCGGACGCTAAAGAAATTCAAACATTCGCGGCAGGCAGCACAAGATCTTGACGTCATTGCCATTCACGGTGTTGACGTGACCCTTTATTTTTTATTTTTTGCTTGCTCTTAGTTGTGCACACGATAAGTAGATGGCGGCGGTTGCAGTGAGCTGCCATTTTCTTGACACGTGGGCTTCTATGGAAGCTTCGCTATCAGTTCACATATACCGTGGAACTTACGCAAACAATCAAAGTTTGACACATGCGATGAAAGCCAACTTTGCACTTTCAGCAGCCATTGGCATTTTAGGCGACGCAGTTCACAGAAAATAGAAATATTTCTACGAAAAGACCGAGCAGCGTGAGTGGTGCTTCAATTTTTATGGAACTTCAGTGATTTTCGTAAATCTGGCTCAGTCGTTCATCGCATCATTGCTTAAACTCTACGTAGGTTAAAATACCAAACTCGGGAATTGCTGGAACGTCTTTTTATCATAGGTAATATCTGGAACTTTGCCGAGTAAGCCCTTACCAGCGTTCGGACTCTTGTCGGGTGGAGCATGAGAGGCCAATTTGGAAACGTGCAGGGGCACTTTTTCGGACAACGCCTGGTCGATTGCGATGTCGGCGTAACTTTGCTTGGCGTCGATGCAGTAAACCGAGAACCACTTGAAATCGTTCCAGCTGTGGCTATCAGGGAGCGTGATGATCACATCCTTCTTGTCGTATCGCTCCAGCTTCGTCGTCCTGCGTGAAAAAAGGGGGCGTGGCGCGGTGCATCGCTCCTCATTCAACGTCACCCATGCCACCAGTTAACGTTAAGACGCGAACTGAACTGAAATGAACATTTATTTGTCTTCCAATTCATAGGCATCAAACTTCATGGTGTTAGAATTGAAGCAAACCAAAGTACCGGTGGCGTAACTTTTTCTAAGAGCCCTAAACTGAATAAGGCTTACCCCATATGGTTGAGTATGTTATATACGGGACGACAAAAGGAACGTTAAGGGTGCGAGAATTCTGACTGCATTCATCGCGACAGGCAGCACTTGCATCTAACAAGTCAAGTAACCTAGACGGCGCGTAAGTGTTAATTGTCGTCGATAACTTGTACGTGTATTGGCTATGTACATGCATGCCATTGCTTAGATATGAATAGAAAGGATCGCGTCCTGACGCGAAAAAAGTGGGCGTGGCATGCGCATTGCAGGCACTCCGAACTGATAATGATCGGGAAGCTTGTCGTTATCAGTTGTAAGAAGGCTCTACCACCAATAGCTTGATTTCGCTTAGTTGGTTCACCTTGACGGAGTTCGTATAACAGCGCTAAGGAAGAGAGAGACAGGAGTGCGTCCGGCACGGTGGGCTTTCTCTGCACTGTTTCAGCACCCTTCCTGTGGTACGCGTTCTTTTCATTGTCGTTGGCAGCACTGTAATATGAACACTGCGCAAGTTTATACAGCCGGTCCATTCGATTTGCCAATGCCAGCCAAGTGGGCCGGAAGCTGAGAGGAAACTAAGGACGACGAATCAAGTTATGGAACGAAAAAAAAAGGATAGGTGTTACGTTAGGATGCAGAAAGGGAGTGGTATGCATTAACGAATAAACAGGTGTGGCTAATACTCTATTTCCGAATTAAGACTCGCAGTTGGCTTGGTTTGCATTATACGTATTGTCACAAGACAAAGAAAAATTGCCGTAATCTCTTTCAGAGCTAACGGTATTTTGGAGGAAAACGAAAGTGAACGCACACGTATGCACAGTCGTAGCGAAGCTGTCTGTTTTACCGGCTTCGTCATAACTTTGTCATAACTTTATTTATGCGATCTTTTTTCATAGCTACTCGGATCTCTATTATCAGATCATAGCAGGTTCTTACATTACATTATATTACATCTTACATTACATCTTTCTAGTACACGTACTAGAAAGATGGGTACACATATGGGTAAGTGGACCCCAGAAAATCGCAACAGGTTGGTGAGAGTGAGTGGTAAATAAGAGAAATTAAAACAGGTTGCCTTTCCTTTAGCGGGGGTGGGGGGCGGGGGGGGGTGTTATGAGCATAATAGCCCAAGAATCTCCTTTTCTCGCGGCGTAGCCAGTTGGGTAAGTGAACACTTTCAGAATCGGAAACAAAACATGAGATGGCCGCTGTCCGCGTAACTGTCTATCCCACGAGTATTGCAATACAGGCCGAGTGTCCAGAAAGGCTGCCTTGTATAGCTTCCAAGCCTGCTCGACTTAAACACTGCGCTGCCAGTAAGGATTGAGACATCTTGCTTGGGAACGGCCGTACCACTTACTTTCCATTGTCGTACGGCAGGCGCGTGAACTGATCCGGTGGTAGGTTGTCACTGGGGGCCGATACGAAGAAGGCGGCTGCGAGCAGTCAAAACAAGAGCCCTGCACTACAGCGCTTGCACACTATATATATAGGAAAACGAAAGCAAAGATGACGCTGGCCGTCGCATTGACACACAGCGGGCAGACATAAATAATAGTTGCTGGAGACCGGATGTACTGTGGGGCCAGACACGTTTACGGGAGACGGGATTTGCGAAGAAACCGAAGCCCCCCTTAGAACCCTGGACGCATAGCCTCGAGTTCAAAGTTTCAGTCCGTGGAAGTTCTTCGCGACTTACAGCGTGAACACCAACGCACGACTTTTGTGGATATGACAAAAAGAAAGAAAGAAAGAACCATCGAACACGTGTAGTACACTTGCCCTTGATACGGCGTCCAGCGGATATCTTTGCAGACCGCACTAAACCGGCTGGACTGCGGAGGATATATTGAGACGAAAATTCTAAGACCGCGGCCACATCTGTTGCTGGCGAAGAGAGCTATTCGCGCGCGAGCGGAGTGTTCGAGGAACACCGGCCCAAGTGAACGGCTGCTTTTTTCCCAAATCTCACAACTTTCAAGCACAAATTCCGGGTCCTGGAATTTGTGCTTGAAAGTTGTGAAGTTCCAGGACCTGAGAGCTGTGCTTCGCACACTCACCGGAACTTAACTTTATCAAATGCAGCAAATTTCATCCAAATCTGCCCAACAGTTTTCTCAGAACAGTATTTCTTCTTTTTTACATGTATTTGAGCAGGGAGCATCGGCGTTGGTCCAGAGATTCCTTTTAAGGCTCATGTCTATACTGGTGTTTAGCCGTTGCTTCGCATTTGCTTCAAGAATCACGTGCGTCTTGCAAAAATACCACGCAGCGTAGAATTCCGAAGAAGGCGTAATATGGGGTTCGGTTCCCACCGGCGGCAAGTTGTTCTTTCTTTCTTTCGTTCAGTTTTATTTCCCTTTACCTTATCATTACTAAACTTCAATTAACAGAAACTACAAATCACTTCACCGACGCTTTATTTGCCCTTCATTATCTGTTAGCTTCATATGGTTGCGACTGGCAAAACAATCGGACTCTTCGGCTTCCTTTCTCCTCCATCTGGTGACAGTGTGTCTAATAGAGGACACGCAAAATTTGGAAACTGCACGCTTCCCCACACACTCCGTTCAACCCACTCACGGCGACGGACGTCCCCTTGAAAAATAAAGCAGCAGTGTTCGAGCCGGAGCCACAGTCATCTAGCCGCCATCTTTTCCTCACTACGTCCTCGCTTCTGGCGCAAGCCTACGCTCGGCTCAATACTGCCGCGTTGAGTCCGAGGTCGCCCATCGTGGGTAGGGTAACCTGATAGCGTTAAATAGCCTGCTTCCAGTAGTTTCCGTATCCTTCATTATTGTTTGCATGTGTTTAGGCATACGTCGCCCACTGACAGTGGTGGTTCGTCCCGAAAGCACTGTCCACCCGGTTCGGTATTCTCATAGTTGCCACTCTAGGAATTCTTGGTAAATGAGATGGGGGGCCAATCGTTATGCTAGACGCATCGTTAGCTAAGGCTACCGACCAACGGTAATCGTATTTTACGAACGAAAATCTTCGTAAATTCCGTCTCAGTTGAAATTTTGCTTTGTGTGTGTGTGTAATCACGACCTCAATAAATGTGAACAGGAGTAGATAGGGGAATTTCTTTGCAAAAGCTGGATACTTGAATTGGCATTCGTTGCTTGCCATATATATCGCAGCGTGACGTCGGCTAATAAAGAGAAGGAAATTCGGTTATTACCAATTTATGTATTCATGTTATGCAACATGTTGCAACATGATGAAGTCTAGAAGCAAATGTAGTTTCGAAAAGAAAAATACGAGATTAAGTGGCGAAATGCATTATTGTCGCTGTGTCACGGTGTTTCGGTAATCGATCATTAGAGTCCACATTGGCGAATCGCTCCTGCTGTATGTAACACGCTAAAAATATTTCACGCTAGTCAGGTACTCGAACGCCTGATGACACCGTTGCGAAAGTCAAGGGATTTGCCATTGCGGCGTAATAATACCTGTAACATAATTTGCACCCTTGAAGGTGAATAAAGGTGCAATTAGGTCTATGGCTCACTCTTTCATAGCCTTTGTCGGTGCAGGGGTGTGAGTCGTAGACAAATTTACACCGTCCGTCATCTCATTTCCAGTAATCAGTGAGGCTCGGTGTGCCCTCGTGCGAGAAAGCGGCAACGAAAGCAAAAAAAAAAAAAAAATTGGAGGACTCTTAAGCTTCGCCTTCAAGAGTGGAACGCGAGTGTTCCCGTCGACCCGCCAAGGGGTGTAAGACAATGGGCTACGGCGCAGCAACTACGCGCCCCGCATCGGACGCGGTGAGCGTCGAGCAACGCAGCGTTCGGCGCGACAACGAAATGTGCGCCTGAGCAAGCGACGCACGCCTGAGCCTTAGAAACAGCTCGTTTCTAAGGCAACACCGCGTTCACTAGAGGCGCTTTTGTAACGCTTTGAAGCATCGAACTCGTGGCTCAGTGGCAATAAAGAAAAAAAAACTCGTGGCTCAGTGGTAACGTCTCCGTCTCATACTCCGGAGACCCTGGTTCGATTCCCACGCAGCCCATCTTGCAAGTTGTTTTTTATTCACGAAATGCCTGCTGGGATTTATCGCTCACGGCCAACGCCGCCGACCCGCCGACGCCGAAACCGACGCCGACGACACCGGCTTTTCTGCGACACGAGCTCCTTAACGCTGTCGCGTTAAAAGAAGAACGTTGTTTTGGATTCTGCAAGCACAACTCTCACGCTACTCACATCCGGAGCATTTGGTGTCGTCATACTCGAACTGTTTAAGGAGCATGGTAGAGCTGTCCTTGAGGATGACCTCGGCGGCCATGGTGTTGTGCTGTTTGGGGGACAGCTTTCCGAGGCTCTGTTCCTTGGGCAGCTCGTAGGCGTCCGGAATCTTGACATTACCGAAGTCGGCCTGCAGTGAGTTAGCAAAAGAAATGGGATATCGGGACAACATTAAATGACTAGCGCAAAGTCCAGCGGATTTATCGATTTGCTACGTCTGTGGTGTTCTTAAGCACTGAAAAAAAAAACTGCTTTGTATATTTGCAATAATCTGTTATATTTTTATCTGCTTTTGTAGAATCTAACGTTTTATTACGTAAGCTAGTTGCACTCGTGTCCTTGGCGATATTTGTGGTGTAAGATGAAACGCTATTCTTTGTCTAGCCGTAATAATTTCAAGTATATCGATGGCTTTTACACAATTTAAGGTGTACCAATGACTTTTCTCCAAGTGCTGTATTGTTTGCACTGTTCAATCCATAATTTCTTTTTGTGAATTTCTGCTTATTGTTCTGCAGGAGAAACATGATTATCGTTTATTATAAAACAATTACGTTTGCTCAATTAGAAATCTACATACGATTGTGAGACATTCAGTGCCTTTTAAACGCAAACTTGCACGCATGTTTGTACGAAATTGCCTTAGGAGGGTTCAGTGGCCTAGCCAATCAGTTGATTCAGCTTGTAGCCCGTATTCCTTTGCCATATGCATTGAACAAAAAAAAAAAAACAAGCGTGAAATAAACGTAGATGTCTCTCTTACGTAAAGCGCGGCGTTATTTTTGGGAAAGTTGTTCAATGCGATGTACTTGGGTATACGGGCTCTTCGCGGCATGTTACACCCCTCATTCGACGCATGGCGTATATAGCGGAAATAACGTGTTTTATTTATTTATTTAGACAACTCCACAGGCCTGAGCATTGGAGTACTGCGCCAAGTGGGTATTGTGCATAAATTGCACAGCATTGCACCAATTGCAGAACCTGCATTGGTCAATCGTATGCGGGTACATGGAAATAGGAAAAAAAAAAAAAAAAAGGTGGAACGGAACACGCGGACGTATTGTGAGCAGTACTACACATAAGCGTTATTTGGAAGTGAAAGCTCACAAAGGCAACACACCCTAATAAGTTATTCACCGATTTCGCAAGGGCGCCACAAAGAACTAGAAAGAAAAAAGAGGTTATGAACACAACTAAGCAATACAAAGGTTAGAAAGAAACGTCAGATCATAACTCGAGATAGAAAGAATGTTACGAATACATGTAAGCAACGCAGCGATCAGGTAATGACGCAGTATTAGAATTAGAGGGTTACGAGGCATACTTCGGCGCGGAACATCCGGGTACCGAACGGTGCTTATGTCGTCGAGCTGTAGCTTATGCGGCGGCACTCAGCAAGACATTTGCGCCTTTCTTGATAAGCATTATTATTGCATTTATCGTAACACGCGGGCGCCTTGCATGACGGCTGTCGGGGCACTGGGAAAAATAGAGTCGGGAGCCACTTCTTCATGCGTTTGTCGACAGTTGCGGTGCTTGTTGACGTGCTTGTTACATTGGTATGAGACCCGAAATGAAATTGACGGCTGCACAATGGCTTGTGCTGACACGTTGAGCAATAATCGGGCGTGTTCTTTTGCGAAGATTGGCGATAGTGATTCTATATTTAACGCGCGTCTATCTCACGCCAATCGTTTAAAGCAAACATCATGCATTTTTATTTAAAGCTTTCTTGCTTAATTTTACAATCAAAGGCGGTGAATGTCAGCAGAGGAAAAAAAAACTATTTCGAGTGGCTGACGTAAAGATAACGCTATTTCGTATCCGCGACCAATGTCGAGGCAAGCTCCACTACTTTTTTCACATATCGTTACAATTACCAACGCCCACTCAAACAGAAAAGCTTTATGGGTAAAGAAAAGCAAAATTTTGCTTTTATAGCGTCTAGAATGCGTAGGTGATTAGAAAAAGGCTCAGCCTTATGTGGATCTCTCGTCTAGTCCAAGCAGACACTGAGTCACTTCTTCGTGGCTTACCTGTAGTCAATGTATTGTTGAGGTCCAATTCATGGTATCTCTAAGTAACCCGGTGATGACCTTATTTATAGCGACTGTGTTATGGACATTTGATGAGATTGTGATTGATCTGCGTTAACCATGTGACGCCACTTGTAACCTGTGAACCAACACAGGCTCCTGATTTAGGTTACCCTTACCTCACATGAAGGGCTCATAAAGGTTAGCCCCACTGCTGCTACAACAACAAGAACGACAACAAGAGGCAGATCCCACGCTCTGCGGGGTGTCCGTCTGAACAAAGAACGGCAAACCTACCCGATGAGTATCGCAGCACCATCAAGGTAGGGTGTCTGCCAAGAAACATGGACCCGAATTTACACACAGCCAGGCGGAACGCTAGGGCAAAATATGTAGGAAAATACCTAGCAACAAAAGCGAACACGGTATACATGGACGCCGCGGTATATCCTCGATAACGAAGGGAAATAGAACAAAGAGTCGTCGCTGCAGTAATAAACTCGGACTATAGGGAAATCGCTTGAGAGTGGGCACGGGATTGTACGGTAACCGAGGGAGAGGAAATGGCTGTTGCACTAGCAGCTGTGGGGGGCTACCGCACAAATAGATCCCTTATAATTATAACAGACTCCAAGGAAGCATGCCGAAACTGCATTAACGGCAGAATCGGTCAAAAAGCGCTCCAAAACTTCCTCCGCGCTGGCCAACAGAATAAACGCATTAGACACACCATCTTTTGGGTACCGGGGCACACTGAGATTGAGGGCAACCAAAGAGTTGATAGGATCGCTCGCGAGCATAGAAACCGAGCGGACCTAAACAGAGATACTGAGGATTTGATGACGCTGATCCCAACGTACTCTGACGTACTAAATTACCATAGAGGGACGAGGATCAGATATCCCCCGCCCCACAATACACTCACTCAAGAACAGGCAGTTTACTGGCGAAAGCTGCAGACAGCAACTTTCCTAAATTTACATATATTATGCAAAATGTTCCCAAGTCAATACAGGGACACATGCCCGTGGTGTGGCGCAATACCCACACTTTATCACATCACATGGGAGTGCAATACGAATAAGGCATTCCACAAATCGCCGCAGTCGCCGCAGTGTCACTTCGGCGCTTCGGTGACGAACGCGCCTGTCAAATCGTCGAAGGAGAAAACACGAGAGAGTGCCGGCCCCGACATCGGTATGTAAATCTTCCGACGCCACAAAGACTGCCATGCGACAAGACGTGCTGCTCAAAGAGCTAGTTGGGCTTAGTCATAGAGTTTCATGCAATAGTTACTATAGGGAACTCTGGCGCTAGTGTCTACGGCAGATGAAGTGACCCAGCGTGAGAATTATATGGGAATCGCGTGGATTTGCCGAAACATCGTCTCTCTGGCTTCGAGCGGCTTCGCGACATGGGTAAACTCGTCATTTTCTACATTGTACCGCGTATTAAAAAGATAAACAAGCATTATTGAAATTGTCCGACGGCAGGATTCGAGGACATAGCCTCCAGCATAGAAGCATGACATTGAAAGCATTGCGCCACGAATGCATGCGTCGACGAGCGATATGAAACGCCCTTATGAATTTATCGCGGGCATGGCAGTGCCTTGAGATGCTTGGCGCGTTTCGATTTGGCCACCTCGCCAAGCTCAATCGTTGCAATTAGTACCGATTGTGCGTGTTCGCAGCATCTTCTGCACTTCGACAAGTATAGATTGATGTGAAATGTATGACAATGAAAGCAAATAAAGCATACGAAGCCGCAAGAACGTCTGAATCCACAAGCAGGAAGGTCAGACAAATCCACGTATTCTCATCATTCCCGTGGTGGGTTAACGACTGCAGCGCCAGAGTTCCCTCTATAGCATATTGTCGCAAACTCTATGGCGTGAACAGAAGTACATGTGCCATTGAGGCCACGTACTCCTCCGACTACAGAAATAGAAAGACCACGCAACAATATACTCTTCAGCGAAAGAAAGAGGCGCTTGAAAGCGTGTATTTTTTTTTTTACCAAGGATATTTAGGTTACTTTCGCTGTTTCATTTCGGCAGATACCAGAGGCTGGCGATCGGGAAATCTGCAGGCTTAGTAAGTATGCTGTCCTGTTTCGAGCTATTCGGCAAAACAACAACGCCCACAACAAGCAAGCAAGCAAGCAAGCAAGCAAGCAAGCAAACAAACAAACAAACAAACAAACAAACAAACAAACAAACAAACAAACAAACAAACAAACAAACAAACAAACAAACAAACAAACAAACAAACAAACAAACAAACAAACAATCAAACAAACAAACAAACAAACACCAAGAACACGAGCAGCAGAAACACCACATTGGTGCAGCACCACTTACCCCAAACTGTTTGCAGTAGATGCCCAGGGACTTGTACGCGGTGATCTTCTTGGGCAGCGTCAGTCGCACCTCGGCGTTCGTGTAGGCCTTCAATACTTTGTCGCTACGAGGTGACCATGGGCAATCAATCAATCAATCAATCAATCAATCAATCAATCAATCAATCAATCAATCAATCAATCAATCAATCAATCAATCAATCAATCACTGTCTGCTTGCTTCCGCTTAGCGTGTCTGCCCCCTCGCAGGGTAGTCGAGAAAATCATTTTCCACTGAAGCTGGCGCCTTCATTATTTCCGTGGCAGCTCCTCGACATTATTCTACTCCAGGATTACGTACGAGCCAAAACATCCATCTACGCAGTTTTGACTCTACCTGCACGTGCTGTGCGCTCGATACGCACCTTCCGTGTTCGTCGAGAAGCTTGTCCGCGTTGTTGTCCAGTTCCGTATTGAAGCCGCCCCAGAAGTACGCCGCTGCGAATGGCCAAATCATGCGATCATGTCGAAAGGATTCGTTGGCGCTATGCGGCACGTGCAGTACGAGCACAGAAACTATGCTTAGAGGAGCACTGACATGAAAATATTGTGCCCCGATGAATTTCTTTCTGCCCTTTTGGATGGCTATCTACCTAATATTTACGGCACGATCGAATTTGATGAAACAGGCAAGAAATAAACAATGACAAGAACCTCCTTAACGACCCGGCCGAAATGCGTGTCCGGTCAACACCACCTAGACAAGAGAAGGCCTGAGCGCTAGGCGAGTGACGTCACGGAGAAGAGGCCGGCGGCGTCCTCGGGGACACGGGTTGAATGAAGGGATCGTGCCCTTACGGGCAACGTTAACCAGAGCGAAGTTATTGTTTTTTTAAGCATATTTGAGCAGATGGCCTGCAGAGAACAGAGGGTGTTCCAAGATTATTTTATTTATGTCAAGCTATTTACGTGCTGCATTATTAAAAAAGCCCGTCCATAAATAATGAGATGGTTCAACCTTAGAACTGAGAGCGAATTTCGGGTAAATGATGACAGGGAGCATGGCTATATTGAAAAGTCACAGTGATGCCCTCTCTTTGCCTTGATTTATCATCGGCGCCAAAGTGTTTGCCGTTCATTCGACCACAAGAGTACTTCAACAAAATGTTAGCACTGCACCATAACACATATCTCATGACAACTTCACTGGCGTGCCCTTCTTCACATTTGGGACACATGTATTTATTCCAGTCTAGATTTGGCTGTAAACGAATAATATCGCTTTCGAGGCATTATTACATACAGTACCGCAGTCCACATATTTACAACACCTCAAATGAGTTTAGCAATGTAGATACAAAATCTTCGTGCAACTATTTAGAAAGAAACAGCTCCCTTATTCCGCAAAATTCCGGCTTTTCTCTTCTTTGCCTTAGTATTGGTACCCAATATTCCCTCATTGATCTTGCGGAAACATGGATGCATGATTTTTCGGCCCCGATTTGTAATTGCTCCAGCAATCGGGCCCGCAGAACTTGGTAGGCATATCCTGGCATGAACGTAATCCCCATTCCGCGGCAATGAAGGCTTGCCGGACACACAACCGCAATCGCAGCACAAGCGCAGAGACTACATGCACGGTTAACGTCCAGAAAAACATCCGTGGTTCCTCAGTGGCTATGGTGTTGGGCTGCCGAGCACGAGGTAGCGGGATCGAATACCGGCCACGGCGGCCGCATTTCGACGGGAGCGGGTGGGGAGGCAGGGAATGCGAAAACAACCGTGTACTTAGATTTAGGTGCACGTTAATGAACCCCAGGTGGTCGAAATTCCCGGAGGAACGGCGTGCCTCATAACAGAAAGTGGTTTTGGCACGTAAAACCCCATAATTTAACGTTCAGAAAGAAACTGCGCTCGGGAGCATGTCGCAGCATGCCACGACTCTTCTAACCCCGAAGCTATCCAAGGAGCCGCAGGGTTCCCGCAACTAATCGAATTGTTATCGCCGCCGTCGCACACTCGGTCTCATTTTCAACACAGGCTCGTAGCTTCGTAGCACGCTGCATGGAACTTCTATGTAGGTGTCTTTTGCGTGACGTAGCTCAAGGGAAGAGGGTACAGCCAGTACGCCTTAAGTTCTCTAGAGGGTGTCGGTCCGACGCGGCGCGGCTTCGGACGTGAAAGAGAGAGAGAGAGAGAGAGAGAGAGAAAGGGAGGCTCATCACCTGCCCGAAAGCGTACGCGGCGGTGTCGCAAACAATTCTAAGGGCTCCTGAAGCAATTTTGATTATTTTATACAAACGTGCTGAGTCGTTAGGGTAGGTCCTTCTAATTATTAAGTGGCACATTTAAGCGTCACGCGTTAAGCATGCTATTCGCCATAAAATTTGAACGTGCATCGCTACCAATCGCAGCGGCGCCGCTATCCCTGAGTTTTCAGCCGCGCCATCACCATCTTAGCGGAGAAGCGTGACGTCAGTCGGGTGGGCTATCCGTCTTACTGCCCACGTTAGAAAGTACAGGAAGCTGAAGTTGCATGCTGAAATTCAACAGCAAGAAACTTGTCTCGTTCGATGAGAAAGGCAAATAGCCTTGTTACTAAAGCACTTACGCCCTGATAAGGAGCTCAATAAAATGCCTACAGGTTCTTTACACAGTGTGCGCAGCCCCGAGTCCATGGACTGCGCTAAGTACCTTCCATGCCACGCAGCTGTTCGCCTGACCATTGAACCCGTCATACAATCAAAATATTACTTACAGAAACAATTTTCGACATTAATCTTCCCATTTTTGCCTCCCTGCACTGCTGAGTAAGTATTGTCGCTTTCTGAAAGTATGCAAATTCAGTCGCCAAGTGGCAGTCCTGGTTATCGGTGATCGCATACAGATGACGAGATAGTGCTGCCACACTAATGCGTCACTCCGATCGTTTCGTTCTCAGTAGATTTAGACCAGCGACGTGTTTTGTACAATACTCTTCGGTAAACGAAAAGAAAACCTCATATTTTCCTCATATTTATTGAGGAAAATTAACTTAATTCCTAAATAAATAAATAAATGATAAATAAATAAATAAATAAATAAATAAATAATTTCCTCTCTCTCGCATTGGTATGTGTCGTAATACTTTTCCTTTTCTTGGTTGTGAATGTAGACTGTGCGAAAAGTCACTCTAGCCATCGTCGCTTGTCTTGCGATGCGCGAAACGGAAAATTATCGCGGGCGGAGACAATTAGCGAGATACAAGGTGGTAAGTATGAGCGATACCCACCGGGTCCTTTGCCATCGTAGTTGAGGCCGGTGATGACGACGCTGGTATCGTTGGCGGCGTGCACGGTGCCAGTGAAGCCGTGCGCTTTCGTTTTTACGGCGCCGATAGTCTTGCCGTAGTACACGCTCGAGACGCCTGCGAGAAGACAGCGGGGAGGCCGGGCCCATCAGAGGCCGCGTACTCACGCAACAACTGACCACGCATGGCCAGGCCAGCAACACTGGCCAGGCCAGCAACACGGCCAGCAACACTGTCCAGCAACACTGGCCAGGCCAGCAACACGGCCAGCAACACTGTCCAGGAAGCACCTGACGCTGCTTCCTGGACAGTGTTGGTAGCCTGGCGAAAAAGTCGCAGTATTTAGCCAGTTTTTTCTTTTGTCACCTAAACGACGACATTGATTTTTGGCTTTGGAGCCGTGGGGATTTCAATAGCGACCTTGTTTAGTGATGCAAATGACCAGTAAATTGTCCTGGAATGATAGCTCAACGGACTTTCGTTAATCTCAATGCGCCACCAATCTCTTATTTCAAGGGACCATTCAGGCGGCTTCATTCATCTCTACTTTTGGAAGAAAACAAACCGAAGAGCTAGTCAGAGAGCCAACTGGATCCATCAAGGCTATACTTTTCTAGGCTAAACACAATGTTAAGATGATGCCATTATATATATAATGAAGTTTTTGTTTCCCCTTTTCCCAGTGCCGTCAATTATTCATCAGCTCAACGTGTAATCTAAAGCTGTCGTTCGCAATGTAATCAACAAGTAGTCGAGGCAGGAGTAAAACACAGAAAAGGTGAAGTTTCCACCTAGCCATCATCATAATCATCACTTGGCAATTTTACGTCAAAAACGCAATATTCGGGGGCGCAACCCAGTGGCCTCGTACATATAGTTTTTCCCGATGACTCTGCTAATAGACACTGCTAGCGCAGGGGACAAACAACTCGGTTGAATATTTAAAAAAATATAGAAGCGCATATCCCACGAACTCCTGGAATTATTGTTGCGCGATGCCGGTAACTAGCTATCAGCACTGTTTGCAGTTCTAAAATGGGTCACCAGATGGCGAAAGATGTCCGCACACGGTAGAGTTAGTGTAGATGCTGCCAAAGGTAAGCACATGCAGTAATTCTAGTATAAGGTAGGGAGCCGTATAAGGCGAGCAACTCTGTATTGACAACGTGAAGGTGACGGCACAACGGCGACGAAAGTGTGGCGGCTTTATGCACGACACCGCTTCATTGTACTGCGGCGAAAGGACGTTACAACATGTTTCGTTACGACATGGACCCATGCTCATTGTCACATTGCGTCTCGATGATGCACTGCTTACTGAAGGAGAAGAATGGGGGAAAACTGGTGCGCTCCGGCATTTGTGCGCAAATTGTTCCGATACGACACGACGCACGCGCCAAGCGATTCGAGCCAGCTTGCGCGTGGCATGGGGAGTGTTGAGCTTCATATTCGCATATTTCCATGGTGCATTCGTAACCTGGTGGGTAGAGCATCGATTTGCTGCGCTGCTGCCCTTTCGTTCAGAGCCCACAATTGGTCAGGTGATTTTTTTTCCTTATTGACAGGCTCCAAACGAGGCGACTCAGGATTCTACCAACTGTTAAGTGTACCGTAAGAAGCCAACTACGGTTCCTATTTATGGAGAAGCCTGCTTACAGAATGTTCTTTGAAAAATTCAGAAACTGATTTCTGAAGCCGAATGCCGCTCTAAATGGCCCCAAGTCAACGAAAGAATGGCATGAATACCGTGATTACTACAATAAAGGCTACCAGCTATGATAGTTCAGTTTCTGTGGCGTTATACCTGCAGGGCAGGGGTTCGCTTCCCCATCTTGGCTGCCTCATTCCCCCAGAAGGCGACGAAGCGCAAGGGTAAGGTTAAGTGAGCCTCAGTTTGTCGAGAATAATCTGGAACCTTCTATTACCGAATACGAACATAAAAGTAATTCCCCTTTAATTTTGCTAGAAGTATTTTCCTGCTGCTAACTGCACGCGTGGCAAATGAAGAAATACGCATACTAGATGAAACAAAACAAAACTTTTCTATTCTGACGGCGGCTTTCCACTCAACGAAAAATAGCTGAATATTCCACTTTGTAGTCTTGGACTGAGTGGATCTACTGCTGTTGCAAGTTCACTCGGAGCCATGGTAAGCCATAGGAACGTTCGCCGAATCATATATAATCGCGTTTGAAAGAAAAAGAAAAGAAGAGTAAACAGGAATATCTCGCCGATGTTCAATTACTTATTCATTCGTTATCATATTTCCGTCCTTGGATTTCACCTTCACAGATCATAAAATCATAATACTAAAAAGTCCAACTTGATATGTTATAACTGCAGATTGAGTTTAAGATCGCTGAGTTACTCTTTAGCATGACCAGATCATTGCGTTACTATTATTTTACGTTCTTATTTCTTGTTGTCCTTTAATGGCCTACTACTGTAAAACGCATTGCGTTATTTATGATATTTTTTTAAGTATCTCAATTTATATTTTCTTGCAGTATACTAACTGGTTCGTGCACCATGCCTCGCACGGGGCGTGTGAATTGTTAAAGATATCATCATAAAAAAAAAGCAACACGAGCATAGGCACCTGACAAATGAATGTTCTCGTTGCGCTCCTGCCGAATAAGTTCGCAAAAGATGTATAGAAGGGCGAAAATGGCAACAATGTGGCG
Source organism: Dermacentor variabilis (assembly GCF_050947875.1). Classification (NCBI taxonomy): domain Eukaryota; kingdom Metazoa; phylum Arthropoda; class Arachnida; order Ixodida; family Ixodidae; genus Dermacentor; species Dermacentor variabilis. Next base: position 104,031,037 of record NC_134574.1, read on the forward strand.
CACTGCATGAGGAAAGAGGCAGAGAACATATCGGAAGTACACGTGGAATAGCTCGTCTTGCTTTTCTTACAGCGTTTTCCCGACGCCGTGACACACGAGGAGGCGTAATGTATCAGAAGCGTACCTTGCGGGTTAGTGCACAGCAAGAGGCCCACGAGGTGTAGCCAGCGAGCCACGGTGTGAGGCATGGCCGACGTGAGCGATGGGAACATGTTGTGAAGAGGGAGCAGGAGACCGTCTTGTCTTGTCTTGTGTCCCAGACAGTGGCGCGTACCCACTATGGGGGATTGGGCAAGAAGCAGGCGGTTGTCCGTAAGGTTAGAGGTATAGAGAAACTAGATTTGAATAGTGGAGCGTGGGACGATAGAACTGTAATTTGGACTTGCAATGAAAGTATTGGTAAGAATTTTGATAAAATAATTTAACGTAAAGAAATGAAGTAATAGAAACTATGGATAATTGTAGAAAATCAGCAAGGTACTCTTTTTTGTCTCTCTAATAAAATTGTAAACAGCAAGAAAAGCATCCCTGTGACTGGTTCCCAGTGAAGTTGCCCCAAAAGAGAGAATGTTTGTCGAGGTTAGTGATAGGCCAAGTTTGGTAAATGAGTATTCTAATATTCTTGCAGGCTGGTTTGGTTGTTCTTCTTCTTCTTGTCTTGTCTTGCTTCCAGATGCTCGCCCATACCCACTACGGTGGATTGGCCAAGAAGCAGCGTCCTGCCTGGCTAGAAAAACTACCCCCTTGCAAAGCAATTCTTGGTAGTCTTCGTCGACCGCGGTCTGGAAACGCGAGAACAGCTGAGAGAATTTCTGAAGCAGGCGATGACGATGGCGATGGTTTTTGAAAATTACGAAGATGCTCTGACCTCTCGTGGTGAAGAGTGAACGGATGTTCTTTTAAAAGTACAAGAGTCTTACGGGCACTTACTTTTTCCGGTGTATCATTGTGTTATGTTTATGAGAAACTGGAAGGAGCAACTATTGGCGTTTTTTTTTTGTTTTGTTACGTGGAAGGTGACCGCAAAGGTCCTATTGAGCGGCGTGCCGACGCTTAACGTAGAGCGCCAATGCACTTTTTCGTGGAAACCAATGGGACGCAATTTATGCCTAGGGGGACGTCACTATGTCCTAGAAAACCTAGGAAAACAACAGTGCTGGCGCACTCTGTCACTTCGAACAACCTGATAAAAAAGAAACCTAGAGGAAGAAACTTCCACTAGAAAAATAAATATTCTCCTGAATGGATAAGTGGCACTCGTGGAGAGTGAGAATTTCATTTACAGAAAGGCCGGCAGGTCGGCCTGAGCCACAGCTTGCTCGGGCCTGTTACTCTACGCTGGGGAAAAAGGACGGAGAGGATAAGGGCTGATGAATGATGATCATGATACGAGGAAGAGGTGTGCATATACAAGTTCACAACGTTGTGACATATCGAACGCCGTGCGTCTAGACGCAGTGGCTTGTACAAAGGGTATATTGGCACTTGTAATCAAGTCAGCGCTGTTTTAATTAGGCCAAGGACCTAAAGAAACTCGTCCAATAGCGGTCTCTTATATATGTTTGCAGTGGGAGAGACGAGTTGCTGTCATTCTTGCGCGTACACAGAGCATACGCAAACTATGTGATTTAGTGTTTCTGGCACCTGCTAGTATTCGCAATTTAGGCTAGTCTAACTGCAGTCTTTTAAATGTCTACGAAAATTCGTGAACGATACACCAAGCTAATCCGGTGCACCATGCTTGCTTGGCTCCTTTTGAGCTTGCGAAGCATACAGAATTTCATTTTTTGGTCCCAGTTATGCATTCACTTGTGTCATCGATGCGGTTGGGTTCAGTGCTCCAACGTAGAGTTGCGTATTATGCAATAAAGTAGGGCGGCTGTGTCTTTTCGTGAGAACGGAATGCATACCTCAGAAGCCTTACTTAAAGTAGTTTTCGCTTTAGCGTCTGCCTTTTCATTCCCTATCATGCAACATTGTGCAGACATGCACTGAAAGGTGATATTGTGGCCATTTCTATTTGCACGGTTGAAGTGCTCTGTAATTCATAAAGCTATTGAATAATACGAGCGCGGTCTGAGGAACAGTGAGTGGTTCGAAGAGCTGGTTTGGAATCCCAAAATATTGTCCATGCGGGAGAAGGCTCCTCGGAAAGAAATCGGAGTGCCTCCCAGATTGCAACAAGTTCGGCTGCAGTTGATGTTGACCTATGTTCAACATCAACTGTAGCATCAACATCAACTTGAAACCGCTGAGGGACGATCATATGCGGAATGATCAAAGCTGTAGTGGTGGCGTATGGTGTGACAAACAAATTGGTAAACACGGGCACAGTACCAACGTACTCTGCATAAATGTGAAACATGGTAAGTAGCTTGAGTCAAAAGGATGGAACAGATGGCTTCTTTGTAATTCCAGGGATCTGCAGCGTAAGGAAAGGTTTAGGCAGGACCCACGATGGTATTCTCGGAGTATAGGCAGGATAAAACCTTGGCCGCAGAATACTTTGATGGCGCGATAATTATAGTGCTTGAAAAGCTGCAACCTGGGTGGGTGGCAGGGAGCGATGACAGAGGTTGGTGTCTGTCAGCTCAACACGCGAAGGTACATTCTATGAGGCTCGCAGAGCAAGTATACAGCAATAGGACAAGCACGAGCTTCCGCTATTGTTCCTTTGGTTGACGTGCATCGTGAGAGGCCCAAACATGTGCGCAATGCTTGAGCTTGAATGCTCTCCAGCATGCGCACACAGCTAAGTCCCACCCTTGAGAGCCACCGGCATGCTGCACCGTATACACCCTACGGATAGTGCTTGGTACAACTGGAGTAATGGTAACTCCAAGGGACCCCATCTTGTTCCTGCAGCGACGCGAAGGACATGAAAGAAACTGCTCAGTTTTGACTTCCCTGCGGTGACGTGTCTTGACCAACATGATCCCCGCTCTATGACTAAGCCAAGGAATCTGTGGTGTGTAACCGTAGGTATCGCTACTCCGTTAAAGATTATCGGATACCTGGTCATTTGTTTTCGCGTGAATGTAATCACGGAACATTTTCCTGTTGAGAGTTGGAGGCCTTGACGCCTCAGATACTTAACTGTGATGGTCACAGCACGTTGAAGCCTAGAACGCATTTGGGGACGGGTGGCTCCAGATGTCCATATGCATATGTCGTCCGCATATGCGCTAATCTTCACCGTACCAGGAAGTTCGGATGCAAGGCCAATCAATGCAACATTGAAAAGAGTTGGACTGAGAACTCCCCCTTGTGGAGCACCTCGATGTATATGGTACTATCCGGTGTCGCCATCACTTGTCGACATATACACCGTGCGGCCACTGAGGTAGCTAACAGTCCATGCATATAGCCGGCCACCGACGTCTAAATCTTCCAATGCATCAAGGATTGCATAATGGAGTACATTGTCGTATGCAGCCTTAATATATAGAGAAACAGCTCCAACTAACCGACGGCGACTTCTTTCCTGTTCAACAGTGGAGGCCAAGTCGATAACACCGTCAATGGAAGAACGGCCTCTTCTAAATCCGTGCATAAAATCCGGAAAGCAATTATTTCTCTCTAGAAACCATTCCAGCCTTGACAAGACCATTCTTTCCATTGCTTTGCCGACATAACTGGCTAAGGCGATCGGTCTGTAGGAGGAAAGCTCGTTAGGGCACTTCCCCGGTTTAAGCAGCGCTGCAACGCGACTGCATTTCCAACAATCTGGAACATTTCCTGTCTCTAACGTGGTATTATAATAAGATAGAAGAAGACGTCGTGATTCGGTGCCAAGATGGCAGAGTGTAGCGTATGTGATTCCGTCTGGTCCTGGTGCCAATGAGCGTCGAGAAACCGAACACATTTCTCAAACTTTGCAGCTACCCTTTTAGAACATCTGAATATGTCTCGTTTTGTCTCCCAAACAATGGCGCATACCAACTATGGGGGATTGCCCATGAAGCAGGCGGTTTCCCGCATCTTTAGAATTAAAGCCAAACTAGATTTGAATAGTGATCCTTCAATAATCGTAAACTTCTTTCTTTGTCGTTGACAACTTTTCACATCCCACAGATTTTTTTTTTGTACCAAGGCAATCGGAGAGTCCAAGCGCTAACATTCGCGACGTAATTCCTTCATGTGACCCAAATTAGAATATAAAAATTGAATTTGATGACGTTTTCTTCCAAAACGCCGTTTCATTCAGCTAGCTTTTTAAATACCCGGTTACAAGAATACCTTGCGCACGTACAAAAAAAAAAAAGCCACAGACGCCTCTGTGAACGACGAGAAGGCGGGCCTAAGCTGGTCTCGATTTCGCTTGGCTGGCCATTCTCTTTGACATTGCCACATTTCACTCCCGTCTTTGAAGCTGGGTCCTTGGAAATAATCTAGCGCTACAGAAAGTCTCATCGGATGCAATCGTTCTGTTTATTATCAGATTCCCTCTCCGTCTGTAGTTTGCTTACGGGTTCAACCAATTCACCAGCCATAAAAATGTTCCTAACATTAGTTCCGCCACAGCTGAATCTTGTCAAACTATAATGGCTGGCAGGTCACTGTGGATTACATTGAAATGAAATGACCAATTCAATAGACGGAGTATCCCTGATTGGACGGATAATATCGTTTCGCCCAGTACTGACACACATAGCAGCGATTAGATATCCAATCTTTTCTTTTCGTTCTGATTTCATTGAAACAATAACAACGTACAAAACATTTCAGCACCGAAAACTTCCATGGAAAATTTGTTGGTGTCCATCAAGAAAACCAGAAGTAGTGATCACCAGAATACGCTGCCGTGCACCTCTCCCACTCCTCATAAGAGCTGCGCTTGTTATATCGCCCCTCTCTCAATACTGCCAAGAAATGGAAACCATAGAACGCTACCTTTTAATACGTCCTGGTCACTACATATACCTAAGAAAAGACATATTGAAATCACCCTTTGTAAACTAGGGGTAAACTTTACATAAGAAATAGTACTGACTATCTCTGTCTCAGTACTGGGTTTTAGCCACAGCGATGTCTTTGATTCTGTTTGTGGTTTCATTCATCAACAAAATGAATCAAGTTTTAAATTTCTGGTTTTAATATTTATCATAGAGCTAATTTGGGGCTAAATCCTGGCATTACTCTTAAAATTGTTCTGTTCAGGAAAATTGTTTATCTCTCTTGTTTGATTTCTGAATTGCACATTACTTGTAGTTTCTTGAAATATTACATAAAGGTTCAGTTACCCAATTCTTGGCTAATCCCCTAGGAGGGGGGGCGGTATGAGCCATATTATAGGGTCATCATCACCTTAATGAGAGGAAGAAAACGAATCATCATGAGGTGCCAGACTGCTGATCTTCTTCGTGTGGGTTCCTTGCTTTTGGCGAGAACTTCAAGCCCTCAGTGAGTGTGATTTAATTATTTTGATTCTCGCTTCCGCTAAGCGTAACGTAGAGTCTGAGCCTGACCGTAATCATTGTTTATTAACAGGTGGTGAAGCACTCAGCCAACGACATATAGATACAGCTAAACTCTTGCTAAGCTGGAAACAACAAATTTGCACGATAGCTAGCTATTCCAACAGCGTGTGTAGTGCAACAATCTGAGGCATTACTTTGTAAGGAATGCATCGTGGCAGCGATGAATGTAAAGCCCTAGACAAAACAATTTGACACAAATATGCACCCCGTTACGTTTGTCTTTACGTTTTTCTCGTGAACGCAATAATTATAGAATACGCGACTGGCTGCGTATTCGTCGCCCAAGCTCTCCACTCCTTTTTTTCTTTGTGTTGCCAAGCGTTTACAGTTAGCTTTAACGAGAAACGTTCTCTGGAGCCTTTCAGCGAAGCGTTCATTTGACCTTTTAAACAGGTGAACAATTTTTAACGTTCCCGTAAACTACTTGAGCGGCGTGAATGCAATTTCATCTATATGTTATTATCTATCGGGCATATCAATTTAAATATGTTGTCCGGCGTAGACCTCCGTAGCGCTACTCTGTCATATTGAACCTAATATTACTGGCAAGCGTTCCATATTTGACCTTCGAATTGTGCATTTTAATTTATGAGTAACTAGCCGTTTTGCACATCTTCGCTATCACTGTAATGGCCAAATGAACACATTTATATTGTAACTTTGAATGCTGACTAACTGTCCGTTTCGCGTAAATGTTTCCTTTGTCTACTACGGCTAAGTGCAGACATCTTCACTGCCGTGCAAAAAGCCGAGAAAACGTTGCAAATGCTAACTGCGAGAAAACAGTGAAATGCAATGAAATTGAAATACAGGTTGTGTTACTTCTTCTTTCACCATTGTTCTAAATATTGATGTATAATGCTTGGAAATACGATCGGTTTGTCCGTACGTTTGTCCGCGATGTTCAACCTGATAACAATTCCGAAAAAAATTAAGACCCATTCCCCTCTGTGAAGGGGCATGACCAATGGAGCTGCATCTATGCATAAATAAAATAAAATAAAATAAAACAACAAAACAATTTGACACAAATATGCACCCCGTTACGTTTGTCTTTACGTTTTTCTCGTGAACGCAATAATTATAGAGTTATTGTCCCTTCGACAAACAGCCATGGGCTCCGCGACGTCTCTGGAGATCCTCTTAGCGAACGATAGGTCTCTGCCGGACCAATAACGCGTTGTGGCGACATTGGTCTTGCTGTAACACTGATGGCCGAACCTTTCCAAGAGAAACATCAAGAGCCACTTTCTGTCGGGACGACACACATGGACGTTAATGTCACCCGCAGTGACGAAGGGATGCACCGGATGGATCCACCCAAATGTGTCGGTCATAAAGTTTTGAAGTTCGCTCTTCGACATTCCGGGAAAAATGTATGCGGTGGCAACAACGATTCCGTCCCCAGTATGCACGGCGCACGCGTTCACACATTCCGGACAAGTCGCTCGCCCGTCGTCGGTAAGGCATAAGGCGCAAAGGCCGCACTGTCATTGTTTTCGTAGAACGCAACGCAGTAAATCATCATCTATCAGCCAACATCGTTTTTGACCACATCTGGCCTGCAACGCAGCTCGGACAATACGCTGATGCGATTTTGCCTTATGTTTAAGCTATTTTAGCTGAATAGACGCCGCCATCATTTCTGCCTGCACACATCACGACACGCTGGAAACTATCCCAAGAGAGCTCCGATGTATAAGCTTTAGCCACTTAATTTGGTGACGTTGTAGCAGAGATCTCGGTAGTTTGTTATTTTCGATAGCTTTGGTTGGCACTTTCCCCCGTTTTCTTTACTGAACGCTCTCCACCGATAGCATGTGCTCTCAAAGGACCGAGTTGCAAGGTCACCTTCATCGCCGAACGACAACACTCCCAGAACCACATGCTGCTGTGCAGTAGATGTGTGGTGGCTGCTATTGTTTAAATTTCGTGAGTGATGGTTTCGTGGTGCTGCGCTTCTCTGGCGCCAAGGCTGACGTTTAACGTGCACGTTCGTGGCAGAAGTAAGCTGCGCGTCTCTTGTCAAGATGCTTCAATTCCTGTGGCGGCCTCGCCATGCTTATGCTTACACCTACTCCCACAGTGTGTCAGGTATGGATGCTTTCAAAGCAAACGAGTTAAGGAAAGTGCGCGTGCTCAGCTGTTATTTGCCGTGCCATCGTCGTCGGGCGGATCGTCATTCCATTGTCGTCGCCACACTGTTCAAATTCTGTTAATAGTGCCGTCTTGGTCATACTGGTGGTCGTAGTCACACCACCATTATTATATGTCGTCGTCATTCTATTGTCATCGCAACATCCTCATCGCATCCCACCCGCAAAATAATCACACTTTCGTGCCGTCTAGCAAAATCAAAGATCTCGACGACATTTTCAGCCGCCCATCAACAAACACTGGTACTAACATCAGCAGTAACTATGAGATTTATTCATTGGCTGTTGATTTCTTTTCTGTGGTCCGCTAAGCCAATCGATAACTTTTAAAATGTGCTTTTAATTGTTTATTCAGTGATTTTTGTACATCCCTGCGCTGGCCTTCTTCAGAATGGTAGCTTGTGCAACGGTAATTTCTGTCGGCCATAAATGCATCCCGTTATTTATGATGTCGCGAAATATCAGAATTCTAATGGAGTCCCTGGCATTGTAAAGACACGCCAGATCAATTGCAACGAGTGAATATCACGGAAACTTTATTGAAGTAGTTATCGACGTCGAGTCTGCTAACGCTATTTGATTAGCACCAATGAGAGCACTTGGATTGCGTGACCGGTGCACACTCTCAAATTGTCCTCCAGAAGATCGGTATAAGTGCAAGACTGAAACGATATATGACATATTTGTTGTGGATCAGTCAATAGCAATAATCTGAGAAATTGTAGAGCTCGATACCATCATTAGGAGCGCACAAAAGCAAACAGATTTACTTGCAGCATCATCTGGTACAATTCAATGTGAAATCTTCCTAAGACAGAAAGCCCGCGCTTTATAGAAGCTCATAATGACACGTGAAAGTCAATTTCGCCCCGCTTCTCGCGATTTAATTGATGGCTTTGCGGAATGAAAGAAGTGACACTCCACGTGAATTTCCACCGTCGGCGTCAGTACGATATTCCGTATCAGGACCACGTGGTCTAACATCACGATTGTGCGCGGCATGCTGTAGGTTCGATCTTACGCTTACGAGGGTGAGCCGAGAGGGATTGTGGCTTGCTTGATGCGACGGTGTTTAGTCGCGCTTGCCAAGGAGGACGACAAGGAGGGAATGCGCTGTCTTATCGTCGATTAATTTTTTTATTGTCCATTTATTTGTCGATTAAGCATAAGGATTACTCATTTGTCGTTTTAGCCTTTAATCGATTAATCACTTTCCATGAAGGCTTTTTCATCGATGAATTGATTAATCAAATTTTTTTTTTCCGGGCACTTCAAGAAGTTTGAAACGCAGTTATCTTCTTTTGCAGGAACCAATTTTAATGTTTTAAATAAATTTCTGGCTTCGCCACTGCCCATATTCTTAGTAGACTGGGAGCGAAATGGCGATCAACGACTGGGTTTCTATAGTAACCATTAACTGTGAGGATATTTCAAGCCTCCGGCTTCGAGCGGCGTGGTGCTGGCGCGTGGGGAAAGAGGGGAAGCGCTCAGCTCGGCTTCACTCGGGACTCGAAAGAACAGACGACAGTCGGTCTACCATTGCCGCATAGTCACTGGTCGAGATCCACCATTCTAGCCCGATTTGAAAATTGTCACGCCACCCTTTTCGAACTATAGAGAACAATTAATAGAATACGTCCAATCGATTAAGTGAATTAACTTAAATGTTGACATCAACGATGAATAATCGTTTTGCGAGATAGTTTTACTCGATCAATGACTTAATCGTTCATCGATATTACCGACGCTAGTTTGAAAGCTAATGGACCTGAGATAGCTGATGTCACCATGTACGCTGTCTTCTCGCGCGCCTTCTTCGCGTTGAAGTGAGACGCAACTCGCAGGGGAATTCGCTCGGCGCTGGAGTGGCTCTTCATCCAGGCATTTTTGTAACGTCCACTATCCGCGTTCTCAGAGTGAGGTGCGTTTGTGTCTGCCTGTTCTCGCGTGGCAACGTGCTTTATAGCTCGCTGTCGGGACTATGATGTCACTACTTCGCTAGTTTACAGCTGTTAACAATCGATCGAATAGTTAGGTGGTATTATTAAGCTAGTGCTTAGTGCAAATTGTGGGTGTCATTTCTATAACTATGATTGTGAAAATCAGCTCATACCCAATGATACGTTCGCAAGTTTTCTTTAAAGAGGTTTATAGAAGAGTGGTAGATTCTCAATGGCAAAATGAAATATGAACTAAGTTGACTTCAAATGCATTTATTTAAGAGCGGCGCATTTCCGGTGACTATAGTTGATCCAACCGTTGCTTTTGAAGTCAATTCGATCAGCAAAGCAGCTTGGCGCTCTACCACTTGACAATGGGCTATCCAGTCCAGCGACTAAGCTGGCACGAAAGAAGTTACGCGCGAGATATATATCTACATACATACATACATACATACATACATACATACATACATACATACATACATACATACATACATACATACATACATACATACATACATACATACATACATACATACATACATACATACATACATACATACATACATACATACATACATACATACATACATACATACATACATACATACATACATACATACATACATACATACATACATACATACATACATACATACCACAATCTGGGGGATGTTCCTAAAGAATGCTAACATTAAAGAAAGCAAACGTGCTACAGCACAACTCGTGAGAGCCAGTTCTTTCTTTTGCACTTTGTTCGCGTTCTGCTTCGGTTATAAAAAGGCGCGTTAGAAACATGGGTGCTGTTATCTAACCGCACCGTTCGTTTATTTCAGAAATGAGTGAAACACAAATGTCCATGATTGAGTCGGAGTACTCAGGTAAGTAATTGTATATATATATATATATATATATATATATATATATATATATATATATATATATGAAAGGAAGTCACTTCAAACGAGAAGAACGGGAGTTAACCGAGGGTCCCGATTTTTATTAGTCATATCATAGGACGCCAACGAACACTGACACCAAGGACAACATAGGGGAAACTACTTACAACTCCCATGCGGCCAGCTGTTTCTTCATCCACGTTTATTACCGTTAGTTTATCCTTTCTTTACTTTATTTATTAGTCACAAGTAATTTCCCCTATATTGGCCTCAATGTCAGTGTTTGTTGGCTTCTTATGATATGACTAATAAAAATCGGGCCCGTCGGTTAACTCCCTTTCTTCTCGTTTATCTCATAACGAGGGTCTCGAATCCGGCAACGTTGATGCCTTCAGGCATCATGTGTGGTTTTATTGACCGGCTGCCTTCACCCAAAAAGATCAAGTTCTTGTGACGCCTGCGGCATAGAGCATGTTTCACATCCGCCGCCAATGTCTGAGTGGTGGCGCTGGCTGACACTCCCAGGTTCCTACTAGGAAACAAAAATACCCAAGAAAATGGATGGGGAAACGGCGCCACGGTAATTCGATTGGCAGAGCTTCGCGCGTGAAATGCGAAGGTTGTGGGATTGTTCCCCACCTGCGGCAAGTTGTTTTCTCATCCGCTTTCATTTCCATTAATTTATCGTTTGTTTATTTCATTTATTGTGCATAAGTAATTTCCCTTATGTGGCCCTTGGTGTCATTGTTTGTTGCCTACTTATGATATAAGTCACTTTAAGGTATATCGCCCACTGTTGCTACAATGATATTGAGTATGAGGAAGAACGTTTTTAGAAGTAATTAATCATGAGACCCAAGTTGCACAATACCTTTGGCCGTGACATCGGCATTCCAAAGAATTTGGGATCTAGCTCATGAGCTACTCGGGCGCCTATATATATATATATATATATATATATATATATATATTCGTGTGCACGGCCCATTGATACAGATTAGAGTCTTAGCCTTTTTTGCGTTACCACGGTAACCTCTCAATAACAGACCTTCCTTTTCCTTAACAGTTGCGCCGAGCACGGAACAATCCGGCGGTAAGTGTGTACTTCCCAATGCTGTATGCCCTACCCCATACGGCTTGCATTACGAGCGCAACAGGGCGGCTGGTAATTTAAATGTACTCAATGTGTCTGCTTCGATTCAATTAAACATGTCTTATTTGCTATAACAACGGTGTTCCCAAAATTTTCTTCTTTTGTGATAACGTAACAAAGTTCGAAAAAAGATATGCCATGTTTCTTTTCCGCCGCATAACCTATAATAGGTCAGGAAGGATGACTGAGCGTCTTTATAAGCGCGCAAACAGAACATGAGATGTTAGACTAAACACACCGACACATTACTGCGCTTTTGCCGTGAAATCCTCTTTTCGAATTACACCCGGCTATTGATTCGTTTCGGCATATGTTCCGCACAATCAGTCGCGGTATTACCTTTAAAGAAATCATTCACTACGAGATTTTTCGTTCGGACGCTAACACAAAGCGGACCGCTGTGCCGTGCTGTGAGGTGGCAGGGACTGCTCTGTGGGCTACCACGATACATGAGTGAAGGCTAAATCGATGTACTTAATGCGCTGACACTATTAACCTATTCCTCCGGAAGTGACTGGTTAGGAGGTGACACTGGAAGAGAAAGTCAAGCGACAACTTAGAGCTTTTTAATTTCCCGCTGAAACAAGAGCACCCGCTCGTCGGTGTGACGTCATGGATTTTAAAGAGTATTGTTGTATTGGGGTCGTGATGGTGCACTAAAAAATGTAAAAATGATCGAAATTCAGTGTCTGTCTTTTTCGAAATGCAATTTATCTTGTGGTTACCAATATATAATTAATTGAGCTTGAGCAAACGATGCTGCAATTTTATGATTATACGTCTTAGCAGTTAGCAAACTTTAAGAAAACGCCACCGTCTTCCTTTTGGTTTTGCGCCGTTTCTGGCTCCTCTAGACTCCTCCCACGGCAAAAGTTGCTTTTTTGTGACTGTATAACGTGCGTTGCTAATACAACTAAATTATTTTAGTTCCTTTAGTACTTTTGAAACGGATGGATAGGTGGGCTAGTTAGCATTGCATCATTATAAAAACTTTGAGTGCCATAAACACACAAGACGTAGAGAAGCAGCACGCACCACAAGCACTCTGCAAGTACATTGCAGAAGGTTTTAATAACAATGCAGTACCAACTAGCCCACCAATCCAGCATTTTGCAATGTATTTCTAATTCGTTGCGCGTGTGGTATGCGTTATTTCTCTACGTCCTGTGTGATTAGGGTGCTCAAAGTTTTTATAACAGAGCATTCTTTTAGTACCCTCTCATGCTAAATATGCATGGGTGTGCCCCACGTCACAGCTACTAACAAGGTAGTCGGACAGTATGGGTGGAGCTGCCCAAAGGAGAAAATTATGAACAAATTTCTTCCAGAACAAATTCTCGTGACGTTAGAGATTTTTTACAGCACTTCTGTGAGACTAGCTACTCACTGAAACGTGATGGATAACAGTCCATTAACATGAAATGCGCACGAGTGGGCGCAACGAGTTTTCCTTCAGTTAGGTGGTTCCAAGTAAAGATATGGTAGATCTCGGTCGCGGGGTCTCTACTTGAAAATGATTGCCACGCAGAAATAACGTGCCGCACAAACACAAATCAAAACGTCCTCAAAATCGTATTCCACAGCGCTTAGCATTGCTAGATTAGTGCACCTTGTGAGTTTCGAGAGCGTTTGGTTCGTAGAGGAACTGTCCCGTGTGCGAAGATGCTATAGACAACACGCTATGTGGTTGAAGGTACGGACGGTGTGGTGCCGTTGAAATTATCTTAAAATAAAAGCGAGAGCCTGGACACCACCATCGCTGTGATGTATTGAGAATTTTTTACGAGAAGAGACTGCAAACGGCGAACCGAAAGACCAAGACACGAGCGTGCATCTTTAATATTTCTCAGTTGCTGCGCAACTCTTTTATCACTATGTACTTTGAACAAGGAGAAAAGTATTGATACTGCACAATATTTCCTTTTTCTTTTAATTCTGCTTGCTGTGCAACTATTTCTCTGCAGCCTGTCGTCCCAAGCGAATTTAATGCACTCAGATAACCAGCTGCGCCGCTAATTCTTAATGATCTGGCTAACTTATCGTTAGTATTTCAAGACCTCTGAATTCTTTTCGAATTTCCTGCATGAGTTCATCGCGGAAAAGTTTAGCGGAATGCATCGTTCGTGGCATAAAAACTGGGTTGCATGAGGTAATGCTAAATTGGTGGTGGCATGTGGAATGGGGCATCGTACACGTACGCATGAAAGACTCCGTCCTGGGCTAGCTTTGTGTGTTTTATTGTCACATCATAAGCATTCTTACAATTTACGTTGCCACGAAAAACTTTGTTTCGTGTCTTATTTGGGTCTGGGCCATTGCCACTGGATAAGGAACCCTTTCACTTTTTTTTATTCCTGAATAATCATCCAGCATTTTGGGTTGCCGATTTCAATAATAACATAGGCGGGCTGCTGCGTCATCCAATAAAAAAGGGCGACAAGGAATACCATATTATCGCAACCCTGGACACTCTCCACAAGTTGGACCTAATATTTCAGCAATTAACGTTCACAGTATAGTCGTCGGAAAGAATGGATTCCCTGGTCATAACAAATAGGAGCCCGCATGCTCAAATTTAAAGCTGTCAATCGAAGACGTACGAAATGATCATTCGTTGTCAGTGGCGTAGCTAGGTCGTCTGGCACCCGGGGCCCATAGGTCTTCTGTCACCCCCTCCCCCGGGTGTAGCCGGCGGAAAGGGTGTCTTCAGACGTATATGACACCCCTCCCCTCCCCACTGGCTCTTTGCGCCCGGGGCCCACGGCCCCCCGGCCCCCCCTGTTGCTACGCCACTGTTCGTTGTACAGCGATTTCCTACTGCTGCGCGACAAATTCAGGTCACAGTCATTCCAACAGCATGGGTGACTCCAGGTGTAGGAGATAACGATACAGCCAGGAAAAACATTGAATCTGAAGCGGTGAATTGCTGCTTCTCCAAGCTGAAAGCAAGTTATATTGATAGATGCTTTGCATAATAGGCTTAACATTGGTCATATATAATTGCATATGTGATTACTAACTTCGGTTGCGCCCAAAGCGCAATTAAGTTTTTGCGCGTAATGGTAGAACAAACGTACCTACACATATCCACAATAAATATATTAGCACAAAGCACGGCAATACCTCGCCCTGAACGTGGCAAGATGCGGAAGTATACTGATGCGTGCAGGGTAGTGGTTGTAGTTTGCCACTTATTCTATGAAATGTAGATTTTCTAAGCATGTTCATACGTAAACGTGCTACGCCAGACTATGAACTGAGTTGAATAGTAGGAAACGCAAGCTAGTGGATAAAATCGAAAAAAAGATAATGTACTAGTGAATGGCCATTATTTTCTCTCTGTGTACGGAAGAAACATTTTTTTTTCGGAATTTGTACAGCTGACGAAAGTACGTAAGTATGCACCACTTTTCCTTGCCATTTTGTTCCTTCTGCTGGATCTTCTGCGCTGTTTCGAACGGCAAAAAAGCGCGAATAGCAGATTTGACAGAAGACTGCAATAGGTCACGGTACATGCAGAGCTCTTTCCAACTATAACAGAAATCACGGTACCGCATGAACAACGGTGCAACACATATTGCTTTTATTGATATGAACATTGTTAGAAACTGAGGCATTCGCTACAAGCTCCAGTGCATGCGGACTAGGGAGTATTCTATTATTATGCTTTTCAACAAATCAATTCTGTGTAACTCTGTACCACATTTCTGAAAAACGGCCCGTACCGTGCTCGCAACAGTGCTGGTTTTTGACATCTATGGTCCAGCATCTGCGCCCTTAAATACCCGCACCCTTACAATCTTAAGAAATGTGCCCTTCTGGCATGCCTGCCTATACAGTGCATTTTATACAGTGTACAAAGAAAACCAGTAAACGTTGTTCAAGTATGCGTCAATGCTGGTAATTAATTGGCCAGTCCGACATCATTTGCGTCACAAGGTAAAGCAAGAAAAGAGCCAGTAGTGGCAACGACCTTTCAAAATGTAATAGGAGACATCAGCTGTAGTATTTAGGTAAAGATTAGATTTAGTGCCTTTCATAAACACAGTTAGTATAATATTACAATACAAAACTCTAGAAAAGCCCCGCTGTTTAAGTGGAATAAATTCAAGTAAGCTTTCCGCGGCTAAACTACATGGTCGAGTAATTTGTAGCATTGTGATACGCATCAGCTGTAACGGAAACCTCTACTTGAAGGATATTTCATACAGATTGGAATAACCCAACCAATGTTCCCATGTTCCGACTGCAGCCCTGATGACACATACTGCTGAAATATGACTCAGGACCACGCTAACAAGGACGTTTAATTGCCTATTAATTTTCAACTGAATCTTTCGATGATTCTTTGTCATATTTTCTTACAACTTTGTGACGTCATTTTTTTCGTGGAGTAACCGGAGCCACCTCAAGGCGCCAATATCTCCTACTGCATCAGAATAAAAAGATAACAATGTAACTGAAACAATAATTTCTTTTATCACGTTGTAAGAACAGGTCTTGGCACCGGATGCGGTTCGAAAATCGTAATATATTATTGAGAAGGTTCGTCTCCTTGTTTGGAATAACCAGAAAAGAAGTCCACAGATAATTACTTCGACAGTCTTGTGATCCTGAATGGGACTGTATCCGCTGTCTGTCAGGGCTAGGTTTTGTTGAGTCGTTTGAGGAATAAGATGTTCCAGAATCTATAATATTATTAGTTCCCGGTTTCGACAGAAAAGGGGGGCGTTTATATGGGTTGCTAGGCTATTGTACAATTTTTCGGCATTGTGACACTTTTACTGAGCACATTCGGTGTTAGAATGTTGAGCTTCATGAAGATGCATTTTTCTTCTATTCTTTGCCTTTAAATATCGCGTCGAACCAAAGAGAATATTGTTCAAATTATTGTGGTCGCAGGTATGTGTCCTCTCGTCAAGTGAAGCAGTCTTCGTTTTAGAAAACTCAATTATCTTGAATTGCCACGGTAGATCCAAATCAAGCTTTTCTGCTCCATGTCGAGCAATCCTCTTCCAACGGCAGAATGAGAGCGTGAATTGTGGGTTCCTATGGTAGATTGGTACCAGTCACCGATTCTGGATTGCTCTGCGGAGCAAAAAATATTGCTCCGCCGAAATCGGCATATTTGACCGGAAGTGCGCGTCACGTATATCCTTCACCCGCCTCTGCTTCCGGTCACGGTCGTCGGTTTCCGGTCGCGAGAGAAGCTACAGACGGCATGGAAAACAGGAACGCTGCGTAGCGCCGTCCGTTTTGTTCCTGCTGCAGGATAGTGACAGCTCGGACTCGGACACTATAAGTTTCCATGCATGGTGATGATTATTCCGACACGGAAGAAAAACAAACTGAGGGAACGTCGGGATGATCCAGATGATGGTGGTGATGGTGATGCGGTCTACCCGATCCAGCTCTCCTCTAGCGCACTCTCAATTGATTTCTTCGTACTAAATGCCCCCGCGGGAGCGCACGCATTCCATTCGCAGATTTGAGGAGAGCGATCTCAGTCGGATCGACCCGCTCTGTTTGTGATCCGGCAGAGCGCTCGCGATCTGCCGTTGGACTTCAACATTAGTTTCAACAGATCGTGAAGAGCAGGGTGAGAGAGCAGCTGACAATTCTCAAAAGTTGAAGCTTGTTCTCTACATATATCTTATATATGCATATCTTCAGATAAAACCTAACTCCTGCAAAACCACCTAATACTAGAAGTCACCATCACCTAAACATCGCAGCTTATTTTGCCCGTAGGGACACCTTTAAATGCAGTTTATTTCCCTGTGTAATCGAATACTGGAATTCTTTCTGGAGTTCTCTTCCTTTAAACTTATTCTTTGCGGCCATTGAATAATTTTGGCTTGTATTGGTTTGAATTGTTCGAATTGCCTGTATTATTTATTATTTGTCATCGCTCTTCCTTTCACACCCACTCCTGTAATAGCCCGATCGGTCTGCAGTATGGGCAAATAAAATAAATATTTGACCTTTGTCGTAACATGTATTAATTTGTTCATAATACGGTTCCCACAAGGACATTGCAATGAAACGATGCGTTAAACACTCACTGAATCCTCAGACGAGGCAAATATGTGAGCGAAGAAAACTAATCGGGACAAGAAGCGTGACGTTTGATACGTTAGGTGGACCATAACTGTGCCACATGGGGTTACTGACCTTAAACCAAGCGCAAGGTACGTTGTAATAAAACCCCTTGAAACGCCTTTCAGACAGATATTTGAAATGATGCTGGAATAATCATTAGCAAAAAACGTTGATGTCCCCGTACTGTATAGTAGCAGATTGGGCGTCTGCCCCGTCACGAATGCATGCGCCTCATCCGACTTCACCATGAAATTGCAGCCTATATAGACTGCTGGACAAGCGCCAATAACCGTGACCACGTTGAGAACGTTGCCTATTGCTCAATTTCTTGGCGTGAAATGATGTTGAGTTCTGCCCTATAACCTCGTTTCTGAGTTCCTCTTAGTGAACATTCGCTATTTATTCGATTTTGTGTCATCGAGTGAGGGAGAAGCTAGGAAAAGCAGAGATATCCGTAAAGTTATTTATGGGGTTCAGAAATGTTTCAGTTTTAAAGACAAGACTTAGATGTTGCTTAATACTCTATTGCTGTAGGAGTATACTTTGCTCAGGAGCGAAACTACGCAGCATTCTTCAACTGTGTAAAACGACAAGAATTATTTGTGGCAGCTTAGCGAAATCATTTAGACTAGGTAATATTGAACACGTAATGGGGCGAATTTTGTTCCAGTGGGTAGAAAAGTAAGTACCGTATGCCGTAGTCTTTATTTAAGTAAATATTCGATTGGCCACTTGAGGATGGTAGATTTTGATCAACGATTGATTATGTCTGCTTGCACACTGGATGCACCCAAATTACGGCACATAAATGCGGGATTGCGTCCGGCTTCCCGGGACATTGTTTAAAAGTTTCTTAACTTTCTATACGCAGCGACTCTCGGAAGATGTGGGGTTGTCTGGGCTGCGCTGTTATGGTCGTCGTGACGATTGCCCTACTGGCCTCTTTGATGGGCCGCCCAGAAGGTGAGCATATATGGTGCTACAGAGAACTTATGTGGAACGTGTGCCGGCGCAGTGTGATAAAGCTATAAGGGATTCGTTATATTTCTTCTTAAACTCAAAATTCAGGAGACAACCTTTAAACTAGAATTTACGCAAGCGTATCTATAGTCCGAGCATGCTTGTGAAGGTTTGCAGATTTTCCCCGCTGAGAGGAACAAATAAAATATTCAACTTGTTTATTTCCTTCATTAACACCGCTAGTTAGTTACCCATTTAGGGTCTGTCGAATCGCAAACGGCGTTCACGCAAATCTAGCACAGGCAATGCAGTCTGCTACTGCAGCACTTTCCCTGGTCCCAGATTTGATTTATTTGCTAGGATGCCGCGACCTATAAAATAGGATGCCGGCAGTATCTAATACAGCTGATGCTTCATTTGATTTTCATAAATATTTGCGCCGTGTATTGGCGTTCGCGGAAGTTATCGCTGGGACAACGTCTTGTATGTCCAGCATATGTTGTACTTGACGATGGCGAAGATGTACAAGTCTGTTCGTGCTAAGCAACGAGGTATTGGAGGTTGAATGTAAAATTCCATGATACGAAGTCACTTAAGCCATCAAGTGTCGATGCTGGATGTACAAGCCGCATGCGAATCAATCCTACATTGTCGCTTTCGTCTGGTCAGTATTGTGAAACCTTGGGGAGCTAAATTTTACGAACCAAGGTGTAGACAAAGGGCATATAACGTTTTGGTTAATAAGTGATTCCTGAAGAAGCACTATTGCAACTACTTTCGCAAAACATTGCTAATAATCATCGATGTGCCACTTCAAATCCCGTTTTGCTGAGATGCAACATTAAATTCGCATCTCTTAAAAAACGTTCGCGACTAAATGTAATTAAAAGGCATGTTCTACACATTTCTCACAGTCATAGGTCTTCGCCCAATGTTCAAGAAGTGTAGCGTTCAGTTATTGCCTTTTCATATAAATCGGCTAGGGAATGTTTACGCTTTACTAGAGAAGGTATCTTATAGTATCTTGCTGTAGTGCGAAAAAAATGCATGCAGGTGAGACAGGACCATGGTATCGGAGAGCAGTGCACTCCGCTTTCCATATGCCTGTAGTTGTTCAAACAGGCGTAAGTTTGACCAGCAGGGAGTGCGATTGCAGTTGCGTTGAGAAGAGTCTGCTTTTATAAATAAAGCACCTATATGCTATAACCACATATTGACAGAGAAGCAAGAAAATACGCATTGTTTCGCATGATTACTAATTTCTACGTGCTCTGACAAAAAAGAGGTTTATGCTTCGGTAAACGAGACTTCAGTAGTTTACCGCATTTCCAAGTCTGTGTTTGATTCGCAGTTTAGCCTGATCATTGTTGCTTTCTTCTTTGCTAGCTTGTAGCACTTAGTTTAGGTTCTAGCAGGCATTGTCATCTTTTTCGGCCGCGTTTCGCATAAGGCGTGCTTCGTTGTGTGTGTCTAATGCCTCTTGCGGCGAGCTGTGAGATGAAAATTGAAGTATAAAAAGGGTTTCTTCGGCTTCGGTTTCTTTGTCATCGGTCCGAACAGTCCTCAGATCTTTCGCTCGCTGATATTGTTGTAGTGGACGTAACTTCCGTTTATATCACGTGGTTATGCGGACGTGATCGTATGGCGAGCAAGACGTCATGAAGGAGGCCACGAACGAGAGACCACCGACCAGCGTAAAGGGTTCTCAGCACGGTGAAGATTCACCTGACGACCATTTGGCCCGAAATCGTGCGGCCTGGTTTACTCAATGGAAGGCATCATCAAGATTCGGCGGATTACCTCTTAGAACGCGAAGTTCCGCCACACTGTCTCGGCACTATCTACAGAGCTGGTTGAAGAATTCCAAAACGTTGTGGACACACCCCACGCTGACACATTCTATGACTACTTCAAAACGACGATGCTGCATCACAAGTTCCCGTCTGTGCGCAAGCGCTTCCAGCAGCTTCTCCACGAAGAGGGGCTCGGCCACCTTCCACCGTCGGAACTTCTACGTCGTATTTGGAGGCTTCTCAGTGACTATAAGCAGAACGCACACAGCCAGCTGCTGCATGAACTATTTCTTCTTGCCTGCCGGCGGAATCTGCTGGTGGCCTCGGCTACCACGCCAGAAGACGTGCCCTTCTGTAATCTTGCAGAGCTGGCACACCCCTTCGCTGACTGATCAGCAAGAGGTACTGTAGCAACAACGCCCGCTACTCTGTCGCACCTCGAAGATCGCCAGTCTTGCCTTCAGGAAATGGTTCACGAATTTGCTGAGAGCATTACTGCACTACGGTCTTAACCCCTCCGTCGTCAGCGCGACGACGATTGCTGTTTCAGCTTTCCCTCTCGGTCCAGCTCCCATTCTGGCCTTTGTCGCGGCGCATACTGCTGGTATCACAACAAATTTGCTGCCAGCCAACTTCAATGCCGTTCCCCTCGCATCTGGCCACGAAAAATGCTGCAGAGCCATAGATGGCAGCCGGTGACTCTTGCTGTACGTGTCGCATTTCTTCGTGGCTTACAGGATTGCCGCACAGCATTTTCTCGTAGTTACAGATGCAGATGTCAGCAGTTACAGATGGCCACGGCGGCCGCATTTCGATGGGGGCGAAATGCGAAAACACCCGTGTGCTTAGATTTAGGTGCACGTTAAAGAACCCCAGGTGGTCAAAATTTCCGGAGTCCTCCACTACGGCGTGCCTCATAATCAGAAAGTGGTTTTGGCACGTAAAACCCCAAATATTAAAAAAAAAAAAAGGATTGCCGCACAGCATTTTCTCGTAGTTACAGATGCAGATGTCAGCGCTGTTCCTGCCGCGCGACTAGAGCGGCAGGGTGCCAAAAAAACCGCGCCCCTTCAAGTAGCCAACAGTTCATCTATCAACATGTATTACCAGCGCTTTCTTACTCTCGACTTGGGTCAGCGACGTACCTTACAATGGGCGTTCATTCTGGGGGATGTGGGTAGGGTCATATTGGGGGCGGATTTTCTGACCTACTTCACATTTCGTGATGACCTTCATGCTCGTCACCTCGTGGACACGACAACTACGATGTCAATACAAGGCGCCTATGACAACATCCACTAGAACGGTACCAAAGATAATAATCTGCGTTCGCCTCAATTGTGCCAAACTTCCCAGCCATACCGAAGCCCTCCAAACTTGAAATGTCCGTACATCACAACGTCACACATCGTATTGTCACAACAGGCCCCCATTGTTCTTTCTCACCAGGCCCCTCGCTGGCGACCACCTTGCCATCGCAAGAAGAGAAATCGACCACATGCTGCAACTGGGTGTGATCCATCCTTCTTTGAGCAGTTGGGCTTTAGCTCTCTACATGATACCAAAGCGTAACCCAGGGGATTGGCATCAATGCAACAAATACCATGCCCTCAACGCGTGCACCATCCCTATCGCTGTCGACTCGCTCAATGCCATGACTTCGCGCTTACTCAAGCTCATACGTAATATTCGGAAACTTAGATTTAACGAAAGCCTTCCATCAAGTTCTCGTCGAGCCAGCTGACGTCCTGAAACTGAAATTGCGATATAATTTGGGCTGTTCCAGTACGTCCGCATGCTGTTCGTACTGAAAAAAAATTAAATGCGGTTTTACGTGCCAAAACCACTTTCTGATTATGAGGCACGCCGTAGTGGAGGACTCCGGAAATTTCGACCACCTGGGGCTCTTTAACGTGCACCTAAATCTAAGTACACGGGTGTTTTCGCATTTCGCCCCCATCGAGATGCGGCCGCCTTGGCCGGAATTCGATCCCGGGACCTCGTGCTCAGCAGCCCAACACCATAGCCACTGAGCAACCACGGCGGGTGCTGTTCGTACTGAGAACGGCTGCTCAGACGTTCCAGAGGTTTGCCAAAAACGTCCCCCACTCGGGGACTCCCCTACGTCTTTCCATACCTCGATGACCTCCTGGTGGCTATACTATTATCGTTGAGCAGCATAGCAAACAATTACGCCTGCTATTTTCTGAGCCCAAGGAACGCGGCCTTCTCATGAACCCCGCAAAGTGTATGTTTGGAATCCACGGAATTGAGTTCTGCGGGCGCCGCCTGAGTCCCATAGGAACCAGATCGGTGGAAAAGAAAGCTTAAGCCTTGTTCGAGTTCCCTCGCCCAACGTCACTGCGAAAGTTCCGTGTGTAACTTGGGCTGCTTAAGTTCCACCAACGTTTTCTTCCCAACATCGCCCCAATTATTATACCAATAGCAGATTTGCGTGACCTTGTGCTACGCGACGTCGAACTTCGGGCCGTCAAGATTCGGGACCTCCGGTCCTCTGCTACGTCATTACCGCTGTCCGATATGCCCCTTCCATCTTATTCAGTCACTTCACTTGTGGCGTGCCAAGTGGTCGAACAGGCCCATTCATTCTATTGCGACTCTGCCATCAAGTATTCGACAAGCTCCATGGCACAAGTCATCCCGTACTTCGTGCCACCTAACGTTTAATAGCTTCTTGCTTTGCGCAGCCGAGTGTTAACTTCGGTGTGCGCCACTTGCCTCGGGAACGCCTTCACGGTCAATGCTCCAAAATAACATTACACATGAAGTCGCTAATTCACTCCTTTTGTCCCCATGACACCCGGTTCGATCGCGTTCACGTCGACATCGTTGGCCCGCTGCCACCAGCCCGAGGTGCTTGTTACAAACTCTGTTGTGTAGCCCTTTATGATCGCGGGCATGAAGCACTTCCTGTGACTGACATAACGGTACTTACTGTGGCTTCTCCATTTGCCGGTGACTAGATATCAGGCTTTGGATGTCCCAACGTTGTTACGGCTGATCGCAGCTGGCAGTTCGAATGTGATCTCTTACGCGAACTGACGAGCCGGCTTCGAGTCCGCCATATCGACACTACTACGTATCTGCCAGCAGCAGATGGACTGGCTGAACGCCTTCACCGTCAACGTAAAGCCGCCTCAATAGCCCTGCCGGCTCCCTCTTCATGGGCCGAAGACCTTCCTCTGGTCCTGATAGGCGAGTGGTCCTCTTTCGAGAAATACCCAGGCTGCACAGCTAGTGAACTGGTCTACGGCACAACGTTGCGTTTGACCGGAGAATTTTTCGCACTAGCTACTGTTGCGAAGCGCGATCCAGGCAGCTGTGTTCAGCGTTTCGGCTTCCTGTTTAGACGCTGGCGTGTTTGACCAAGCAGGATTGCATCCTTAAGTAATATTTTTATCTGAAAAGACAGGTCCACAGTGGAGCCACGTCTTCTTATGGCGTGAAGGCATCTGACCAACTCTCACGCCTCCCCATGATTGCCCTTTCAAGGTACTAAAGCGGGCAGTAAAATCTCTTATCGTCGACCTTAACGGACGTGATGAAGTCGTGGCGATAGACAGGGTTAAAGCAGCCTACCTAGCCACCTCGCCATCATTATCCGCTCTCTGCGACTTTTTACAACCGCTCAAACGACGGACCTGCCCGATCGCCCGGCATCAGGGGGTTGCGTGTTGGACACCGCTACACCACTGCTGTTCTGCTAAAAGCTGGGGGCCCTCCTAGCAGTCATCGTCATCCTCTCAGGCCGCCTTTTATATATGGCGTGCTCCAGCCGGTGTGTCTCATGTCTCGTGCTGCCAGTTGCGAGATGAAATTGGAATAAGAAGAGCTCCCTGGTATCGGTCCGAACTATTTTCAGAAATTTCGCTCGTCACACATTGTTGTAGTTGACATAACCTGTGCGCCTCTAAGGTTCTGCCTAGGAGTTCTACATAGCACTCAAGACCCGGGGCTGGGTCTTGGGTTCTATGTAGCTTATTGGCTTTTACTAAAATCGAAAAAAAAAGGTCTCGACGTTTATATCACGTTTATTGTCGCCATGTTTGGCGCAGCTTAAGGAAGCGCACTAAGGCGACTTACAAAGGCAGGCCGTCTTACAAAGGCTATTCACTGCTTTATCTAAAGTTTCTTGCCATCGGTGCAACTGAGACAGGCTTTAGCGTTTCCTGTTAATAAGTACAATATTACATATCCAGCTTTTCTGGACACGTACCAACTAGCGCCCCAAGCGGCCCCGGCACGAAGCTAGCGCGTTTTCAATGGAACGAGCGGGTTTTTCGCGAATAACAAAAGCTGCAGGTCGATTATCAAAAAACGCAGGTGACAGACGTGTTCTGGAAGACAATCCACACGAGCCAAGTGCAGTGATCACTCTATGGCACGTAAGAATTTTGTTCCCACAGCGGTTAAAGATTTAGCAATGGAAGCCTATGGAAACGACGAAAATTTGTACTCCATTTTCGAGGCAAGAACCGCGGCTGTGATTACACTACGGCTTCTATCGCAATACGCAGTGCAGCGTATGTAGTCCGGAGACTCAACTTTCGACTGATGCCTAGCTCGACTCTCCACACACGGCGTAACATTGTTCCCAAAAGCGTTTTTTGTAACACTGTCGTGAAAATTTACGTGGTGTCTATAAAAAGACGTTCGTACGCCTGCGCGAACCCTTGTAAACCGTGGCCGAGCGGTAGAATTGCGCGCACCTTTAGTCACGCTTCGCGGTGGCCGCGGTTCGATTCTCGCTTCGGTCTTGTTTTTTTTCCGCATAGGACCTAGTTTTGTAGTCTCTCACTAGATGGCAGAAACACAAAACCCAACATTTGCTTTCGGTTCTGGTTTTTCAGCGGCGCAGTTTTTTTTTTACAGCCGCATAGGACTTAGTTTTATAGTCTCCCACCAGATGGAAGAAACACAAAACTCATGATTTGCTTTCGGTTCTGGTTTTCCAGTCGTTCTCTTGAAATATTATGTTTTCTATTTTTCCTTCCTAAAACACAGCAATGTCGTGTTCATTTGTTAGGTCATCGCATTTATGAAGGTTTTATTCATTGGACATCATAACTAGAAGCTTGCGCAAAGCTTTGTGCTACGCAAAAAAAAAAAAAAAACTTTTGTGCTCTGTAGCGTGGCACCTGGGAGAACAAAATGGCCATTCTTATTGCGTCCTTCTGGAAGGTGCGTTTTCTTCGACTTTCCCATGTCTTTAATACTCCGAGCGAATGAGGTCAACCTGGGCCACAATGCCACCCGGTGGCCAGTGCCATTCCTACGCAACATTCGTGCGGAACAAAGTGTCTGCTAAGCTGAGTCGCTGCCCGAACGTTAATTATTTCTAAAGATTCATCCAATTAAGAAATGCACCAAATAGGAGGTGTGCAGCGTGTGGATTAATAGCTACTGGTAATGTGTCCCCTACAGCCAAGTGGTATGAATCCGTAGGTGTGGCCGTAAAAAAACAATTTGAGTAAATGTCCCGTGCTGTGTCTGCCCCGGTCGCTCTACAGAGAAGCTAGCTTGGCTAGCCGTCAGTATTTAGGATCAACATATGGCGTCACTCGTTCGGTGCAGTTGCTTTTAATGCGAAGCATTCTTTGGTGAGTGCCCCAGTGATCTGGTAGCAAAATCGTGCGAAATCGTGTCTGTAACGCCAAAAAACTTGACGCATTTCCCATATGAATACATAGGTCTTTATAAAAGGGGGTGTGGTGGCCAACTTGAAATTGGAAGTGGCGTCAGCACAAATTTGGCCGTGATACAGGGATTGGTCAAGTTGAATGTGGTAGTGATATGGGAGTGGCCCAACCTAAATTTGGGGTGAAATGGTAGTGAGCCAAGCTGAATGTGAGGCTGATATGGGGGTGGCTCAACCTAAATTTGAGGTGATATAGGGGTGGGTAAGCCTAAGTTTGGGGCAATATGGGGGGTGGGCCATCCTGGATTTGGGGAGGATACGGGGGTGGGAGAACCTAAATTTGGGAGAAATATGGGGGGTGGGCCACCCTAACCATGGGGCTGATATGGGGCTGCGTGAAGCTGAATCGGGGGTGATACGGGGGTGGGCTAAACTAAATGTGGGAGTGATTTGCGGTGGGCCATCCTAAATTTGAGGTGATAGAGGGCTGGGCTAGGCTAAGTTTGGGGCTGATATGGGGGTGGGCGAACCTGGATTTGGGGATGATATGGGGGTGGGCCAACCTAAATTTGGGGCTGACATGGGGTCGGGCTAACCTAACCATGGGGGTGATGCGCGGCTGGGCCAAGCTGAATTGGAGGGTAAAATATGGGTGGACTAACCTTAGTTGGTGGGCGATTTGCAGTGGGCCATCCTAAATTTGAGGTGATCGAGGGTTGCGCCAGCGTTAGTTTGGGGCTGATATGGGGATGGGCCAACCTAGATTTTCGGGTGGTATTGGAGTGGGCCAATCTAAATTTGGTGGTGTTGTGGAGGCGGGCCAATCTATATTTGGGGGTGATCCTACCTAAATGTGGGAGCAATCTCGGGGTCGGCCAATCTGAATTTGGGGGCGATATGGGGGTGGGCCAACCTAAATTTTGGGATCCGTCGGCTCGAAATTTGGAGGACGATTTATGGAAATTCGTCTGTGGACCAACTTGAAAATTAGGGGTGGCCCAATTGAAATTCGGGTTTAAGCCAACTTGAGGTTTAAGGCTGGGCAAAAAGAAAATAGGGCGTGGCCGACTTTAAACTTGAGGGTGGGCCAATTGAAATTTGGGGGCCTGTTTACGAATAGTTAGACAACACCAGTGGTGTTTCCGCATATTTTTCATCATCGCAAAGTACGTACGTCAATACTTGTTACCTATATCCCTCAAGGTGAGCTACCACTCGAGCCTTCCCAGCCGACTGAGCTAATGCTGTCATGGGTGTGCTCTCATCGTGACGACTGTGACGTTCAATGTGGAGATCCACAAAAACAAATCGCAGACCGAGCTGACCATTTTGACACCAATGACATCGCTAACACTACTCGCTTGTGTTAGACGCAACACAAGCTTACAACGATCATAATTAAACTTTCAATCGCACGCTAGTCGACACGTTCTCAGTGCAGAATTTCGTCAATCATCTGGATAGAAACCATGCTGGATGTTTTACTGTTATGTTGGGCCGTTTTTCACGAAAGCCTTTCCCACAAAGACAATATATTTTTGAGATTGACGAGGCAAGCTAGTACATAACTCATACGAAGCAAACGTATAAAGGGTTATAGTGATTTCTCAAAAAATATGTTAGGTAAATAAGATTTCAGATGGTATTATTTGACCGGGCATGACAACGATTTCTTCCCGCCTGTCACAGCGCTTTCACCGAAAACCTAATCATTTTGCTCAAACGCGTTGCCCCAATACTACATGTGCTGAAGGTAGAAAAGTGCGGTGCGTGGTCACAGCTTCAAAGCCAGTCTATTTTGTGTACTGTTGTTGATATTGTAGAAATGTGGAGTTCTCCTCTTCATAAGAGCACAAAAAGAAAAAAAATATTACAGATAGTAGCTGAGCGCAAAGTACATTGGAAGATCTGAAACCAGCAATTATTTTTAATTTGCGGGTTGGTCTTCCCTGCTGGTAGATTGCTGTCCGATCACTTCAACGAAGTTTGTTTGTGTGCAACTGCAGCAAAAACAAAGATACTACCATTTCATTGCGAGGACCTTTATGCCATTCACACGCACAATAAGGACACCAGATAATTGACACTGTCAGTTTATAAACTGATTTTGTTTTGCTAATTTCAGTGTAGCGTGGTGTCTGCGAACGGAGTATTTTCTTAGTATCAGTCCAGTGTTAGCAGTGCGAAGCAGTTCGGTCTATCATCTCCGTGAGGCTATACTAGCCATTGTAGCGCTTGACTCCAGGCCAAGTGCTAAAAACTTGGTGTGCTTCGTCCTATCCGCAGGTGGTCCATCCATTCTGTTATGGTGGCCTCCTCCTCATTTTAGCTTCACCATCGCGAGAGTGCGCAGAGAAAGGAAGCTTTCTTCACTATCAGCCCCAGCGGGGTTCCACCACTCGTAACTGCTGCAATTTGCAGCAGTTACGGCAGGGCATGCTAACTACATCCTTAGTTTCACAATGGCTCATCATAATCATCATCAGCCTGGTTACGCCCACTGCAGGGCAAAGGTCTCACCCATACTTCTCCAACAACCCCGGTCATGTACTAATTGTGGCCATGCCGTGCCTGCAAACTTCTTAATCTCATCCGCCCACCTAACTTTCTGCCGCCCCCTGCTACGCTTCCCTTCCCTTGGTATCCAGTCCGTAACCCTTAATGACCATCGGTTATCTTCCCTCCACAATACATGTCCTGCCCATGCCCATTTCTTTTTCTTGATTTCAACTAAGATGTCATTAACTCGCGTTTGTTCCCTCACCCAATCTGCTCTTTTCTTACACCTTAACGTTACACCTATCATTCTTCTTTCCATAGCTCGTTGCGTCGTCCTCAATTTGAGTAGAACCCTTTTCGTAAGCCTCCAGGTTTCTGCCCCGTAGGTGAGTACTGGTAAGACACAGCTATTATATACTTTTCTCTTGAGGGATAATGGCAACCTGCTGTTCATGATCTGAGAATGCCTGCCAAATGCACCCTAGCCCATTCTTATTCTTCTGATTATTTCCGTCTCATGATCCGGATCCGCCGTCACTACCTGCCCTAAGTAGATGTATTCCCTTACGACTTCCAGTGCCTCGGGGCCTATTGTAAATTGCTGTTCTCTTCCGAGACTGTTAAGCATTACTTTAGTTTTCTGCAAATTAATTTTTAGACCCACTCTTCTGCTTTGCCTCTCCAGGTCAGTGAGCATGCATTGCAATTGGTCCCCTGAGTTACTATGCAAGGCAATATCATCAGCGAATCGCAAGTTACTAAGGTATTCTCCATTAACCTTTATCCCCAATTCTTCCCAATCCAGGTCTCTGAATACCTCCTGTAAACACGCTGTGAATAGCATTGGAGATATCGTATCTCCCTGCCTGACGCCTTTCTTTATTGGGATTTTGTTGCTTGCTTTATGGAGGACTATGGTGGCTGTGGAGCCGCTATAGATATCTTTCAGTATTTTTACATACGGCTCGTCTACACCCTGATTCCGTAATGCCTCCATGACTGCTGAGGTTTCGACAGAATCAAACGCTTTCTCGTAATCAATGAAAGCTATATGTAAGGGTTTGTTATATTCCGCACATTTCTCTATCACCTGCTTGATAGTGTCAATATGGTCTATTGTTGAGTACCCTTTACGGAATCCTGCCTGGTCCTTTGGTTGACCGACGTATAAGGTGTTCCTTATTCTATTTGCGATTACCTTAGTAAATACTTTGTAGGCAACGGACAGTAAGCTAATCGGTCTGTAATATTTCTTATCTTTGGCATATCCTTTCTTATGGATGAGGATTATATTAGCGTTCTTGCAAGATTCCGGTACGCTCGAGGTGATGAGGCATTGCGTATACAGGGTGGCCAGTTTTTCTAGAACAATCTGCCCACCATCCTTCAACAAATCTGCTGTAACCTGGTCCTCCCCAGCTACCTTCCCCTTTTGCATAGCTCCCAAGGCTTTATTAACCTCTTCCGGCGTTACTTGTGGGATTTCAAATTCCTCTAGACTATTTTCTCTTCCATTAACGTCGTGGGTGCCACTGGTACTGTATAAATCTCTATAGAACTCCTCAGCCACTTGAACTATCTCATCCATATTAGTAATGATATTGCCGGCTTTGTCTCTTTACGCATACATCTGATTCTTGCCAATTCCTAGTTTCTTTACTGTTTTTAGGCTTCTTCCGTTCCTGAGAGCATGTTCAATTCTATCCATATTATATTTCCTTATGTCAGCTGTCTTACGCTGGTTGATTAACTTCGAAAGTTCTGCCAGTTCTGCGCGTGCTGCCACAATGGCTATCGCGCGCAGAAAAAGTAGAGCTGTGGTCGCTATCACTACCACGAACCCATGTCAATGCAGATGTAAGTACCTGGAGGGGCTGGGCATGCTGACTTCTGCGCTACGACCCGCCGCCGCCACCTCAGATTTTCTATGCATACCTGCTTCTTGTTTCTATTGCACACGCATGCAGGACAAACGCGGATAAGTAATTGGATTAGATTGGGAAAACGTTTATTGAGCCTGCAGTAAAGCGCGAAGGCGCGCTTCGGACGTGACCTACGTCGTCATCGTGGTGGTGTTAGGAATGGCCGTACGGGGTGGCAACGTGCCAGCTTTCAGCCCGCAGCACCTGTTCCAATCCCACCAGACAGGGCGCACTTCAGAGAACTGCGGATGACCGGCAGCCACGTGGCGCGCGGTCACCTCAGGAATGTGGTACTCGGCTGCGCCACCCGAGACAAAGCAGAGTTCTACGAAGCCCTCTGACGTCGGCTCCGGACCCTTTTCCCCTGTGCGTGTGTGCGGCACGTGTTTGTGAGCCCTCCGCCAGAAGGGCTGGTCCACGGGGACATCGAACTATGACGTCGAGCGGAGAGCTTATAAGCAGCGTTTACCGGCTGCTAGAGCGTGCTCGTCGTCGGGAGCTGAGTGCTCGTTGTCATGCGAGAAATGTACTAGTGAGCTGTGTGCTCGTAAGCTGTTTGCTGTATGATAGTCTTGCGGGCTCCATATGGGAGTCGCGCTAAACTGCCAATGTATCTTCCTTAAAATGTTAATATGTAAATAAATCCTGCTCGCCTAGTCCTGTCGCCACAAGGTCCTCCCTACGGCTACGACTGCCGACTCTTACAGCGGGTGCTCTGCGAGGATCCCCGCTCGCCGTTGCCGGCTCACCAGGCTCCTGCCTAGCCATCGCCTCGATGACCTGCTCGACGGCCTGTAGTTGTATTTCTTGGTCTTCGCTCCACGTTGCTTCCTCAAGCTGCGGCGGTATATGTCCTGAGTTAGCTTGGCTTGGATGTTTGGAGCAATCCCATAGCATGTGCTCGAATGTGGCCTTCTCCCTGGAGCACGCTCTGCACTTGTCATGGTGGTGCGATTCTGGTTACATCCTATGCAATAGCGCCGGGCTTGGAAGTGTTCTCGTTTCTAGTTACCTGAACAGCGCGGCCTGCGACCTGCTGAGCCCTTTGCAGGGCGGCGGGAGAAGTCTACGGGGCAGCCGAAAGCCTTGGTCAGTTCGTTATAGGTGGTCATCCGGTCTTTGGCGCTGAAACACAGCGGGCAGCCATTGCCTTGGGCGCGGTCGGTTAATCCTCGCGCTCGGGCGTGTGCCGTTCCGTTGCGATTGGCATGCTTCTCCGACGCTTGTCCTGCGTGCTCCGGGAACCACTTGATTCGAGTCCTCTTGTCGCGGTATGCCTGTCGGAGCAGGACGCGTGCCGACGTTGGGGCAATTCTTCCTTTGGCGTAGTTCCTCACCGCCTGTCTGGAGTCGCTGAGGATCATGTGGTATTCTCGGGTCACGATGGCCAGGGCGATGGCTATTTCTTCTGCTTCCTCCACTTGCTTGCTCGATGTGCTGGCAGTCTCCCGCACGGAGTCGACCACCGCGATCGCGAAGCAGTTGCGGCCGGCATATTCGGCTGCATCCACGTATCTGGCACCGGTGTCTTCCGCGTGCAGGTCCGTTAGTGCCTTGGCTATAGCGCGTCTTCTGCCTTCGTTGACTTCCGGATGCATGCTCTTCGGCAAGGGGTCAACCCGCGCGTTTCATCGTACGTGGTCGGGGACGGGGCATTTTGGTCCCTGCTGTTCATGATAACCGATGCCTAGACTGCACAGGATCTTTCTGCCGGCCTTTGTTGATGACAATCTTTCCAACTGAGCCGCTCTTTGCGCTTCGATGACCTCGTCGAGCGTGTTGTGTATGCCCAGCTGGAGGAGACGTTTCATGTCGGTAGTTTCAAGTAGACCGAGGGGTGTCTTGTAAGCCCTCCGGATTAGGATGTCTAGCTTGTTCTTTTCGCTTTTCACCCACTTGTGGAAGGCTGCCACGTACACTGGCAGAGTACGAAGGAGTGTATAAGCCTGATGAAGTTTTCCTCCTTCATGACTCCCTTCTTGGTGGTAACGCGCTTGAGCAGTCTGCTGGCATTGGACGCCTCACCCATGCTGAGGGTGATGGTGTCTCCGTTCCTGCCGAGCGCTTCGATCGTCATGCCCAGGACTCGGATCTTGCTGACCGTCGGTATTGTGTTACCATCCCTGGTGCGGATCTTGATCTTTTCGTGTTTCCTTTGCTTCTTGATTCTGTGCGTTTTGATCGGTTGGTAAAGCAGGAGCTCCAACTTACTTGGGGAGCAACGCAGTCCCGTACCTTCCAAGCTTTCTTCGATCGTGTCGACTGCCGTCTGTGGCGTGGATTTTGTGCGGGCATCACTGCCCCCGTCCACCCACAGCGTAATGTCGTCCGCGTATATCGTGTGCTTCAGTCCTTCAAGCTGGCGTAGTCTTTTGGCAACTTGAATCATAGCAAGAATAAATAGCATGGGTGAGATGACGGAGCCTTGGGAAGTGCCCTGGCTCCCTAATGTCTTCTGGTCCGTCTTCAGGTCGCCGAGTCTGAGCTCCGCCATCTGCCGGTGAGGATGCCTTTGAAATATTCGTACGACCTCTCGCCTAGGTTTAGATGCGATACCTGCGCGAGGATGGCAGAGTGCGTAACTTTGTCGAAGGCGCTTTCTAAGTGGAGCCCGAGGACGGCTTTGGTGTCCCTAGTTTCGCCGTCGATGACCTGATGTTTGATAAGTAAAAAATCTCAGTGCCCTCCCACTCTCTGAAGAAATACGACCCGCAAAGCTGTGTATGTGGGTCCCTTAATGGCGAACTGCACCTCCGCCGTATGTCGGCACCGCGTTGCACTGTCTTCGGTATCGGCCCACGTATGGGGAGTGCTTAATGCCTGCTTCACCTCCGCCGCTGGTCGGCCTGGCATGGCGTTACATTCGGGATCAGCCCACGTATGGGGAGAGCTGAACGTTTGCTGCACCTCTGCTGCGGGTCAGGCCGGTATTATGCTATCTTCGGGATTTTGCTCTATACGCGGACGCAATAGTGGGGAAAGTAGCCCTTAAGAGGAACCTTTAGCTCTGGTGGTCCTATATAAATACATGTAAAAGGAGAACTCGTTTTTCTCCACAACCACTGCATCAAATTTTACAAGGTTTGTTGCACTTGAAAGAAATACTTAAAATCTAGTGACTATTGGTTTAAAATCTTTTATTTGGGTCATCATTTGTTTATTCAAAATTGACAAAAATCACAAATTTTCAGAAAACGAAACCAACTTTACAACTCTGTCTTTCGGCAATCAAAACTGATATCACAATTCTGTACATTGCATCTAACAGCACATCTAAAGCGGACAAAATTGATATAATACGCATGAATCTAAAAAAAATTAGTAATGTGGAAATGCAGCTTTTCCACAACCCTTGTTCACAACGTAACGACTTCACGTAAGATATAAATCGGCATATTGGATTTGTCCGCTTTGAATTGTCTAAAGGATTCTGTTTACATAACCGCGATATCAGTTCTTGATGCGGAGTTATTAATTTGTAAACTTCGTGCTTCTGTATTTTTCGCACTTTTGAATTTTTGAAAATCTTTTACCAGAATTCAAGCCCTAAATAGAAATTTGCGCTTCTAATAGTCACTAGAATTTACCTTTCTCTCCCGAATCCAGCAAAATTTATTAAAATCGGCCCAGGGGTTATCTCAGAAAATCGTTTCGGCGTTTTACATTTATGTGAATAGGCCACGTCGGAATTGGCCCCGAGTTAAAGCATACTCTTAACGACTTCGTTGTAAAAAAAGTAATAAAAGAATAAAAGAAAAAAAATCGCCTCAGCCGTCAATATCGCCGCCTCAGATTTTGTCATGATGGCATCGCACCATCGGCACGGCTTCCTGAGCAGCTACCAAGCTGTTCCCTTTCGTTATCTTCCTTCGCTCGGCGGCAGTGCACTGTCTTGATGCCGACGACACGCTAAATCTGCACCATCATTCCGTCATGCATCGCTTCTGCGACCAAGCAAGCTTTCGGCGGCACACGTTCACGGCCGTATTGACACTAAACCTTTAAAATGCTTGCCTTCGAGAAAGCAGCGTGAATAAAAATGGAACGCGACTATGTGACCATGGGGAACATGTTCACGGGGCCATACTATTGATGACAGCACCACAAAAGGCTAGATGTGTTCAGGTTGGCTTTACAGGTTTGGAAGGAAAGACTGACGGGCTAGTTGCTTCATTATCACATTAAGAACAGCACTTAATGTTAGCGCAGTTGGTGTGTGGTTCCCCCTGTGTGTGTCCCGTCGTGAAGTGCTGTTCTTTCTTTGACTTCACAGATGTTCTTTTTCTGCGTCAGTTACGTCTTCCAAGAGTGTTTACTTGGAAAATTTTTGTTCGCATTGCTCTTACAGAAGCATATTTAGTCGAAATTTGTTCGTTTGGCTGCTTAATCTCGAGGACGGGCTCCAAACTGCTCATTTTCTTTAACCACGTAAAAACCCTTACTGAAAATTTAATTACGTAGCTTTGTTAATTACGCAAACAACTTCTCAACTTACTCCGCATCTAGAGGTTACCAATCTGAACACTTGAATGATAAAATGATGTTAACATTGTTTGCATCGTTCGAATGGTTTTGTTTTGTGCAGTTAAAAGCAGCCGGCATATTGATGGTGCTGTAGACTTCTTATAAAGTAAGTGTGAAAGTTTGGACAGGTTATCTTGGCACAAATCAACTTCATGAGCTTAAGCACATGACCCAACCTTGCACGTCTGTCTTTACAACCGATTCTCATACATTATACAAGAAGCACCTCAGCGCTACGGTACATCCCACAAGGTGTGCGAGAACATTGTGCGCTCTCCCGACTAGGTTTCTGAGCGTTGGTGGCATCAGACTCGGTTTCCTGGCATCATAAGGAATAAAAACAGCTTCCTGGAGGAAAGCATTGGGTACATTTTCAGCACTTTGTAACATATGGATCAGCACGGATATGTACGTTAGAACGAAAAGTACTGAAATATTAAGGTGAGGGTTTCGCTGCATGTATTTTGGCTGTCTAATGTTAAGATCTAAAGAAAAAAATGCTTTGATTTTGTGACAAATAATGCTGACATGAAATATGAGCTCCGACACAGTACCCGTGTTGGAACTGGCCCCTGGAATACAGGGCTACATTAAACCACGATATGCTGGTTTGATAAATACCAGTAATTGTAAAGTGGCTCGCTCTTGAATTTCCTGTATGTCAATCGGCGCCGCTGTGCAGTGTTGTGGGCCCTTTTTATACCACCAGCACTATGTTTCAGCTAATATTGAAAGCAACTGTATTCCTTCTTTTAAGGGGGGGGGGGGGGTTAGCGTCTAACCACAGTTCCAAAGTTATCAGTTAGCTCAAGATGCGCCTGCATGTGTTTCTAATATCCAGTATGTTGGCACCGATTCAATAGCGAAAGAGCGCTATCTTATCAGATTGCGCGCGTGAAGCGAATACTGGCGTACATTCTCCATCACATTTGCCGACCCGAGATTGCGCTGCGATGTACGAGCATTCCAATCTGACGAACCGATGCCTTGATCCGTAGATCGGAATCAGAGGAAGCACTTTGCGCGCAGCCATCGGTATCTTTGAGTGTTATTTTCTTTTCCAGCGCAAGCTCATCTTATAATGAGTAACATTCGTGACTGACTCTTTTGGAAGTGTTTTGTTCTTCACATCACTACAACGTGAGAGTATAGAGGTGCTCCATCTTCATTGAGAGAATACTGGGAAATGGACTAGGCCTTTTCTTGCGTATGCGTTTACACATTAACCACACCAATTTATTTTCCATAACTTACGTTTTAATTTAGGGGGCTGTAAAGCACAGCAACCTTTTACTAACAGGATGTTTTATTAACAAAGAAAATTTAAATGCTTATTAGTTGGCTTTCACTTCATGGTAAAGAATTCCAATAAAGATCTACTTACGATAATTAAAAGCCTATCTGTTTGACAGCGTTTCATCTGAGTTCCCCTTTGCAAGGTAATACAGACTTGCAGATTGTTCGTATTGGGCACCCTCGACATATGTCCAACCGCCAAAGAAAGGGTCATTCCGAATGTTTCATTTCAGGAAGGCGTGTTACCCTCCTGTCTTTCATTCCCGTTCGCAAACACGCATAAGACGAAAGTGCTGCTTGAAGAGCGTCGTTAGTCCAAGCGAACTAGCTACCGTAACTCACCTCGCCTATATCGCTGTCATTTAGGCTTAGATAAGAAATATTATTATTTTAAACCGACGCATCACGAATCCAAAAAGAGCTGCGCGCGACCAGCCCAGCTAGGTTTCTTTCATTTCGTACATCGTCGTAGCGGCTAATAGTAGCTCACGAAGCAGAGCACTGAGTGTGGATATGGCAGAGAAGGTGTTCTATATAATGTCTCGTCACCCACCGAAAATTGCCCGCCGTGCTACTGGCCTTTCCTAGAAAATTGTATATGTGACGCCCAGCCATTTGGAACACAGCAGCTTTGTTTTGCGATGGGAGAGTCCAGGTGAGAGACGGGGTGGTTATGGAGATAAAGACACGCTATTTTCTGCAGTAACCTAGGCATGCATGGATGAATGCCTTTATTTATTGAGAAAAAGGAGGAGCAAGACTCAGTGGAAGCACGTCTCAGCAGACTGGGAAAGAAGCGGGGGACAAAGAGGAAAAGCTGGGGCCTGGGTGGCAGGCGAAGTCGCAGCTTCGAGGCGAGAGAATATAAGCAAGAGTGGGCGAAACCAGTTGAATTCCAGTGTAGATGTGTGATGTGCCGAGTAAATGATTGGAGTCACCGCCCAGCATCCGTCCTTTGCGGCAGTATAAGCTCCCACCGTTCTTGGTAACAAACCTTTACTGAAAACCAACCTTCGCAATTACTTATTCATCAGCCATGCCTAGCCACGTATTCCTTAGTGGCAGGGTCTGTGGATTACATCTACGCTGTCCCGACAAGTTACGACCATAACGTGGCACTTGCGGTTACGAATGCCATACTCGTGACTCTTACTATGCTACTACTATACTGCGCGAATACTATAAACATGGGTTTAGTGCACAAGTTAGTGAACAGACATTTTAGAACCGCGTTTTTCGCCTTACATACGCCCAACGCAAGCACCATTGTAGCATGTCACGGTGTGAGTCCCTTCAAGACAGAGACGCGAACGCAAACATAAGAACGTGTTAGAAGACAGGGTCTTGGGCCTCGTGCCAAACATATCCAAGCCAACAATATGTTAACAATCATGCCGTCGTTTCTATGCAAAGAGGTTGTGTATTTAAACTTCTGGAGTGACAGTCCAATCCGCCACCTACGGGAGCGCGTGAAGCCGCCGGGGGCCACATTGTTAGAGGAAAAGGAGTGCGGCCACAGTACGTGGCTGCGGTATACGCGCGACGCAACCTGTGCTTGCGGTTCTGCGATGAAAAAATAAAGTTAAACCACTTTAGGAAGTATATCAGTCCGCCATTTGGTGTCGCAGTTGTCAAAAATAAAATGTCATGGTGGTGGCTGCCTAGTGTGCTGTGTACAATATTGTTACGAGGAGTTGCGAAGAAATGGTTTTATTTACAGGAGAATTGGACGATGATGGTAGCGTGATCGTAGTGCAGCCCGGCCTCTCTAACTCCTCGTTTTCTTCGTCCTCTCTTTCTTCTCTTCCTGTCCGTGCCTTTCGTATCTGTTAAATTTCCCCGCAAGCAGACGAAGCCCGTGGGGCGAGTCAGGATGTACAAGCAGGGTAGAAAGGCTTCAGGCGAGCAATATGAGTCAGCTGAGTTCTGCTTGATCGCCGACCATTGCACAGGAGGCGAGCTATGACGTAAGTGAGTTCGCTCAGGCGGTCCACAACTACAAATGGGCCTGAATATTGTGACAAGAACTTTTGGTACAATCCACGCTTGCGTTGCGGTGTCCAAAGGAGGAATAAGTCACCTTTTTGCAGCGATACTTGTACGTGACGGTCGTCGTATCGCTCTTTCGAATGACTTTGCGAGGCCAGAGTACGAAGACGAGCTATTCGACGCGCTTCTTCAGCGAGACACAAAGTCTTCGATACAGAATCATCACTGTACAGAACGAAGGGTAGGAAAGTGTCCTGAGGGCTTCGCAGCAACCTTGCATACAGGAGGTAAAATGGGCTATAAATCGTGGTTTCGTGCTTCGCAGTGTTGTATGCATAAGCGATGAAGGGCAGCACGTCGTCCCAGTTCTTATGATTGGAGGAGACGTACATAGCAAGCATGTTAGTCAGCGTTCTGTTTGTCCTTTCAACGAGGCCATTGGTCTGTGGATGATATGGCATGGAATGACGGAACTGCGAAGTGCACAAACGAAGTAACTCTTCAATGGCATCAGCCGTGAACTGGCGACCACGGTGACCACGGTCGCTGATGATGACACGTGGTGGGCCATGACGAAGGACCACGGAACGGAGAAGGAAGGCCGCCACGCAAGCAGCGGTGGAAGACGGTATGGCTGCAGTTTCTGCATACCGTGTAAGATGGTCTACGCAGACAATTATCCAGCGGTTCCTGTTGTTAGATGGCGGGAATGGACCCAGAAGGTCAATGCCTACTTGCTCGAACGGCATACTGGGCGATGTCAATGGCCGAAGGGGACCCGGGGCTGCGGTGGTCGGTCGCTTGTGACGTTGGCATGTTTCACAACTAGCGACATAGCGACATAGCGCTTGGTTGCTTCGTACATCTTGGGCCAGTAAAAGCGCTCCTGCGTGCGGTGCAGCGTTCGTACGAAGCCGAAATGGCCGGATGTCACATCGTCATGCATGGCGCGTAGAACCTCGGAGCGGAGACTCTCGGGGACAAGAAGCAGAAAACGCGCTCCATGCCCGGAGTAATTAGTTTTGTACAGCAATTTATCACGGACAGTAAAACGACCGCTGCCTTTAGAAGTACGGGCGGCGACAAAAAGCGGATCAAGGGTAACATCATCCCGTTGTTCTCGCTGAAAGTCTGCCGCGTCAGGGAACGTAGGAGTAACAGCAGCGAGACAGTCGTCAAAATTCTCAGCATCGCAGTCGGTAGTCGCAAGAGGAATCCGAGAGAAGCAGTCTGCGTCAGCGTGACGACGGCCACTCTTGTACCCACAAAGTCGTATTCCTGGAGGCGCAGCGCCTAACGTGCGAGGCGACCAGAGGGATCACGCAAACCGACCAGCCAGCATAAAGAATGATGGTCGTTGATAATCTTGAATGGTCTACCGTAAAGATAACATCGAAACTTTTGTACGGCGAAAACGGCTGCCAGGCATTCCTGTTCCGTGACCGTATAATTGCGTTCAGATTTGCTCAGACAACGGCTGGCATATGCGACAACCTGTTCTGCACCACTGTGACGTTGTACAAGCACCGCTTTTATCCCGATTCCCCTCGCATCAGTGTGAACTTCAGTCGGGCAAGATGGATCGAAGTGACGCAAGAGGAGTGCTAACGTTAGTATAAACTTCAGTTGAGAGAATGATGCGTCACACTCTGGCGTCCAATTGAAGGATGCATTTTGTCACAAAATACTTGTCAACGGGTAAACGATGTCGGCATACCGGGGAAGAAAACGACGAAAATACGAACATAGGCCAATGAATGAGCGGAGTTCTCGTGTTGACTGCGGTGGCTTGAAGGAGCTCACTGCTTCAATCTTACGAGGATCGGGTCTGACGCCATCCTTGTCGACTAAGTGTCCCAGGACCAGTGTTTGACGTTCGTCGAACCGACACTTTTTTGAGTTTAGGACCAGTCCAGCTTTCTCAATGCAGTCGAGAACGAGGCTGAGGCGTTCGTTATGTTCTTCAAACGTGCGGTCAAAGATTACAACATCATCGAGGTAACACATGCATATCTCCCACTTTAGACCGCGTAGTACTGTGTCCATGAATCTTTCAAAGGTGGCAGGAGCATTGCAAAGGCCAAAAGGCATAACATTAAATTCGAATAGGCCATCTGGAGTCACGAAAGCGATCTTTTCCTTGTCGGCAGGGTCCATAGGTATTTGCCAGTACCCCAATCGCAAATCAAGTGTTGAGAAGTAAGAAGCAGCGTGTAAGCAATCACTGACGTCATCGATTCGCGGTAGTGGATAGACATCCTTCTTCGTCACTGCGTTTAGATGTCTGTAATCCACGCAGAATCTCCAGGAGCCATCTTTTTTTCGGACCAGGATTACTGGGGCTGCCCATGGACTAGATTACTCTTGAACGACACTTTTGTTCATCATCTCCTTGACTTGCTCGGCAATAACTTTGCGCTCGGACGATGGCACTCGGTAGGGCTTCTGGCGGATGGGGTGTGCTGAGCCAGTATCTATTCTGTGACGAGCGCAGGACGCGGTATGACGGTAAATGAAGGGGTGCATCTCCATGCGTAAAATCAAATTCGGCCTCATGCCTGGCAAGGACTTGTACCAGTGCTTGCCGTTCCGATGTACCGAGAGCCTTGCTGATCATGCCAAGCATTAGCTCTTCAGAATGGCGATTATCGCAAGGAAAGTAAGCTGTAGAAACGTCCGTAGTTAGTGCCGCTATTGAAGTACATGCGGCTTCATCGAAAAGAGCGATTTTCATACCGCGAGGAAGGACAACCGGCGTGGCGGAAGAGTTCAGCGCCCACAATGTGGCGACTCCTTTCGTCATTCACACGACAGAGCAGGGCACAAGTATATTTTTTAGCACCGTTTATGCGGAGAGGCCTAACTACACGGTCAACACAATCAGTATCAACAGTAGTTGTAGAAACACGAACGGGCGTCAGGCACCACGATGGTACAATCACTTCATCAAGAACACTGACTGTGTCTGTGTCCTTGTCTTCACTACCCAAGCTTTGTTCAGAATGTGCTGATATAAATAACTTGTTCAATGAGATTTCGCCACAACCACAGTCCACGGAAGCGCCGCACTGTTCAAGAAAATCGATACCAAGAATAACGTCGTGCGAACAACGAGAAAGAACAAGGAATTCCGACACAAACACTTTCCCAGCCAACAAAACACTCACAGCACAAACACCAAGGGGATGAAACCACTCGCCGCCTACTCCACGAAAGGTAATACCGTCGTTCCAAGAAAACATAACTTTGTGGCCTTGCCGGTTTTTCAAAGCGAGGCTCATCACAGACACAGTCGCCCCAGTATCAACTAACGCCATGGTCGGTATTCCGTCAATCGAGACATTCACTGTGTTTTTGAACATCACAACAGGCAGAGGTATTTCTTGCAAAGACCGTCCTTGCGACCACACATCCACTGGCCGCGGATGCTAGTTTCCCGGGGGCGGTCAGGAAGAACGGCGCCGAGGGGACGCAGAGCGACGGGGACGGCTATTTGGAGGCGTGAAACTCTGCTCAGATGCTGGCGAATCGCTGCGTCTGGTCTCGTGTGAGAAGTGATCCCTTGGAAGCAAATCGGTCGTCCGCAGGTCATATGAAGTACGGGTTCTGGGTGGCGAGAACATCGATGGTGTCCTACGTGATTGACGGGCTTGGCGACAATACCGAACTATATGGCCTGTGGAACGACAGTTGTAGCACACGGGAGGGTCGCGGTTCACAGCGTCTACCTCGAAACGAATGGTAGACGGCTGCGGGCGGCGAGAAAGTTCGTGGTCATGTGGATAACGTGTCTCTGCTGCTTGCTGAAATCCGTTATATCTTTCATAAGTCGCGTCGTGGTAGTAGGGTCGGTGCTGTTCTTGTCGTGGCCTGACAGAAGTCGCAGGGCCTCGGGGGTAAAAACGCGGCTGCTCTTGTTGTGGCCGAGCGCCATAAGTAGGGCCTCTGTCGTAGAGACGTGACTGCTGTCGGGGCGCGAGTTCATAATCCTCAGTACCCCTTGCCGCAGGATACGGGGAGAAGGATGCCACGTTTGGCTCAAAATCTGGTGGTAGGCGGAAGCTACGAGTGCCTGGATATGTCACTTGCGCGTGCAGGCTGAGTTCTTCCCGAACTATTTGCCGGATCGTTGATTCAAGATCAAGGGGCTGGTTGCTGTCCACGCTTGCAACTGTCGTTACATTGGCTAGCCTGCCAAACTTCGGCGTTATGCGCCTCGTCTTTAGTTGCTCGAAAGTACGACAGTGCCGAATGATGTAAGCGACGGAAGCCAGGCTGTCTTTTGCAATGAGGAAATTGTAAACATC
Source organism: Dermacentor variabilis (assembly GCF_050947875.1). Classification (NCBI taxonomy): domain Eukaryota; kingdom Metazoa; phylum Arthropoda; class Arachnida; order Ixodida; family Ixodidae; genus Dermacentor; species Dermacentor variabilis. The sequence continues at coordinate 104,073,719 of NC_134574.1, forward strand.
CTGGGCAATTCCTTTTAGGATGTGCCCGACTTTGTCTTCCTCGGACATTCCAGAGTCCACCATCCTACACAGCTTTATTACTGCCTCAATGTAGGTCGTGCAGGTTTCGCCTGGTACTTGCGCACGTTGCAGTAGCGTCTGTTCTGCCCTTTTCTTTTTCGTCGCGGAGTCACCGAATCGCTCTTTGATTTCCGAAACAGATCTTCCCCATGTTGTGAATGTTTCCTCGTGGTTTTCGAACCACACCAATGAAGTATCGGTTAGAAAGAACACGACGTTCGAAAGCTGAGAAGCGCTGTTCCACCTGTTGGCGGCACTCACCCGGTGATAATGGATGAGCCATTCCTCGACGTCTTCGTCCGATCTTCCGGCGAAGGGACGCGCATCTCTCAGTTGCAGAGCAGAACTTGGGGCAGCAGTCGGAATGGGCCGCTGTTCGTCTGCGTCGTGGGACATATTCAACTCCGGTAGATTCGGTGGGAGTCCAGCAAGGCGACGGCTCCGTCGAAGAACTTGTGGTTCAGCCTCCGTCTTCGGGTGTCGATTACGCAGCACCTTTCACCACAACTGTTACGAGGAGTTGCGAAGAAATGGTTTTATTTACAGGAGAATTGGACGATGATGGTAGCGTGATCGTAGCGCAGCCCGGCCTCTCTAACTCCTCGTTTTCTTCGTCCTCTCTTTCTTCTCTTCTTGTCCGTGCCTTTCGTATCTGTTACAATGTGTTGCGAGAACTGAAAAACAGTCGCTTCCTGATTTCTTCATTCAGTAACCTGCCGCGTGCATCGGCATTGTGATGCCCTTTCGTCGATACGTGGTGCCGGCCCGTACTGACACAACGACATGACCCGAAATGTAGTATCCTTATGCCATTTCTTAAAAAGATCACTATTTGTGTAAATCAGCGTTTTTGGTTGAAACCAAGAAAAAAATATTCAACGGTAGGTATCATTTTTGTCCGGCATTTGAGTTCCAGCTGAAAAGAGTCGGTGAAAGCAAATTTACAATAAAGCTAAGGCGACCCACAATCTGCACACAGCCGCAAGCCTACATGTGCTCCACTGAGAATAACCTGCCAAAGTTAAGGTCATGTGTCACCTGGCCACTCAAGCAATCTTTACTTTTTTTTCGTTTCTGCATCCATTCTGCCTGCGTCTGCGGCAAAAACGTGAAGTGGGATGGTGGTGGTGGTGGTGGTGAATTGTAGCAGCAGGCGGGTTTAGCCTGGCGAACAAGTCCGGCAATTGCTCCAGGCAGATAGATAAACAGAAATTGGTGGAGGCAGGTGGTAGCGTAATGGTTAGCGTGCCCATTTCCCAAATGCAAGATGGAGCATTTGGGAGATGGGCTCGAATCTCGGTGGTTTGTTTGTGAAGACAGCTTTCTGTGGTCTCTGGTGACTGCGAAGCTCAGAATGAGGCGGCATCCTGACGACAACGGTCGCCGTCAACGTAACAGAATAAGCGGGCGTGCAAGGTCACGTCTAAAGCCGAAAGCACATTCGGAGGAAATACACTATACTCTTGCCGACAAAAAAAAACGTGATGAGTAACGAGCGGTGTTGTTGAGCGAGGCTGTAGACGGATAATGTCACCATAGACAGGACAACGCTCCCATCCTGGTGCTCAGCGGAAATATACGTCGACAGTGTGTCAATTAGCGTGTAATTGATACTTCATTAAGGTCGTTGCGTGTTTGTGTTGTGTCTAGCAGGAGCTAGTAGCGTAAGAGATGACACTGGAGAGAAGGCGGTGAGCGAAGTCCGCGAAAAGTAATTGAGGATAGCCATATAGAACGTCGACGCCATGTTGAATAAAGCCTGCGACTTCAGTTGCTCAGCCGCCAGAAATGCTTGTGTCGTAGCATACCGCTGGGCGTATTTGGTAACCACAGCGATAAACACACATTTTGCGGAAGTAAACAGAGGAAAGGGACGTAGTGAGTTGGCCGCCCTTTTCGAGCTCTGGCATAGTTTGAAAAATGAATGTGGGGAAGTATGACGCACAAAATAGTATATGTCAACCCAAACGAATCAGCGTGGTCATACTTGCGCGACACGCCATGGTGGCCTGCCACCAATACATCATGAACTTGCAGTGATGAGAGTTTTCATTGCGTACTTGAGAATAAAAACGAGCACGTCAGAGACGTCCGAGGGACATTTCTAGGGTACAAGAGCACAACCCCCCCCCCCCAAAAAAAAAAATCACGAATATAAGCTTACGAATATGGGCGTCGTAAGATCGAGCACTTCGGCGCTTGTTGATCTTCTTTAGGATCACGTCAGCATTTCATTCAGCGTTTCTTTCTGAGAAAAAGAGTTGAAGGCGCCCGTTTATTTGCATCACAATGGCAGGCGTAACCAGGCAAACATTGACAGCATTTCATTAGAGAGTGCCTGCGTACTCTGTGGAGATTACGCATGACAATGACATCAAACGCAGAAAGCTTTGCTTACATCGATTCGCACATACATAGGATTCGCATAATTTTTTCACTCATTGAATACAGTGCATTCTACGGTGTCATTCTTCGACAAAACAGATGGTACCGATTTTCGCGTAATGAGGATTGGAACAAATTGTCTCACCTTCCGGCTGTCACCTTTCTCTTACTGCCAACATTCCTTCCCCTCCGTAGTTGCTTAGCTCTTATTGGGTTCGGCTGCTAATCACGAGGTCTCGAGATCGAATCCCAACCACGGCAGCGGTATTTCAATGGGTGTGAAATGCGAAAACCCGCGTACTTAGGGCTAGGCACACGTTAAAAAATCCCAAGTGGTCTAAATTATTCTCGAATCCTCCACTACGGTGTGCCTCCTAATGAAATCGTGGTTTTGGCAAGTAAAACCTCATAATGTGTTATGTAACATTCGTTAAGGATGTCCTGGGCAGTCGCACAACTCTTGAGTACAATTAAGCGTCAGGAGTTGTGCGCGAGGTCTTTGAGTATGTGGATAGCCTTTATGGCGTTCGATAGCTGCTAGTCCACATTGCGGCTATATAATAAAGGCGGAACGGCAACATGGTAGAGAATGGGGAGAACACACAAATCCCGCATATATTACTGCACAATAATTTTAAATATCGTTCTTGCTTCACGCACGTGGACAACCGCCATAGGAGACTACTTTGGAAACTAACTGCAAGTACTGTATATGTCGTACCCAATGGTGTACCTGGCCTGGTGGCCAGTAAATGGAGACGTAATATTGCGAACAGCTTCGGCTATAGCGTGCTAACGGACAACGACACAAACTGAAGTGACTAGTGCAAGAGTGGACAGGGAACACTAAAGACGCTACAAGGACAAGCGCCCAGTTGGATGTTTGCGCGCTTATCCTTGTCGCCTCTAGTGTCCCGTGTCCACTCTTGCGCTAGTCACTTTAGCATGGAATACCAACTAGCCCGGTCTCACAGCCTGCGACGACACAGGGACAGTTTGCTCAACTCTTGTATCGTGACTTTTGTGTTAAGGTGAAAAACCAACTTATCCATGCATATGTCTTAATGCTTAAGCACATCTAGATTTGCAGCTGCGGCGGTGGCCCATGTGTGCGCATTGCAATGTCGCTAGTGAAATAATTTTGTGCACCTTAACGAATTCGATAGTGGAAAATCAAAATCCGTCCACGACGGCGTCTCTAGTAGGCGCTGTGCGATGTTCGGACGTTAACAATGTATGCCGACTGAAGAAAGGCTGCCCCGAAGTACTTCTGACGATTAGGCTAGCTTCTTTACTCCGTAGAATGAAAAAAAGAAAAGGAAAAAAAAAAGAAAGAACCGCATCAAAAGCCCAGAATCAACCATTGCTCGTCGCGACTAAACGCTCTTAGGATGACGAGTAATTTCTAGGCGACGAGCGAATACGCTTGATCAAGAACACTGATAACACCGGCGGGACAAGCATTGTGGCGAAGTTCAATGCGCAGGGAAAGCTTTTATTTTTGTTTATTTTGTTTGGTTGACGTCATCACGCGTCACCGCGGGAAGTTTGAAAAGTTTAAGGTTAGTACGCCACGTGGTGGCACTCACGCGAACTAAACCCTCATGTCCAGAAAAGCTGGATACGAGACATATTTTGAAAATAAAAAAGGTCGTCTTAATCTAGAGAAATCCGATATTTCGTAGTAGTTTTTGTGCTTTCTTTTTCTGAGAATTTGGTGTGACACCAATGCTTTATTTTTGTTTTTATCGTAGTGTGTACCCTTTCGCGTATCTTCTATGCGAATGTTTACTTCACATTTATATGAATAAAGACAAATAGGGTCATTTTTCGTTCACCAGTTTTTTTTTACCTGTTCTTTTCATTCAAGATACGGATGGCGGCGGCGGGGAATCTGCTGATAACGGCGGTGGCGACACTGGTGGCACTGGTGGCTCTGGTGGCCCTAGTGGCACTGGTGATTTCCCTTACGCTAAACGTCCTGCTCCGCAACGTGGCACGCAGACCGAGAAAAATGTGAGTGGCTGTCAGCCCTGCGTCATAACCGGAATCTCCATTGAACAACCTATAGTGAACATGGGCATCGCTACCAGCGTATTACGTATCTTTTCTACAAAACCTGGTTGCACTCACACCGACAATCACTTTAAGGAAGTTCCGTAGCAGCGAAAAAGAGTAAGCTGCTTTGGATGGCAACTCTTTACAGTGCAATTTTGGTGATTATCTAAAGTTTTGAGATCTCTGGCTTGGGAAGTGTGCATGATTAGTCCCCGTAGCACTGCTACATATCTTTTTTTGTTTCACCCTTCTATTTCGCGAGGCGGAAAGAACAAAAGAAAACGCGTACATCCGACGAACATAGGAAATTTATGTTAATGAAATCTTTCTTGAAGCAGTTATTCATGTTCTATTAATTTGCCTGTTTCATTGCTGTTTGTTGCGGAAAAAGAAAATTGGCCTTGGAGCTGGTGCGATAAAGTGTACGCGCGACTGGGGCTTACTGATTAAGTTAGGCTTTGTTAAGTACCTATCGAGCCACTTCGAGGGGGGGGGGGAATCGAGGTTCAATCACACCACCGAGAACCTAATTAATTTATGCGTAATTGTCAGCTATTCGGCCAAACATCAGCAGCATCAAGCAACACCCAAAAGCCACATAATCATGGCTGTTATGTTGCAACGATTCTGTGCCACTCTTATTATATTCCGTTCAAAGCTCGTTGGCATCGTTCGCCCAGTGTTACTCTGGCAATCTTCGAAAAAGTGGCAAGAAGGCAAAGGAACAAAAAAAGGCATCGCTGCAATATCGCTTCCCGTGAGACACAGCAGTGCGTCAGCGGAAGTTTACGTTCTGGGGTTTTGCGCATCAGAACCCTGATCTCATTATGATGCAAGCTGTAGTGGGGAATTTCGGATTAATTTTTCACCACCTAGCCTTCCTTAGAGTGCCCACCATGCACAGTACATAGGCGTTTTTGCATTTAGCCCCAGTTCAAACGCGGCTGCACGGGCAGGAGTTTGGCCTCGCGACCTCGTGCTAAACAACACACCGCCATTGCCGCTAGACCCCAATTGCGGATCATGCGCGCAACGACGCGTATCGACAGGCGAAGCATTTTTGTAATCCTCCTGCTGTTGTGTGCTTGTCATGTACTCGACATGTATTTTTACGGAAACATGCCGGTTATGCTTCGATAAATGCGCAGCCCCAAAGCGTGGTTGCTGTAGATTTCTGTCAAATACTTTTTTTCACTGCGTAAGGACTTCTCAGCCTACCCAACGAGAAACACCATCCGTCCGTCCTTCTATTCCATAGGACGATCGCTTTCATAAAAGGGATCGCAGCAGCGATCGAACTCACTTTCGTGCTGCCTTTCGCTTCAACACGTACTAAGCCGCGAGAACACAGTGCTCCCGAAGCTATCAGGAGTCGCCGTAGTCTCTGCCGCCGTCTCAGATCGTTTTCAAGATAAGGGCCCGTGCGTCTCGCTTCAACGCAAACTAAGGGACGAGAACTCAGCAGCACGAAACAATCAACACGGGCCGCACTGTGTCCCCGTCGCGCCTGGCTTTCAAGACAGGGGCCCTAGCGACCGCGCCATACGTAGCCGCCGCCGGAGTACGGTTGGTCACGGGTCATAATGGTTCGTCGGGGATGGATAAGGTGCTAAGGAGCGATACCGGCTTATAATGATGGGAACGTCATCCGCACACTTGGCGTCACCCCCTCCAGTAGTTTGCTTGCGTCATTAATTAGCCTTTCTCCGCCATCCGCCACAGCGCTGTCGTTCATGCTGGTAGGATCAAATTCATAACATTGATAATGACACCAGGCCAGTACGCATAACCAGCGACACTTACCAGTACATTTACCCAAATGGAATCCTCAAACAATTCTTCACCCAGTATGGACTGTTAGAGTGCCATACGCAACAACCCGTCAAGAATGCTTGGTCTATACGAACAGTATGAGGTGCCACCCACGGAGCCTTGTACCGCAACGTATTCGAGAAAAATGTTCAGTAGTGGTGGCTGCGACTGCAAACGGAATCCTTAGAGGCCAGTATTGAATGATGTCAGCGAATTTTACCAAATCAGACTATCTCCTCGTTGCCTCAACACGGATCCACAAGCCGGGTCCTAAATCCCCGTCTCACGTCGGCACCGGGGACCCGCCACTTTTGCCTGTTGCCATCCCCATTTGGGTAACCTCCGCCACTCTAATTTTCTTTTTTCTTTTCTTTTTTTTGCGTGGAGTGGCGCGTTCCACGGGGTGGTCTTGAGTGCAATATTTCCCAAGGGAATCTAAAAGTTGTGTTTGATGTTATTGCGCATTTTCCGGAGCTGCCGTAATACAAACAATCTTAGGACCCAAGGACAACTTCGTAGGAAAAGCAGCTTCGGCATGACTAAGTCTTTCGTAACGTACATTTCAACTACATAAATTGACATAAAGTTCCTATTACTAAGGATAAGGTGAGATACCTTGCGATGTTATGGCACATAAAATTGCTTGCATAATTATTCTCAAGAAGGCTGCAGACGGTAATTTTGTTATCACTCAAGCAAAATAGCGACAAATCTTGTTGCGACCCTCTAAACCCGTCCTGCATGGGTGGTGTGCGCGGTTATGGGGACGTTACTGCTCGTTGTCGCCCCGTGTCATTTCTCAAGTGATCCACAGATATTGAGTAAGACACCATATGCGCCTGTGGGAGACTCAAGATTGGCAGCTGCTGCGGCCACTTTGCGGCTTGAAGACGGTACAAAACATCACCATCTTTCTTTAGAAAAGCGTAAAAGTATTACCCTTGCCGCGGCAACTTAATGCGCACTGGCTAATTCGCACAACGCACACTAAACTGCGTTACGCGCATCAGCTATCAGACCCAAGTGTGCAAGCAAGCATTGGCTAGTGTGTGCCCACTAATATTCTCCTGCTACATTTAAATATCCCGGTAAATGCTTCATACAGAGCACTCTTGCGCGTATTGGTAACATGTGCACTGATGACTTCGTTAGTAACTTCAGAAAACAAAGCTTTCTTTCATTTCCTCTGCCATATGTTGCGAAACAAGGCGCCTCAGTATTAGCGTTAGGCGACTTACCGATACGCGTTTAGCGTAGTTGATTTGAGCTCTATTTCGAATAATATGTTTGAAAATTGTGCTATAAATGTTACAGTATAAAGGCCTCAGATAGGCTGGCCAACGTTTCGATAGTCGGACCCATCTCCGCAAACTTGTAGTTTAAGTCACTTTACGAAATTAAGGCAGCACATCTAGAAATCTTTTGGGAATATAAATACGGTGTTTGCTTTGTTTGTTTTTTTAAACTTTGACATGCACGAGAAATACACTAGCTCGCCAGTAGCATGACAAAAGATCGGTGAAAACCCTGACTACTCAGTGCTAGAAAAAACACACTCACAACATGGTAGCTACTTGTTTTTCTGTTTGATAGAAACCCCTACTTCCCATTGCGAATGACGTGCACAGTGACGTCCAAAATGTCACAGGCGCCGGATATAATTTCTGTAACGCGCAGGCTCAGTTCATGAAGACTGCGAGAAGAACAAAAATAGGTTTGAAAACCACCAAGAAAGTTTCGAGGGGATAATCAACGTCACTATTCCAAGATAGCGAATACATTGAGATAGACATACATGTGTGACGCCTTTCTATGGAAATACGTGAGCCCACTATTATTACTCAGTGCTGCAGCCTCTACAATATTGCCGCAATAATGGGAAAACATCTGCCTTTGATAGTTACGGAGTGCTTTGAGTGTTTCCTATGCGAATACAATAACCGCAATCACACATAGAAGTGACAATCTTGGGCGCGCACTCGACTTTTTCACTTCCAAACGCTCAACTAAGCACTACGTCACTGCGTGCAGGCTACGCACGCTTTTCGCAGCCTCCTTCCGTAGATACCCCAAAATGTTAGGCTCGAAACAGCAACGCACGAGGCCATTAAAACGTGTACAGCTGCAGCGCTCCTCTAACGTGCCTCGATGATGTTATTGATTGGCATCCCCTTTTTTAACGGGACGGTGACCAGTAGTCACTTTGTCTGTTTGGTTTATTCAGGTATGCGGTACAGGTCTCACATTCGAACATTTGCGTGTTTACAGTTTACATTCTAGAATTTCCAGAACTTGTCTGTCTACCTTGCACCGCTACCTATGCCTGTGACAGATCTGGTGTCATCAATTTCTTCCCAGCTTTTTTTTCCACCCGTATGCTAAACGTTTCTTTCTTATCTGGACTGTTTACCGGTTCGTGTGTACGTACACTTTAAATACATGTGCTTTTGGAAGGTCTACGTCACTATCGAGTCTCACTGGGTGAATTCCTTTCGCATTTAATTAAGATGTGCCCAGTGATCACCGAATGTTTGCTGTAACATATAGATGCATCATCTTGTTGCGAATGTTTGCTCCCGTGTGTTATTTCCTTAGGCAACCAGCGAGAGCCCCAGAAAGCAAGGCACTGCCGTGTTCTTTTCTTTCTTTCCTTTTAATTTCCATGGTATTTCTTATTTCCAATATTTGCAACCAATTCGCTATGTCTGTTTCTCTTTCTTTTTGATGACTACTAGTAATCTATTTGCGTTTCCAGTCACCCTGTACTTGGTTGCCAAGAGCATAGTGTGCCAATGGTCATGACACAGCCTATTTTCCAAGTTGGTCTGACGGTCGGTTTCGCGCCTGGTTGTCTGAGGCGTGCGGCACGATGCTGAATCAATTGGACACTATGCTCTTCAGTGATCCAAGTTGGCGCGAACGAAGTTAGATAGCTACAAAGAAGACTTATTGACAAACACACATGAAATTGTGCGACGCTCGCGAAGAATCCTAATCGGAATTATAAGAAACAACTACAAAATATTGATTCTAGATACATGAGGATATCTAGCGTAGTTATGGCGCCACAGTCGTAACTTGTATGAGGAAACTATTTTGGGCAATATTACCACAGCCAAAACAAACACGCAAGAGTAGCTGTGGTGGACGGTAAAATGGGCCACTCAGGGCTTTATTATAGCGTACGTGGGGACAAATGTAGTGCTACCATGCACACTGAAACGACAACAAAAAATGAGACTAGCGTGCAGTACAACCTTTTATTTTGTCTATTCTAGAAATATCTTCCTTAAGGTTGAAAAAGATGTCATGCCCACTTTTACAGTCTCATATCAAGCAATTTTGGCAAAACATCTTGGGAATCTCAGAAATATTTTTTTTTTGTCCAGGAGACTGCTCCCACTACGCCGAAACCGACTAGCAGCGTGCCAGCAGAAGTCAATAGTACTACAACAACTACGAGTTCAAATACGACTACAAATACGACTACGACAAATACGACGACACGTGAGTCGCGCTTTTGAGCTACAACCGTACTTGCTTTCAAGATATCGTGTTTTATCAGCCATAGTGGGCCAATTTTTATCCCGTTGGGAGTCCCGTCGGGGTTGTTGTCTAAGCGGTTAGTAGCAAAATGTACAGAAACCCTCGTTACTCTGTGCGCCTGTGTGACAAAAATGACAGTGGTATGTTTCATTGTACCGGCTTTGTCTGTGCAACCTATAAGGCAGGCTCCGTGTTCTAGCCTGTTCAAAGCCAAGTTATTCTCCACGCTGAGAATAACATATTAGGTTTCATTTTTTCCCCCCTGCAGGCTGAGGAGCAAACGGAACTATTGGTCAGTGGAAGATATTCATGAGTGAATGTGTATATCTGTGGGTGCAAATTCTATTTTTCGTAAAATCTGTAGCTCAATGGAATTGACTATGAGCACACGGGTAGCCTGAATGAGCATGGATTTTTTAAAGTCTGTTAACCTATGCATTACGCCTTCGGGAAATACGGGAAACTGTCTAAATAAAGAATAAAAGGCTGATCAGTGCCAACGAACCACTCTGCTTTATTCGGCTTGAAATGGTCTCGATGAAGACGGAGGACGCCACGGACAGAAAAGGGAGTGAATACGTTTCACATGGTTTTTGCTTCATGCAGTCACGGGACGCTGATGTTCTTAATTTTTGACAGAACCCATTATTGAAAGTTGGTTATTTCTTCTCGAAAATTATATGACATCTAGAAAAGTAAGTTCAGCAGAACCCATGTCCCGATGACTGTCGACAGTAACTCATTTAAGATAGAATCAATATAGCGGCACAGTGTATTGCTACAGCCTAAACCAGTAAAGTATGAGGCATGCACTGCAGCGGGACTCCTTTTCAGTGCTTTGATAACGATCATAATTACGATTTATCTGCACCCACTATGAAACAGGGCGGTGAAAAATAGTCACCTAACCTGCTTGAAATAATTAGGTATGCCATGCATGCTTTTAATTCCAGCATATTTTATACATCACCTTAGCATGTTTCCAGTCAAAATTCTCTGTCTACATTGTAACTATGGATCAACAAAAACCAGACAGACGCTGGTGCCTGGGGCCCACAAGTTATATTTTAGCCGAGCCCGCTCAATGAGGCATAAGCCTGATTCCGCCGATTCCACTGCTTGCGCAGCGTCAGCGTGCTGGACGTGTCGTCACGTAGTAGTGCGCTAGCGAGGAAGCTGTGAGCTGGACGAATGGCGAAGCTCGGATGGAGTTGGCGCGAGACGCACGCGGCCAGTAAGACTGGCCTGGCCGGGAGGGAAGGTGACAGCAGAAGACGCGTCAGAGTCCAACTAGGCTGGCTTGAGACGGTCTGCGGAGACCGTAACTTTGTGGAGTTGAGCAACAGAACGTTTTTAGGTGCACGCTTAAGTACTTTGAACGGACCATCCTACGGGGGCCATACGGGAGGACGCACCGTGTCCTGGCGCACAAAGGCATGCGTGCAGTTCCAATTGCAGGCTTGACGTGTACAGGCCGGGAAGAACATCATTTTTGTGTGGGAACGACAGTATGTATGCCGCTTCGAAGACTGTAGGCGTAGTCGGAAACGTCAGCAACTGCGGCGGTCGAGTCGTCGAAGGATTCGCCAGGGACACGTAAAGTGATAGGAAACATAAGCTCGGCGGCGCTTGTGGAAGAGACACTGTGAATAGCGGTGCAGATGGCAACCATGGCAAAGGGAAGGCGCTCGATCCATCATAAAGGGAAAGTCGAAGCCATGAGTGACACTTTCAGTTGGCGGTGAAAACATTCTATGATACCATTGGACATCGGGTGTTAAGAGGTAGCATTGATGTGATTGACGCCGAGTAGCTGAGACAGATCCATTGGCGAACAAGGTTGACTCGAATTGACGACCACGGTCACTCGTAAGTGTGGAAGGGGCACCGCAGCGGCTAATCGAGAGTGTGATGATTGCTCGAGCTATCGACTATCCAGGAGGGGCATCGCTTCAAGCTATCTGGTGAACCTGTTAATGCAGGTTAACAGGGAGCGAGGGTTACCGCAGGGAGGAAGTGAGCGTCCACGGACGGGAATGTACCATGAGGAGTCGCAGCGTGGTGATGCACTTTATACTGTTGGCAGTTCAGGCACGCGCGTGACCAACCATGAACGTCGACATAGATACACGGCCACACATAAGGAGAAGTGACGAGTCATCGTACTGCGCGAATACCAGAATGAGCGATAGAATAGAGTTATGAAAGACGATCCAGCGCTGTGGGCGAGGCACGTAAGGACGAGTATATCCAATCAAATTATCACAAACGAGGGGCACGTCACAGTGAAGGAGCAATATATCTTCAAACACCAGAGAGGTACCGCTCGTGCTAAGCAGCTGAAGCTCGGCATCGATACCCTGCGTGGTAGCCATCACCGTCATGTCGATGACTGGCCAGCCGTGGTCTGTTGCATAGATGGTGGCGCCAGAAAGAGCGTCCGCAACGGCGTTGGGTTTTCCGCTGATGTGAGGAATGTCGCTGATGAATTTAGAAATGTAGGTGAGCTGTGGGAGTATTCTAGGAGCCTAGAAGGGGCTGCAGGACGCTAGCGCGGAAGACAGCGGTTTATGGTCGGGAAGGACATGAAAGGAGCTACCCATGAGAAAATGTCGAAAGTACTTCACAGCCAAATAGATGGCGAGGAGCTCTCAGCCAAACGTGTTGTAGCGGCGCTCAGCTGGCGCAAGCATCTTGGAAAAGAAGGCGATGAGGTGGCAAGCACCAACACGGAACTGCTGGAAGACTGCACCGACAACAGTGTCTGATGCGCCAACGATAACAGATGTTGAGCCATCGCACTTGGGATGGACGAGGAGCGTCACGCCGGCAAAAGATTTGATGCCTCTAAACGCGTAGTCAGTGGTGTCGTTCCAGGGTACGGGAGTGTTCGGTGTCTTGAAGCCCGAGTGAAGGTCGTGTAGAGGCTGCAGTGTACAGAGAGAGAGAGAGAGAGAAACAACTTTATTGAGCCGAGCTCAACATCTTCTTAGACGATGGAAGTGGTTCCCTCTTCACGGGACCCATATACTTCCCTAGCCGCCTGGCCCCTGGAGATCAGGACGAGCTGGTCTTCCAGGGCGGTGCTGGTTAGCAAGGTCTCCCATCGCTCGGTAAGGGTGGATGAGGGATGGGGTAGGGTAGCGGGGCAGGTAAGAGGTGGGGTACATTGGTGCAGCCAAGCATGAAGTGGCGGTAATAGTTGGTGATGCCAAGAAATTCGCGCAGTTGTCTGGTGGTGGATATCTGAGGAAACTCACCGATGGCTGTGACGCGGGCCAGGAGTGGACGAATGCCGTGTGCGTTGACGCGATGTCCGGGGAAATGCAACTCCGTAACACTGAAATCGCTCTTCTGAGCGGTAATGACAAGAACAAATGCAGCTGAATCTTGCGAGCGCTTGACGTAGATGGAGATTGAAAGATTCGGCGGTGGTACTCTAGAGGAGGATGCCATGAAGACAGGCAAAACAACACGCCAAGCCACTTAATACCTGCTAGATGAAACACTGAATGGTCTGGGCCGCATTACGAAGACCGAAGGGTACGCGTAGATATTCAAGCAGACCGAAGGGCGTTGAAATGGTGTTCTTGAGAATACCTCTGGATGCCATGGGAATCTGGTGGTAGGCTTTCAACAGGTCAACCTTGCTAAAAGCGGTGCAGCCATGCAGTGCCGACGTAAAGTCCTGAATGTGACGTATTGGGTTCCGGCCCAGGGCAGTGGCCTTGTTGAGAGCATGGTAATCCCCACACGGGCGCCAGTCATCGGTGTTCTTCACCATCATATGGAGTGGCGAGGCCCAATGAATGCAGGAGGGATGAATGAAGCCAAGGTCAAGCATAGGTTCAAGCTCCCTTTTGGCGACAGCTAGACGATCCGGTGCGAGGCAACGAGCCCGAGCAAGGACGGGGACCTCGGGATCGCGGTGTAGTAGGGTTGACGGCACTACTTCATCGGGAGAATCCGAGACCATGACTGACTGGATGGCGGAGTGCGGAGACAGCGGGGCTTGAGCTCCTTGAGGCGGTAGGCGCAGTGAAACGGGTGAGGCACCCGGAGCTGAGAGCGATGACGCGACGTCCGGGTCACCAATTTGTCGGCGCAGAAAAATCAGACAGCTGCTGGCGCCTGGCGCACATAAACATTTTCGCCTAGCCTGCTCAATCAGGCAGAAGCCCGGTTCCACCAATTGCACTGCTCGCGCACCGTCAGCGTGCTGGGCGTGTCGGCCTCGTCTTTTGTGAACCTACATATGCCTGTGACGGATCCGATCATATCGCTACGGAACAGTATTTGCGATGACATAGAGGCAAGCAGGGTGAAGACGACGACGATTAGAGGCTAGCGCGGGCTGTTGCCTCTTGGCCAAGTGCGGCGTATTCCCTTGTAAATATACTTGTATATAGCTTTTCGTCTGCGTCTTCCTACGTAACATACCTGGTGGAAATGAACGTTTCCTGTACCTCGTCACGGAACGTCGCAGTAGATGGTACGTCGAGCCTTCCTTCATGGCTCCCGGCGGCGACAACTCGGCTATGCCGGCTCCGACACCTGCTGCCACTTCGACGACCTACATCACTCTGCGCGCTCCCCGTGATCCTGACGTATTCTCGGGCGAAGATGGGGAAGACGTCGAGGACTGGATCAGCGTGTACGAACACGGCAGCCGCAATAACCGGCGGGGCCCTACTATCATGCTCGCCAACGTAGTGTTTTACCTCGGTGGCACACCTCGAGTTTGGTTTCGGACGCACGAAGATGAGCGCACCAGTTGGGATTCGCTTAAGGAAAACCTCCGAGACTTGTTCGGCAACCCCTACGGTCACCAAGTTGCCGCGCAGAAGGCGCTTTCCGGCCGCGTGCGGACGTCAACAGAGCCCTACGTCACGTATATTCAGGACGTCTTGGCTCTGTGCCGTAAAGTAGACACACATATGACTGAGCCAGACAAGGTTTCCCACATCCTCAAAGGCATTGCCGATGACGCCTTCAACTTGCTCGTTTTCAATAACGTGGCGACGGTGGATGCAGTTGTATAAGAGTGCCGCCGCCTGGAACTCACTAAAAGCCGACGTATCGACCAGCAATTTGCCCGTCTGCCCAACACCCCAGCGACATCTTCCTGTGCCGACGCTCCTCGTCCCAACAACACTGGCGATGTTACCTGAATCGTCCGGCGTCAGATCGAGGCCGGTTATCCGGCTGCCTTCGACTCCAGCCCCTCCAACGCACTTGCAGTCATGGTTTCCCTGATCCAGGCAGTTGTCCGCCAAGAGTTCACACCATCTGCTCTGCCCATCGCCCTGATACCCACCCGGCTTCGTCGATTCCGCCCCGTCCCGCATCTTCTTACCTACCACGTTTCCGCAACCCGTCTGAATGGCGCACTGCTGACGACAAGCCCATTTGTTTTCACTGCCATCTAATCGGGCACATTTCTCGGCACTGTCGCAGTCGCTGGAGTTCCCCGAATCGGTCTACTTATACTGCCTACTCTCGCCTCCCAGGCGACCCTTCTCGTCCCTATGCCGCCAGCTCCGATAATGCCGCCACAGATTCTCCTGCGCCGAACCGCCCCTATTCTCGTTCGCCTTCGCCCCAACGACGTCAATCTCGCTCCCCACAGCACCGTCGCTCCTATTCGCCGACTCTCTTCGGACGCCGCTCCCAGCCGCAAAACTAGAGGATGCAGCGCCTCCAGGTGACGCTTCATTGCTTACTACGCCGCCAAATCCTCTACTGACGTTGCCCACTCATCTGAGCCTTCTTGACGTGCCAGTCGACGGTGTTTCTGTATCTGCTCTTATAGACACTGGGACAAATTTGTCGGTAATGAGCGCTGACCTTCATAACCGGCTGAGGAAAATAACCACGCCCGCCATGACGCCTGTTGTCCGTGTCACCGATGGCGGAACAACCCCTGTAATTGGTATGTGTGCCGCCCGCGTCTCCTTCGCCGAGCGTTCCACTATCGTGCTATTCACAGTCATCGCCCACTGTCCCCACGACATCATCGTCGGCTTAGACTTCCTCTCCGCACATTTGCTCTCATCGATTGTTCCGCCAGTACTCTCCACCTGTTCTGGATCCCGCTGAAGCACACCCCAGTCGCCTCAGTTCCGTCAACTTCGTTCGCTTGCCACCTTCGGCACTGACTTACCTTGACTTAGTGTCATCCCCAGCAGACCCCGATGGTCCCTACATTGCGACTTCTATGCAAGACGTCCTCCTTACACACGGGATCACAGTATCTAATACAGTTTTATCTATTACGGCCAATTGCCTGTGCCTGCCAGTGGTCAATTTTGGCTTGACGACACAAGCGCTACCATGTAGGATGTCTCTGGCCCAGCTTTGCTCATTCGAGGATCAATCAGTAGCATCTATTGCAGTAGACGACAATTCAGCCCATCCTCCTCTACCATTGCAGTCGGTGACTTGTACCGACTGCAATGTACCTCTCCAGTGGGGCGAAACGAGGCCTCTGCATTCTCGCTTCTAATCGACCTTCGCACAACGCCTCCCGTTCTGGGCCATTTCGATTCTTCTGAGCCTACCGAAGTCCGTACTGATGCCAGCGGTCACGGAATTGGCGCAGTACAGGCTCAACGCCAGCGCGGCCACGGCAGTGTTATCGCGTACGCCAGCAGGCTCCTCTCACCCGCTGAGCGCAACTATTCCATCACTTAGCGTGAGTGTCTGGCCCTAGTTTGGGCGGTTGCGAAGTTCCGCCCATACTTATATGGCCGACCCTTTTCCATTGTCACAAACCATCACGCACTTTGCTGGTTATGCGCACTGAAAAATCCTACAGGAAGACTTGGTCGCTGGGCCTTACACCTCCGAGCATATTCGTATACTTTCACCTCCAAATCTGGCTGACTACACAAGGACGCTGACTGCCTGTCTCGCTACCCGGTAGACGAACCTGACGACGCCGACAGTAGTACTGCCAACGGCATTCTCTACCGAAGGAACTTCCGAAGGAACTGCCAACGGCATTCTCTGCCGAAGGAACTTCCTCCCTGACGGATATGATCTTATTTTTGTCGTGCCAAAACATCTACAACAGACTGTGCTCTTTGAGATGCATGACGCACCCACTGCAGGACATCTTGGGGTAACCCGCACGTACGACCGCGTACACCACCGCTTATATTGGCGTGGTCTCGCTTGCCCCGCCGACGCTATGTTGCTGCCTGTGATCCCTGCCAGCGTCGGAAAGCACCTGAGGTGCTACCTGCCGGTCATCTCCAGTCGATCACCGTCCCTGTGGAACCGTTCTTTCGTGTTGGATTAGACCTCCTCGGTCCCTTTGCCATGTCACCCTCTGGGAACAAATGGGTAGCCATCGCAAGTGACTACGCCACCCGATACGCTACGACGCGGGCTCTCCCTACCAGTTGCGCCACTGACGTCGCGGACTTTCTCTTACGTGACATTATCTTACTTCATGGCGCCCCGCGACAGCTGCTTAGTGACCGTGGTCATAACTTCCTCTCGAAAGCTATCGCCGACATTGTGCGTTCCTGCTCCACTCAGCACAAGCTGACTACCTCCTACCATCCTCAAAGCAATGGCCTGACAGAGCGGTTAAACCGTACTCTTACCGATATGCTGTCCAAGTACGTTTCCAAGGACCCCCACGACGACTGGGACATTGCCCTTCCTTACGTCACATTTGCGTATAGTTCTTCCCGGCACGACACCGCCGAATTTCGTCCATTTTATCTACTGTACGTTCACGGACCGATCTTGCCCCTAAACACGGCACTTCCTCCTGCTGCGATCTAAACAAGCGAGTATGCACGCGACGCCATCGCCCTCGCTGACTATGTACGCCAGCTTTCCCGTGCTCGACTGACGACCTCGCAAACCACTGAGCAGCGTCAGTACAGCGCCCGCCACCGTGATGTACAGTTTTCGCCTGGTGCGCTCGTGTTACTGTGGTCACCCTTTCGTCACGTCAGACTTTCAGAAAAGCTCCATTCGCGATACGCTGGGCCCTACCGCGTGCTGCGCCAGGTGACGCCTGTGACGTACGAAATTGCTCCAGTGAGCTCAACCTCGTCCTCCATTCTGGCATCTAGTGATGTCCTGCACTTCAGTAGGCTCAAGGCGTACTACACTGCTTCCGAGTCCGGCCTTTTGTCGCTCCGGGACGGCGATTCTGCCGCCGGGGGTAGTGCTACGGAACAGTATTTCCAATGACGAAGAGGCGAGCAGTGAGAAGACGACGACGATGATTAGAGGCTAGCGCGGGCTGTTGCCTCTTGGCCAAGTGCGGCGTATTCCCTTGTAAATATACTTGTATATAGCTTTTCGTCTGCGTCTTCCTACGTAACAATATAAATAACTTCCGTGATTTCTTTGAGTAATTCAATAAAGGTCCTTTGGTTATGTAGACTGCTGACCGGTTCGTGATTCCGTCTCCTTCTGGGAGGTGTACGTTACCTACGCGTCTCACTGGGCGAATCCCTTCGCGTTCCATTATGATGTGGTCCGGATTTTCGCTGCAGTGCAACAATGCATCTTCTTGAAAGTATTTGCTACAGTATGCGGCTGCCGCATTCCGCGCTTCTCAGCTCTGAGCACGTACTGGCGCGCCACGCATTTATCTCGCGCTTCTTTGGGGACACTCTGCACCATCTAGTGGCGCTGCCGAGAAGTGTGCGCGTGGCGTGCTAGATGAGAAGCGTAGCGCGCCATTGCCTGCGAGTGCTGGAGATAGTTCCCTCGCTTGTCGCACGCCCGATAGAATATACGGACTGTCCCAAGTTGACGAGAAGGTTATTGAAGGCCGCGACGTAAACAGAAGAGTGCCATTAATAGCGCGGCTCGCTAAAGCGCTGTTTTGAAAGAGGTTAATTAAAAAACCGCACATGCTCATTGTTTCTGTTGAAGATTGTTGTCGGGACAGCATCGGAGAAGTGAAATGATCTTTTCCGTCATTTCGCCAGCCTTCTTGGCAGCGCCTGTAGGTTGAGCAGCGAGTAAAGACGCATGCGAGAGAGAGCGAGAGGGATAAAACATTTATTCCAGCCACTGATGTCGTTGCTTTTGAGGTGTAGTGGGCGGTGTCCTCATTCGAAGACTGCGCTGGCCATGGTTGATCGATAAACTTGCTGTACCGGCGCTTCTCGGCCCACCAGGGTATCGCTGGTGAGCTGTGCCTCCCACCGCTCAAATGCCGTGCTACGTGTCTTTAAGTATTGAGGTATGCCCCTAACCCCTACGAGATGGGGAAGAGTGTAAGGCGTGTCTCGCCACGCCAGAGGCATATGCCGCGAAATACAGTGTTAGTGGGTACATTTTGCTGTATCCGTGTAAGTTTGAGAATGTATTTATTTGAATAAGTCTGAGAGCTACTGGCTCATCAGGGCTGAGCTTACTATAAGGGGGAGGATAAATCTTGCAGTTGAGCCGCTGGATCTCAAGGCGTTCGCCATAATTTAATGCAAGGGGAACGAAGATAAATGGAGGGGATTGAACGGACGATTGGTTTGGCCTAGCTGAATTGGTTAGCGCACAAGATAAGGCGTTCACTCTTTCGTTGCCCTCCAGTCCTGTTTAGCGCGGCATCCACGGGATTCGATGGTATCCTTCCATCCGCGTGCCTAGGGTCATAGCCGCCAGCAGCGGCGCTCATCCGTTGGTAAAGTTGCTACAGGTCTGTTGCGAGTCGGTAAGAATGTGAACTTCCCTGCCCTCTCTGTCTTGTTGCTTTGTTACTAGAGTTGCGGCTATGGTCTCAGCAGCAGCTGCGGCCTCTGTCCTAAAGGAGGCCGCGAGGATCAAGAAATCACGGCAGGTACCGCGAAGACGCCGCGGTACGCCGCACATCCCCGTGCGTTATGTACGGTTCACCCTTGAATTGTCAGCGCTGTCTGTCGACGCGAGCCCTACGTCGGCCTTCATGTAACTCATGTGCTTCGGGATGGGGCTCACCTTGATCCTGCTTCTCCCCTCGGCCGGGAGAGATCGTTTCCTATCGAGGGCGTGAAGCTGAGTTACCGCTCCGTTCCGCCGGAGGATGGCTCTGCCCGCCGAAATATTCTCTAGTCTGGATTTTTGCGAAGCCAGAACTACGTCCGACACCTACGCGATGGAACCCGGTCACTGCGTGATGCGTTTCTCAGCATTTCCCTGTGCCGGGGCATCATGTACAAATTTCGGAGGCCACGCTAAGGCTTCGCGAGAGCGACGATTGATGGCACCGGGCTTTCTTCGGGAATTGCGAGAGAGGAGTACCGCTGTAGTAGACAACTGATACATAACTTCTTTCGACAGGGGAATAAAGTCGCAGTTTCGCCTGAATGTTGAAGCATCGATTGCGATAGCAAATTATCAGAGAGCTATATGAAGTAAGGATAGTAGTTTGATCGGCCGCATCAACTTGGAAACATTCCCTTAATAACTGAATTAACAAGCGTGGTGTCAGCGCGCACGAGCAAACATGAACAGATCACTCTCGATGGGTGCGGACTTTCATGTTAAAAACGCTGGTGTGAACAAACGCGGCAGCAGCAGCGAGCGAACTGACCCTCGTTTGGTCTATCGCTTCAACGGAAGAGTGGCGAGAACACAGCGTGGCAGAAAAGTATGAGTCGTCTGCAGATGGCTTTCAAGAACAACGCGTGCGACCACGGGCGGCCATGTAAAGTACGCACCTGTGACGCTGTCGAAGCTGGCCTTGCGCGCTGCCTCCCCGCTTTCCTCCATTTACGGCGGGCGCGATTGAGCCACGATCGTCAGTTCCCCTTGCGACCAGCCGCGAAATGCGCAGTTGCTGCCGAAGCACAACGCCGTCCCCATTCCCTCCCTGCCATCCCCCCACGGCATTTCGCGCGACGGAATACGGCCGCTTTTGCTTTCCGCTCTCATCCTTCGCGCGCGCCACATTGAGCTGCAATTGTCGGCTTCCCTCGCCTACTTTCCGTGTGACATACAGCGCACCACACACAGCGGCAGTGTTAATTATCACCCTTCGTCTTTATACGGGACATCACAGCCACGCCGACGGCAACTATATGGCTGGAGTGTTCTTATAATAGCTATCGCAATAAAACATCGTGTCGAAGTACTGATTCAATGCAAAAGTGAGCGTCGACAGTGATTGTAAGGTCCGGCCCATTGTTTTTTTCTAAATGTTTAATAAGCCCCTCACTAGACCCCATAGCAAATTTTGGTAATACGCTGGAAGTTTTTACGTGTCCTCTACAGAGCGTTCTGTCACAACAGATTTTTCAAATCAGCTCATTAATCGCCGAGATAGAAATATTCAAGTGCCGCGAACCCCTGATTTCAGCAGGCGGGCGCCACTGCATAGCGGGATTCCCTCTCCTCTCGCTCCGTCTTGCCTTCTCAAGCGAAATTCCTTTCGTTCTCCCATGCTTGACCTCGGAGATCGCGTGACACATAGATCACGGGCCCTGCCTTCTCTTCAACGCGGCAGCGTTAAGCAGCTCGTGTCACAGAAAAGCCGGTGTCGTCCGCGTCGGCGTCAGCGGCGTTGGCCGTGAGCGATAAATCCCAGAAGGCACTTCATAAATAAAAAACATCTTGCAAGATCGGCTGATAGGAATCGAACCAGGGTCTCCGGAGTGTGAGACGCTATCGCTCAGCCACGAGTTCGATCGTTCAAAACTGGATAAAATCGCCTCTAGTGAATGCGGTGTTGCCTTAGAAACGAGCCGTAGAAAGTTATACTGCGGTGTATATCGGTAAATATGACTATGCAAATTACAGAAGTCGCAGTTTGACGAGTAGCGAAGTACGTTTCCGCTACATTTCTTCTGCGCTCTGCGCACACGCAGAGCCATCTTGCGGCAAACACAGAAGACCCCCTCCTTGCAATGTACGGCGTTGCCCCGACACGTGGTGCGCCACTCGCCCCACGATCGCGTCTGCCTTAAGGCGCGTCGCGGCCCGGCCCGTCGCGTGCTGATCGCGACGTTTGGCTCGCGTAGATCGTTTGAGTTGGCGGTGCGAACGGGGCGCGATAACGCTATTGTGTTGCACACTTGAAGGCTAAGCTTAAGCGTCCTCCAATTTTTTCACCTCGCTTTTTTTCGGCGATGCGCATTTCCGCTGGCGACGTTGTGGGCGAGCTGTTGTGTCGTTCATGCAACGCACGATTTTTCGCGCTTTGTACAAGGACACATTACTAGCGGTATAATTCAGTGCTACACGAATACTACAGCAGAACAAACGGATCGCAGAGCATGATCACGTGCTTGAACACGGTAGAAAATGGCGTAGTTTCGGTACCTGCGCACGTGACCGCACGACCGTGCGAGAAAGGAGACGAAGCGAAAGTACATCTCGCTTGCTTCAGTGCGAAGTAAAGAAAGAAATACGCAGACATTGTGTTTGTGTGTTTTATTATTTCTCTAAACTTCAATTCGTCAATTCAAGCAACACGTCACACAAATAACGGATGGTGCCTTGAATAATTCTCGAAGTCACGTGTCACCAAGAACGACGTCACACTGCCGACTTGAGTACGTAGGCGCAAGGACAGAAGTACGTCATCTTCAGGCTTGGAGCGCGGCGGCCGCGAGGAGAAGGAAAAACGGCGTTCGGTTTAAATTTCAGATCTTTCCGCGGCGCGTTTCGATGTAACTCTTCGCAGACACGATCGTTATCATGCAATGTATGCTCTGCGCTTGTCAGCTCAAGATCGCCAGATCGGGTGAGGCGCCCTTTAAGCACGTTGTGTAATACTTAGGGTGGCGCTAAAGATGCTGTTAAATAATATGTGGCAGTATTTATTTTTCACCATAACGATTGTCAAATGAGAAGTCTGGAAAATCAAATGCTGTTCTGAGACATTTAGTAGCTGCTATACAGTTTCATTGGAGTGCCGTAATCGCCTGACGGAATACGTTCTTGCTTTTTCGGTATTTTGTCGCTCAGCGGTACACATAATGAAATTTTCACTGATTGAGAAACAATCCAACCAAAAAGAAACTTACACTAGTATCAATTGAACAAAATAACCACTCTCTAGCTACGATTTGTCATCGACGTTGTTGACCTTCTGGTTAAATTATTTTCACGAATTTAAAACAACACCCTTTTCTACAAGTGACATCACAGTTAAACATTGTGACGTCAACGCAGCGACGACCCCGCCCCTGATGTGCTCGGTCAGCGAAACGGCCATCCAGCCACTTACGTACCCGGATGACGGCATCTGTGACATCCTTATCTTCACTCACTTGGTAATACTAAACGGCATATTGGAGCCTCTCGTTTATCGAGAGAGTTACATCACGTTCCAGAACCTCTGTGTTTCGCGGTATTCGAAGACGAGTGGTGGGATATCGTTCGACGCAAGGTGAGTGTATCCAAGCTGACGTCATAGACTTGCGCAACGCAGAACTAGATTACCGCGTTGCCCTGTTTCATGGCAAATAAACTTCTAAGGCAAATAAGCAGCCCAATCGATAGAAGCGTGCTGGTTAGAACAAAAAATAGATATGCATATGTAATGCATATGTTAAAAACTATCTGCCGCGGAAATTTCGGGAAACATTTTAGGTGTTGAATAATTGCCGATCTACATCATGTTTTTAAGCATACAAAATATGCACCTGCCCTGAAAGACCACAAGATGCGTCGATTCCTGTGACCGCGGATTAAAGAGTGTTCAAGACGGAGTGGTCACGGTTACGTCGGCCAGCAATAGATCAAGTACATGCTCTAACTCTTAAACACAAGGCATAGACAGCGTCGGCATGACGGAGAAACTGCGTGCTTGTTAGGGATTCATATTTGTGGCGCAGAGGATAAATAAATATAAGTCACCTTTTATTTCCCAACTGCGTATAGTAATAAGCTGGCCACCATTTGTAGGAGCCGTAGAGGGCTACAAATGAGCGAATTTGTTTTGCGAGGTCTGTCCTTCGTCTTGGTTGTGTAGCAAGACAGCACCCACAGCTCCACTGAGCAGTAGCAATGGTCACTTGAGTCTACGGGTCTTCGAAAAGAACGTTCCCGTTCGTAGTGATAATGCGCGCTGCTCGAGCTGAGTGTTAATAATACATTGAATTGTCCCCTACCGAGTACCAAGCGTCGTTGTAACAATAGAGAGGGCGAATAAAAACTGTCTGCATATTGCTGCTTTAGCCTCTTGGCTCGACAACCTCAAAACTTATGTAGACACACGTTCTGGCGGAACCCACCTCACAGTACATGCCGACGCTCAAATGGTGTCATGAAAGAACCAGTCAAATGACAAACCGTTTTCCTACCCTGGAAACACGTCATATATGAGGCGAGCACGCAGTCAACGCCCTCTGTCGTTATCTCAGGACAAACAGCGCCATGTAGCAACGGTACTGTATAATCTGGTGACAAAAATGCTGATAATAAATGTGTTGATTGAAAATAATATACATATGGCAATGAATTTAGTTTGACCAGATTTTTTTGTTGTTTGATTAAATTGCATGCTCAAAGTTTTTCTTTCATTTTACCTTTCTTTTGTTTGCTTTCTTGGATTTCATTTTTGCTCACTAAGGTGACTATCGCTTCTGATCGCGGGCATGTAGAGCCAGTGGCCATGTGGTAATGTGGTGGAAAGGTTCACTGTGGAAGGTTCGTGGCCAATGTGAAGTCTATACACGACCCATCCCGAGTCGTGGGCACACTGACGTTTGTGTGGCATTAAATGCCGTTCTTCTCCAAGAGAAACACCACGAAGTCCTTTCCGCCTGTCTGAGACACATCTATGTTGAAATCACCCACAATTACAATGGGAGTGGAGTGTGTAGGGCTAATGCAACCAAAGTTGCATACGCTTGGCGTTTTCGGCACGATTCTCATCCGTATTACGCGCCGCCTGCCGTTCTCGCTTCTGTTCCCGACGGTATTCTTCGTAGGCGTGCTGTTCTTCCATAGTCATCACCCCATGCTGTCTAGCCATTGTACGGGTGGAATAGAACTGAGATAAGGTTACGTGGTTTGCCTATAGAGCTCTTTGTGTCAAACCATAACCCATACTAAGCAGCGTCTATTCCGGTTTTACTTTTTGATTACGATATTATTTATCACAACACGTTTTGACACTTCTCGCGATCAAACGCAGCTGGAGTACACCGGCCGATGAGTGTTTGCCTTATGCTCTAGCTATTTTAGCTCTGGGGTGGCCACCATCTTTTTTGCTTAAGCACACAAACCGCCAGAGCGTAGCGCATAAAATCTACGCTGTGAAAACCGAGCGCATGTGCTCTGAGCGCGCGATATTCTCTGAATAAAGCGCGCCTTAAGAGAGCTGAAAGCAGCTAATAGAGCAGCGCACACCATAAGCTTTCTTAATTAACTTTATGAGGCAGTAGAAGCCTGCGATGTATCCACACAATGGGGCGCCGGCGCCCAATAGATCGCTAGAGATCAGGGTGCATTGTGTTGCATGATCACTGGCGCTGTTGCAAATATCAGAACGCTCTAGCGGTAAACTTAGACTTGAATAGACAAATGCGTTGGGTGTTCTTTCAGGTACATCAAGCATGACCAGTTGACGATAAATATAATGCAAAGCCTCCAAGGGCTTCGAAAGCATAATATCAAGCATTATGGTATTCTGAACATTTACGGCAATGTCCAAGATGTCTCGAAGTATTCAGCGGATTTCGGGGTTATAACCAAGGTAAAGTGGTGCACATCATATGGTTTCAGGGCGCTTCCATGTTGCAAGAATAGGCGTTAAGATGCTTTTTTCGCTGCCGGAAGCTGTGATGCAGTAATCGAGTTTGCTTCGTAGAAATTCCCTACTCACGCATTTTATGTTTAGTAAGTATCAAGAAATGTACAATCGAAACAGCGTTATAACGAAGGCGCCTATGCGCTAAACATACTCTGATATATGAGGTAATTTATTCTACTCAAATTTCTTTACAAGTAACCCAACCGAACTACTGTCGGATGTTCTAAATAGGTGCTTCTTTTCGATGCAGTTAGCTGCCAAGAATAGGTGCGTCTTTCTTTCTTATTCTTTTGAAAGAACTAACTACAGAGCATTTTTGAACTATACATTAACGATGTTCTCGATAAGACAAAGGGTGTATTCTGCTCCAGTCCGTTTCCACAAATGTGTCAGCCCAGTATAGGCGCAGTGCATCTACTGGGAAAGAACGCGTCGTGGAGCGTCGTGGAAGTTGGTAGCTCATCTGGCAGCTGGGGCTTCTAGTTTGATTTATTCAATGCCCATTTGGTTATGAGACACACATGTTACTCCAGCATGGGACCGTAAACTTCAAGTGCTTGCTGTATTCTGTGATCGATGATAGGCAGCGCGCAGGTGAAACCACACAGAAAAAAAAAACGAGATGGTACAAATTGTTCACTTCCATCAAAGCTTACTAGCAGGTGTCGCATATATACGTACGCGAAGAGGCATGTGCGCATCGAGAAACCTCAAGGCTACGGGTGACCAATAAAACGGGCGATCATGTCACAAAAAATTGTTTTAAAATATTCCAAGGCTACCGCTAATAATTTCGCAGGTGCTCTTTTTTTACCTCGATCTGACCATGTCACTTCTGTACTTTGTATTGTGACAGGACTTCATGTTCATTTGATTTTTTTCTGTAGCCCTTCTGTACGAGTGCGCGCCCTATGGTGTATGCGTATACATGTTTCGCCTATATTTAAGTTTGCTTGGCCGTCAGCGCTTAGTGTATTCCTCATTTTCGTGTGTCTTTTCTCACACGTGTTGTGTACAGTTCATCTATTTCCCGTGTATAATGCGCAATGCATATTATGCATTTCATAGTGACACGGTTATTACGGCAAGTAAAACTACAGAAAGTAAGTTTCAAAAATAATATCTGCTCCAGAATTGTCAGTAGCACTCATAGAGCTGCTTGAACAAGTGCCACGTCTCTGATCGATCTTTCACATTCCCTGTAGGGGGTTTCTCTTATTTCAACTGAAAATTCTGCCCTCCTCGTGCTACAATGCGGGCGCACTTACATATGATCAGCCATGTTGTTGGAAGTTATGGTCAGGCAACATTTCCCACCTACATCTTTGCCTGTTCCCAAATACTCAAAAGTAAGCTCGAAAGATTGTTGCTGAAACATATGCCGAAGCGTCAGTAAGAATGTATTTTATTAAATACGATGGTTTCTCTCGTTGTATCCTAAAAACAGTTTAGTAAGATGGGCACCTGCACTTTTTACTTTTGCATTTGCAGGCACATCCCGTGTAAACTGTTAGCTTGAACGACGTCCGCTTAATGTCAGCTACAGGCAAGATTTAAAGTACGCCATACTACCAGTCTCCGGAAAATATGATGTGCTGTTGCAGCCCCGTAAAGGGCTATTTTCCATAACATTCTGAATGAAGTGCACCAGTCGAAATGTATGCAGGCTGCGGCTGTTATGTACACTGGAAAAATAATGGGCCCCACTTAACACCAAAAGAAATATTGTAATGATCAGAACGCCCGTGCTCGTCAGTCGGCTTATCTGCAACAATCGTTTCATATCATAGAAATGTCTTAGCATTAGAACTGCGAAAGTACAGTGAAGTGTGTAGAAATCAGCTCAGGCGTGAAACATACGTGGCCATCGGTTGCACATCACTCCTCTAAAGGAGAGGACGTATTTCGAGTGAGCTCCTGGATAAATCTTTTGCAATGATGTTAACCCGGTCTAAATCCTACGTCCGGGAGCTGGAAGAGGTGGGACGTAATGCTCGTTTATCTCGCATTTATTGCTACATTGCCACACATTGGTTAGCCTAGAGAGCCTCATCGACAAAAGAATGCATCTATACAATTGCTGCAGCAACCATCCATACAGTAATTACCGAACAAAATTTACTACCTATTATTCAGCTAGAACGCACAAAAGTCAGTGCACAATAAATAAAATGTGGCTAGAAAACTTTCTTTATAACGGCTGTTTCGAGTAATAGTTTTACAAAATGTGCTTTTAATTGCTCGTCTATTCCGGCTAGTTCTCTGGGGACTGCACTTTACTAAATTGCAGCGATATGTTAACCTATACAACTCCTCATAGAGAGAAAGTATAGAGAATGTTTATTACTTGGACGCATCTTATACTTCAGTTAGGGTTCTTATAAAGGAACATGACTGTTTGTTCGTCGTTAGGTATGTTAGTAATCCAAACTGTTTAAAACGTGAAATACTCAACAGGTCATAATAGCTAGAGCGAGTCACGTAATAGATACGAATCATCAGCAATAATGTTTAAACCACAATAGGCTTCGTAGAAGGAAATCACAAGAAATGATAAAGTGATTCTTGTAGGAGATTGTCCTTAGCAGCACTTCTCGTTGACATGGTTTCTGTAAATTTTTGAACACTGCGTTGCGCTTAATGTAGTATTCTATTCCAATGTCTCCCTCAATATAAGTGTCCAGCGTGAGATTTATACGATGGTTCGTCGACTAGTCTGGTCGGGAGAAGGCATGTTAAACTGTGAACGAGCAGCGAATGAGAACAATAACGAGAACTGAGGCACTAAAATTCTCTGTAAACAAGGCCTCTTTATGGAAGCCAAAACGTAGTAAATCTTTATACCATATCCATTTTCATGAGCGTTTTCACTGTTAATTAGTTCAACAGGCCTTACATTGAGTTTCGGCACAAACCCATTACGCTGCAAATTTCGGTCCACTGCTCAATGACTGCCATTTTTTCTGTCACCTCCAGCCCTTAATAATGACTATATTTGCTCATATCATTATTTACGCTTTATCAAATACACGCCAATCATGTGCTTTTTTTTCTTTTACAGATATTTAAGTCGCTCATCGGAGACACGAACTGGGGAGTATCGTCGCACATTATCCTCGGTTTCGGAATAGACCGATATGACGCCCCCAACGCTCATTATTTTCTTCAACATTATGCGGAGCAGAACACTGCGTAAGCATCGTACGGCGTTGTTCTCAGTATTGAATTCTCGTAATCATCTATGCCCCAGAGAATGAGGGGAAAAAATTCTCCGTGCCAACGCGTGTACGAAAAAAAAAAGAAAGAATGCTTTGAAGCCACTCGATTTCGAACTCAGGCATTCCATTTTACCAATCGCTGTCCGCATTTTCGCTGGCTTTGTCAAAGCTCGGTGTATAAATACCGACACTTTCGGAGCGCTCGCGTCAATTTGAATATTAAGCACTTGAAAACAATAAGGGTGATTCATTTTGGCGCGCCTTGCGTTCATTCTTTCAGCTGTGTGTGCAGTGCTCCCGGACCACGAGAGATGCGTGCATATCTCCGTGAGACTGCGTTTGGCAGGAAAATATCTTATTCACAACTTCGAAAGAAATAAGTGTAACAGAAGCGCACGACGATTACTGTTTGGCGACGAGATGCGCCCCGAACGGTGTAAACTTTTATAAAAGTAAAGAACAGCTCTTCGAGCGGTCAACGTATTTCCACTAATCTCTGACAGGAAGCCCCCGCGTTCTGAGTTCATCGAAGCTGTAGCGAGAAAAGACGGCTGTGGCACATATGGCCTTCGTCACAAAGTATATTCAACTTCGAAACGGCGCTGTTTTGATGCCGCTATTTTTGTATGACAAGCACACCGTGCGAAAAAGGAAAACAAGATCATTTCATGGATTGAGCCGAGAAAACAAGTCACTTAACGACAAATGTGGGCAAGAACTACAAAATTTGTTTGGCATTGTTCGGGCATATTTTAGGTCCCATATGGGCTATAAATGTATTTTTAGTTGTACGGAAGATGAACCAGTGCTATGAAGTTCGTGGGATGTTCTGG
Organism: Dermacentor variabilis; assembly: GCF_050947875.1. Lineage (NCBI taxonomy): Eukaryota > Metazoa > Arthropoda > Arachnida > Ixodida > Ixodidae > Dermacentor > Dermacentor variabilis. The sequence goes on from NC_134574.1 coordinate 104,103,346, forward strand.
CCATATTAATAGGCAGCTTCGTTGCTTCTAAAAAGTAATTTTCATTGTAATTTAGAAACTACAATAATGGTGTAGGCCTAATTGGATCAGTCTTTTCTGATAGCCTTGCGAGTGCGTCGCCAGCACATAAAAATGATGTATTTATGCCCATATATGAAAATAAAAGTGACAAGAGTTGCTGCGATGACAAGGGGGACGTAATTATCCGAACAAGAAATGCAACCATACATATAGCTTGCAGTGTCATCGCCTGAGTGCTTCGTTGAGCTGATTTGTGTCAACCTCATGATAGTCATACGTTCATTCAGGCTTCTTAGCGAAGAATTCGTCTTCTTACAGTCCCTAACGTAAAAGACCTACCTATGCGCAAAACGGGAAAACTCTGGTTCATGTACATGTAGAAGCGGTACAAGCACTTAAGTAACCGTGAGGAGTGCTTAAAGACGTGAAAATAACAGGTTTTCCGATGAAGTCACTATAGTTAATATTGCTGCTTGACGGTCTGCTCGGTGAATGCTGAAATAGCCAATCATCGTGAGCGAAGCCATGTGCTTCTCCATGCGTGCAAATATGCAGTAAGAAGTAATCAGTAAGATGTAAGTAAGGTGTAATTTCATCAATAACTGCATTTATTGACGAAATGGGATAACGTACGACCCCTTAAATTCTGCATGAAACTTCTGAGAACGCCAAAGGAATATCACGATATGCTGCACCAGTTATGTGAACACAGCGCCTTATCAAAATAGTATATGTAAAAGTGGTACAAGCGCTTGCGTAACGGTCAGGACTGCGTTAAATACGTGAACATACCATGTTCGCTGATGAAGTCATGCACCGGTGAAAAAAGATTTCAGTAATTTCTCAAGTCATGAGACAGTATATTGCCTACCGGCGGTTGGAATATTGGTGGAGGCCACAGGAGTACCGGATGGGGTGGCATACACAATTATAGACAAAACTTGGGTTAGTATAAACTTCGTGCACAGTTGGTGGCTCGCGACTTCACTCGTGATGAGAAGTAAGGAAGGATGGAGGAGTGCGGGGACTTTAACGGCAAGGTGAATAGTGAAACCACCTTTTCTGAGCGGATCGTCGCGAGCGATGAGTCGTGTAGTGTGTAGTAAGACCCAGACTCAAAGAGGCGAAGCGTGGGCTGCCGCCGGTCCAAGGTAACCGCAATCCAAGAAAATTTTGGGGAGAGATGTGGCGCATAAGGGCGATGCTGATTACCTTCTCTGATGCTGAAAGAACTATTCCTGGACAGCACCACGTAGGTGAAGATCTTGGATCGCCTTCTGAACAGGATCAGATTTGTGTGCACCCAGAATGCTGCGAATCCCCTGCCCCCCTATTTTTATCAGATGTGGCCTCTGTCAATTATTTTCTATGACTTCCCTTAGAGAAACACTTATAAGGACAGCGTTTCTTGAATATTACCGCCTAACTCAATGCGAAGAATGAACTCAGTCGCAGAGAACACGCAGTCTTCGCCTAATGTACGCTAGACTTCTACGTGCGCTCTCTAAATTGCATATCCATGGTATGCGAACGTGTTTGAGGGGGATCGGCTGAAATACTGAATATATGTACAGGCTTTGCTGCAAGGAAACCAGGAAGCCTACCATTCACCGTACTTATGGATCCCATGTTGTATACCGCTTGTCCCAGCTAACGCTGGTTGAGATGTTCAGGAAAAAAGATATTTAATAATGATTGTTAAAATTACAATTAAAGTGGTGAATTTTCTGAGCTGTGACGGCCGAACAACGTAGGTCTTAAGACCGCATCCGGTATGGTGTTCTTTTAATTGTTTTTGTATAGATTTATGAAGGTTTGGTGGAACCCCCCTTATCACAGCAGCAATGCATCGTCACCCTGAATCAGGCATATTAGGCACAGAAAAAATTCTATCTATCTATCTATCTATCTATCTATCTATCTATCTATCTATCTATCTATCTATCTATCTATCTATCTATCTATCTATCTATCTATCTATCTATCTATCTATCTATCTATCTATCTATCTGTCTGTCTGTCTGTCTGTCTGTCTGTCTGTCTGTCTGTCTGTCTGTCTGTCTGTCTGTCTGTCTGTCTGTCTGTCTGTCTGTCTGTCTGTCTATCTATCTATCTATCTATCTATCTATCTATCTATCTATCTATCTATATATCTATATATCTGTCTGTCTATCTATCTATCTATCTATCTATCTATCTATCTATCTATCTATCTATCTATCTATCTATCTATCTATCTATCTATATATCTATATATCTATATATCTATCTATCTATCTATCTATCTATCTATCTATCTATCTATCTATCTATCTATCTATCTATCTATCTATCTATCTATCTATCTATCTATCTATCTATTATAAGACCGAGACCGACCAAGCTGTCAAACGCTGTTTATAAAAAAAAGCGAACGCCCCAGCTCATGCGCGAAGCAGTAGAACAGGGAAGATAATGAGCGCTATGTACAAATGAAAACGACAAACTATGTTAATAGTGCTTAGAATATATATATATATATATATATATATATATATATATATATATATATATATATATATATATATATATATATATATATATATATATATATATATATATATATATATATATATTTCTGCGAGGTTTTGCTAAAAAAAGCGCGTTTCTCAAGGTTAAGGGTACGCCCTAAATCCAGTGTTCTTTGGTTACATGTCTAATTTCCAATTGGTGTATTCGCACTGAAGTTAGCGCCAGTCGGCAAAAACAAGCACTAGAAGTGCGAAAAAACATTTGTGCATCTTCACGCTGAATCAGGCATATTAGGTACAGAAAAAATTATATATTAATATATATAATAACTTTGTGTAACTGTAATAACTGTAATTTGTGTAATAACTGTATATATATATATATATATATATATATATATATATATATATTCGCACTGAAGTTAGCGCAAGACGGCAAAAACAGGCACTACAAGTGCGAAAAACAGCGCTCCTGTGGAATAAAAGTGCCTGAACAAAAAGAAGTGTCGGCAAGTTCGTGTCGATGGCGATATGCGCGCTGCAGGATTTAACATATCACTAGTGGCCACAACCGTGTGCCACTTGCCAACGCTACCTCGTGATCGGCTACAGGAATTTTATTTCGTCTATCGCAAAATGAATACCACCGTGGAGTTTAATAGGGCCAGGCTCTGCTCGAAGTGGAAGGCGCAAAGGCAATCCCGAGAACACCTTGGCAGTGAGCATACCAGCCTTCTGTGCCCTCACCCCCCTCCCTGGGGTCTATAGAGGATGAGCGATTAGTTTTTCACGGAGGCAGAAAGACCACCTAAGGCACGCACTCATAGCACGCTGCCATGCTTTACAGGAACGACGTGACCATCGTGGTTTTCCTCACGTGCATATTGACAATGCCGGATCCGTTCACGTGCAAAGCCCTGCCCACTAATGCGTGGAAATCTCCGGATAAAGCTACTTCAGAGTTGGTGAGTGCGCCGTGGTAGTGTTCAAGCGAATCAGCACCAGCGCAGTCAACGTTCGGGCAAACTGAGACGTTTTTCTTTCCGGATAGCGCTTAGGGTTATATACGAAGAAAAGCCATTTATGGTCAGTATTTTTTGCCACAGTGACAATCAGGAGATGAATAGACCTTGTTTCTTGCAATGAAGTTCAAAAGATGCAGAAACTTCGGTATAAAAAAAGTAGTACAATTTAAAGCATACATTTCTCCAATTATGAAGTGTGCCTCCGCTGTATGGTATCTGTTTTGAGATGTGTCTGATGATAAATTTAAAAAAAAGATATATGTCGTCACAAGGCTTGCCCCAGGAAAAAGCAGCCATTTCTGAGCTCAAGTAGAATTGGTTGGGTCACTTTGAACGAAGAATAAAACTGTATCTCAACCTATCTAAAATAATTTCCAATGTGAGACGGGAATCCTTCGCAACACGTTATTTAAACTCGCCATCTTCTGGAAGCCATTGACACATATTCATTCAGAATTTCGAAGGGTGGATTTTCTTCACTATTTCTTTTTCTTCTCCGAAAACTACTGGAGCGGGGAATTTGCCGTAGTGCTGCGTCGGGTGAGGCCGCATGAATGGGAACCTCAGTGGGTTTGGGAACCTCAAAAGACAGGTTTAACTTCTTGGTGTGGAAGTTGTGCCTAGGTCCGCAATTGTCGTGTTTGTTTGGCGGACACGCCATACCGGTGGGGCATTGGAGAGCTTTGTGTGTCCCGTATTATGGTGTACGCATGTAGATTGGGACAATCTCCAGGTTAGCGGAGATGTAAACGTGAGCGTGCCGATTGCTTGCGTCACCTGGTGTGAGAGTTCAACCACACAAAAAAAAAGGGAACTGGTATTGCAGTAACTGAAACTGTTCTACGCCGCTGCTAGTGAAGAATAACGTATTGAAAGACAGCGTGTTCACGATTAGGCAGCTACTGAAAATTTACGCCAGCAGTGAAACAAAATCCACTTGGGTACCTCGGTATTAGCTGTCTTCGTCTGGTGGAGCTTAGCGTCTCCAGGTGGCGCCAGCAAACCACCTGCTCAGATTTACGCCTCCGCTCACGGGGTCATCCATCCAACCCGCCTGTGTATGCCAGATTACCGGCCGCGCAAGAACTCTATCACCAGTATAAAGCACGCACTTGTCCTTTAATTCGTGGCTCAGTACGGGAAGTAGCAGGACAACTCTTTGATACTCCCATGTCCGTCAGCTCTTTATAGCCTTTTCGACCTGGTGCTATCTGCCGGGCTTCGGCTTTGTTGGCAATAACGCTTACCGCACCTTCACGACTTCAACACGTGTTCACAATCCGGTGTGTAGCAGGAAATTAATCTTCTGTCTCAATACGTGAACGTTCTTTTTTAAAGAAAGCAACCTGGCACCTTAATAATTTTTTTACATTGAATTCGTTGATATGGACCATGTTACAAGCTTTTCTATTGTTGCTTGAAGCCCCAAGCCTTATAGCGTACCACCACATGATCGGAAAGAAGATATTCAATTTCCGAGTATCTTGTGAACGAGCCCAGTAAAGTTAGAGAAAGTCGTGTTGTTCCTATATAACACTATAGGCTGGAGATTAAAAAAAGCAGGCTAAGTTCCAAAGCTGCAGGGATGGTGAGGTCTTTTTTTTTTCTTGTCGATTCCATGATCCGGGAACTTCTGTTGGTGACTGCACGTACAGTGGCCAGTTTTCTCAAAGACCTATTACCCCAGGACAGTTCCTAAGGACAAATGACAACCAATCCAGACGCTGGACATACAACTAGAGAAGGCGGCGGGTGAATGTTTTGTGAACGAAAGGCATTGTGAATTTGGCCTCGGATTCTAAATCGCAACGCTTTTCGTTCGTGAGTAATGTTTGTGACTGACCGGCCTGGTAATATGTCCGAAATAGCGATTGGCCGATAGGACATGCTAAAAGAGTTCTAGTGCATGAACTTTTCTAATACAGGCACACGATCGCAGGCAGTATAGGTACCAGGATAAAACTCTGGAAACGAGTTTTTGGTCCCCTTATAACTTTTCTTATCAGCTGCAGCAGAGTGCAATGCCTTTTACAGTTGAGAAGTGGGTAACAGATGGTAATGGATAGAAAATAAGAGAAAATGTAGAGCGTAGACTCTGGCGAAATCTGTGCCTAACCGAGTTTTCAAGCAAACTGTAATTCAGGACATTGCATTATTCCTCTGCCACAATAAACTATTTTTTCATCACTCATTGAAAATTTAGCCCCATCACGCAAAAAGCTCAAGACTATTAAAAATGTAGGCTATGATAAGCTGAAAGAAGTGTGCCATAAAAGTGGTGGTGTTATGTGGTACCAACTCAGATACCGCAGTGCGGGTTCATGAGAGACTGTTTTTGGTGCCAAAGTCAATGCTGTCCAACTCTCGACTTGTATGAGACTATAGGCACATTTTATTTTGTTTTTTGCATGACTTAGATGATTTATTTTAACTGTATAACAAGGACAACCTGCACCAAGGCCTCTATTACATTGAGGAAAGTACACATCGGTTCCTCGATGCATGCGTCGTTTTGCCTTGAAACATCTCACAGACAAGAGAGTGAGAGCAATGCTTTTACCGCTTTCATGCTGCCTCCACAGTAATATTACAGCATCAAAAGACACATTTTCACGACAAGTTTCAGTTGCAGCGCACAACATGAAAGTTAGCCTGATTCATTTTTCGTTCGTATTCTTTTACAACAGTTTTTTTAGGCTGTTGAAAGGAGTATAGACCAATAATACTTATACGTGTGCCTCAATTTCAGGGAGATCTTCGCGTACTTATTGTTTTATCTTTTTTTGTGTTTGTTTTTCTTCGCATGGAGACTCTCGTATTTTTCAGAAAACATTCATCAATTCAATGCATTCCTTTCCGCAGGTCGAGTTTCTGCCTCTAAAAGGTTCCGCGTTCACAACGAATGCAAGTATAGTGGCGTTTGCATTCCAGATGGGCGTGCTGAACTACAATATGAGCAAAACCTATCTAACGCCGACTGATGCAGTCTATAATAAATGCGGCGGCTTTACCATGTCAAGTGTATCACAGGTGGGAATATTTCTGATCGGAAGTAGAAAACTATAATGGGGCCCAATGAGGCGCACAGCCAAGTTTCCGCTATGCACATTTGTCAAAGCGCTGTGAAGGAACGTTTAACTACTTCGAATCTTGAAGCAAAGAGCCTTTTTTTTTTACTGTCTCTCCCGCTTGCATGGCGGTCGTAGTTTGTTTCTGTTTGGGCTGATGCACAGACGCAGACAAAAACGGTGCGTGCCCTCGCCCAAACAAAGCAACACGTTTATTTATTTAGTCCATACTGTTACCGCCCGCGGACGACCATCTTGCACAGCTTGCACAATCTGGTGGTCTGTACTGCTCTAGAAACAACATCCGCATTTACCAAGGGCGCCAGTACAGACGACCGTCGGATGCTGGTAAACAACCTGCGAGCCTGTGTTGGGGGTCGTAATATAAACTGCAAGTAAAACACGGCTCTGTTTGAGGGTTGTAGCGATCCAGCAACGTCCACCAAATAGCGGATCGTTTGGGATATGCCCTCCCTATTTAAAAGCGAAGCCTTTGTTGTTTGCGAACATCGCCGGGTATTTGTGACCGTGGGAGCTGCATGGCTGCGCAGTGAGTAAATAGAAGAGTTGACTGTTGGGCTAGTTGGTCGTCCATATTTGAAGAGGTAGCTTAGCGCAAATAAACCCACGGACACAAGGAAGACAGACAAGGACAAGCGCTACTCACAACTGTTTAATGGAAGGAAGGATGGTGCATAAATATATATATCCTCTTGTCACACATGCGCCTACCAAGCAGAAGTGAAGCCGGTACATGCACATCAAAGGCGGTCGCGCATGAAGTTAAATTCGGCATCCAGTAAAGTGATGGAAGGCTCACTCACACACCTATCTCTATTCGTCTTGATAAAGAAGGCCTCAAGAGCGAGCCTGGAAGACGCGTTGCCGCTCCTGCCAAGAATAGTTGTCGCAGAAAATCGAGCGTCGCAACCACACGCGGTAACATGAGCCACCAAATGTGCGCCCTTATCCTCTTTTTTCTTTAGTTTTTGCGCATGTTCCCTTAAACGGTCATTCACACAACGCTCAGTTTGACCAATGTAGAGCTGCCCACAAGGGTGCAAGGGTATTGCATAAACAACCCCTCTGGAGCACTCAACAAAGGGCTTCTCATGCCTCGTGCGGCAGCCCCGCCTGCTCTTACAGCAAACTCGAGAACACAGCTTCGAAAGCTTGTTGGGCGCAGAGAAAACCAGAGGAATACCATGACGGTTAGCAACCTTTTTAAGGTTGTGTGACACCTTGTGTACATAGGGAATAACCTCTGGTCTTACCTTCTGTCGTTCGACTTCTGCGCTCGCCCTTCGTGCTCCAAGCTTTACTTTTTGCAGAAGAGACTCTACTATAGCATTGACGACCGTCAAAGGGAAACCAGCTGCCAAGAGGCGTCCAACTTGGTTCGTAAAACTAGACCGCATTTGGTGTGCGCACGATTTCCGCATAGCCGATTCCAAGCAAAGACTACCAACTGCTCGCTTCACCACTTTAGGTCTTTAGAGCTGGTTTTTAATGGGGGGCAGGTTTTAAAAGTTTTTAGGTATGTTGATGATTTTTTAGTGCTTTTAAACAATAAGGGTGACTTTACATCCCCTGCTTTTATTTTAGAAGCTTTTAACAACCAAGGCCAAGGGCTTGTTTTTACCCATGAACTTCCTGACGACACAGGCCTGCAGTTCTTAGATTTAAAATTGTCTTTTGAAGTTGGCCACGTCTGCTGGTCCTATCAACCGCGAGCCATGAAGCAATTGCTGCCGTACGATTCCGCACACTCTAAAGTGGTGAAGCGAGCAGTTGGTAGTCTTTGCTTGGAATCGGCTTTGCGGAAATCGTGCGCACACCAAATGCGGTCTAGTTTTACGAACCAAGTTGGACGCCTCTTGGCAGCTGGTTTCCCTTTGACGGTCGTCAATGCTATAGTAGAGTCTCTTCTGCAAAAAGTAAAGCTTGGAGCACGAAGGGCGATCGCAGAAGTCGAACGACAGAAGGTAAGACCAGAGGTTATTCCCTATGTACACAAGGTGTCACACAACCTTAAAAAGGTTGCTAACCGTCATGGTATTCCTCTGGTTTTCTCTGAGCCCAACAAGCTTTCGAAGCTGTGTTCTCGAGTTTGCTGTAAGAGCAGGCGGGGCTGCCGCACGAGGCATGAGAAGCCCTTTGTTGAGTGCTCCAGAGGGGTTGTTTATGCAATACCCTTGCACCCTTGTGGGCAGCTCTACATTGGTCAAACTGAGCGTTGTGTGAATGACCGTTTAAGGGAACATGCGCAAAAACTAAAGAAAAAGGAGGATAAGGGCGCACATTTGGTGGCTCATGTTACCGCGTGTGGTTGCGACGCTCGATTTTCTGCGACAACTATTCTTGGCAGGAGCGGCAACGCGTCTTCCAGGCTCGCTCTTGAGGCCTTCTTTATCAAGACGAATAGAGATAGATGTGTGAGTGAGCCTTCCATCACTTTACTGGATGCCGAATTTAACTTCATGCGCGACCGCCTTTGATGTGCATGTACCGGCTTCACTTCTGCTTGGTAGGCGCATGCGTGACAAGAGGATGTATATATTTATGCACCATCCTTCCTTCCATTAAACAGTTGTGAGTAGCGCTTGTCCTTGTCTGTCTTCCTTGTGTCCGTGGGTTTATTTGCGCTAAGCTACCTCTTCAAATATGTGAGTAAATAGGCCAACCAATCACAACGGAGGAGGTGTGTGTCACCACCGATGGGTTCGTTGCTTCACCACCGGACGGCTCTGGTCTCCGAACATCCGCGGCCAAGTGCTGATACTAAGGGTTTCGGGAATGATGTCGAAATTGCCCTATTGGGTGACACGAATGCGAAACGTGCAGGATATAGACGGCTATACCGACAACAAAGGGAAGTCAATGACAGATCATTGTGAGCAACACAACCTTGTTGTGAACACAGGGGCTAAGTGTGATGAGAAGACGACGCGGGAAGTAGGAAACCAGCAGTCGTCCAGTGATTACTGACTAATGAGAGAAGGAGTTCACGATAATTGAAGAGAAATGGTCATTGACGACGAAGGGTATAGCAGCATAGGGAGTGACTATAAAGGCATTATTTTGAAAATGGGATATGCAGTTGGCGAAGAGTGCAAGCAGTGCAAAATGTCCAGTCTTAATTTGAATACTGAACAAATTTATTTATTTATTTATTTACTTATTTATTTATTTATTTATTTATTTAGCATACTTCCAAGGTCCGAGGCATTAAATGAAGGAGTGGTGAATAAAATATTTGCACAGTAAAACGGAGCAAAATATGCAGGTAAAGAAAAACAAGTTAAGAAACGGTTTCATGAATGGCAATGTCGGTGATGACTGCAATCGAATAACAAATATATTCTATAGAGTTGAGGAGGAACTTGGAAAATTGCCAAGCAAAGAGTGAGAATATAGTTAGCTTCCAAGTGCAATATCGACAGACATACGGAATGAGAAGCAACATATTTGTTCGAAAACAAAAGAAAAAGAAACCGAAACGCTGGGGGAACAGAGAGATACTAGAGGCGAACGCCGAAAGACAGAAAGCATCCCGAGAGCACAGGCTGGCAAAAAAGCGCAGCTGCCGCAGGATGAAGTCACCAGAAAATGGGAAATATACCGGGAGAAAAATCTATGGTTCAAATACTGGCGCAAGCAAAGACAAAAGGTGAAAGTTAACATTGGTTGCCAGAAATAAGGGACAAAATGAAGGCCGGACATAGACAATTTTGGAGCAACATATAAATATTAGGCAGGAAGTCTGTAACAAAACAAGAACATATCCTATAGACTAAGATGGAAACAAACTGTAAGGCCACGCGGCATTATGCTACATCCGAAAAATAACATGAGAATCTTTCCAAAGCAGTGACGGAGTTCTAGTTGTGGAAGAAAGGCGCATGAAAGAGAACCAGATGGAAAAGCCAGCTGGTGCTGACAAATTTCAACCTGGAAAATAGCCGAATTAGAATATTCCGAAGCGCACATCCACAGGGCAAAACGCGGTTTCCGTTAGGCTGATTAGTGAACTAGGATCAAAAAGTATGGAAGCTCTGTTGAAACAGTACAAAAAAGTCTAGAAGATAGAAGAATAGCAGGCAGTTGAAGGCAAAGTAGAATCAATTTAATCGTTGACCATTACATCCGTTAACCAATGACCATAACATCGGCAACATACAGATTAGGAATGAGGGCAATTAAGGTAAAGCAGCAAGCATGGACATAGAAGAATGGTATTTTGGGAGATCTTTAGAGTGGCTTCACAATAGGTAGGCATTTGGATGATAATTTATTTGTCCTTACTCAGTGTATTGTAATACCAAGAGTACAAAGGAGACCGTCATATGTGGCCTTTTTAGACATTACAGGAGCTTATGACAACGTATAACACAGCATTTTGTTGGGTATTCTGGAAAGGGTAGGCGCAGGCGGCTATTGTGTTGTGCGTTTAAGAGAGATTTACTTAGAAAAATAGCGTTTGCGTTGAATGGGAAGGAATGAGGAGCAAGGAGAAAGTTGATATCAGCAAGAGACTGAGGCAGGGGTGCCCTTTATCCCCACTGCTGCTTATAATGTACATGGTGAGGATAGAAAGAGCGCTAGAAAGAAGCAACATAATCTTTAATCTTTCATACAAATAGGCGGGTACAGTACTAGAGCAGCAGCTTGCAGGTTTGTTTTATGCGGACGACATTGTGTTTCTAGCAAACAAGCTAAGCGATATGCGACGTCTGTGGACAGCAAGGCGATAAGTGAGGTCTGCAGTTTAGCGTTAAACAACAGGTGTTGTAGTGTTCAATGAAAACACCAAACAGACAGTGACAATACAGGGCTAGGAAATACCTAGCGTAAAATAATATGAATGTATTGGTATATTGACAAACGGAGTAGATGGATATGTGAAACACAGGAAAACACAATAACAGTAAAGGGGAATAGGAATGCTGCCATAGTGCTCAGGGGATACAATAGGTACGAGGTGCTCCAGGGTATGTGGAAAAGTCTAATAATTCCAGGACGTAGATTTGGGAATGCGGGTGCTTTCTTCAAATAAAGAGTTGAAAGAAGACTCGATGGGAGCCTAAGGTCAATGGGACGCATCGAATGGGCGCTCACGGCAAGACTGCAAATGAAGCTGGGCAAGTTTTGAAGTAAGGGAAGCTCACAGTCAAATTAATAATGTAGAACGACTGAGGACTATGGAAGACAGAAACAGCTGCGGCATTTGATGGGTGACAGCGAAGATTTTTGCATCCCGACAGCACCGCAGTCCTTGCCTCATGGACTGCGACAATGCGTTTTCCTCTTCTCGAGCCACAGGACCTGGTCGCATCGGTGACATTGAGCGGCGACGCGGAGAATGTGAACGATGGGTAACGGCCATCGGTCGAAAGGCTGACGGTGCCAAGTATGAGTCGTAAGAGCTAAAAAATGGTCTTGGCACGTCTGTATTATGGAACGTCACAAGTGATGCGTCAGTATTCAATTGAGCGCGCCGACAAAAGCCGGCGATCGGAGCAGCGTAGACACAGGCAAATCATATTGACCGATCGTCGTACGCACGGTCCGAGCTTGTGACGGCATGTCCAGTCCAGGTGACAGGACGCGTTGGACGTGGCGTATGCTCAATCAAAGGGACTGCGGCCGGTGTGGGGGCCTAGGTACCCCGTCGGCGGGATTAAGGGCCGCGCTGCTGCGGCAGAGGATGTTCGGGGCCTAGTGACGCAGGATAACTGAGAAACCCCACTTCAGGGATCTGTTGGCGGTGGCGAGGCAAGACCTCGGCAAGTCTTTCTTAATTGCCTGGCTGAGTGAAGGCGTAAAATCTGGAGCAGGCTGTTTAATATGCTGCGGCTGAGCACTAAGGAGAGCGGGGGCGCAACTTGCTCACCCACAAACGCCTTTATCGCAGCGAGAAGCGTTGACTAGACGTAAATGGCAGCCAATCCAGCCAGACACTGTTCTTGCCAAGAAGGTCGTCGGGTCAGTGAGCGCCGCCTCCGCAGCTCTTCGTGCTTTGGCACACAGTGCTTATTTCTGCCACAGCGTGTGAATTCTTCGCGAGCAGCATGTTTAAATGTCGCGCTCTATTTCATTCATAACATTTTTTATTCGGTCTGTCTCGGACATGGTCGCGTCGACTCTCTTGCAAAAGTCTAACTTGCCTTCAGTGTACCTCGTGAATGATTCACCCAGCATATCAGCTCATTCCTGCAAACGCTGCTCTGCGCGCAGCTTGCGAACAACAGGGCGGCCAAACACATCTACGAAAGAGGTCTTAAACGCTGACCATGTCTGGAAATTCCTCTCATGGTTGTTGTACCAGAGGCTGGCCACAACCGCTAGGTAGAAAATCGCGTGGTTCAATTTTCTGCCATGCCCTCACTTACGACGACACCACATCATCCACTTGTTGTCATTCGCGCCGCTGAAAGCAGCAGGGGCCCTTGGTGGTGCGCACCGGGACACAGGACTGATTTGGGAAGAGGCGTCCGCGGAGATACGTCGTCAGGCATCGTAGACGGTAGCGTGCGGGAACGTAGTTCCAGCGAGGTCGTCTTAAAAATACCGAGTACTGGCTGTGGACTGGGAGCGGCTAACGCAGTGGTCAAGCAGAAGCAAGAGACTCAGCAGGAACGGCGCACACCGTACCCATCCCAGCGCTGATCACGTTTACGCTTCCCATCAACCGGTAATCCGCTTGCAGTTACCGGACCCGCTAATTCTCGAATAGACACTTTTAGTGTGTCCGCAATTCCGGCAAACTGGGGCGGTTTTGGCGGATTACCAGATGGCTGGGGGCGTAAACGTGAGCTGCCAGATTGGTGGCGCCAGCTTGTTACGCAAAGCTCAACCACCTAAACACAGAGCCAATTACTATATTCGTCTTTGCTGGTGTGTAAGTTTTCATCATCGGCGTAATTGTGAACACAATTATGCCACTGCCGAAATTTGCACCAGCAGATAAGCAGAATAAAGTAGGTTACTGCAATTTTAGCTCCGTGTTTGTCTGGTTGAGCTCTACACCACCAGGTGGCTTCACCGCTCCGGCCGCTCACGTTTACGCCCCTGACCATCCGGTAATCCGCCCAGACCGCCCCAGTTTGTCGGAATAGCCGACATGCTAAAAGTCTCTAATATCTCAGGTGGCGAGAGTGTTAGCGTGGACTCTGATTACACTGTGCTAGCAGTGTCGCTGTGAATCGCTCTCCCGTCGCCAACAGAGCAGGAGAAAATACTGTGTCCATGAAAATGGGCTCAATAGTGACAGACTATTTTTCCTTAAAAAGAAAGATGCCTTGTAACTTCCTGTCAGATCACTAAACAATTTAAATTGATATCAACAAAAGTAAACTTGCAAATTAAGAGAATACTTCATTATTTCCGCGATATTACAAGTGCAGTTTGGCTATTAAAACAAAGATTTCTACGAATTACAACTTTTTTCTAAGCGTTCTCAAGATGGGTATGTGTTAGTTCAGTATTGGACAATTCCATGGATGTCGAGATTACTGTTCCCGACCGCCCGTGTATATTGGCGCCTTGGATTTATAGTGTACGAGAAGTGCACACGAATTATGCCTCCATTAAAGTCGAAGTACAGACAAGAGTGGCTACAAGGAATGTAATTCTTGATGCAGACGAAGGAGGCGGCTGAATGGAAAAGAACTGCGCTCAATCATGCCGGCAACAATGGCAGAGAGCCAAGCCTTCTGGGTTCGTAGGTCCTTCATTTACTCGGAGCTGGAAAATGCAATATATATCTTTTGTTCTAACGCGCAGACCAGTGAGCCCTGTACCCACGCTATTGATGTCGCACGCAAGCTGCAAAGTATTGTCCCGACCGAGGGGTGCAGTTATTTGACATCTCCAGGCATGGAGATCGTAAAACTATTATACTCTACAACTCATTGAGAAAAAATTCATATGATGTGAACACCGCAGTGAACTTTCGTGCCTCTATTTTACCTCTAGGCATGCGAGCAACAGGACGTGGAACTGCTAAAAGAAAGGACCATGGCTGGCATCAGCAGTGTTCGGGGGACGACTTACTTCTACACCTATGAAACAGCGCATACCTTGAAATCCAAGGTGCGTTGTATTCCTGCTTTGCCGAGACGTTCGTCTGCGAAGGCGCCACACTTTCAGTATTTCACGTGAAACATATCCCTCGCTCGCATTACTGAGTGTAGCTTAATGCTGAATACGAAGTTATCCTGCAGACGAAGTGCCGCTGGATCAACTGACGAAAAACGGGAAAGAATAGCAGTGGAACATATTGCTTAGGTTATGACAGCTCAACACGGGAGGCAGTCATGGCACAATACGTGGGTAGATTTTGGTTTCTTCCTTAATTATCTTCTCGACATGTTTCATGCATATAATTCCGGAAAATTAAAAAAAAAACGAAGAACCACGCCAATATATCCACAAGCGGCGCATCGCTAGAAAGTGCAGCAGCATGCGAAGTTGGGTCCGCGAGCAGTGCATGTTGAAAAAGTCAATATCCACGAGGCGCTGCATCACCAATTGTCAAGCGAGCGCCACAATAAACAGTGGGAAAATATTGCGAAAGACATTAGGCAAGGATATACGAACTAGACTGCGGTCGAACCCTCTCTTGGAGTACGTGTTCCCTTGTTCAAGTATTTGCACTATAATTCTGTTGCCTCTGAAGTACTAATCGTGTGCTATTTATTTCCTCGCTCAGGCTGAATTGACTATGAGCAGCAAGGACAGAGAGCACAAGTTCAGTTGGTTGTTGCTCAACGTGCACCTAACCGACGTTACTAAGCGCTGCTTCACTGGAGGTCCTTTCGAACGCTTGAAGGAGTTCAGGAAGTTCTACTACGAATATAGTCAGAAGTTTGTTTCGGGATAGGCTTCCCCGTCAGAAGCAGTCTCCGTCGACTTCATGAAGATTGTGACGCTATTCACTGCTTATTTAACAAAAACATAGTCGGCTTACTGTTGTAGAACAATAAATACAAGTCATGCTTTTATTTTTGAGTTTTGTGTACTTCACAATGCGTGTTTGTGATGACTTGTCTACTGAGTTTCACTTTTTCCATATATTGTCCGGAGTAATATATGTACAGGCTGCATAAATCGCAAAAGTTTTGACTAAACGAAATCGACCGTGGTGCTGTTGAACTGTGAGGTAAGCTAATCATCAGTATCAAAGGCTTAAATGGAAACATGTAACTTTCTATTGGAGAAGTACAAGTGTGACACCTCGATATCCCAGACAAAAAATGCGCCACCACATTGTATTTCAAAGACGATGTTCTTGACAACTATTCACATGCCTGACACTCGGTTCCAATACACCTGAAACATTTCAATGCTCAAGAAAAAGGACAGACTCACCATCCCGGCCCGGCGAAAGTCGAAGTCGAGCCGAGCGTTTGAAAACCGCCACTGCAACTGCTGAGGGGCGAGTGCTTTAGGGTAATAATACACGTAATTTATGGTAATGGTAGTAATGGCAGTCGAACGCCGCCACTGTTCGTACTGCCGTTACTTCCCTAGTATTCAAGGTGCTCCTCGGGAGTCCTAAGTATGTACTGCCAACACATAGACGTGCTGGAACAATAATGAAACAATTTACTAGGCTGATTCTAACATATATATATATATATATATATATATCCCCAGGTGGTCGAAATTTCCCGACTCCCCCACTACGGCCCATAATAAGTGCGCCATAATAAGAAAGCGGATTTGGCGCGCACAACCCCATACCTTTATTACAGCATGTATATATATATATATATATATATATATATATATATATATATATATATATATATATATATATATATATATATATATGAAGCCCTTCATATATATATATGAAGGGCTAGTGACGTCATGCCCATGTTACGAGCCACTGTCACCGCGGCAGCTGGCAATTCTTACAAGAAACGTACGCGCGGAGCGCTTCGCGTTTTTCACTATTCTGAGGAAACCCAGATCACCGATTGCATGATTCAAACGCTTGTTTAGAATGCTTGCTCGGTATTGAAACGGATGCTGTTCTGTATTTTATATGAGTGATTCCACAGAACGTATGCACTTTTCGCTTTCCTTTGGTGAGTGCTTGAAGCCTGCTTCACTTTCGCTGCGGGTCAGCTAAGTATTGCACGACTTCCGGGATTGGCCCACATTTTTTTTCCCCTGACAGGGACACAAGAAAGCCGACAAGCGAGAGGCTAAGCGAGAGGCTGTAATAGTCATCCGAGTCTCATTTCTCGCTGCTTGCGTTACAAGTGAATATTACAAAAAAAAGAAATGAAGCTTTACATATCTTTTTCCACACTTGCGTTGTGCGTATTCTAACAATTGAGCCCAGAAATAGCGAATTGTGAAAGCCATCAAGAATGAACAACCAAGTCGATAGTTTTTTTTTCTACATCAATCGCCTCCGGATGTACTCGGGTGGCTTCACTGAAGACATGCGGCACTCAAGAAAGGTACGCACACACACGTACACACCAACGCACGCACACAAAGAAAGCACAGAAAATGTTACCCAAACAGCGACATGCACCGGGGAATTAAACGTTAGTCTGTAGCAGTGCAAACCACTTAAATCTGGTGCAGATGGCGCGAAGATCACGAGGTGTTTTCCCGAACAACCTTTCGCTGGATTCCGCAGAGGCGCTGCTGCAGCTTCGGAAGTGGCTGCGCGTGTTGGAACTGTTGCCACTGCGAAAATGAACAGTCAAGCAATAACATGTAAAAAATGAATGTTATGCCGTAAGACTATAGGTACCGCGTGTGATACATTAAGCAGCACCCTCCCACCTCAGGAACAGGACAGCAAAGACGAGAAGTCGCGTGTTGTGTTGAAGTTAGACAGCCAAAGCAGAATATTACCTCTTAATGCTACACTGGAGAATGCCGAAAAACGCTTACTCTATGAGGAGCTTGACCTAACTGTTGCCGAGTCTTGACTCCAGATATGCGACACAACATTTCAAACAACTTGGTAATGTTCACAGTTCTACCCAGCAACTGAAATGTTTTCCATGTATGGCGCACAAAAATGGCCTGACACACAGAATGGCATAAGCACACAACGCTGACTCGCACCTAAAACATATACTGGACCTACACGGAATAACAAAGCAGTAAAGAGTATTGAGACTTCGTACTCGTAAATCTATTAGATGGAAGTCACCACTTTGTGCATGTGCCAATGTATATTATTCGTCGCTGAGTGCACGGTACGTTGAAAATTACGCACTTTAAGCTCGCCCAAGCGTCCGCTGTGTAAAAAAAAACTGAGTACGAGAAAAATTGACTAACAAACATATTTTGGAAACATTCGAAGTATGATGTCAAAAATTTTTTAATTCAGACGCTGTAAAGTACATTGAAAATTATAAAAAAACTTATGTAGAAGATATCTGTGCTGTTACCATTAAAATAAAGTACGCAAGCTCCACAAGAACTTGCGGCAGAATCCATCCCTCGGCAACGATCAACGGTAATAAGTCTAGCATTGAAGTGATGTACTGACAAACTATTGCCATTGTCGATGCGAGACATGTATGACAGGTGTGCTGCAGTGGGTCTCCTTTTTCTCGCTTCCCTAACAACACTCGGAGCGATCTAGTGCTACTGCCCCGAAGTCCGCGCTTGGTGTCCGAAATCCGTGGCGCGGGTGCATGCAAACGCTGATAAGGGCGTCCATTTATTTATTTGCTTATTTGTTTCTATATTTACATATTCTATGGATCATAGGAGGCGGAACATCGGCTTGGACCGAAGTGGTTATGAGCCTTGGATCTTTTGTGGGTGTCGAACCTACGACCTCAGGTGCTATAGTGAAGGTAGTGAAGGAATGAATTGTGGGGATTTAAGTGCTAAAAGCAAGATTTCGTTATGAGGCACGCCCTGGTGACCGAGAGAGAGAGGAAGAAACACTTATTTGCAATGACTTGGGGTGACTTCCTCGTAGGGCGGAGCCCCTAGCTCAGGGTCCTATTGGCTCGCGCCACTCCGCGTGTACGCAATGCCTCATGACCTCGAGCGTACCGTAATCTTGGAAGAACGCTAACGTAATCCTAATCCATAAGAAAGGGGACGCCAAAGACTTGAAAAATTATAGACCGATCAGCTTACTGTCCGTTGCCTACAAACTATTTACTAAGGTAATCGCAAATAGAATCAGGAACACCTTAGACTTCTGTCAAGCAAAGGACCAGGCAGGATTCCGTAAAGGCTACTCAACAATAGATCTTATTCACACTATCAATCAGGTGACAGAGAAATGTGCGGAATATAACCAACCCTTATATATAGCTTTCATTGATTACGAGAAAGCGTTTGATTCTGTCGAAACCTCAGCAGTCATAGAGGCATTACGGAATCAGGGTGTAGACGAGCCGTATGTAAAAATACTGAAAGATATCTACAGCGGCTCCACAGCCACCGTAGTCCTCCATAAAGCAAGCAACAAAATCCCAATAAAGAAAGGCGTCAGGCAGGGAGATGCGATATCTCCAATGCTATTCACAGCGTGTTTACAGGAGGTATTCAGAGACCTGGATTGGGAAGAATTGGGGATAAAAGTTAATGGAGAATACCTTAGTAGCTTGCGATTCACTGATGATATTGCCTTGTTTAGTAACTCAGGGGACCAATTGCAATGCATGCTCACTGACCTGGAGAGGCAAAGCAGAAGAGTGGGTCTAAAAATTAATCTGCAGAAAAATACAGTAATGCTTAACAGTCTCGGTAGAGAACAGCAATTTACAATAGGCCGCGAGCCACTGGAAGTGGTAAGGGAATACATCTACTTAGGGCAGGTAGTGACGGCGGATCCGGATCATGAGACGGAAATAATCAGAAGAATAAGAATGGGCTGGGGTGCGTTTGGCAGGCATTCTCAGATCATGAACAGCAGGTTGCCATTATCCCTCAAGAGAAAAGTATATAATAGCTGTGTCTTACCAGTACTCACCTACGGGGCAGAAACCTGGAGGCTTACGAAAAGGGTTCTTCTCAAATTGAGGACGACGCAACGAGCTATGGAAAGAAGGATGATAGGTGTAACGTTAAGGGATAAGAAAAGAGCAGATTGGGTGAGGGAACAAACGCGAGTTAATGACATCTTAGTTGAAATCAAGAAAAAGAAATGGGCATGGGCAGGACATGTAATGAGGAGGGAAGATAACCGATGGTCATTAAGGGTTACGGACTGGATCCCAAGGGAAGGGAAGCGTAGCAGGGGGCGGCAGAAAGTTAGGTGGGCGGATGTGATTAAGAAGTTTGCAGGCATGGCATGGCCACAATTAGTACATGAACGGGGTTGTTGGAGAAGTATGGGAGAGGCCTTTGCCCTGCAGTGGGCGTAACCAGGATGATGATGATGATGACTCCGCGTGCCCGCCGGACCAGCCGTCGCTGCTCTTGCGGGTCTGAGCTGGTCTTCGCAGTCTCCCAGGAGGCAGGTGAAGGTAAAGGAATAGGGGAGTAACACGGAGGGAGTGGGCCCTCAAAGATGCAATGTTATACTGTGGGCTTTGCTCCACACTAGGGACAGTATGAGCGATATTGTGTGGGGTGGAAGAGCTGAAGGTAAAATGGCAGCGAAGTTAATTATTTTGAAGCTGTCGGCCACGCGACGGCATCTTCTCGGTTAAGGGAATTATGTGGTGGGAGAAGTGTCTCCTGCTATGCGTGTAGTGTTGTAGAGTTTCAGTGTAGCTCAGTGGTTCTGTCGGTGCGTCGTCTGAGTTGGACAGTTCTTCCAATGGAGCCCGGTTAGTGAGCTCTCGGGCTACCGCATTAGCGCGTTCATTACCATGGGGAGAGGCGTGTCTAGGTGTCCAGACGATACGCACCCCGTGTAACGCTGTGGGTTGTAATGATCTAAGGATGCGGTGTGTGTCGGGTGTGATAGGTCCATCCGGTGCCGGTATGGTTGAAGCTTGTACGATGGCTAGGGCAACAGCAGCCTCTTCCGCTGTGCCGCTGTCCACAGTGTTGAGTGAGGCCGAAGCCCTCAAAATTTCGGTACTATCTAGTACGACTATATATATATATATATATCTATCTATATATATATATATATATATATATATATATATATATATATATATATATATATATATATATATATATATATATATATATATATATATATATATATATATATATATATATATATAGGGCACGACTCTGTGGGCAGCGGGCCACGTCGGTGCATAGGACCGATGCGTTCGACGTGTCATCGCCACCAAAGGGTCTAGCCAGGGCTTGTGCTCATGCATTTCTTTGGTCTTTATGGCGGTCAGAGTGCCTATTCCGGGGAATTGGGGCCACGTGAATTTTGTTGGGAATGCTAAGCGCAAGAATTGTGCGGCCTTTGTGTTGTGGTGTTCTTGGTGCTTGGTATCCTAGCCAGGATAGAATGAGGCACCCTTGCGTTGTTTGTTGTAAACGTTGCAATTGGCTGTTAAGATGACCTTCGGCTAGTTCGCGGATGGTGTTGTGCACCCGGAGTCATAGGAGGAGCTGCGTGGACGCATGTTGGGGTAGGCCCAGCTCTGGCTTTAGTGCTGTAGGGAGGAGGGTGCCCATCTGGTGCATCTCGGTCTGAGTCAGGTTATGATATGGGAGGTGGTAGGTTAATCTGCTAATTATGAGGGCTTGCAAGATTCGGTGTGCATCTTTTTCTTGCAGTCCTTGTCGGCAGTTTGTACTGCTCTTAATGATGTGCTTTACTTGGGTGATTTGTAGGCGGAGTATGTGTAGGGTATGTGTTGCCTTCCCGTTGTGTTGTATGTGAATGGTCTTGCGTGCACGAACCTGTGTATTAAACCATCGATTGTTTAATGAACAACTGCTGACAGAACAAGAAAAATATGTTCGCGTGTGTGTCTTCTTTTGGCTGTCTGTCTAAAAGTGCTGCGGTAAGCACCAGAATAGATGTCAACTCGATATCAACTCGATATCTAAGGACGCGCTTAGATCACGTATACCTATCGGAATGCGGCCACAAGGTCCCTATCAGAAAATCGCATATGACACGTATGCCACACATTCAATAATCTGTATGGCCATATGACAACGCATATGAAAGATAAGTGTTCTCATATGATCATACAAGATTATTGGGTATGTGGCATACGTGTCATATGAGATTTTTTGATAGGGGTATTTTCGATCGTGATCAGGTCCGATCGAAATTGAATATCTCCATCGGGATTCGTTTCCTTGGTGAGGTGGAGGAACGGAGCGATCGAGAAATTTGATCCGGATTGGGATCCATCGGGATCAAAATGCTAAGTATGGACAGCTGGGCTAGTTGGTTATGATTAGCATTATGAAACATCGTTCCAGCGCACAATTGAACAAGGACGAGAAGTTTTTTTTCCGGCGTTCGTGTTGTCTTTCTCTTCTCGTCCTTGTTCAATTGTGCACTGGAACGATGTTTCAAAGTGATCAAAATGGTCGGATGGGACAGTAGTATAACGCGCTACTGCTTCTGAGCCACCACAGCTGGTTTGATTCAAGGTTCAGGTCACTACGATCGCAAACATGATCACGTTCTATGACGCAACAGATAAAAATGGGCTCTACAGGAGAGCTTTTATTCGCGACAGCACGGACACGCTAGCACCACCAAAGTCCATCTTCTATGCACGCTGTCAAGGATTTGACATCAACTGGGTCCATCACTCCACCGCACTTGATTCCTGGTTGCTTGCGCGAACACGGCCATGGTGCACTGGCACCTGCATGGAACGTACGGCATGACGGCATTATATTTTGCACAAAAGTATAGAAGAAAAAGCAGTAATAAATTTCGAGCACGTGCTTGGGTTAACAGAAGCCCTTGAGCACTAACACAGTTCCCGTTTCATTTTTTGATATAACAACCGTGGTGTCTTCTTTTTCAAAGTTGTTTCACATAGGCTGGATGCCACGCTGGGCAGAAGACGGAAATACAGAAAAAAAATCAATACCTTTTGTTAAGCATAGAACGAACCAAATTGAAAACTTCTTCGGCACCGTCAAAGGCGGTGGCTGTTCCTCCACTTGCAATTTTGAGTTGTTACAGCTTCAGTTGTTAAGGTGGGTTTCAAAGTTCCTTATTCCTTGCATTTTACTGTCTTCTCTTCTAAAAAGGGTTTAAAAACTAGGTTTCTACCTGGTGTCAGTATTTCGGTGATGTACATATATTTTGCATTAGTATAGTCACATTGAGCGCGGAATGAACGGCAACTTAGCTTCAGTGGGAAAGAAAAAGCATGTCAGTTTCATAGAAAGTCCAGAAATTGTAAGGGGCTGCAAGGTTTTGCGTTGGCTTTGCTTCTAGCACGTGTGCTATAACACTACGCGATGTGACATGATGCGATGTTGCACGCACCAGGAAGAGCACCAAAGAGGTACCAGGCGGGTCACAACTCTGACACAATGAGAAACGCTGACAGCATCGTTGCTGGTGTCACACCTCCAGGGCGCGTAAGATGAGACCCATTGAAAACCAGCGCCTAATGGAAGCTGTCGAAAACCCGATGTCTTTGACGAGTTTCCAGCTCTCAAAGTCGCTCCCGCTCCATTCAACCAAGAAAAGCATAGCCTTTAAGATCCGCAATTTAAATAAAGAGGGCGCCATCTTACGAGACGTGGATCTGGACATCGCCTTTGACTTAGCGTACGTTGCACGTTCCGCCGAGACCAGTGCGCAATTGTCCAACATGAACATTGCTCTAAAACAAGAGCGCCAATACGCTTTCGCACAACGCTGATGTCAGCAAAGGCCGCTGATGCCGCCCTTGCCGAGCCGATTGAGCTACCCATCACGGTGCGTTGACTTCGCTTCGTCGATTTTGAAGCCAAACGCACCTAACTGGTCTGTTTGTGGTGGCGACCTAACTTTCCGCGCGCAAGCTGTACAAGAGCTGTCGATGAAGTACAGCGTGAAGGCGCCTATACGGTGCAAACGCAATACCTTGAATGTCTGTGTTTTGTGATCGTAATAAAACAGGTCCTATAGTTTTAGAATCACATGTAGCTACTTTTTTATAATTGCATGTGCTACCGACGACATCTTGCGATGGTGAACTTAAACAACCCAGTAATGCCGCAACGACGACTTTAGGTTAAAGCAACCATGGTTGCGATATAATTCTTATGCCGATTTGTGCCTTACAAGTGTCATGGGTGTTGAAATAACATTTAGGCAACCTTCTCATAGATACCTAAATGAACTACGGAGATCAGGCGAGGTATCCATTCCTGCGGTGCGACCTAAGCACACGTCGAGAGCGAAAATAATACGTAAACTGCCGTCAAAATTCACGAAACAGAATTGCGTAAAATATATGGAAAGGCAGGCGTAAAACGTTCGTTCTATGTACTTGTGTCGGTGTTTACACTCATGACCTATTTGTTGTGGAAAAAATTCTTTGGCTCATTCGCGGCAGTTTGTGGTAGGTAGGTAGGCTCCTGTCTCACCTGGTTTCATAAAAGTGATCTTGTAATAGCCCATTTAACAGAATGTATGAAAGGTGTTTGGCGTTGTCCGGATATACATCGTACAATATAATCTGCAGATTCTCTCTATCTCTCTCACTGCCAATAGGAGGTGTCTCACATAATCGTACATCGAAGGAACCAACAAGTACCTGTACGAATACAATCTCAGAAGTGTGGAAGCTAGGTCAGGAACATTGAAAAAAGAGCTATTAGAGGCTGAAAAACAAAATTCTGCAGAAACTTCATTGGAGTTGTCCAAGTATATGTAATTATTTTGCCACTTGGTCATCTCCACATTGCCTGGTGTCATTATCAATCTTATCAAATTTTATCCGACCAGTATCACCCATATCGGTCGTTATCAACCTTATCCGACTGGACGCGACACATATCAACCATTACGAGTTGTTATCAACCCTATCGAACTCGATCCAACCCTTATCAATCCTTCTCTGTCCTTATTAACCTTATCAGACATGATCCAACCATTATCAGTATTACCTGACTTGATCCGACACTTATCAATCCTTATAATGATACTTTATATGAAATGCTCCGACTATTGTAAGCACTTATCACTCTTTAGCACCTTACCCATCGACGTCGAGCCATTATCCACTGTAATAAGACCCGCATAACCCCTCATCACTCCTTATCTTCCTTACCAACTTATTCACTGCTTATCTGTGTGTGTTGCGCAACGCGAAGCATGTGCCCTCAGAGGTCGGTGACATTTCGGTCGGTGAAAGAACAACCCAAAGGAAGGTGAATCCTGCGACCCCCGAAACGCATCGGGTATGTGAAGTGTTCGGCATGAAGTGTTGGCAAAACTGGAATTTTCCTGATATTTACAAGGCTCGAAGTCTCCTCTACATGAGGTCCTATAGATGGCTTTTATTCCATCATCACCAAATCTTTCAAGAATGTCTTCATAAACACTGTTCTCCTTCATATTTGTTTTGTATTGCCGGCACAATCCATTCATATGGTTTAGATACATTCAACTTCTGCAAGCGTGGGTGTTTAGCCCAGAATTTTAAGCAAAACACCATAAAGAAAGCGCTCTAGAAATTTAAGGTGAATGAAAGAACAATCAAAGGTCAGAAAAGCACGCACGTCCAAAAAAGACATCCAGTCCGGCACCGTTTCTTGTTCAGCGTACGTACTACCCACTGCTCCCTAGTAATATAAGAAAGTGGGTGTGTAGCCCAGAGGATAAGCCACTCGGCTTGTGAGCACGGGGTCGTAGGTTCTTAACTCATCACCGCCAACGCTTTCCCATTCAAATGCATCGTTCTGATTTTATTTTAATGGTAAAACATTATATGCCCCATTATGCGAAAATCAGTCGGCGTCAGGGTGACCGGAAGATGGTGTCTAAAATGGCCGACTGCACAAAGTGTAAAAACATGTGAAAAAAACAATGCTTGGTTTGACGTCAAATTTCTCAGGGAGGTTCTTGTAAGCAAAATAAATTGATGGCCTTGAAGGAAAAACTCGGTACGTTTCGGTCTGGGTGGAAACCGAACCCGGGCTTCCGGGGTGCCAGACAAAGCAGGCTCCCTCGACGCCGCGGAGGCTCCACGGTTCGCGTTGACTAAAGGCGTGTCTAGGGCGTGCGTTATTGCACACGGCACGTCACAGAGAGCGGGCCGACTGAAGGTGTGGCCTAGTACGTGCGTCATTGGGTAGGTGACGGCGCAGCCAATGGGGAGGAGGTGGCACCACGTCGGGAGTGTATAACACGAGCGCGCTCCTGACGTTCCCAGGTCTGCAAACGGTACAATGCTTTCGCATTCTCACACGTAAGCCTTATCAAGTGTCCCTGCCGAATTTTTCGGCTTTGTGGAGCGCATCGTGTTACGCTTTACGGACTCACGGACAGATTTTCCGAGTGCTCAGCCTGAGGAATTCAAAAAGGAAATTAAAGCATCTGACGTTGGGATCAAACTGGTGACGCTGAGCGCAGCAGCTCGATGCTCTAAGCATTACGCCACGATCTCGCGGAAATGCCAGATAGCTGTTTGAGACAGCTGTGCGTGCATCGCATCAGATGGCACGAGCTCATGCGCGCCGGCTAGATTACATTAGGCTACAGGCAATGAGAGCAGTCTCAATACTCTTTGCGTCATGAGTGGGAGCGTCAGCTTCTCCCATTCCAGCCTCGCTGCAGCTAATGCTTTGAATAGACTCCCGTCAAATAAACAGCTTGCTTTGCACAAACATGTTGGTCCATTAGGTAACTCTTCGAAGAACCCCAGACGGTGCTGGGTTGCCAGCTACCTGCAAAATACTTCGCCTAGCATTGATTCCCACAGCGCATCGGATCTGCAGATTTTTTCCGTGCCACAATTCCCTACCACCTTGCTATATCTTCGGTTATTCTGAAACCTTGTGCCGCTCGTGGTAACCTTACGCAAAGCAAACGGCAGCTGACGCTAGGAAATGCCTACGCTTAGCTGAAACGGAGAGAACGGCTCTTTCACTGGAAAGCATATAATGAATTTCTGTGGCTTTATTGCGATACCAAACACACGGCCATTCAAGGCGCGTTCACGCCCTCGTGCTCACCCTATCATCGGTAGGGTGACCAGAACCCTATCGACGGTGCATGAGCTCGCCGCGCGCTGACGGTTACCGCCATATCGAAAGGATAGACGTGTGTGCCAACAGAACGCGCATAGAAACGGTTCGTAGGACGCGCATAGAAACAGCGCGTGCAGGTCGCACTGAGTTTGCTGCGCTGTTCTCACATACGCAGCATTCTCGCCGCCATAGCCGTGCCCTGCAAACGCAAAAGTCGTCCCAGCTGCTGTGGTCGGTATTCGAGCGTTACGCCCAACCAGATTCTGTCAGAGGAAACTACGCGAAAGAAGAGGTTAGGAAACCAGGAAATGGGGGCACGCTGCGATACGTATACAGGTGAGGCGATCCCACGCGGTGATCTAGAATGGCAGAGGTTTCACCTCGCAATAGCTAAAATATTTGCCCTTGCGATCGCTTCCGATTACTGGAATCACTGCTTCCGGATACCTTAGGGCTGGGTTAAAAAAAATAAACAAGGAAAGCAAGAACCAAAGAAATCTGGTTGATGTCATGCACACGACTCTAAGCATCTGCGACGGAGCTCACTACGGCGGAGCTGTAGCTCATATGCGCGCAAAATAGACATCTAGCCATGCGTCAGCGGTTGAATTCTTTAAATTACTCAAGTTACAAGTGGAAAAAAGCTGCTGCGCATAGCTGTTACAGCCAGCATGAAGCCGCAAAGCTGTCCAGTGTACAGGTGGTTTCAGCGCATAACTTTCTGCGCCAGATGTTGAACGCGGTGCCCTTGTCTACTTACGATTAGATAGCGCCAGTTTGCCGGCACACGGAAGTTCAGTCAAGGACTGTCGCTAAAACATTACAATACACTGAACCACGCCGTAGTCTGCGGGAGTCTAGCTCGTTAAAGAGAGACCGAAAATTAGTCTTGCCTGATTGCACCCACATCGTTCCTTAGAGGAACACAGAGCAGGAAGCTCAGAAACGACAAGGAATTTTGTCAGAGAATAATGAAAGCTATAGACATGAGAGAAGCTACTCTACATAACTGCGATGAGAAATGAAACGTGTAGAAGAAAACCAATTGACATTCACCATACACAGAAAACGCACGCAACAACATACACTGCATGAAACTATTTATGCGCACTACAGCGTTCACTGCATAGCGAGTCTCGCGACTCTTGAAGCCTTGATGTGTTCAGGTGGCATACGAGGGCTTATTGGCTGGTCCCGTGCTGCTGAGTTCGTGTACCACGTGATGTCCGTGGTTAAAAAAAAAGCACCATCCGTAGCCACGAGTGGCACTGGGTAACAATTTCACGCCCAGATCTAGCGCACAAACAAAGATAGTCAAGAAGGGCGACGATAGGACAGCCGCCAGCTTAGCTCAATTTGAAGAGCATTGCACGTGTTATGTGGAAGGTGTGGGTTTAGCGTCCACTGGTATCAAGTTGTCTGTTCGCCTATTTTGTTTCTGATTTTCCTTATTAATTAGTACATTTCCATTACAAAACCCCACATAATCTCCCCTATGTATTTCTTGACTCCATACTTTGTTATATTCATATAATTATGACTCTTTTTTGTCATTCACAACTAACTGAAATATCTGGTTGAGACAACAGTCGAAACGAAGGAAGATTCATAAGCGTTTTTGTAGGCTGGGATGCAGATGTGTGCTGGCGCGGGGTCCAAGCGACATGTTCCCGCATAAGACATAATCTTTGAAGCATACTCAGTGCGGGAATTAGGCGCGATTCTTTCGAATGGTAAAACTATGAGATTTGTGTGAGGCCTGTCTTACGACAATGACACGAACCATCAGTGCGCGGAGCGCACTATTGATTATTAGCTGTCCATCTAAGCACATCAGGCGTGTTAGCTGTCCATAGGATCTGAAGACTGAGCGCGACTTTGCTACAAGGTAACGTCCTTACCGACAGCCCGAGAAGCAAAGCTCTCGCCTTGCAACAGTGCTCGGTCACCGCATTTCAGCAAGCTTAGTGTTGTTGGCAGTGTGCTTAGGTGCAGCTTTCTAATAGAAATATATTCGCTTACTTTACCCCGCTTCGTTTGTGGCTGTGGCGTTCATAGCGCGTTTTGTGGCCGAGAAACAAAATAGTACGAGCTATTAACGACATCATTCGAGAAGTTCGCAGGAATATTGGAGGCTCGGAGCAATTAATTCTAAAAAAGAAGGAAATGCCGCGGGAGCTAGCGTTACCTGACGCGCGTACGTGTAACGCGAAGACGTGGATTCGTATCCCACCCGCAGTCAGTTGTTTACTCGTCTACTTTCATTTCCCTTCGTTTATCATTTGAACAGTTCAAGTAAACGAGTAATTTTCTCTGTGCTTTCTTTGGAGTAATTTGCTATTCACTTCCTATGCTTCGACTAACGAAAATCGGCTCTCTCAGCCCTCAGTTCTACCTTTCTTCTCGTATATATGTAGTGTGTGTGTGTTTCAAGGCAAGAGAAAGTTTCAAGGCAAGAAGCGCTCATCGACAGCATAGCTGTGTGGGACTAGACGTACCTTACTGAAAAAAGCAGCCACCATCAGCAAATTTTCAAGCGATGATCGGTCCCTGGAATAAAGGACAGCACTGTTAGAGGAGTGAAGAACTCTGTATTTCCATTGTAAGTTTGCAATTTCCTGACGCTTAGTTAATATGATAACAATAGACGCATAACGTATAATAATACAACTGGTCTGGACATAGAACCAGTACAGCAGTCATGATCAATGAATTCATCTTTGCATTCAAGTTGAGGGAACATACGGTACACAGAGGTGAATTAAAATTTCGCTTTGAAAGAAACTTGCGGCGATATTTTATTGCGATGGCAAATATATGGGCACTGTAGGCGAATTCCTGTCGTCATTTTGCCGTCACCGTCGGCGTTGCCGTGAGATTTTCTATAACGTCCAATTGTAATGAGATCGCGGCAACGCGCCGCATGCTGTAGGTGCGAATTAAAGCTTCCAAGGATTAGGCGAGAAGGATGATGGCTTGATGCAGCGGCATCTTCTCGCGCAGGTCAGGGCGGAAGGCGGGAAGAAATGCGCGCATTAAGAGCGAAGGTGGAAGGGGCTACGTTGGCGCGTATTTCCTCTTCCACTCCGGCTGCGGTTGCGCACGGAGCGGCTGAGCGCTGTCACGCGCGTCCTCTCGTGGAGGTACTTCGCGCTGGGTTCGAAGGCTAGGCGACGCGAAATAGCTGATGGCTCCATGTGCGCTGTGTTCTCGCGCGTCGGGTTTGCATTGAAGCTTGAGGAAGCACGAAGGGGAAATTCGCTCGCCGCTGCTGCCGCTCTTCAGCACGACAGCGACAGCGAGTCTCCGTGGCCGTCGATTGAGATGCGTTCATGTTTCACAGCAGTTTCACAGGAGATGATAACACATTAGCATTACTTGGTATAGCTGTCCAATAATCTGCTGTCGCAAACAATGCGCCCCCTGTAGCGCGTAACTGCGACTACTTAAACGATTAATTGCAATCATTCCTTATTTTTGCTGTCATCATTGGCACATACGCCGTATACGCCCCACATACGCCCCACGATAGTTGTCCTCAGAGCCAGGCTCACGATACACGTGATAAGTGATAATAAAATGTGAATGAAGATGTAAGGAAACATTGCGAAATGCGGGCATACTTAATCAGTTAAGTACCACTTCTAAGTTTACCCGCTAAGTATGTGGTTCTTTCGTGAAATTGCCATTCGCCACGTGCTTTTCCAATGAGTTGTTCTTTCAGGGAACCCCGGCCTAGTATTTATGTGCCAGAGAAATAACTAAACAGAGAGAGATAGAAAAGTACTCACCATTTCATCGCAGGAGTACGATAGCTGCCAGCAGCATGGCCACGCTCATACTAAGCGTAGACAGCGCCGAGAGTGGACCAAAGAGCGAGCCTGCGTCAATGTAAACATGGACATATTTTAGAGCCGCTCACGTCGCTTTTAAAGTAAATCCCGAGTCAGTGCAGCTACAGCAGCCGGAAATCTACAGGCCTAATGCTACCGAGAGAAGACTGGCGCTGTAAGCGTTCCGGAACCACTGAAATATTCAGTATCGCATGAATGGCTCTGCCATTTGAAACGGATTCGTTGACAGAAAGCATACTGTGGCGTATGTTAAAACCAAGCTTCTCTTGGTAAACGGTGCAGTGCTTGGACACAAAGCTATGGCAAATTTATTCTGCGGAAAGCCGCAAGGTGCAGAGGAAGGTTCACGAAAGGAAAAGTTGTCCCACCTGACTGCAGCAGTAACGAGTACATTCGGGTGGAAGGTACAGTGTGAGCAACCCGTTTGGTTGAATGGACTGTCGAGTGGATGACAATTTTTCCTTTCGTAAACCTAAAACTTGCGTGAGAATACAATCCTGACCTGTGGGGTGCATCAATATAAACATTGCATGAGAAGACACGTTCTGTAACAGGAAATGAAGCACAATTGTACGTGCCTCATCTTGTTATATGTAATGTTATTACCTCTTCACTAACGTTTAATTTCACATATATTCCATCATATACGTTATATATGGGCGCAATAACGTAAAACTATTCCTAACTTTTCTCTTCCAATTCTGCAATCAGACATGCGCAATTGGTAAAAGACTTTATTGGACCACCCCCACTTTACCTGTCTGTCACGCGACGTCACGAAAACCGTTATAGCTCCCCATCTAATATGACGTGCACACCCTGATCATGCAGTTTTCAACCGAAAAAAAAGAAAAATGGTTATTTCTTATTCGACGCCTTTTCGCCATTAGCCCACGGCTACTGGTCAAAAGTTTTCCGGCTGCGCCCACTTCACCTGCCTGTCACACGACGCCACAAAACCGCGAAAACTCACTGCGTCACAGTGACATGCACGCGTTGAAGATGCATTGATATGCCGAACAAAACCGAATTTTTTTCTGAATAGCCGCAGGCTGCCCCGTTCCGAAAGGAACAAAAGACGGCTGCCACCGATCGCTCAGGCACTGGCTACTCGCACCTGCCGGAGAGCATGAGTTTGTTCGCGTATAATAAGCCTTTCTGCGTGGACGCGTAACGTTTTCGAGCACTTTCCGTATGTTTAAGACCTCGTTCTGCCAACTCTTCCTTGCTGAGGATCCGTTTTAGCGGCATTTTCAACCTTCCGTTGCATGCCGCCGCTATTTTCGACCAGCCATAGCAAGCTACGGGGAAGCGGACCAATCGTAGGTGCCGGCACCACCCCTTTTATCTGGTTGTCTATTTTCGGTGCATTGGCTCGGCCCCATCGAAACCATCTCCACTTGAGTGTGCTCCTCACCTACTGGCAGCCAATTACGTACGAAAAAGCGCTCAACCTAGGCAATGTTATTCGTTTTGAAAGCAAGAAAAGTGACCTCCTATAAACTAAGAGGGCGTTTGATTGGGCTGCTGAGGCAACACTGCGTACCATGGTAGGATGCTTGCGTCGACGGTTACGCAATTTTGACCTCAGGAGATTGGAATATAAACACATTGGAATAGTTTTAGGTGTTAGGGCCCATGCATGCTTTTTACTGCTTGCCCTTGACCGTTTCTTTGGCGCACTTAGTCATTCTGCATAAAAAGTTAATCCACATTACTAATCATCACGTAGTTTAACCGAGGCATTAGGGCTTTGTGTGACCCTAAATGTAGTTTATGCTTTGTTAGCAAGCCTCGTCATGTGCAATTATTTTTTATGATAGTTTAGAGGGATGAGAAATTGTGTAATAGAGGAATTAGAGCCCCAGAGAGCTCATTAGCCCCATACAAGGCTGTTGTGATGAAAACCGTAGTTAAATTTAAAAATCTAGAAGGGGGGGAGGCGGTTGAAGCTGCAAAAGAAGAAAAAAAAGGCAATTTCAACAATTGCCCATTTGATCGCCATTCTCTGAGGTTGGCCACATACGGTGTGCTTTACGCAACTTGAGCCAAACTACAAGTTTAGAGCGTTTCAGCATACAAGAGTGAGACCAACCGCATATTATTCGTAGTCGTCGGGGATGACGCTGTTTTTGAAGTTCGATTATTTAGCTACTTAAGGTTCATTATGACAATTCTTGAATATTCATTTTAGACCATCAGTCACATTTGAGGAGTCACAGCGAACTCAGAAACACCCAATGAAGTTCTTCCCATGTGGTTACCTTTCTCGAGAGTATTTTTTGCCCACTCCAGAGACGACGATTATTATTTGGGAACAAGATACGCAGCAATGTGCGTAAAGTTTTCTTTAATTCTAGTGCAGTAGGAGACACCCAAACTTGCTGGCGAAGCTAGTACATAGTAGGAATGTCTACCACGTTCCAATTGAAATCTGCGTATAAAATTCCAGTGAAACAGCTGCTTCACTGAAAGTCCACATTTAATCTCAAAAGGCAGGCACAATTCCAGAAGGGTGGGAGAAGCTAAGCTATCATGAGCTTGCTGCGGCAGTAGATATGCGGCTTGTTTCCTTAACAGGAAGTCCCTTCATTCCACTTCCCCTCTATGCTTTCAGGATTGAATTCTGGGGTTTTACGTATACCAAAACCATGATTTGACCATGATGTGCGCCGTAGTGGGGGACTTCGGATTGATTTGGACTGCCAGGATCTTTAACATCCCGCATTGCATGGGACAGGGGCGTGTTTGCATTTCGCCCACATCGATATGCAGGTGCTGTGGCTGGGATCTGATCCCGCAACCTCACGCTTGGTAGCGCAACACCATAGCCGCTAAGCTACCTCAGCGCGTCTATTCGCTTTCTATATTGGAGAGTTTTAGAATAGAGGCCCCAACAACTTGGGGCCCCAAAGAACTTTGCGGGCGTTAGCGTTGGGGCACACAGGAGTGAAGAGTTTTAGAATAGGGATTTACGTTTGAGGATAGCGTCTTGCGCTGACAGCGCCTCTACGGCGTCAAAGAAAGGCTATTAGAAATAAATAAATCAAATATACCATTTTATGATAGGAATGGTAATTTTTACTTGCGTGTATTCGCGTTTAATTACAATGTAGAGGTTACTCTGTAAGCAGCAAACAATTAATTGCGCTTAGTTTTGAGCAAACCAACATTACGTGCCTTCACCAGCCAAGCTTAGCCGTGTTGGGCCTACGAGCCGTAAAATCCACAATCGAATTCAGAATCAGCGGCGTCTAATGAATCAATCTTCATAACACACGCTAATTGAGAGAAAGCGATAATCGCAGTCACTTCTAGCTTGCAAACTTCACGCGTCACCATGAATCGAACCCAGTTTTGTGCTAGGTTAGAGCCGTCGCTTCGATGGGTGTCGCCTTGTTTGCTAACGCAAAGCTTTTGGGGCCGCTACTTGGCCTCGCGCTAAATCAGTGAAATAGCTTTCCCAACGCAAAACCCAAACACAGTTTGCGTCTCGCGCATGCGCAGTGGCTTCGACGCTATTTCCTTGGGGCTCCAAAACGTTTCGGTCTTGTATTCTAAAACTCTCTATTGTTATGGGGAGAAAAGATGCTCGACAATATATTTACGAGACCTGTACAACGAGCACAAGACAGGCATACAAGATGGAGCCTGTGTCCCTGACTATCGGCGATCGTCATCTTCGTCAGTCCCCTCACTGTCGTTAGCTCCTGCAGCGCTTCGTAGCAATATTATCGTGCCAAAACTCATGGTCTTCTACGGGCTATGTGCTTTCATTCCCTGTTCATTGTTTAGACAGCGAGTTTCCCCAGTAACATTGCATAACATACACTAGAAAAGTTTGGCACCCCTGAGAATTGTCCCTAATTCGAGCCACCGTTAACGAGGGTCATAATAACGGGGTACCACTGCATGTAGTGTGGATGACCCTGCCATCTTTATACACTGTGCGCTCACCTTGTAGCAAAAGCAGTCTATCGATATTTTATTTTTCACGGCGAGAAAAAATTTCCAAAGCACGTCGACGGTCCTTAATACCCTTTTTGTTCAAACTTGAGACAATTGAAATATATACGTTAGGTCTCGCCTTGATCAAAACAACGGCAGTCGATTCTACCGATCTGTCGCTATTAAGAAGAAACATGGAAACATCAGCTCGGACTTCCCCTTTATTCAGTAGCACCACGTTATTGTATGGAGTTTTGAGTGATGCTACATAATTGCATGCAGTTATCTGGTGTGGAGTAACAGAATGTTTGAGATAAGGGCACTATCAATGAGCTTTTGAGGGCCTGCCTGGAACTCCAGGTAAGGGCAGCTTAAATACGTATGAAGGTAAAATGGGGGTTAGCAAGGTGGGAAGCTACGATAGACAAAAAAATTCTAGAGCGGCCATCTCATGAGGAGATCACAAAAATAGGGAGGAATCTTATGACCTGAAATGATCGCTGAAGTGCGTTCCTCGACAAATTATCCTGAACCTGGCAAAGCGATGCTTGCGTACCTGACGATGAAGGGGGACCGGCCGAGCTGGGGTCGTACAGGGGCAGCTTCTCTGCCACAGCCATGTCGATGCCGATGTCGGCGTAACTCTGCTTCGTGTCCATACAGTACACCGAGAACCACCTGTACTCGTTCCAGTGGTGACCGAGGGGCAGCTTGACCATCACGTCCTTCCTGTCATAGCGCTCCAGCTTGCCGGTCCTGGATGCGCGAAACGACGTATAAGCATAGACACTCATAAAGCACGACCGTCAAGATCATCACCGTCACGTTGCCGTCTCCTGACGATGAATACCTCTCTCAACAACCTACGACTACCCTTGCCTTGGGTGAGCTGACTCCCTCTCGTCTCTTAAGGTATATTTCTCTGTCGCCCTCCACTGCGTCATCGAACCTTTGCAGCCACTGTGCAACTCGGATATACCACGGTTTGTCATTAAAACACATCGCAAGGCCTACCCAAGCTCATTAATTTCAAGAAAATAAAGAACCAATCGCTTTTGCTTATTGATACATATAGTAGTCTTTCTTTATTTTCTCATTCTTCAGTTTATAATTTCTTACTTGTATTCTCACGGCTTTGGCACTAGATGTTAACATTGACCACAATGCATTGTTTTTACCACATTTCAGCTTCATATTGTCCGTGGTGGTACCTTAATGTTTGTGGCATTGCGCTGCTGACCCCGAAGTCGCGGATTCAGTTCCGGCGTGGCGTGGCATTTAGATGGGGGAGAAATGTAAAACCACTGGTGCCACTTAAAGAGCCTCAGATGCACATTAAAGAACCTCAGGCGGTCAAAATTATTCCGGAGTCTCCTATTACCGTTTGCCTCATAAATAGACCGTGGTTTTGGCACGTAATACCCGGGAATATTTTTCGGCGTTGTTTGCACGTGGCAAAATAATTTATGACTCGGAAGTATCTGACAGATACGAGTTAGTCTTTTTTTTATTGAACTCTAAAACTGCTTCGTGTTAGTTTGAAGTCAAGGTTCTGATTTTCAACGTTTAAAACATAGGAACACCGGTGCACTAACCATCTCGAAACTTAGAGCGTGCGCCTGTAGTTTAGCAGAGATAGACGCGTTGCTCATTATTGTTACGCAAGTTGCCCCTAAGGAGTCTCATACAAAAGGGAGCCGCCTTTCAGCATATTCAAAGTAGCAGCTTCCGTTTGCAGCATTTCAAGGGTGTAACAAGGCTAAGGATATTCGCACTAAGCTCGTAGAATTGAATGCACGCAGTTGCCCCTTCGTATGATCTGGTCCGCTGGTGAACATGCTTTCGATGCGGCAATCAAGCTCTGAAAGGTGAATAACGGCGTCGTCAGGGGTCACTCAGTCGTGAATCGCAGAAACGACGTTCCTCTGACAGTGGGATATGCTTGAGCCGTTAGTGAAGCACATTTTCACAAGCCTTGGGTCAGTGCCCAACGTGCATAAAAACACAAAGTGCACATACTCGAAGGTTGGGGTGCGCTTCCTTTGTATCTGTTAACACTCATGCTGAAAAGGCCTATGGAGGCAGAACGCTGTGATGACAGAGGCGGGCTCGATCACGAAGCTTTGTTACTATATCATTTTTGCCTAACGTGTTGAACGTAAGCTCGCTGTACTGACACAATTCTTTTCTTAAAATCTAGGACTTCTTTGGGTAATACCTTGTTGCTATTACGGCAAGGGCCCAGCGAGGATTTGAACAAGCAGGAGGGATTATTTACGGAAATGATGCCACGCTTGTGTCAGAATGGTGGGCCCTGAACCAATATCTAGACTACCCTAGACCACAGACAAGTAAAACAAAATCATGTTCCAATTCAGCAGCTTCACTTTTACCACCACAAATCTCCCCACATGATTCAACTCTGCAGCGCTTCGGCACTGGTACGAGCTATCGAAGAATAACCATCTTGGTAAGGAGAACCCGTCTGCAGAAACTCGATGATATAAAATTTTCCGAGAGCAATTGCCTGAAAGCCTTTTTGTTTGGCCTTTGTCCCTGGGAGGACCGTACTGAGAGGGAGAAATGTTATCTAGGGACTATAGTTTTTGGTTTTAGAACAGCTTTGTGGGGTTGCTAACTTTAAGAATTTGGAAAGGTTTATTTCTATATATATATATAAAATAAATAAACCAAGATACGGCTGCATTCGCTATAATAAACCATCTATCACATCAAGGTTCCTTCCTTTCTTCCTCGGTGAGGGGCCAGCTGTATGAAAAAGTATTTCCAGTACGATTAAGAAGGGACTGGCCAAACAAATCTTTTCATGTAAAGTTAAATAAGTATAGCGCTAAAATGTACGGTACCTACTCTATCATTGGCGAAAGTACAAGACACTGACGAAAAAATACAACTCACCTTAAGTGCTTTTATCAAAGAAAGGATGGGACCCCAGTGTAACCTCCTAGGCATCATGTTTAAGTGATCCATGCTCTTCTATTAAAGTTTTTCTTGCACTTTTTGGTCTATTAGTATTTATATGAGTGTACTGGTGATTTTTCATTGTTTTATTGTTGACACATGTTTAATTCACGAATTCATTCCGATACTGCAACGCTGTCTCTCAAAGCCGGTGCCTCGGTCCAGACGAAATACTGCGCGTGAGCTTTTCTTCTTACATTTCAACTGTTGAGCGTTCATAGTGAAATGTTCAAGCATATGTCTCCTTTCGATGTACTTCATGTTCATTTTTAATAGCCTATTGTGTGTTCATTTGTTCATGTTTCGTGTCTCATGTTAATTTGCGTTGTATCATGTTCATATGATAGCCTATTGTGTGTTCTTATATCCATTTTTTTTTACTGACGTGCTCGTTTCTCCACCTAAGTTCTCTGTGGCTCCTCCCCACATCTTTGAAATTCAGTAACGGGATCATAGCTTATTATAAACGAATATAATTTTAATATTCACAGGACATTGCGCAGTTGAGCGGTCGCAGTCGTCGTAATCATATTCTAGGGTGTGAGCTATGCTAAACACTGCAAACATAAAAAGACCCGCCCTAAGCCGAATTTCTATTAACATAAAAGACGAGCATACCATTACTTCCAACGAATCTTTCAAAAGGACCCTATCCTATGGCCTGAAATATCTTATATTACCTTATGCAGACTTCACAAGAACACTACGTTTTGCCATTCCAGTTCCAGAAATTACCAAAGAAAAACAATAACAATTAATGACAGAGCGTCAGCATAACCGTCCGAAATTGCTAAGTAATTGAAAGAAGCAACTTTTCGAAATAAGTTTCATGTAACTTGCGTCACATGTACCTTTGTCAAGCTATATTTTATAGCTAAAATTGAATCGTTCAGGAAACCACTGCAATTGCGCCTAAGATAATGTTTTGAAGATTGTACTACCAAGAGCAGAAACTACCAACTGTTCAGTATCTTAAGAAAGGACGGGGCCCAAGAGGTGATAATTAGCACTTGATTCCTGAACTTGTGCTGTCATGCACAGCTATAACGAAGACGAACAGACAAAGAAAGTGAAAAAGTCTGCTTAAGCATTTTTAAAGAACACGTCAGTGCACTTTTATTCTTCAGTGCATTTGCTTTCAATGCAGTTCATCACGTTGTCCTTCGACGCTCATATTTGCACAGTTACGGCCAGTCACTGCTAAAGCTGTCTTTACTATGCGAACGGCGTTGACGATTGGAGCTCCAAGTCTATTCTGCTTTCCTTTCTTTTACAACTGTCACACCAGAGAAGATACTTCAGCCTCTGTGCCAGAGTGAGGGAAGGATAAGAGCAGGACCAATTGCTACGCGCCCTCCACCTATCTCATTCTAACTCACCGGCATCTCTTCCTATTATAACACGAATTCTTGAGTCAATCAACGAAAAACTTCTAAAAGTATGGTTGGTTTGAACGCGTAGAGGGGACCAGATTTTGTGATTTTCCTGACTTTTGGCTGAGGTTAGCCTCCAAACAACATAAAGAAAAATGCCGGGACTTACGAAATCATCCTACATTTTGCCAAAATATTTGTCTGATGACCCTAATTTCCTACCAAGCAGTCAATATGCTGAAGCTAACACGCAGTACGGCAATCAGCCTACGGCTGGAAACACATGGAGACAGAGAAACACAGATACCACTATAGTAGCATTATCAATTTCACGATGATACGAGTTGGCGTGTCCTTCAGCGGCATAGCATTGCTTGTCATGTCTTCAGAACAGTTTTCAGATTACGGCTGGGAATACATGGAGACGGAGCAACAATGATACGTAATCTAGTAGCATTATCAATATCATGAGAATACGAGTACGCGTGTCCTTCGGCTCATAGAATTGCTTGCTATGTCTTCAGAACAGTTTTCAGATTAGTATCGAGTGCTTTGAGCACGCCATGTAGCTTCAGCTACAGTGCTACATTATTCAGAGAGAAAGTACAAGCAACCAATGTACTTGTGTTTCGATGATAGAAGGCAGGT
The DNA here is from genome assembly GCF_050947875.1 of Dermacentor variabilis. Classification (NCBI taxonomy): domain Eukaryota; kingdom Metazoa; phylum Arthropoda; class Arachnida; order Ixodida; family Ixodidae; genus Dermacentor; species Dermacentor variabilis. The sequence continues at coordinate 104,142,863 of NC_134574.1, forward strand.
GCCTTTTTTGGTTTAACGATGATGCAATATGATTCGGCCGAGGACTTTAGCAACCGATGCAGTAAAAGTACTATGCCGTAAGAGTTGTCATGGAATCCGTGCAGCCAGAGTGCTACTTACTTTCCGTCGTCGTACATCAGGTGGGTCAGCTGCTCTACCGGAGGGTTTGCACTGGGACCCGCCACGAAGAAGGCAGCTGTGAGGAAATTCGAGAGCGCACAATGTTTGTAGGTGCTCTGACTTGTCGTTGGACATTACCTCTGGTACAAAATCGCGAACATAATGGCACGACGACAAATCAGCATGGTGAATTTCGTACCAGTCTCTAGACAGCAACGTCGCGAGAAGTCGAACAGATATGATCCAAAGGAACCACATGCTGTAGTGAAAGAATATAACATGTCTCGTTCGGTAAGAGCGCGTTTGTTGACCATTTGAATGCCTCATTGGCATTACAATCATTGCCTATTTTGCCCATGTTCATCTCATAAACATAATCTTGACGGGCCAGCGGCACCCTTATTTATGTATATGGGTAAATAAATATATATGTAGACCCAATGTTCATGTTGGTGTCTGAAGGACGTATAGCTATCGTGGGGCTCGGAAAATGTTGGTTGAAAGGAGCTGACGTGTGTGTTTTGCCAACTGCAATGCAGTGTCAGCTTCGATGTCACAGGCAACGGGATATTTAATATTCAGTGCATTGCACTGCAGCGTTAAACGCTTCAAGGCCGGACCCGAAACGCTTAAATACCGTGTGCTGATTCACAATGTGGTGTCTAAAGATGCGAAAGCGGTGTCGAATGCTTGCCTATACACCCTTTACCTTTGACCACGTGCAATTGGGTGATTTACAAACGTCACGGAGGCAATGCGACCTTCCGAGGAGAAGGTGTATGAAGCATATGCGACTATGTGTAGTAATCTTCGCGCTACGCTTCAATAATCAATTATCATGGCTCCTGGTCTGTCGCCGATACTGCATGACACTTTATTCGCGTTTTTTCTCAAGCATCCTGCTGACGCTCGACGACGCGCTTTGCTCCATACGAAAATACTTTCTGCTCTGTGCGCCTTCTCTTTCGAGACGCTTTCTCCTCCTCTGTTCGGAGGCATTTTCGACCAATCCAAGCACTGCCCATAATGATCCCACGCAGTGCCTATTACGATAATAAGTGCGCAACAAAAGACCAGGAACAAGACCGCAAATGCAACTTAGTAGAACAGGTCAAGCAATCAATTATTATTCAAGCACTCAGGCATATCGTGGTGTTATAACCAAGTTGTCTGCCCTCTTTGACAGAAGTGATGGCTTATTGAAGCACATCGGGTAAATAGGATTTACGTGCATGAATGCCAGCAGGATAGTGTTCGGCAGGGCAGCATAGGCTGCCCTGCCTGGTTTGATGTTTACTGAGCCTTCGTTTGGCGTGACATGAAGACATCGTACTGTGCAGGAAAGATGTCATGCTTCGCATTATACTCGTCTTGCAAAACTGCGTTTACTTCATTACTGTGTGCATTTTTCAACAATAATTTCTATGCAGTGGGGAGACTGAACAGTACAGTAGGGACAGTAAAATATAGATAGAGAAGAAAGACACACATAAAAACCCCAGGACGTTCTTATGGCACGACGTAGTCACCTTGGTCTAGGATGGATAGAAAATTTTCCAATTAGAACACACATTTCTTCCGAACAGCAAACATTTCTTCCGAATGTAGCATGTGAGCTGAAACAGAAGTGACTATATATGACAAATGTACACGTTGTGGCGTGGACATGTACAATTAGGTACACAGGATGCCTAAGCAGTTAAAGGTATTCTATTTCTCACTGCATTTATGGTAGATGCTATCGATTGATTGCAGTCTCCAGATTACGTAAATATTTGTATTTCTGTACGCGCAGCAGATATGCACGAGAAGCCTGTTCATTCACCATTCGTAGAACTTGCACACAGTGCAAGTGGAAAAAAAAATTGGACAATACTCACACCCTGGGCAATTTCCTCCGTACTCGAATTGCCTGAGCATCATGGTAGCGCTGTCCTTCAGGATAACCTCGGCAGCCATGGTACTCTGTTGCTTGGGGTAGAGCTTGCCCAGGCTCTGCTGCTTGGGCAGCTCGTAGTCTGCTGGAATCTTGACGTGGCCGAAGTCGGCCTGCAGTGCGAGTGACCACGCGAAAAGAATATGCAGTTGAAGATCTGAGCGGAGGCCGATAAGGCACGGGCATTAAGGGTTAACCGTCGTTAAACTTGGCAGTGTACCTGAAGCAGCATGCTGCTGGCTACGATGTTTCAATTGGCTAAAAAATGTGCAAAAAATGATGTAAATAGGACCCGTTTACCCACGCAACTACTAACACCTGCTTGTATGAGAGAGAGAGAGAGAGAGAAGTGCAAAACTACGGCAAACGCGAGTCAGTGCATATAAAATCGCCACTAATACTTTGCAGAGTACATGCCCACACCAATGAAAAATGCAATTTACTTATTCAGTTCCAACATTTTAAAGTCCCCCGAAGGGGTATGACATGAGATGTGGTTTAGTACAGTCATTGTATGGACTGTTCAACGATTTGTTTGAAATGAACAGCATACAATTAAAAAACAGCAGAAGCGGAAAGGCGATTCTAGAATAGAAGGATTTCTCCGGATGGAAAGCTCTCATTTAGAGGTCAATACCTGGTCATGATATAACTATTGTTCTGTGTGACAATGATCCGGCGTCTTAAGTTCGTAGCATAGCTGGTACTTTTGCGGGGCACAATGAGGGTAGTTCAGCGACGCGTGATCTATATGCTCGTTCGCTGTAGCAAAGTCACACGATGCACAGAGCGTATGGTGAATAGGAAAAAAAAGAAGAGTTCTAGAATAGAGGCAACACCAAGACGGAAGGGATGAATTAAAACTAGGTGGAAAATAGGTGGAACAAAAGTGGCGATCAACGACAGACCGAAAAGTTTTGCATTCTGCATGTTGACAAACCAGGAATAAAGTACATAGTATGATGGCTTCAGCTGGTGATCACAACACACACACACACACACACACACACACACACACACACACACACACACACACACACACACACACACACACACACACACACACACACACACACACACACACACACACACACACACACACACACACACACACACACGCACGCACGCACGCACGCACGCACGCACGCACGCACGCACGCACGCACGCACGCACGCACGCACGCACGCACGCACGCACGCACGCACGCACGCACACACACACACACACACACACGCAGGACAACGCTGGACTGTTTTACAACCACTGTTTTAACAGTGGTTGTAAGTCCAGCATTGTCTTGCAGATTTTTTACTTGTGCTCGCGTTTATACCTGCTGGAAACATCAGGCTACCATTATACACCAAGTTGCCCAGAAAACCACCCTACTCAACAGGAATGAAGTGTTGACTACACACGAATATGCTACTAACGACTAAATGATAGCCTGACAGTAGCAACCACATCTAACAATTATTGAAAGAGAATGGCACATTGGGAAGAGAAGGAAAAGGAATCTCAGTGAATAGAATTACTTTCATGTGACTCGCGTTTTTCTACATCCAACAGTACACATTAAGCTGTTCTGGATCATGCACAGAATGCGACAAAACGTACACTATACGCGAAACCGCCAATATTCTTAGTAAGTCATTGTTTCCCCGAGAACACTTCGTCTGTGTAACCAATTTTCAGAACATGAATGAATGAATGAATGAATGAATGAATGAATGAATGAATGAATGAATGAATGAATGAATGAATTTCGTTTTTCTAGCTACTAGAGGGGGCTCTATTCTCCCAGTTCTTTGTTTCATTATCTCTCTCACTGAATTGTTTCCGTGCACATTGCCCTGTGATACATGTTTCAGCATTTCCTATTTGTTTTGCTATAGCAAATCGCAAAAATAGTTGCGGCGACTGTATTCTTCTTTGGAGTTACTGTTTCCACTAGTCGCTATCTATGAAGCCCATTAATATATTTACTGGAATAAAAGTGAACGACAGCGGAATTGGCCGTTTGGCAGAACTAAACTGAGCAGGGGCTTGGATCGACTTTCGAAATGCCTGCCGTATATGCTTCTCGGCATTTACAGCAATTGTACCGCATTTATTGGGTGAAGTCACATTTGCAGGATGTACCGTTGTAGTGCATTATTTCACCATCTCGTTACAGCATATTCATTCCAGACTATCAGTCACCCACACCCTCCCGGCCCCTTCGCTCGGCGTCGCATTTACTGCCATGATATGAAGATGCTGCGATTGATGAGGTAAAAAAAATTGTGCGTTGCACCTTGTAGGAGTCTTCGGGAAGCGAGGGAGAAGCTACACTGACAGGCTCCAAGAAATCATAACCAATTCTTAGACGAATGCTCGACAGATGTGCCAGCGTTTCAGCCATTGTGTAATATTGATGACCGTAAAACTATGCAAATTGCGCCACTAATTCAGGTGGGGTCAGTTTAGATAAGCGGAACTTTTACTGCACCCATGAGTTGACTGCCAGTGACGATAATAACACAAGAGTGGTTGCTTAATACAAGAAAAAAAAATAAAGAACAGATGACCTCGCTTTTTTACTCTTTGGGAAGGTGTTATTATTTTGGGCACTGTCTCTTTACGGAGTTTACGGAAATGGTAGGGATTGGTTAAGCCCTGAGAGGGACCAAAATTGTGCGACCTGTAGAATAGGACTGCCGCTGCAGGACCTACTAAATGGGCCACCAGCTCCGTCGACGTATTATGTCGCGTTTATAAGTGGTACGTTGCAGCAAATCAGTGATAAAACGTACAAAAACGGTAATTACGTTGCTTTCAACTAGAAAGAGAATGAACTTTGGCTGACTCAGCGCACTTTTTTTTTTTCACAAGGCTCACTGTTGCTCTTCCTGTCGACACCGTGATAATGTCATTGTTCGGACGCTGCTCTCCCGGCACCATGACGAGGCTTATTTCTACTGGCACCCCCTTCAAAACGACGCGGACCCAATAGCCACCTAGCAGGCTCGTGTTAATGAGGTTGTACAGTTATTGTACTTCAGACTTTCGCGTATATCGCTCTTCGATTTTGCTTTCTTCATTAAAACCTCTATGTCTATATTACCAGTTACCTATACCTGTAACGACTTTTGTTCTACGAATATGTTTCTTGACCTTTTTTTTTTCCATCAAGCATTTAAACATATCTTGCTCATCTCCAGCGCTGACCCGTTAACGCTCACACCTGCGTTGAAACCCAGTGTTTCTGTAAGGTGGGAGCTTCCTGAAATTCTTGCTAGGAGGATATTTGGCATTCCATTATGATGTGCTGAGTCATCTCCGGAATTATGCTGCAGCAGACACACGCCTCAACCCGTTGCAAATCAGCCTGCTCGGGCCTCAATTAGTGAGGCACTGCTAAGTGTGTTATTGTACGGATTTTCTCTCCCGGCTTCTTTCCTGCCATATTTGTCGACCTGCACGGAAATCTCTGTTACCATCTTTTCTTTCAAATTTGCTATCTCTGTTTTTCTCACATTCTGTTTGACAACTCCGGCCTGTACAGTCGAAGCATCATTTACACCGTACTTGACAGCCAAATGTTTTGATCATTTCCTTGATTCGGTGTCCAAGCATTAGGCACATATTTCTTCCCACCGATGTTCCTGAACGTTTCTTCAAAACTAATTTTTTGTCTATTATGGCGATGATATTGATTATAATTCGTGACCAGTTCCTTTCTAACGTGGTGGTAGACTGCTTACCCAAATAAGAATAATTAAAATGAAATAAAACAAGTTTCCACATTGTGGCGCCCTCTCAGCGTGGGCGTTTGAAGAAAAGGGCACAGTTGCTCTCTGTAGAGCAACACCTCCGTGATCACAGGTGCAGCTACGACAGAATTTGCACGTACTTTGCTGGCGATCGTAATTTCGCGACAAAAATGTGGGGACATCTCATTCGAAGTTTCCCTAGAACACCTTATATGACGTAATTTCCTTTTGTCTACTTCCCTTCCTACTGCCCCTTTCAGGGCCTCGATGAATATGTACGGTGAATGAATCACTCAGTGAATTAATAACTATATCGATAAGTCATCTCCGGCGATACAGGAAACGGTTTACACTTCTAAATATGTTACTTTTTATATAAACCGAATTTGATTCTGCCTATTGCTTTCGCGTCTTTTCACTGTTAAATAAACAGGTGAGCAAAGCACATATGAAGGGCGCCGTTTACCGCAAACTTCTTGCAGTACATCCCAATAGACTTGTATTCAGTGATCTTCTTAGGGAGCTTCAGGAGCACCTGCGCATTGTGGTAGCCCTTGAGGACGTTCATGCTGCAAAGTCAGAAAAAGAAAACAGTTAGAGGGATGGTTATTTACTTAGCGCAACCAAGGTGTACAGATTTACAAAATGTCAATGGTGCTTGGTTAAGTGGCGCAGAAATGTTGGGAGCGCAGAAAAGCGACCAGCAATTGGTGTCAAGCCCCATTCTCTGTCTGCGCTCTAATCTCCGTCGCTATAAACGTCATTATACATGAGTTGACGCCAACTGTAACGGTCTCTGGAGCACCCGCGTAGATATTGCAGTTCTTTCAAGCGTAAGTTATTTGTCCCTTCCTCCCACTTTACGTGTGCTGGCCTGCTGCTGTCTTGCTAGTTATACAACTTGAGCCACTAGGCATATGCAACTGGGTATGTGACACCAAGTACGGCACCAAGCCACGAGTTGTAGGGACAACAACCACAACAGCAACGACTCCTCGAGTCGTGTTCATACTATACACGGGCGCGCCATATTGGCCTGATGCAGCCCGCAAGACAACTCCTTCCGGGAAGAGTGAACAGTGCCTCGGCAGCTACGAAAATGTCTCTTGCAGGTGGAAAATTCTCAAGGGTGTCCTATGCCGCTTGCTGAAACAAAAGTTCGAGGCCTAAAGGTTAGAGTATCGGGCTTCTGTGCTGGATGTGCTTTGTTCGAATCCAGTTGTCGGACAGCCTTATATATGTTTATTTATTTAAATATATACCTTTATAGCATATATTTTTGTTGACATTATTATGCAATGAACAAAATATCTGCTTTATTTAGCGCATTTGTACGATTCTTATCACTATTCTGTACTTTGTATCACTCCCGCGCTGCTTGGACCTTGCGTCCGCAGTGTTGTGTAAATAAATAATTGATAAATAAATATCTGTAGGGAACATTAGGGAAATGGCGAAAATTTGCCTCGAGCGTCCATGCAATTTGCAATAACAAAGGGCTCAAAAGCAGCCATGTGCGGAGATAGAATTGGGTGGAACAAATTCGCGTATGCATCGGGCTAGGAGGGCTGAGCTGCAAAGAAGTAAGAAGTAGCCAATAGAGAAGGGAAGACGAAGCAAGTAACAGAAGCAGCCGAGTGTGAAGTTAAGTGAATAAATTACCTGATACCTTCTGACTCATCAATAATTAAAATTGGTATCGGTACCAAGTCAAAAAGAACGAATTATCAATGAATCAGCCGACAGGCTTGGCGAGAGCGGCCCTTTAGTGGTCCCATTCTTTCGGTCTTTCCTGGGTCAGCTTTTGCTAGGCTTAGGAGACGTGCAGTCATGCAAACTCTCGGAACCTATAATTAACAAATTTAAATGATTACCGGCACCTCATATTCCATCGGAGTACAAACTTCTGCAGCAGTAGAAAAATTGCAGTCCTTTATGCCTAATAACGCTGTCGGATAGCTTATTACCTGAATCGATCTGTTCTGGTACCCACCTCCTTATGCCCATGTTATAGTGAGGATGAGACAATAGAGCACCTCTTTTTCGTCATGCCGACGTTGATCAGCAACAAGACACACTTTAGAAGGACAATTTCGCCACGCTAGATTGATTCCAGTCATTCCCGAAATTTATGGATCTATGGATCTATGGGAGCGTCCTCTCTAGGACATTGTCATTGGGATGTTGTTGCAGCCTGTTGAGAGGTTTATAACTGAATCAGAACCTTTATATAATCTTAACTCTTTACCTGACTTCATTATTTCTCTATTCTATCTCTCTTCTATTTATCTTTTCAAAATTTCTCATTAGTATGTCCGTTTACACACGACAATTATTTTCCTAACACACCCGATGCTTGCCCTATCCCCGATAGCCAATAGGGCATGCCCGTAGAGGAAAATCAACCAAACTAATCAATAGGAAAGAAAGCGTTCGCTTCGTATGAAACGACGCGCTACCTAAATGTCAAAAAGTGAAAACCTGTAAGTAAACAATGAAAAAGTTTCGTTTATAACTAATTCCGGCATCTGCGAGGGCTCCGCTGATCCTAAAGCGTTTCGCTTCCTCACCGGAACTAACTTAAACATCGCCGAAACTAACCGGCGATTTTTCTACCGTTTTCGTTGGTTCATTTCAAAGATAGTGCAGACTAACGCAGCGGTAAAGACCGCGCAGTGATACGGCACCACCATGCGGTGGTAGCGATGGTAAGTGGACCGTTCTCGCATTCTTCCCCCGTGACAGCTGGCGTCTTGAGACGCTGTCGTTGAGACGCTGTGCCTCTGGCGTCTGCAACAGACCCCGCACGGAGTTCAAAAACAGGACCTTGAGGAAGTGGCGCTCACACTACAGGTCGGCTCATAATAGAAATTTTCTCTGCAGTGCCTACTTCAGTGCACACGGTATGTTCGGCTGCGTTGTTACGCACAAACACTTTCCCGTGTCGCACTCCACTGACACATACCCTTGGAAGGCGAACGAGCGGCGTCGTTTCGTGTAGCCAGTTTCTCTCGGACACGAAGCAACAAAACAGTAAAACGAGACATTCCACTGACCTTCCGTTCTCGTCGGGCAGCTGTTCTCCTTTGTCGTCCAGTTCAGGGCCGAAGCTGCCCCAGAAGTAGGCCGCTGCGAGGGCGAATCGGAAGGACGTGTTCAGCGCCATTCGATCAAAGCAGCACGACTGGCTTCACGGAAACACCGAAAGGAAATTATTGCATTAACTTACCCTGCTGTACTACCGCTCTGAAATGCTGAACAGGTCAGCGCTGCTACGCGTTCGCCCTCGCCAAACAGCTAGCACGCGAAAAACTAGAAAGTCATGGTGACTTACCCAGAAGTTTCCACGTCGCGACGCCATAGACTTTTGCAGCGTGCTCTACACTAGTATTTTGGTTTGAGCTTGGTGTAGAGCCATATTTGAGAAAATTAACAGCGCAGGACTAACACAGAGAGAGGACACATACGCACGTCTTGTAGCATGTGTTCTTTGTCCGACTATGTTCAGCGCCGTTGACTTACGGAAGTGTGGCTTTAGACAAGTTAATTTGTATCAACACATCAGTATCACACTGTACTCGGAGACTACTGAAATATTTGAAAAAGATGTGAAGTCCGCGACTTTAAGTCGGCGGAAGAATTCTCACGGTTCTTGCACAAAATTGATTAAGAAATCCAAAACATTGAATTTGGGCTTTATTAATATGTTATTGATCAGGTTTCTGACATACATATAGACATAATATGTTTGCCTCTAAACTAATATTATGTGCTACTTTATTGTATCGTGAAAATATAATTCATACCAGGATTTCCCATTCAGTCCGCGAAATCAGCGAGGCGTCCTTGGCTGCATACTCTCATCACGCATCACAATACCATGGACAAAACTTTTCTATGGTAATTTTACTGTTAGTACTGGCTGAATAATTAAAACAGTGGCCTTGTAAAACGTTTTCTTATCAGCATAAGCCACGTCCAATGCTGGCATTCAGCATATAAGCCAGACAAACACGCGGTAAGCTTTGTTGTGTTGACGTAAGCTGCGATGGTCTGAACTGAGAAGTGATGGGCCAGCGTCGAAAGGCGATTGAAACTTTTATCATATGCGGAGTTGCTAGTCCATAGCGCGTTTGAATATATTGTGACAATGAGTGCACAAATAATTGGGGACATCACGTATTATTTTCATTCATTTATATAGCATGAATTTTTTCTTACACCCAAAAAAAGCTAGTAAAAGATAAGGCATGGAACACGATGCAGGATCTGAACACGATGCAGGACATCTACATGTGCCATGTATGTATACGTCATACTTGGCGCATCTCAAACATTACATGATTTATTTAGACCATTCAGCATAGTAAGCAAAACAAAAATCAAGGTGTCATGTGAAGTTTTTTACGACACTGAAAAATGTGCCTCCGGTTTGATTCGGGCAAGGTGAATCCCCTTTTTTACATTTAGAGTTGGAGCTACATAAGAGGCCCTGCATATTAATACATATCTGGTCGTAAGAACAAAATACGACCTATTTTACGAACACAAAGATTACTTGCGCATACCAAAATAAACAGCAGCTTATTTCGTAAATCGCCGTACTCCCAAAGGTAATTAACAAAGAAAGGCGCTCGTTGCCGGACTTCTGTTTAACTGACAGATCTACCTTGACGTTTACTGTTTGTTCTGCTCATACCAGTGGGCCTGTTCAATTATGAGTCCCTGACAGTCCCGGACTGCTTGGGACTGCTGTGTCGCATTCGATTTTGCTCGGACAGCTTCGGAAGCTCAGCGCACTAGTGAGAGAATCGTCAGAAGCGCGTCAGAAGGCTTCACAGTCTTGGAATCTACCCAGGAGCTTCGAGCAAACGATAGCGGCCAGGACAATGATTGCCAGGTGACGGTGCTTTCCACTGAAACCTCGGGCACTTCCCGGCAGCTGGATCCCGTGATTGTGTCATGACCGCCCTTCTGTCAGGGCTAGTCAGGCCGGAAGCCGGGGAAGGTTTGTGGACAGTCCTCGACTGCATAACCGAAGAAGCCCACTGTTCATGCTATGAATTAGGGTGCTGTGGTTCATAAGCAAGGCCAGAGCGCATGCGCACTGCGCTCACGCGCCGGCCGCGGAAGGCAGGACGCTACGCTTGATTCTTTACCCAGCCAATGGAGGGGAGCGTAACGGAGCGGCCATTTTGATTCTTTGTCGTTTCGCAGTCAAGCTGAGCGCGCGTCCTTCACTTCTCTGGTGATCTAGCTTACGAAAAACGCGAAATCAACGCTTTTCTCTGCAGTGTGATAGCGCATGAAGTGTAAGCGGGGCGAGCCCTAAGCCATGTTCAGTTAGCAGTGCAATGTTTTTGAACATGGCTGCTGTGGAGTACACGGTTGTATGGCAAAAAAAAAAAAAGACGATGGATGCGAACAGAGCCACCCATGGCAGTGTGAAGTAAGCATCTCTTACCGGGACCATTGCCATCGTAGTTGAGGTTCGTGATGACGATGCTATTATCGCTGGCAGCGAACACGTTGCCACTAAAGCTGTGGGCGAGCGTGGTGACTGGGCCGATAGTCTTGCCGTGGTAGGCACCCGAGATGCCTGTGAGAAATAGGCAGGGAATCATGGTTATCGCTGGTTATGCCTGAATAATAAAATGTTGTATGCGACTGGGTTTACAAAAAAGCTTATATAAAAAGGGGACAAGGAAAAATACTTTCAATATGAAAAAGGCGGTGAAGTCGGCCACAGAAGTTTTGTCTCTGCCTTCGCTTAAGGGCAATGGGAACAAAGGAGAAAGTAAATGACATCATAACAGCAAAGTGAATCACGTACAGAATGGTGCACTGTAGAAAAAAAAAATGAACGGAAAGTGAGCGATAAAAACTATATACCACATAAACCGGAATATAAGTCGAGACATCTTATTGAACAAAAATAAAACTGAATAAAGTCACCCCGCGTCTTATATCAGCAGAATGTGACTCATCGTCTGGCAACCTACGGCGTGTTTGTCGGGCGCATGGCAATAGCCGTATCCTTATCCAAAGTGATTGCTGGCATTTTGTCCTTGTCGCCCTTGTCTTCTTGTATGCGCTCTTTCGATCGACCTCGTGTTTGATTTGTTCTTTTTTTTTCTTTGTCTGGTGAGTCATGAGCAGCCGCACACGAAGGCAGTTTTCTACGGTGCTCAAGATAAAGGTAGACTTTGCATTACGCGTGCGATGCCCTAACCAATTGAGCTTGCGCCGGCGCAGTTTTCCCATCCACTTTCTTTGCTAACACTCCCAAGGTTAGTTCCAGTAGTAAAACATATATACCGAAGAAAGTGGATGGGAAAACGACGCCGGCGGTAGCTCAGTTAGAGCGTCGCACGCGTAACGCGAAGACGCGGGATCCCTCCCAACTTGCGGCAAGTTGTTTTTTGATCCCCTTTCACCGCCATTAATTTATCATTTATTTAATTCAGTTAGTATAAGTAAGTACAAGTTATTTCCCCTATGTTGTCCTCGGTGTTTCTTTCTTGGCTTCTCCTGATATGATTAATAAAAATTGCGCCCCTCGGCTAACCGCCTCGCTTCTCGTTTATCGGTAGCCAGTAATTTTCGTTAAATAATTTGTACAATGAATAAAAATTGCGTTAGCTACAACAGGTGAATGGGAAAACTGCACCACCTATTACGCTCTCCGCTGTACCAAAAGTCTCCAGATAGGTCCACAGGTTGTTATATCGACAGCATTTCTGACTTTTACGTACATATGAGTATGAAAATTGAAGTTACCCACTAGGAGACGCTTCCCTGTAACGTGTATCGCATTCCGTTCAATACCCCGCAGCATGGCATATAACTTCGTTAATACAGCCTTTTATTTGTTTCATCAAAGACCGGTAGGAAAAAGAAAAAAAAAAGGGTGGCTGTACCTTGCACCTTGCTACGACTTTTACTTGCTCTAACGTTCAAGTTTGGTTGTCTTTCCAACAGACCGGCTCAACCGAAAGGCCGCACCGGACATCGGTCCGGTGACCTCACTAAATCAGTTAATCGGTATTATAGCGACGGGACGGTATGCACAAAGGGTAGGGACGTAATCACCACGAGCTCACGACTCCCCTCTTAGTGGACATTCCTCATTCGAGGGGAACAATTGCAATCCCCTGTCCCAATCACGAAAGAAGTTCCACGGTTTGCCTAGTTTTCTCAGACGGAGATAAAGGCGCACCACTTCAATCATCGCAACGCGCGTGCGGTCCCGGACATCCAAGGGCATCACAGAGACCTGTTACTGCTCCGTTTCCTGTGGCATAGGAGCCATTTGTCCCTCTAAGAAGGTTGCAAGGTGCCAGCAACCCCGCACCTATATGTTACAGTCTCTCGTTCGTTGTCGGAATTAACCAGACGAATCGGTTCAGCAACTAAGAACGGCCATGCACCACCGTCGCTATAGGTTTTTTTCCTTCTTTCTTTTGCAAACGACCGCTAGGAGAGAGAGAGAGAGAAAGAAAATGGGGATGTACCTTGCGGAGCAATGCACGCCACCAGGATGAGAGTGAGGAACCCGTAATCCATGTCGAAAGGCACGTTCCAGGCAGAACAGGTCTACACACTGCGAAAAAGCAAAGAAACGAAAATGGCAGACGTACGTAGGCAGGACTTCTTATGCAGCGCAGACGAGCCTTTTGCGTAACAGTTTGCCTGCTGTCTTAGGCGAACTGAGCAGACGGGCTGCCGCGCAAGGCAGTTAGCATCTGGTATTCATACATGGGTTGTATAGTGGGCTCACGCATGAGCGTTTGTTTGTGTCCTGCCCAAAGTGCCCTTGTCTCAAGAAGTTTGGAGATATACGCTAACAAGTCGCATAAAAAACATGGCCCAATCTACCGCGCTGGTGCCTAGGTGTTGCCAAACGTTATTGTTACTAGTTAAAACTGCAAATATGTGAGTAACAGGCCGAGCAATTCGCTGTTTTCAAGATTCCTTCAAGTGTCCCATTCTTTGGCAAAAAAAAAAAAGAATACGAACTTTGTGTTCCTAATAATTCGTCCTTTTGGTTTATGTCTACCCACAAAATTCATTCAGGTCGACTTCTTCGGAGGCAGTCTATCGACATTCGTCAGCAACAACAACAAAATAAGCGTGAGTCTGTAAGGGCAGAGGTTGTTCATATGGGTAGAATATCTCGAGACCTAACGCTAAAACTTTCACCGAGTAATGTGTCACGAGTGTATAGAACATGTGATTACGGTAAGGCCACTGTCAGTTGTTCGCGTTGAAGTTAAGTTGGTTTAGGCTAGGCTAAATTTGAGACGCTTTTGAAATACATTTCTTCAAAAGGAATAGCGGTCGCAACGTCCTGCTCCTAACGACACCGTTCGTCAAAGACCTCTTTGCTGAGTTGCGGTGAGGACAACTTCGCTCACTTAACCTGGGCCCGCATTCACGAACCGTTGTTAGCCTATATATATTTTTTTACTAAGAGAAAACTTCGGCCAATCCTGATGCTGGCCACATCATTAACTAAAGTGGCCGGTGAATAGGAAAGATCACTTACGAAAGAATAGCTTCGAGAATTCGGTGTCTGGCGGTTAACGACGAATTTCGTTTTCCTGCCAGTCAACAGGTGACCTACAGGGAGACTGTAGTTCGACAGTGGTCGGTCGGTCTGGAAGGCCGCTACGATTTACGTAGAACTGCTCTTCTGACAAGAGACCGGCTTCCGAGAAGGCAGTTGGAGCGATAACTGTTGCTTCTGACCGAACCGCAAAACAACTGATGCGTGGGAACGGTCTTGCTATCGATGTGTTCGTGACTAAGACCCCAATGGTTGCCGATATCACTGCTCGGGCCAAAAGTCGCTGCCGCTAATCTTTTGTTTTCCAGTAGGCTGGACTTTAGAAGGCTGAATATAGGCGGAAGAAGTAAATAGTGACAAGGAGTTTCCGGCATCGCGTGAATTTCAAAAGCTAATATTGACCGCTAAATTTGGTGGATCTCAATGTTCATGTGATGATGCGAAAACAAGAATTCGAATATTGCCCTACGCTGAACTTGAACAAGACGTTTCCACTGTTCCAAAGGCGTGCTCGCGTTTAGTGTACAACCGCGTTCACCATTGGGCTCATTGACATCAGTTATCAAACTGTATCTGACGATATCACCAACGGGCCCTTTCATAGCGGTCCAGCAACGCTAACTAATCGTGAAAGACGCTCATTAAAATTGCATTTCGGAAATAACCAAGAACGCTGACTCATATTACCGACCTTACTAATACAGAACA
Source organism: Dermacentor variabilis (assembly GCF_050947875.1). Taxonomy (NCBI): domain Eukaryota; kingdom Metazoa; phylum Arthropoda; class Arachnida; order Ixodida; family Ixodidae; genus Dermacentor; species Dermacentor variabilis. Next base: position 104,157,949 of record NC_134574.1, read on the forward strand.
GACCCAGCTTATTGTCGTAATAGAGAGATTAGGTTCTATGTTACATGATATTTTTTTTCACTACCGGAGTGCTTCTTGGTATACACGGTTGAGGATACCGTGATGCTCCGCACGATTTTGCACGGTATTTTTGTTATTAGCGTAATGTTAAGAATAGAGTTCACATTTGGTATAACTGACTCACAGTAGTCTATTTAGGAGAAGAAAACCTGAATGCAATTAAAGAAGAACAAGTGCCACCCAAGGAGGCACATATCCAACGATTGCTATGCGCTACCTGCCCGCGAGAAACATTTGAGATGGAAAGGAATCGCCATTGTCTAACTGACTGTATTTGTTTGCTTCGGTACATCGGAGGGCTGCAGTCGGACTTTATTGAAGTCGCTGTCCGTGTGTCTATATAGCATAGATTCTTAAGATTTCCTCGAGGCATGATGAAGCGGCAGTTTACGAGCGTAAAAAGTGATCGCCTGCGCGATGAAAACAAATCAAAACGCCAATATGAAGCTCGAAAGTGTTCTTACAATAACAACCGTTAAGGTTCGAACGAAAGCACTTCAAAATAATAAAAAAAATGCAGAGTCATTCCAGTCTGTGAAGGTGGATGAGCAGCGACGCTGCATATATGGTGATAAATATGTTGATAATGAATATGTTGATTGAAAATAAGATATACACACCACAATGAATGTCATTTTTTCTCGACTTTTCGTTGTTTTATTCAATTACATACCCAATGCTTGTTTAATTTTTACCCATCTTTTGTTTCCCATCTTTATTCCTTATTTGGTCCCCCCGTTGGCTATCGATTTATGGTCGCTGTGACATACGGCCATTATCTCTGTGGCGACATTGGAAAAGTTCTTGGCCAACGCGAGGTCTATACACGACCGATGACGCGTCCTGGGCACACTGATGTTTGTCTAACATTGAATGCAAAAGCTTTCCAAGAGAGAGAGAGAGAGAGAACAACTTTAGTAAATATGCCTGCAGAGTCGGTTAGGCTCCCTCCACGCAGGGAGGACAAGCTTTTACCGCGACGCGGCCACTACGTCAGTCTCGTGCATTGTGCTCCTCGAGGTCTTGGTTCCTCGCTACTTCCGCGGATCCGAGAGGGCCGCCACCCCTTTCCTGGGGGTGCTGCTCCCCTTCTCATCGGTTTCGCGAGGTCGCTGCCTCTCTAGAGCTGCCGAGACCTGCTGGACGGCCTTTAGTTGTGTATCTTGGTCATAGGTCCTCGTTGCAGACACGTCACGAACAACTTTCCATTTGGCCGGGACACGTCTATGTTGACATCATCTACAATTACGACGGGAGTGGAGTCGGTCGGGGTGATCGAACCAAAGGTGCATGCGCTAGGCTTTTGCCGCACGATATTCGTCCATATTACGTGCCGCCCCGCCGTCGCCGCGCACATTCCTGTTACTCTTCACGACGGTGTTATTCGTAGGCGCGCTGTTCTTCCGCAGAACTCGCCGCTCGCGGCCTACCCATTGCACGTGTGGAAGTGAACTGAGATAAGGTTACCTGGTTTGACTATAGAGCCCGCGACGTCAAACCGCAATCCACACTAAGCAGCGTCTATTGCGGTTTTGCATTCTTTCATTGGGATATTTTCTTTAACCACAATAGGCGTTGACACTTCTCGCGATTAAGCGCAGCTGGGGCATAGCCGGCGACACGCTTTTACTGTACGCTTTAGCCCCTTTATGTCTAGGGTGATCGCCATCTGTCTTGCCTACGCACACAAACCGCCAGAACCTAGCGTATAACAAATGCGCTGTTAGAAAAAAACATAAAAGAAAAAGAGTCAGTGCTCTTCCACTCTGTGAAGAAGGATGAGCAGCGAAGCTGCGTATGTTGCTGCTGCTCCCTAATGACGTAGCTGCTCCCTAATGACGTAGCTGACGTAGCTGCTCCCTAATCGTAGCTGCTCCCTAATGAAGAACTGCCCCTCCGCCGTGGGTCGGCCTGGGATTTCTGTGTCGTCGAGATTTTTTTTTCTACACGCGGGTACAACTCAGCCCAGTTCGCAACTGAAAGTAGCCCGTCCAAAGAAAAATCTCAGTCTTCCAAACAGCCTTGCCCTGTATCATAGGGGCGAAAGCATTGCGCTGCTGAGCTCAAGGACATCTGTTCGATTCTGGCCACAGCGACAGTGTGTAGACAGAGGGAAAATGCGAAAATGCTCGTGTGCTTCAAGTACGGGTTAAGAAACCCCAGATGGCCGAAAATAATGCGCACTCCCACGCTACGGCATGCCTCGCAATCAGATCGCGATTTGACGCATAAAGCCCCAAAATTGATTAAAATAATCGTTCACGAAATTTACAGTCTGCGGGCAGTATCCCGGAAAACACGGTACTTTGAAAAAAAAAAAGAAAGGCAAGCGCAACAACTTCTGGGCGTGGCGGCGGTGGCGACGCTGAGCTTCGTCACAGCGCGTGTAGATAATTCTGGATGCGCCATTGTCGAGATCCCGCTGAGCTTCGTCACAGCGCGTGTAGATAATTCTGGATGCGCCATTGTCGAGACCCCGCTCGAGACAATATGCAGCCTTTCTTAGCACGCGCCATAGTGTTGCGAAATAACCGGCCCGGTAAAAGATAGCCTGTCAGGTGCGGCCTTGGGGTGGGGCGCGTTCACTCCTGTCTTCGCTCAAGCGTGGGCGCAGACTTCCTGGCAAGGTCATTCGTCGAAGCCACGCTTGCGGCGAGGCAAAAATTACTCGGGCCATTAGAATAATGTGGAGACATGACGGGGCCAGGATACGTTAAGCGACCACCCGCCTTTCGCCAAGAGCAAATATGACCGAGTGAATGGGAACCGTGGTTTCGTTAAAATATGCGCCAAACATATATATATATATATATATATATATATATATATATATATATATATATATATATATATATATATATATATATATATATATATATATATATATATATATATATATCACCTTCCAACGCACAGTCTTTGCGAAAAGTATCTGGACTTTGAGCGTGACGGGACCTTGTCGCAAGGGTGAATGCAAGGCCTAGCAAAAATTACACATGATCTTGAATTGCCTCTTAACAAAAAAAGAAAAGAAAACTATTCGAGAGAACAGAGACTCTGTGGAAGCACAACATGATCTACTAATTTATTTTCGTTTAATGAGCGTTTAGTGAGCGCAAAGTGAGTGCAGACATTGTCGCTCACTTTGTTTAGAACGAATTTTATAATGCGGCGACCCTTGCATAAATATCGTTGATTCAATGTCGAACGCGCGTTCGCTATGGGAGCGCATTGGAAGTTTTCTTACAGCGAAAGTGCTGTCCTAGATTGAACGTTAACTTGCGAGCGAGCACGTGTGTAATGTACATGGTGTTTAGTAGTCGTGAAGACGCGGGAAGGCGGTTTGTTTGAGTATCCAGTATTATCGTGAACATGGGAGCGCGAAGTCGTCACCGAGAAAACTGCGCGCACAGGGTGGTCTATACTGTTACAACGAACCCACGAGAGAGCGATGTCATAGCAGGGTCTAGTAAACACACAAAGTCACGCGGGAATCGTTAGCACGCGTGAGCATGTGGTCTGGGCGAAGAGTACGTGGAGGGTGTGGTCTATATACCGTTACCGCGCAAACGCGAGAGCACGTCTTTTTTTTTTTTTTTTGAGAGACTGGCGAGAGCAATATGAAAGGAAACGACGACCTTTTCTTTTTTTTAATAGACAACTCTTACTTCTGGTGAATGAATCCGAAGCTCACAACTCATAACCACGAAACACGCAGCTTTTGCCCGTTGAACACCTGGTGTCGTTGCACACTTTTACGCGGCCCACGAGTGTCCAGCAACGGCGGCTTCTGGAAAGCAACCTGGGCGTTTGACTTCTTATTGCTCGAGGGGGTACGTGCAGGACTGTTGCTCGCCTTAAGTGCGGACAAGCGAGCGAGCGGTACCTGGAACTCGTAACGCGAGGCGCATACCGGCGGGAGCATGACGCACCGCGTATAGGCGGGGTTGGGCACCGAAACCGAAAGCACCTTCGGCGCGTCACCCACTACGAAGCCGGAAAGTTTCCACTCCCCGCCGGAAGAGTGACGGTGCCTGGATCCGCCGGAGGTGGCGCGGCTGGTGGGGCGCTGATCGCTTGCCGCGCGAACTTGGTTGTCTTCGCTGAAACTATACGCGTGGGCCGTTCAGAAACACGCATAACTGAGAGGAAAGCGTCAGTATTTCTGCAGCACAAAGGACAAAGGCTAAAGGGGGCACTGAAAAGCCAGGATCGCTCGCCGACAAGCAACTGACGTCTTCTCGATCGGAGCAAAGATATGTCTTTAAAAGACTGAAGGATATCCCCTTGCGCATGCTCAATAGTGTGACGCATGACCGCAGCCTAATCTGACAATAGTAATCCGCCAACAAAGTAACATGAAACCGATTAACTAAGCAGCCAATCGTCCATTAGAGCGACCGTCACTGTCCAGGAGCTCGTCGGGTAACTTGGTACGTGGTTCTGTTCAGTGGGATGCCAGTGAACGTGACAAGGAGACCAGAATATCCGAAAAGACGACGCAAACTTGAAGTTAGGGCGCTACAGTATACCTACAGGCCGTCAGGAACGTTTTTGTTTTGTTTTTAGGACGCGCGAGTCGCATGACATGTACGAATTTCTGCTACGCCAAAGGATGGCTCTTCTAACTCAATAGACGAATGCGCATGCGTCGCGAAGCCTACTACACACTGCAACTTGAAATGCGAGGCTATTTGTCAAGGCGTCGCTGGTAATGCGTTTTTTTTCTCTCTCTCTCAAATATCGTGTCACGTCAGCTTTTGCGGCGGACTGCAGGTAAAGCGTTGTATGTTACGTGCACACCACCGGCAGCGAGCGGCAGGTCGGACGTGAGCGGGCATACCGCAGTCGTGCCCGATTGCCTCGCGCTAACCGTATGCAGGACCTCGTAGGAGACCGCCCCATGTGACAGCCACATGCTTGACCCGCAGCAGGATGATGCCAGAACGTATGCAGCACAGGGCGATATCGTTTAATTTACGCTAGCTTGCAGCTCGTTTCGCTGGCCCGTCCCGCGTCTACGGTGAGACAAAAGAAGTTCGACCACGCAAAGAAAAAACAAAAGAGAATCGAGCGTATACTCACACTGCGACTCGCGATGACACCGAAGAGAACAGCAGAACAAGCCGGTCAGGTGGGAACAGGTGCTGATACGAAACACACACACACGCACACAGAAACACTCGCACGCGCGGGAGGGTGAACGAGAAGACTTACTGGTGCGGACCGAGCAAAAACACAAGGCGCAGTCAGCACGAACGAGAAGAGAACGAAACAAACGAAAAGAATAAGAAACGCACGGCAATCTTGCGTCCTCTCAAGACGCTGTCGACGGCTGAACGCGGTCCGGCTTGCAACGTTGCGAGTACAGACGAACAGCTACAAACATGACCCACAAAACGTGAAGAGAGCGGCGGTGCGGTGCGCGCGTACCAAGAGCGCTGGCGGCTAACTCGCGCTGGTCGGGCCGGCGTCGGAGCGAGCGGAAAAAAAAAAGGAAGGAAGCTGAGAGGAGGAAGAAGAAAGGAAGGAAAGGGGCAGAGAGAGAGAGTGGAATAACGGGACGGAAGACAAAAGGACAAAAGCCAGAGAGAGAGAGAGAGAGAGCGGGCAACCGGCCACGGGTGAAGGAAACCACTTTCACCGCGGGGCCATTTTGCGTGCAGGAGATTCGCAGTAATGCGAAAGTCGCCGGCCTTACGTCACTTTTTCAATCGGCGGAAGTTGAAAAGGCTTGGCCCAAGTCTCGGTAGGGCGAAACCCCCCCCACCCCCGACTGTCTTCTTCCTCATTCTCATCCGGTTGCCCTTACACACGCGCCCCTTTCTCAGTGGGGGGTAGGGGGGGGGGGCTCACCTGCCACACGGGCGAGCAGCGCTCCTCTCCGAGCTGGCCCGTGCCGTCACGATGTCCGTGGTAGGGAAACGTCGAGATGATTGGTCTTGCACGTCTTGTAGCGAAGCGCCAGCTGCTGTAAGTGAGCCGGTTTGCGCTGCGCAGGAGAACCACTGAAAGTGTTGAGTCCGGAGGTTTGAATACGAGACGACGCATTGCCGCAATTCCACCACTGACGCAGTCGGCTCCCTCCCGCGTTGAAATGAATGCTAGAGCGAAACAAGAATAACAAGCCGAACTAAGAGGTCACTCTTCCAAAACCCGTGTGTGTGTGTGTGTGTGTTTCTTTTTTCTGGCACTAGTAGATTTACTCCGTAGCAATTGAAAGTAAAGGCACTTTGTACCTTTTGAATTTGGCCCTCAAGTGGCTGCTGTGACATCATTACTGTAACGTCATCGCGTAATAATTTGATGTTGCTTGTTTAGGTCGTTTTTTGTAATAGGAAAGTGAACAAAAGTTGCCACGGAGGGTTATTTTTCTTTCTCGGATAAACTGCAGCCATAATTTTCGTCAGTCTTAGCCCTTTAGTAACAGCGAACAGGCCCTGCCAGATTTTGTCACGTGACGAGGAGAGGCGGCGAAAATTTTGAGGCGACGTCGCCATCAATTTGTCGCTTTCGTCACTCTTTCTTTTGCACGCCAAACTTTTGCCGACGGTGAACATGAACTATTAACTTAAACAACTTAAGCTTTGAACTTTGCTGTCATTTTCAAAGGTTGCTTAGGCTCCGACCTTCAGCACGTTCGCTGCCACCTGGCAAAGACAATGGGCAACGGCGGAATGCAGAATGACGATGGTGAACGCGTAGAGCATCTCATTTCAATGGAGATTAAGACAAACAGTATGCTGGTTCGTATGACCTATACTTGCGTGTTACCGTATCGTAATACAGCTATCTGCATCTCTTTGCTTTATCTCCCAAAGAGACTTATGCCCGTGACGATTCTGTCTCCATTAGTTCTCTGCGTTCTTTTCCGCCAGCACTCCAATCATCTCTTGCTAACATCCAACTCTTAACCAGTTAACGCGGCCACCACCCTTAAACCTCAGTGCTCATGGAAGTTGGACCTTCGTTAGCTACACACGACCACGCGCACGCTGTTAATCTCGTTCCACACAGACTTAACCGCTAAGTGGAACATCTTAGCAATGATGTTCCACGCACCCAATGGAACGAATGGGGAACAAATGCATTGGATTGCCTCCTGTTCCTTGGCTCGAGCTTCTCGCCAGTGATACAGTACAACACTCTCGGTATCTATCGTGACACCCATGTTTCGCTAACCGGAACATCATGGACGCGTTCCACATAGGTTCAGCCAACTAGCTGGAAGCTTAATTCGAAAGTTGTTGCACTTTCTCAAGAGAACTTGTTGTGGCAGTAGATTTAAGAATGAGTTCGCCGGCATCTGACGGTGAGGTACGTTGGAGTCGGCACTGGATTGTGTCACGTGCGGAAGCCCCCCGCCCCCTTTCCTCTACGTGTTGCCGGCGCCGAGATAGTCGTATCAGCGCGTCGGGACCCGGCAAGCGCGTCGGATGCGTTTGCCACGCGTGAGCGCGCTGAGTGCATAGTGTGTGCGCCACGCCGTGGGCCGATGACACAGATGCCTAATGATTGCTGTAACACACGCGGCTCCGGCCTCCGCCGACCCCGGCAAGCCGAGTGCGAGCGCGATCTGACGGTCGTCAGCGAAACGCGGTTTGCTCTCTCCGCATTTACACGATGCGCGCGGGAAGCTATTATACGGCGGGAGGGGTGCCAGGTGGTGGGTTCCGCGTGGCATTTTATGCGCGGGGTTTTACGTTTGAGCACGGCGAGATGGCGTCCTCGAGTGAGAGCAAGTTGCGGCAAGCGAGTTGTCGAGCGACGAACGTGAAAAGCGTCGCGCATTTGTCGCGCGCCTCTCGCGCGCGGCGCGCTCAATGTGGAAATCAACGGCAATCGTAAAAAGGAATCGTTCAGACTTGACGATGAGGCCCGGTCGGCTGTACCATAAACGTTGCCGAGGCAAGCAGCTGTTGTCCTGACGAAGCCAAACCCGAGTGAAAGAAATGACACAGAAGTAGACGATACCTAACTAAACTTTGGAGGTGCGAGGGCTTAGCCCCTCCCAGGTCGCTCCTGCCAGCTCCCTCAGAACAGACGTGGGAGGAGCTCCTCAGAACGCCGGATGAAAAACTGCAAAAAGCCTTCGTTGCCTGGGCCGAAAGGGTCCCTCCTCGTGAGGGGCCATCCTCGGACTCGGGCCTGCCACTGAGCAGAATCGCAATAAAGTTGTTACCACCACCACCAAACGGCAGGTCCGGTGCCTCCGGTCAGTTAGTTTTTCGTTTAGTCTACTTGTATGCAAGTTTTTCCAAGATGAACTGGTACGAACAAGCAAAACAACAAGCCTGGCTGCAGGAAGTCGCGATGTCTAAACGTTGGCGTTTGTCTATACCCATTGTCTAAGGTCTAATCTCTGTTGATTTTAAGTCTCCTTACTGGGAACGTCTCTCTAGTTTGGATTTCTACCCTATGGTAAGCTTTCTAAACTAGTTCCTTCAGATTCCTCTCCAGTGTTTATCTTTCTTTTGAAAACGGTTATTGGCAGTGAGTGTGCGAACTTGTGCGTTTTTCATTTGCTATCCTTCTTTCTTATTTTGGTTTCCTTTTGTTTCATTTTCATGTGCCAGCATATTAATGATCTGGCATGTGTGTAGGCTAATGCATCCCGCTAATTGTTAAGGTTTCTCTCTCTCGTTCTTGACCTTCGGTGGATATAGCCAGCAGTAGCTTGCTTAGCACAGATAGCCTCACGTTGTTTATGATTTTACGATTTTGTTCTATGTAATTTTCGTTCCTTGTCAGCGGTTTCACTGAAGATATCACTGGGATAGGCCACTTTGTTGTGGTGGATGGTAAAGATGTCATGACATAAGAATCGATCGGTGAAAGCAGTGCAAGCTGGGGCGAGTTGGTATGTGGTCGCACTGAGCAAGGGCCGAAATACCTTTCTCCAGATTTCGCCTAACTATAAAGCCCCTGACAGGTGACAACGTTGCTGACATTCATCGAAGACATCGTGTTTGGTACTTTGGCACGAATGCTCTCGCCCGCATACAAGTCGACACCCCCAGGGGGCGCTGGATTAGACATACCCAAATTTCTCCTTGTTTTGTGAAATGGCGCAGTGGCGGCGTTTCGGGCCAATCGGAGAGGTCGAAGAAGCCCCCTGAGCCAATCAGAGCTGACAAGATGGCGAATTTGATAACGCGGCATAATTTGACAATTTTGGAATAGAAGCTAGTGCACATGTCACGCTATAACTCACGAGAGTGATTGTATAACAGAAAGTGATCGACAGAGAGTACCGACCCGGTTTGGCTTAGCAAAATTGAATTTCCGTATTTCAAATATTAGTTCTGTTTCGTTTTAATCACTGCTTTTCCCGGCTTCCTCACTCGCTGCGCTTTCACTGACAATTCTAGATTTCTTTTATTGTGTGCAAGAAATCAAAATTGGTGAATGAATGAGCAGCTCGATCGGGACGTTCATTGCCGATGATACTAAAGTGACTTGGCAGCCACTGGAAAATATTTCATGTCCCGTCTCGGTCAGGTGTTGTATGACCTCTGTGATTGCGAATACCAACTGATCATGTCGACAGCGCCGTAACGCTGACAGGGAACACTGCTGTGCCGACTTCGAGCAGCAGAAGATCGACCATCTGTATGTTGGTTCTTCATAAATAAAGTCTAGTGCGATTGGAAGCGCTGTGACTTTTGCTGCCGTCGACGTCGTGAAGCGATACCTTTTAAACTTGATAGTGATGGCTTTTGCTAGCATGACGACAGCTGCGGTAGAGCTGTTCGGAAGGACGCAGCCGTTGGTGTATATGTGAGTGTAATTCCATTACTTCGCACATATTAGGAGTAAGTTAAGCTTTTTAAGAGCCGGCGATGACATATCTGTTCTTTTTCCGGACGCCAGGTATTGCTAGGTTGATCTTTGGCTGAATGAGACACCAAGAAGGAGTCGACGGTCTCGCAGCAAGTGTGAAGCAAGATGCTATATCCTCACGGCGCGCGGGTACCGTTCTGCAGAACCAGGCACGTGGTCTCGCCGCAGGTAAAGAGGCTAGATGATGCAAAGGAGTGCGAGAAAGGTACCTTACGTATACTTTGATGCTTAAACTGTAATGGGGGTCTTGATGAAGTGGTTCCTGGAGTTGCAACAGTTGCCGCCGTTATCACAGTTTGAGGAAGGCCTAGACAAATCGAATCTCGAGCGCCTGGGCCTGAGAACTTTTTATAGTACGTAAGAATGTTTTACTTGCGTTAGTCAATGCTGGCAAGCTGTACTGCAAGAATCCGAGGAAAAGTACCCTATATAGTTGCATCATAGCGCTTGTGTATATTCCCCAGGTCTTTCCGGCGAAGAACTTCAGAAGGTGACAGATGCCTGTCAACCGCGTTTTCGTGTGCAACACATGGGCGCTCCGGAAGATGTCTCAGTCAATTGTGACTGCCAAAAATTTGCATAACCGTACAGATGATAACATCTGCCCATTGATTAATGCACTGTAGTTTGTCATGGGCGTACGCGTAAAATGCCACAAGTGCACATTTATTCGCGACCAAATCTCCAGGCCTTGATTGAGTACGTAGTAGAGTACGTAGTGTACGATTGAGTACTTTGTTCTTTTTTTTAGCCTCCCGCGCACTTGTAAGCATGCCACTCCGGACGCCCAAAGCCATATGCCGTCTGTGCGTAGATCGATAATTTAATTGTGCGTGGAAGGTGATCAAGGAGACCGATAAGCGTGAGAATAAACAACGCCGGGCTCAGTACGACCCCCTTGGGAGGGCGCCACAGTTGGTGCAATGTAAAGAAGTGCGCCCGTCCTCGGTGCTCACGAAGAAATATCCCAAGAAAAAAAATCCCGCCAAATATTCTCCTACCACCGGCATGGCGCGCGCATTAGCGCGCTCCGGCACGCGTAATTGGCGTGGTTGCTCAATAGAACAACGTGAGAGCATGCGGCTACGCATGCCGTTCATCGTGGACCGAGTCTCTCGGGCGCGCGAATTGTTTCAGCGCGAACAACGAGAATCGGTTGCATCACCAAACGGCCCTGGAAGGCGCCGCACCGCCCTAAACGCCGGCGCCGTCCACGAGGCTATTGTACCTCGCGCTTTCGGGTTCGGTACGCACGAAGCGAAACATTAGAGGTATGCAATAAAAGTTTCAAGAGCGAACTCTGACGCGTTGAGCATGACGGCTCGGCCAGCGTGGGACTTTTGATGGGTATGGCACATGGATTTTCCTAAGCTTCGTGCCCGTGGCTGGAAACGGCTTTGCAATCGACTTCGTCAATATAATAATTTTTTTTTCGCGAAATTATTGAGTTATAAATGCAGCGATTCGAAATTATCATGCGCGCGATCCGTGGCAGCCATGATGGCTTAGTGGCTATAACGTCGCGCTGCTCTACCGCGAGGTCGTAGGTTCGGTTGCCGGCCACGGCGGCCCCATTTCGTGAAGGGTGAAATTCAAAAGCCCTCGCGTACTTAGGGCTTGGGCGCAGGTCGAAAAAAACCCCCAAAGTGGTCAAAATTACTCTGGATTCTCCTCACTACGGCGTGCCTCGTAATCAAACCGCAGTTTCGGCACTTAAGTCCCAGAATATTTTTTTCCAGAGCCTTATATTACCTTGCTATGAAAAAAAAAACATGATTGTTTGGTAATTTAGAGTAATCAGGCTTAATAAATGAAGCCATGGTGCCAACACCCTCAAAGCCCTCCGACATCCTCAACAGGTAATGTTATGCAGAGGCTTACTGTCTGTGCCCTCCCCCTTACCCTGCCCCCCCCCCCCCAAAAAAAAAGAAATAAAAAAACATGAGTGCTCGGACATTTAGAGAAGATAGATCGTAACAAATAACGCCGCAGGAACGATCGAAGGCAGAGGTTCGAATATTAGAAGAGTGCATCTACTCTCTATTATTGCCTAATGGTAACGGAACGATCCTAGCGCCAGAGTATACCCCCCAATATGGTAATTTCGCTGATTATGCCTAGCCCACGTTCCGTGCGCGCCGACTGTTCAAGCATTAAAAGAAAACGAGCACGATTACATCACACCGGCCCCGCGCAAGCGTCGCGCCACCTTAAGACTGGCGACAAGGAGGCAGAAGTCCTCGCGTTTTCGTGTTCGGCATGCAAACGAAGGTCGAGCAATGACGCTCGAAAGGGAAGAGCCACGGCAGCGGCGGGAAAGCACAGAAGCGCCAACGCCCGCTGGGCGAGGCGACCCAGATGCAGTTGCCGTGTCGCTAAGCCGCTTCGCGCGGCGAAAGATACACCGCGGCGCTCCCTTCGTAACTTCCTACGATGTCGTGTGGGTGTGAAGAGCCCGGCTCTACGTGGTCGATTACGCGGGGCCGCCACGGTTGGTCGCTTTCGCGTGTTCCGGAGCGATCTCAAATCCCGCTCCACGTCCGGCTGCATCGAAATGGCCAGTTCTTAATGGATATAGCTTGGAGATTTAGCGATTATGCCGAGAAAAGCAGTACTTGACGGGTGAATTACTCTTTCAAAGCCTCTCCCATTCGCTGGATGGAAAGATAATTATATTTAAGAGCGAGAAAGAGGCTGTATACTCTTCTCCCTGTTCTTTAATTTGTTTTTCTTCATTCTTTTATTCTTTGCATAGAGTAGACGAGGGCAGGCAAAAGAACAGCCCCAAATTGTACTGAAAGACCTCAAGCACCCTGGACTATATAGTCTTGACAACGAAATGGGGATAGATCACATCCTGCTGCAACCGTTTTAATCGTAGATATACAGCGTTGCAATGTCACGTGCCAGCATCGGAAGTACCATTATAATTCAGCTATCAAGCAATGTGTCATGTGAGGCGATCAATGAAATCAGTAACGAGTCTCCCAGCGCACGGCGCTGAAACTATATATAAACTCGATTCAAGTTACGACGAGAACTAGAGAAAATATTTGGCGCTGAACTCTGTAGGGGTACGTGAATGTGACGTCACGAAAGTATAAATATTTTATCGCATATGTTACGTTCTGACCTACACACAAAAAAAAAGAAAAGAAAGAAAATAAATGTTTTAAAATCTTCCTATGCTGGGTATTTTGTGTCATTATACAGTGCAAGAAAATCTGTCTGGCGATAAACGTGTATACATGGTGCCCAGCAGATGGTCTCAAAATTTGCAGCGTCAGGCAAGTGCGCAACTTCTTAAACCGAAGTTGTTTCTTGCGAAACGTTCTAAGCTTTGCTGACCAGGACTGCCTGCGGCTGCCGTCGCGTTGTATAGCTCACGCACAGGAAAGCACACGTGACAAGTCTACTTCCCTGTAAGGCCCCAGTATCGCCCATAATGATAAGCTGAGAACCGGCTCTGTTGTCTGCGGAGTTAAGCAACGATACAACTGACAACACCTAACTATCCTCTCTGGAACAAGTACACGCCTCCGTGTGCACAATTCCTTCATTAAAACGTAACTTTCTGGGAAATCCGTCTGGAAGGTTGGAGCGTCTGCCCTGCGGGTATCTTGCCGAGTAACGCGGCCTGATCTGGGGGACAGTGTAGTTTGCAGCATCCTTGGTCACGTGGGTGTGGCGTTGCGGGAGACTTCCGCCTCTTGCCGCCTTGCCAGGCAGGCACGTGTTCGCTGTGCTGCTAAACGCGGTGCATAACAGCAATAGATACATGAGCACTACGAAGCCAGACGATGCTAAACTTCTGCCATGGGAAGATGAGCGCGAACAGTTTATTTCCTTTACCTAAGTGTGCAATAACATTGTACGCGTCATGCGCCCCCGGCTGAGCATTTACGTGGAAACGTTTCTTGAAAGCTCCGCTTAACGTTGGTTTCCAACCAGCGCGTTGCATCTTCCATAATTTCATTAATAAATCTCAACTTCATGTTTTTAATTACTATCTACTAACGCCCCGAAACGAACTCGACATCTATTAGGAACTCTGCATGCGGAGGCCATCGGAATGATTCAGGGCAGACAGGGTTCTTCTAGCGCGCACCCTAGGTAGACATAAATTAAGATTTACTTTCTTCGTACTGCTTTTTTTTTCTCTTTTTGCATTTCGGCTGAACATAAATGCAGCCGGCATGAACGGGAGTCAAACCTTTCAACTCGTGCTCTGCGCCAAAATTCCATGGCCACTCGGCTACCACAGCAGATCCGCGTAATCGAAATGCATTGATCTGGGGGCCATTCTCTTGATCGATCACTGTTTTAAAACAACGCACATTTTGACGACCAAAGACATTCTCTGCCTGCCGCTTTTTGAGTGTACGACAGACCACTCCCGCAACTAAATGTATTGGAAGCCTGTAGGCTATGTTGTGTACAATGCGATTTCTTTCATTTTGCATTCTTCATTTTTTTTTATTGTCCGTCGGGCTGAGAGGCCGATCCTTGCCGAAACAGTGCCGCGATCGGCGTCCTACTTAGTGATAAAGGGCAAAGATAATAATAATAAAAAACGGAAAAGTATTGTTAAGAAATATGGTCGATGGCGTCGGGTATCAGTTTCTCCTCTGATAGCCATGCCAGTGCGCTTCTGTGGCTGTTTAGGAAGACTTGAGCGCGCGGCCAACTTTGAGTGGGCAGTAAGCACCGCGGATAGTTTGCGCGCAATTCTGACCCTACACTGCCTAACTTCTCTCTGTCTCCTTTTCACCCCCTTTTCATCCTAGCTCCCCCTCTCCTTGCTCAGAACATGCTAGCAAAGGAAAGGCTAGAAATGTTGTCATGTCATTGCAATGAAGTGACAAAAAAAGGAGAGCGTCCCACCACATAACACTAAATGTCAAAGTCATCAAAATGCTACCGTTTGTTAAAAAACTCTGTTGCACAAATACCAGTATATCCGAGCGATGAATGAGGCCATTCACCTCCAAAAAAAAAAAAAAAACCGGACTAAGCTTTCCTGTTATCGCTTCTCTTCGAATATAGAAATAGGACCAGGGGGAGAGCAGTTTATTTACTCATAGACAAGGGCCCACTTGAGGTGTCAAGACGATCACGAAATTTACTCTGACGTAGGCCGAATTGTGGGGAGTCGATTAGCTTGTTTTCTACAGAGCTGAATATGGAAACAGGCCGTCTTCATACCGGGTAAATTGTTATAGGTGCTTAGCTTGTTCTATTGGGAGCAGTACGGTGCGCGATCTTACAACGTCGAAGTGACGTTGTAAAACGAAATAATTTTATAGGTCCCAAGCGCTTTTTTACAAATGCCCATGGTGGCATGTCACTTCCAGTAGGGAATGAGTGGCTTAGTTAACAAGCAGTATTGTGCGACGCGACAGCGAGGCCTCGTTCAGACAAAAGTATTTTTGTGCAAAACAGTATATAATGGTACGTGGTTCTAAGCAAAACAAAAGAAAGAAAATGCAGCCGGCCTTTCTTGAAAGTCGTAAGGTCTCCTAAACGCTGACAGTGCATTCGATAACAATCAACCGGGGGGCACGTGCCATTTAGCAGCAGTTTTGCTGCTTCCCACGCTACCCAGGTTAGAGACCTACGCATCGGTTTCGCAAAACCGCCGTCTTTACCCGAAGGCTGTGGCTAAATATATGCTGCCTGCATCGTCTGAAATGCTCGAGGAGTGAGACAGATCCGGCTGTAGCTTTTTTTTTCTTTTGTAAGTGCGCGAGACGTTCCTGGTTAATTCAAGGCGCGACCTTGACGTCAGCAAAAAAAAAAAAAAAAAAAGAAAAGAAAGAAAGCCCCACGTTGCATGTTTTCCCTGAAATGCACCAGAGCCATGAGACGGGAACAACGACGTATGTATACACACCCCCTTTCGCGTTCGAAAAAAAAAAAAAACATATCCGCCGCAAGCATCCGGCAGTCTGTTACTTTATTTCACTTTTGTCGCATGCAGTACGAGCGTTCGGATATTATTTACCTCGAGATGATGGGGTTGTACGTGTGCATTTTATTTGAGTTAGCTCTGGGCTGATAATTGAAGCGACCGTGTCACTCGAGCGGGTTATCATCCGTTATACCGTACTCAAGTTGACATGGTTTTCTTTTTTTGATACCGTGATAACACGTGGATAAGGCGGTATCTTCGAATGGCCGATTCGGAACACTCTGCCCGCACTAAACAATCGCGTAAGGCTGCATTGATGGTGTGTTCCGAGGTGAAGCCTGCTGCAAAGGATGATAATCAGCCGCTTTTAATTTAAACCTGAGCCAGGTACTGCTGGTAGTAGCGCGTTTAGTAAAGCGAGCTAGGACAAAACTTCAAACAAACGTTCGCATCTTTTAGACACTGGTTATTTATTATGAAGGCTTAACAATTTCGTCCGCGTTAGTGCCTTAATAAAGCTTATAGTGACTATCTCTTCTTTTAGCCTTGTAGCGCAGCTCAGAAAGAGCAAAAAAGAAAGGAGGTAGGGGTAGCGCTCAGTAAGGGGGCAGCGCTCACTATGTTTTCCGTTCCCTTTCATTGCTCCTACCTCTTTCCTTTTTTGCTCTTTCTGAGCTGCGCTACAAGCCTAAAAAAAGTCATGACATACCAACTCGCCCAAACTGCCCCCTCATACGACCGTTAAAGCACTACTGGATCCCTCTCGAGCAGCCTTTCAATGATGCCATGAAACTGAATACCCATAGCCTCAGAGATGTGCTTATTTTGAACAGTCGTTGAACAATATGCGGTGAAGGTCACCGGCGACCCCGCATTGACACGTTGGTTGCCTACGAACTATTTGGCTCAGCCCTACAGTTGCATTCGGCCAAAACTATTACGCAAGTTGCGAATGTGCTGTGGTGAATCGAGATTAAAAGCACGCATGGCGAGTACGCACGGTGTCACGCCTAACATTAGACAAAATGCTTAAAGAAAAACAAAAGACTGGTACAGTATATGTTCGTGAGACCTAGAAACTGGTCATCAGTTCTCTTCCTTCACATGGATAATTGCTGTCTACTGCTTACTTGCGCAATGAAAACGACATAATTTCATGTTCTAGGACGAAATAACAGCTTTCTCATAGGAAGACAAACCTTACAACAATATATAAAAATTGTTAATTTTTTTCTGATTACCTAGGTAATATCAGTGCAGAAAAAGTACTCTGGTTTAAGAAAATGTACAAAAATGGTGACCGTATGACGAAGAATCGTATATATTACCAGTTTTTATCGTATATATTACCAGACTAACATTGGATGGCATAACCCGAGTAGTGAACTTGGTGCTTACTTGTAACATCGGCTCTATGTACTGATATAACCGGAAGTAAATACCAAAAATTCCCACACGCTGTACACCTACCTCACCAGTAACGGGACTAGACTTGAATTTGTTGCGCCATCATTCCCCAACTGTTCACGATAAATGTTTCATGATGTTTAGCCTTACGCGAGTCCAATACAACGGAGTTCAATTCATCTTCTGTGCTGGGTTTGCTCCAGTGGATTCGGCTCGTCATGACGCAGCAGGTAGGGTGATGGGAGACTGTTATACAGTTCATGCTCATTGCCATCTATTGTTGTGTTCATATATGACAGAGGCTTCGTATAATAGCAAGTACTACTGCAGGCTAAAAGAAAAATGTGATAAAATTTGGCAGTGCTAGGAAGCCGTTTAAGAGGCACCTATCCAGGACTGAGCCAGCTGTTGCCGTGCCACCCGCCCATTCGTGAAAATGGAAATAGAAAGCCCGCATTGATTTCAAGTGAGTGTAGTGCTGAAGCACATATAATACACGCAATCGAGTTCAATGCGACTAATGGTACAGCTAGTTGGTGTACATCAACACTTCTGATTGAAATAAACACATCTACAGTATTCGTCACTAACAAACGACTTCGTTATCTGCCCCCCTCCCCACTCCTCACTCCCCCCACTATTTTTCACGACGGTATTCTTGGTGTACTATATGCAGACGCCGCGGCACCTATGTGACTATAGCGGTCTACGGCCAAAGCAGGAGGTCGCGGGTTGGATACCCGGTCACGGCAGGCGCCTTTCGATGGGGGCGAAATGGAGCGAATTCTCGTGTACTTAGATTTAAGTGCATCCTAAACAGACCCAGCTAGCTCAAATTAA
The DNA here is from genome assembly GCF_050947875.1 of Dermacentor variabilis. Taxonomy (NCBI): domain Eukaryota; kingdom Metazoa; phylum Arthropoda; class Arachnida; order Ixodida; family Ixodidae; genus Dermacentor; species Dermacentor variabilis. The sequence continues at coordinate 104,176,010 of NC_134574.1, forward strand.
CTCCCCCACTATATATATATATACGGCCTCTCTCATAGTACTAGTGTTGCTTCGAGTCGTTAAAATCAATCAATCAATCAATCAATCAATCAATCCTAACTGATATCTAAGGGTGTTTCGTTTCTATAGGTTGATTCATTCGCAACGCCGTTTGCGTCTCAGAATCTTGCTCCAAAGCCCGTTCTGTTTACATGGATGCAGTGCCTAGGCTACTGCGTGTTGAACAAAGCCAAGGAATGTTGGTTAGGATTTTTTCATTGTTATTCAACTGTAAGATCTTTCATTCTTTAGATATGTTGTAGGGATCATTGGGGCACAAGTCACAAATCTCTTCTTTCGCATGGGATTTTTCACCGTGAGTCGGACGCCTTCGCTAGTACCATGCCAAGCATCGAGATTGACAGAAATTTTCTCCTATACGAACAATTCTAGCGTAAGAAGTGTCTGTGAATGCGGGCCTTAATGCCAGTTATTGAAGGTCATTCTTTCCCAGGAATTGCTCGTTAGTGCCGAACTTTGCGGCTGACTTTCGCATGGCACTCTCACAACAATCATTGGTTCTGTGCTTTGCCGTAGACATTACGAGGACACGCTCTCAAGCAATCGTTTCTTCCTGTACATGAACATTTGCTTCCTGCCTTCGTCTGGCCCCAGACGACGCAGCTCGGCGTCAGAACCGCCATCTGTGCTACCGACGCCGTCCTCCACTTCGAAAACAAGCGTCTGTCAACAGAGTCTTTCTCGCCTACGCCTGGCATTTCCCTCGCTGGCATAACGAGACGACATGAACAGGGCGCGCATCGCGTCGCCTTATGGTAAATGATTCCTCGTGAACGCCATTACGGCCACGCAATTCACCCTCGCAAACACCGTGCTAGGGAACGTCTGCTCCATGGCCACGGTCGCTCTGCCCTTGAAGACGAGACACAACGCGGAAGGAATGCATGTAGAGGACAGGCACGGTGCGTCGTTGCTATTTGCTTGGCTGTTATGCGCTGGTTTTTATACGCTTATAGCCTGCTATTCTCTTGTTGCAGCAAGTGCGCCACCGCCCTGTACTGTCAGGATGTGTGGCGTCGCTGCGGAGTCTGCACATCCCACACGTGAGACTGCGCCGTCGTCTGCTCGTCCTTCGGTCGTACGCCGAACGCTGTTTACATCAGCCGGGTCGATATTCGAGACGGTGCGAGCATAAAGAACCGAAAGCACGTTGTCCGGGCGATGCGTTGGGCTTCACAAACTCGCCTTGCAAGGTGCATTGCGTAACGTCGAAGAAGCGGCACCATGAGGCACAGAAAAAGAAAACTGAAGAAGAAAGCAGCACCACGAGGCACAGAAATAAAGCAGAAAGAAAAGAAAAGCGGAAGAAAACACAACGGTGCCAGCTCCACCTCCCGAGAGATGGTTTCGTAGAACATATTACTAGAGAGAGCTCTGACGCTGGTGTACACGGGAAATGCAAGTACGGTATAGTTCAGCCAGCGCGGGAACTTTCATGTCGCATATTCAAGTGGTGCCTCGAGAGCGCTGTGGCCATTCTACGAACATGGCGAAAACGAGAGTTAAAGCTTCATTCCCAGAAAAACCGCTTATGGAAGTGACGATCTTGCTTCGTTATCATCAGGTGGAGTCCGCTTATGTGCTAGCCTTGACGCATAGCTGCTCTAACGCGTGTCCTTGGTAGAGCTACCAGAGTGCTCTGAAACTACAGCCCGAATGTGCCGCTAGCTTACTCGTCTTTTCTCGCTTTCCTCAGCGCACGGTATGTATACTGACGATGACTCAGTACATAAAAGGTTCTGGTGCCGAACTCGAGGTCGGGGATTTTGTTCACAGCCACCGTGGTGTCATTTTTTTATGGAGGATACATGCCAGAGCTCTTACGTAGTTAAATTCGGTTCCGTGCTAAAGAACACCAGGTGTGGTCGACATTAATCCGGATCTTTCCACTGTGGCGTCACTGTTAACCCAATTGTGACTGTGAGTCATTAAAGGGCCAAAAAAAAAAAACAGAGAAACAAAATTAGTCGAACTGTTGCGGTGAATTAGCCCTTCTGCTATACTAAAGAAACCGCTCTTACAGTGAGAAACACCTTGGCAAGCCAGACAAGGCGCAAAATCTAAAGGCTATTGGCGGCGATGCCATTTGGAAGTTTCGGCACCAGCTCATCGTGAAGTGATGGAATTGTGACGCGTCTGCTATAGGGGCTAGGAAAATCTCTCTCTCTCTCTCTCTCTCTCTAAGGGAAAGGGAAACATTGGACTACACTGCAGTATGAAAGCACCAATGCCCGAACTTAAAGCAAGTGTCGCGAACATTTCGTGAGTTACAACGGTTGAAATACGAATAAAAGACTGAAACCTGTGGACGTTACACTGACGGACGGGAGATAGGAGTTTCTCCGCGAACGTTAAAACATGAAACATTGACCATTTTCTCTAATTATCGCGTGATTGCTGCTAAATTAATGTACATGATGTTTTGAAAAAAAAATGAGTATTTTATCGGTTTAAGTGATTTAGTATTTATGATCAGTGTCCCTTTAAAGCACGTGAATAAATTTATGAATCAGTGAATAAAGGAATAAGTGAATGAACGAATGAATGAATGAATGAATTAATGAATGAACTAATATTCTCGGCAAAGCGTAAAGCCTACATTCTCGATATTCCAAACATGCAGCTGATCAATCCGCATTGCGTTATCATTGATCTCTAGCGTTTCCTTCATAGTCTGCACTGCAATATATCGGAACAAGAATGCGAGCAAGGTTTACAACGACCTAATTGGGTCTGACGGCCGCCGGCTGGAGATGAGAAAGGGTGCGGTAAATTTCCAGCGAAGCGAATTCGCCGCCTCCCAAGCAAACGGATAAGGCGATACCGAAGCGAGCGAATTTGCGCGTGGCCTACAGCTATCGAAGGCGACTAGCTGTTGACATGAGTCATCGCGCGTCCCCGTCCTGCGGTGGGGGATTTTTCCGCCGGTGCGAAGTGGTCGTGTCGCGGAAATTTCTCAAAGCACCTGCAACTGAGCACCGGAAGGTGGAAAAACGCACACTTCGTACGTCATCACTCGTGCTACGTGCGTTGTGGTGGAGCCCCTCTCGCCCTCTTCGACGAGCGTGGAACTGTGTGCTCGTCGCCGCCGCCACGACACCGCTGCCTCGTACGAGATTCAAATGATAAAAAACTGGCACTGATGCTGTTTGTTAGGCATGCCACGCTCTGCAGTGGAGGGCGTTCAATTGCGCCTGGAAGTGACCAAACACGCAGATGTCTCATAACGTTTGGGAAAACGATGCGTTTGCAGCCCCTGCAATGGAAGTCTAAATACGGAGGTAGGACGAAGGAAATATCGCATGGTTCACTTCGATTTCTTTAATGTTCCTCCGATATATATGCGTCATCTGCGAAGCTCGCACAATATGTGACAATATGTCGCATTATTTCCTACTGAAATGATCAAAATCAGCGATTCACTTATTGTCTGCAACAAAATTTTCAGCAAACATTGCACAACGTAGCCCGGCAACATAGCCGCAACAAATATTTTACTTTTTAAGTGTTGGTCAGAATGGATGGCTGCCCATCCACATTAAACCAGCAGTGCAAATAATTGGCTCAGTTACGCACTTGTAATGCGGCATTCAGCAAACGCGAGAGCGAAGGTAATAGTAACAGCGAAGTGCTATCAGGATAAATTGCAACGCGAGCAGGAACAACGAAAAGCTGATGAAAACATCTGTTACAATCAACAACATTGGAATGCGACGTTCGTGTTGTTTTAGAGCGTATAGTACTCCGTTTCAGACATCAGATGCAACGCTGTGGAAGCTACGCAAGAAGTCCTGTGACGGAAATGTATCACTCCGCGCGTTGCGTGCATGCAGCGCTGCGTGCCAAAGGCGTATGCTCGCGCGAGCGTACACGCGATGCTGCCGCGACCGGCTGCCAACAACAACAAACAAACAAGAAAGACCAAAAGGAAACGCACTGAAAAACAAATTGATCTAAAACAATGCCTTAAATAACCATATACCACAGTTTGTTTCGAAGGATTAAAACGTTTTCCATTTAATATTGAGCCTATATAAAGAACAGTTTCGTACAGTTACGATCGAGAACGTCAAACTATTTCCAAGTGCGGGCGTGGCCACTGCAAGAAGTATCTGTGGCTTCCAAAGCGTTGCACTTGATGTCTGAAACGGAGTGTAGCTGCAACGCTCATGCCGCTGCTCGCGCTTTCCTCGTCGTCTTCTTCCACAGCTGGCTCCGATGCCGCTCATCATGCCAGCGTTCCCATACTGCCTTTTACTGCCTTTTCCTCTGCGAAGGTACTGATGGCACTCGACCACTGCAAGTCGGTGCGGCGATTTCCATCTGAAATTCTTTGCCTAAATATATCGCGAAATGAAAACACATATGCAGCTGCACTAAAATTTCGCATTAGCGAGTATCGTAATCGGCGGACACATTTTTCTGCAACCTGTTTCTAACCGTGATGTTTCTCACGAATCTACGATTTAAGCTTAAGATTCGGTCATGGCTAAAAACGCAGCAAGATTCGAAAATCGAGGGCGTCTTGCAGTAGGTTGTGACTTGCTTGGGATTGAATTTGTGCCGATCCTGCAGTGATTCATTATTACTAGTTTTTTCGCATTAGTTACTGTGGCCGGCAAAGAAGATAACGTTATTTCACGGCATGAGCAGATATTTCGTCTCCCTCCCCCAATCCTTGAATTCTTTCACATCTTTCGAATTCCTGAAAAGAAGCATTATATGCGCCTCTTTTCACAATGTTCCCACACCAGAAAATATAAATCATTGTTCTCCATTCTACAGTGGACATCTTTGTTATGGGTTAGGACACCAATACTGCCGAGGCGATAACAACGTGGGACACTATTTGAAATGTTCAGTAATATATTTATTTTGACATATTTCAGCGTGACAAGTAGCACAAAAAATTTGCAAAGAATAAAGTAATGAAACCCTTTTCCTAATACTAAAACCATTCTGCTGCTACAAATACACCCTAACCTGGACACGCAAACACTCATTATCCTTGTCTTCGACCTGTTTCTCTTAGACTTTGAGCTTATAGTACGTCGAATATTTTAGTACGTCGCATATTTTTATTACTGGAAGTACACAAGAAAGATCGACAGAAGGCATATCGTATACGTCCGTGCAGTGTTGCTATTACTCCGCACTGCACGCAGAGAAAAGGAGAGCTGCTTTTAAGGTACCTTCGCCTCCAAAACAAGCTCGCACCTGCCATTGTTGAAGTACAGCGGCAGGGACTACCGCGATATGGTGATTAACCTGCCAGAATGCAAGCTTGTCCCTCTGTCGTGGCGCAGAATGCAATGTCGACATAGCTGACCCAGCACTCGAAGTGCACCTTCAGCGGAAGATGTCGCGAGAAGTAACCTTCCACGACCGCGCGTCTCTCGCAGTGACCCCGATGACCTCGCATCAAGGGCGCACGACCGTCATCACAATTCGCTGTTCCCTTACTTCCGGGTGTCTTGTTTTTCCTGAATTCCATGTTACAGGAGATGGAGACAAGTGTTTGGTTGAATCGGATTCTAGCGTTTTACGTGCCAAAAGCACGATCTCATTTTGAGGCACGCCTTAGTGGGGGTCTGCGCGTTAGTTTTAATCACCCGGGGTTCTTTAGCGTGCATCCAACGCAGGGTACACTGGCGCTTATGCATGTCGCCTCCTTCTAAATGGGGCCGCCACGGCCGCGATTTGATCCCGCGTACTCGTCCTTAGCACCGTTGCGCCACAGTCACTAAGCAACCACGGTGGGTGAAGGGCAGATACGCAGGCGAAGATATGAATAAAGATGTCTGTACGACCACTATTGGAAGGTTCAAATTGTGCAACAAGGAAGCAAGCAAGTGTACAAGTGCGCAAGGAAAAGCAAACACAGCCTACCTTATTCGATTTCTTCCTTATAATCTTAACTGTAATATCTACCTCCGTTATGCTATCTAAGCCGTACACTGGATTCTTGAGTATCGTTGTTACGCCTTCTATTTTTCGTTGCATCGCTCGCTGCACATTTCTTCGAGCGCTCTAACGTTCATTTATCATCGTAATGTTAGTTACATATGTTAATATTGATGGAACGCATTATTTACTTTTCTTTTCAGGATGTCGGTAAGTTGCCGTTAGTAATTTGAAACTTCAAGCCATATACGCACTACAATCCTTGCCTGGCTTGGTCTCCCACGTTTTATAGTCAAGAAGTCACACCCCGAATCTCACGACCGGCGTCCGCATGATCCCTTTTTGTATCTAAAATGGTGTTGTGGACCATGCATCATAAGAGATAGAAACTTTCTCTTTTTTTGTTCTTTTTTTGTTCCCTCCAATGTTGCATAATCAGTGTGTACGCTTCATATCAGATGGCTACGGTTCTCGTGACGTCGCATGACAGACGGGTGAAGGGGGGGGGGGTGGTTCAAAAAGTTTTTGACCAATCGCGGAAGGCTGATTGCAGAATTGGAATAGAAAAGTTTGGAATAGCTTTACGTTATAGCGCCCCAGTATAAAGTTTTCCCGACCTCTCATCTCACTACCCTTTTTGACTTTTTCTCACTACAACATAGGCCATGGAGAGATCTCATCGAGACGAACTAATGAGAAAAAAATAGGAGTCATGCATTCGCCTTGACTTTTTGTTTATCAGTGGCTGTGCATAGGTCGGCAAAGGCACTGATGAGTGGACTCACTTCGAGTGAAACCGATCCTTGAGTCTCGGTCCAAGTGAGCCTGGCTTAGTAGAATTCTAACGAGTCTGTTTCTCACTGAAACCCGCTGAGTACAATTTTGGTAAGTTGACTTCTAGTTAGCCCTAAGAAAGAATATATTTTGTAAGTTAATCTCTGAGCGCGTTCCGCTTATATTGCCGACTTGGCAAGAAACATTGAGACTGTAGTAGTATTGAAAGTTGGGTGAGGGGGCCTTCACGTCGACTCTCGAGCTATTCCGAAAATAAACAGTGCAAAGCGCACTGCGCTGATTCTTGTTTCCGAACTTAAACTCAACCCCATGCCCTCCTTCAAGCCTCATATCCTTATCTTACTCAAGCTTAATGAATCGAGCGTACCCCACTCGTCAGTACAAAGATTTAGATTAATCTGGCATCACGCAGGTTACGCTTCGAACTAACTGTCACGAACTCGAAAAAATAAGGAATGACATATGTGATACAGAGCACGAACCCCAGAGTCCCCGACCAGGAAAAGCTACAATTCACATGGTCTCACTAAGCTGGGCTGGTGTGACACGCTAAAGCACTATGCTCGCTATGCATTCTGGGACACCTGTCTGCGTACGAGTATGTCATTAAAGCGGTCTTTCGTCTAATTTTACGCCAGTAGTAAGACATAGATCCGCCCTGTCGGGCCTTCGGCAACCACAAGAATGCCTCACGAGTTTGGGGATTGCGAAGGCTGATTATTCATGGGTGGACCTACAAGTGATGCCGCTTTTGTTATTGAACGAATTATATGTGAAGAGGATGTTAAATCTACACCGATGAATCAGTCTCCCCCCACTTAGCCTCCTCCAATCAATCTCCTTCCAGGTTCCTGCCGTAGTCATACCACCCAAACTTGTCAGAATCAAATCAAGTTATCATGTGTCACGCCTTCTACAGTACCAACACTTGGCGCTTACTTGCTGCTGTCAATTACATCCTGCAAGCTCAGTCTACATTCTGGGTTGTCATTCGGGATTGGAAGGCGCCCCTTTAGAGTTTACAATAAGCCCTACCACGCAGGACGCGTGGGTAGATAACAGAGATTAGGGAAATTCTTCATGAAGCTTCGTTTAAAGGATGCGCCATATTTCAATGGCTGCCTGATGACTGTGGCATCATAGGTAACGACCTTGCTGATGATGCTACCCGATTTGCGCAAACCTACTTATCCATGATTGAAATGGCATGGCACACACCCATATCCGACTCATGCAGCTGTGAAAATGCAGTAGAACGCACATTGTTTTTGTGCACGTTATACCACCAAGCGCAATATTTTTTTGTACTCTGTTGAGCGAGCTGGACTGTGGGAAACTTATAGAGGGAAATATTTCTTTAGAAAAAGGCCTCATCTGTCCCATGCTGACAAAGTAACGTGGTCATCGCTACAATTTCTGAAATAGACTGGCTTCCCTGAGTGATCGTAGGTGAGTTGGGTAGCCTCACGCGTGCGCAGTGCTGTTGATTCCATTCCTTACCGCCTCCCTCAATGAATTTTTTTCTCTCTTTGAAGTCTGTAGGGTAGCAAACTGGACGCATGCGTGGTTGATCTCTCTGCCTTTCGATCTTTCCTTCCTCCTTCCCCTCCTCTGCCTGCTCCATAGGCCTTCTAATTTCCACACATCTAGACGTCGTCAAAGCGACGTGGCCCTACGCTGACATGCGAGGTGAATTTCCCATTTTTCTATAAAGCCTACGTATCCATGATAATTTTCTGCATAGTTGACTCATCTTGTTTCTGCTTACTTTTTTTTTGCATGTGAAGTTCACTGTTTTAAGTATAGCCTGCGTTCCAATGGCACAGAAGAACACAGATGTGTCTTTACGCATTTGCTTTTAGCCCCAGTTTCTCGACAAAAACCGCTAAAGCCTAATATCCTTCAGCTCAGGAGGAGACATGATTGTTTTTTGTATTGTTGCAAGTGTTTAAGTGCCAAGCATTTTGTACTGCTGCGAAGGGCGCCATGTGAGTGTTTTTGTTTATGAACTCTACGTAGTGAACAAAAAGGGTAAGTTGTTTTTCATTTTTGGTCTTACAAAGCAGTAGAACCCTAATATAAGTAAACAAATTAGAAGGTGAATACAGAAGTGTGTTTTCATGAGAGACGTGGATATTTTAACGAATAAAAAGTTGCCCTGTTTCTCAATAGCTTTTTTTTGAGAAAGAAAAACATACGTGCCTATTAGTACTTGACACATGTTAGTGACTAAGCCCTGATCACAAAGGGAATAAACGTAGGACAAAACAGAACTCCCCCCCCCCCCCACTCCAAAAAAGGAAGAATGAGAAGAAACATTTTTAGTATTATGTAAAGATGCCATTTGTCTCGATTACAACTGCGCAGTTATGAAGCAAGGATGTCAGCAAATTGTCGGCGACTGTTTCGAATATCTTTGACCATTCTTTCTGCAACTGACCATATGTGTGGACGGTCCTGCTCGGGCGTGAACAAAGAGATCATATTCATGGTTTTCTGTGAAGAATCCATTGCCGGACATCTCGGACCAATGTATAATTTCCCCGAGTGTCAAAGAAACAATCTGAGGGGAAGTGTTTCCACACGTGCTTCTGACGGACGACATAATAGGCGTATCTGGCTATCGACAGCATGATTGTTAGAGCAAGCAGTACGAATCTACGCTAGCAGCTGGTGAAAGTATTTACGGATTATAACCTTTGGACATGACTGCTCTCTCTCTGCAATGACCGTCACACGTCGACAGGGATCTCTCGGTCGTAACGTACGCACACACACACAAAAAAACATTTGAAAGCAACAACGATTGCTGCAACCAGAATGGGGACAATACTGTATTTCATCCGCACTCATAAGCATGTACGGACACAAGAAAGAATTATGGAATCGCTTTCCCACGTTCGGCAGGTTTCGCGTCTTTCTCCCAGCGACGAAGCACAGCCCTGAATTTGTTAAGGAGGGGACATTCTTTCATGCTGTAAGCAGCCGAGTTCATTGTTTTCTGCTAAACGTGTCACGCGATACCTAGCGCACCATGCCTTATGTGTTTTGTTTGATTAAGAGGGCGGTTTCGCAATTTGTAAATCCGGCACGCTTGGCAATAAGGTCAGACAGGCTATTTCTAAATTGCTCAATAGCCACGAGGGCATGTTCTTGCAGAAATTGAAATGCGAGGCAAAGAAGATATGCACGCGACCGAATCGTCCTAGACTCCGGCAAAGTATAGGAAAGAGTACTAATGATCATCTAAATGGGCTTCTTAAAGTGGAAATGCATAAAATTCACGCACCCCTGAGGATTATAGTTCCAGAGCGCGACACTTGGCAGAAGCCAATAGCCTCGTTTTTACCGAAAAAACTAACAGTCCTACCTGTAAATGACCCATTTCTTATAAAGAATTCATACAACGTTTTGCACTTCGTAAGCTCACATCCAGACAAGAATATTAAAGCCTTTTCAATCGGCATTATCAATCTTTAATACTCTTTACCTCACGACGTTATTCTTCTCTGCTTAGAAGGAGCTACTGACGAATTCGGAGGGATAGCCTTCGAATCCGAGTCCGGACTTGCGTGCGGGAACTTTTTTAGAGCTTGATAAATTTTACTTTACGTCGACATTCAACAGAGGCGGGAATATGCATTGGGTCATGTATTGCACACACCGCAACAGAACACTCGCCGCCGAACTATAAACAACAATGGTGTGTATAGGGTTTTAGATACGTCGACGATTTTTTTGTTTCTTTTAGAATGCAACCCATCAGATTTTAACCGAGAAGTTGCACGAGTTCTGTCCATCGCAGGAAAACGTCTGAAGCTCCTACAAATGACGCCCGAAGTACCCAGTAACGAAAGCATCCGGTTCTTTGAAGTTCATTTTTAACGATGATCACTGTGTTAGAGCTTCGAGCCCCGAGCTAACAAGCCCATGCTCGCACTTAACTCCGCACATTCAAAACTAATTAAGAGGGCGATTTTAAATCTCTGCCTCAAGAATGCTTTCGAAAAATCATGCACCCACGTAATGACTACCACTTGGAACCAACAATGCCCTCGTCTCCCAGAGATAGAGCACACGAAACAGATGTTAATTTCTGTAGCCGAAAACCTTTTCAAGGCCATAAGTACTGCCAGTAATGCTGCACGTCCAGCGCACAAAGAAAAATGAAAGATATTCATTCATATTCATATTCATAGGTTGCCGCACGATTTAAAGAAGGTAGCCCAACGTGCTGACATGAAGCTGTTGTTCTCTGCCCCCGATAAACTGGCAAAGTTATGCAAAATGACGGAGACAAAAAATAGGGCAATGAAATTGTACAACACCCAGCATCACACCAATTATATAGCGTGTAATAAAGGCGTAGTCTACAGTATACCACTATCCTGTAAACGATTTTTCATAGGACAATCAGGTCGGTGCATTAATGACAGACTGCGTGAGCATGCGAATAATATTAAATATAAGACAGGGGGCTGGTTAGACCTTTACTTCGGAGATTGCAGTTGCAAAATGAGGCTTGACCGGTGCACAATAATAGCAAGAAGCAAAAACAAGAATGGCTCCTTTGATAATAGAAGCACATAATATTTATAAAAAAGGAGATAGGTGCGTCAGTGAGGCGTCTGTTGCACTATCAGCGAAAATGATAGCTTTTTTTGAATGGATGGAAATGTGTAGAAAGGCATTTCTCTGGACATGCTCTGTGTTTTACCAAGTGTAGGAAAGGGTCGCGTTCTTTGCCAAATAAAATTGTTGTAAGTGTAGCGCATCGCGTGTCCGATCGTTCTTTCTTGTGTCCGTGTCCCTTATGTGCATCTCTGCACATAATTATTCCGTGGCAGCAGGTCCAAATAGATACCTCAGTAAAGCGCACTCATAAGCACTGAGAAAATGCCCCTGCTCAGATGAGCTCGAGTAGTTCTCTCTTCGAGAGCGACGGTATTCGTTACATGCGACGTCCCAAAGTAGCTATGTTTGATCGCCGCTACATAGTTCCAGCTTCAAAGAAAGTATGAGGAAATGTGACGGCGTGGGGGCTGCTTCTCGGATCAGGGAGTTGGCTGACTTCTCAGAATTGGTGGTGTAACGACTGAGGAATGTACAACAGCGTATCAGGAGCTTAGCATGTAGGAGGTCTTACGTTATATGTACATTGACGCAGGTGCGTTTCGTTACCTGACCTAAGCACCATTCGTTGGCTTTGCAAATCGCTGCAGCAGGGTTACAATAAGGTACTCGTAGAATTATGTAATCTGCAGCCGGGCTTGACACGCTATGCGCTTCCCCCGAAGGGGATACTTTCTATAATAATAAAAAAAAACACTCGTACAATGAGCTAAAAGCTTGGTATGCCACAAAAAAGAGCTGAGACGAAAGAAGGACGCGCCAGCTTGAAGTCCATTCCCCAATTCGAAATGACGTTATGGACTTTAACGACATATAAGTCTAGCTAATTTTTTAAACACTGAAGGTACACTACGCATATTATTATAAAACGGCGAAAGTCTGAACTGAAAAGGTCGTAAGAACTTTTACTCAGCCACAACGGCTCAGATGCTTTCATATCCGTGACGTCACGTTGACCTGCCAGAACTCTGTGCTCGGGGCGAAATAAAAACAATTAAACTTTAACTATGAACTTCCAACTTTATCCTCGAACTTTGATCTAATTGACGCCCACTAACTTAACCATATGCACTTCTAGAGATAAGCAAGGTTAAATAAATGTATTCCTGTGTCATATAATTACATTATTTAGTGTTAATTATGAAAAGTCGTTGTTATCAAAGACAACCTTCTGCCACTGCCAAAACAAATTTAACGATTTAGTTACTAATAGACATGAGGAATGCGTTAAAGTTGTACGAGAACGTATACTGTTTTCGCCCTCAAATAATGTGTTCACGGCTCGTACAAAAATAACAGCGTGTGTTTCGCATTTATCGCATCCTTTAACTGAAGCAGCACAACGTGTACATATCGCACTACAGCTACGACATAGCTAGTTTTCTTGACATGTGGCATTTCGCCATTGCGCTTCTGAGCACGACAATATAAAATTGTTTGTCGTGTAGTGTTTTTGATGATGGGGTCACTGAAAAATATTGAAAAAGAAAACCCGCAAGCGCATCTCCTGCTTAGTGCTGCACACCTCGGCGGAAGGAAGAGTGCCCACTCAATAGTATTGTTTCGTTCATCTGCCTTTCAGTCACTGAAATATTGGCGCGACAATACTGAAGCGACAATTTCTTGTTGCTCTGTTCGACAACGCTTAATAAAGGTTCGTCCATATGGTTTTACACAAATATTGCAAAGATAAGGCTTCCTGGCAATTGTGCCGGTTTTCGATAAGTTCCCGTTAATTACAACAAGGTATCTATCTCGATGTTCGGGTAGCGGACTTTGTGCAGATTGATTCTACTGCCACATGGCTGTCATTTTTGTAACGCTGTTGATACTGCTGATAAATTTTAAAGGTGTGAGATCACGAGAAGGCTTCGTTATGTCATGATCTTGCTCCATATAACTCGCTCCCTAGAACATCTGATGGCGACACACTCAGCCAAAAACACACACACACGCCTGCACACAAAGGAAAATAAAAAAAATCTTGCAGCCGCTCCAATTTGCAACAATCGGGAATTTCACCGAGAGTCCGGCACAGTGCTTACAATGGCACGCTTTGTTGTTTATTTACAGCAGGTGCAGCTCCTTTTTTTAATGAAGATAGTTGCGACGGCTCAAGTGCAGATGGCATGCCTACAAGACGCTGTTTACGTTTTGCCTTGCGGTGTGTTTGTGCGTGCCTCTATTCGTTGATATCAATTAGATACATGTCATTAACCCACTAACGCCAGCGGCTTGGACTTGCCGCGGTCAACTTGCCGCGGCCGTCCATTGTATCGCAAAAAGATTTTCTCGACACGCAGGAAAAACACTCTATCCTTTACTGGTGGGAGTTGTTGCAAGTGCACGCAGTAGGTTAAGAGTCTAATTTCCACGTTGCTTATCAAGAACAAGGTTTAGCTTGCGAAAATGATTCTATTACATTTGGGCAGGAAGCAATGTCGTCGAGAGTGGCGTCAGCGACTCTTGCTCCCTTGTAGCACATGGTTTGGCAAATTGTCATTTGGAAGCGAAAGTCGCAAGGTCTTTGCTATAAGTTATTCAACTAACTAAAATTTTGCATTGTTGAAACTATTTTCCCAGCAGGCAGTGTCACGTGAAAACAGCTAAAGGCAAAACGTATTTCCTCAAAACAAATGTGCAGAGAGATGCTTGTGATGCTCTAGGTGTCTTACTTGATGGCGTCGGTTCAAAGAGATGAACAATTAATGCTTGGTCGACTCAGAACAGAAGCTGACGTTTATAATGAAACAAAAATAAATGGGAGCTGCACTGGTTAAAAGAGGTCATATGTGAAGTATATCTGGATACATCGTATACTATACATACATCGTCGTATACTACAGCAAGCAAGCAGGCAAGCATGCAAGCAAGCTGGTTCGCACTTAGAGAGAAGGACATCGAGATTATGATTACTACACAGTGGCATTTCTTCGTGTGGATCTCATGTGACATATTATGGCATTTAAAACTGTAATGCGCTCACTTTCTTCATGGTCTCTGTGTAGCGTCTCGCTTGAGTATGACTGCTCCACTTGAAGAACGCATTGCTTGCTCATACCAAAATAATTCATGATGTAAATGTCAGAGGTCCATCATTCGGAGGTCATAAGAAGTCGTGAATCGTCCACGTGCTGCGCGTCCGAACTTTACATTTTGCTGTGACTTAGCGAAACTTTTACAGGCAGTCATGCAGTTTTTATAACATTAGGCTGCCATTGTCACATGTGTTTCATTAGGCCTTTCGAATAACTGGAAGGCGAATTTGAGTGCCTGTCGTAATTGCCATCACGTTTACTGGCCACAAAATGCCGCCAAAAAATAAAACTCTATATGTATAATCTACCATACGATCTTAGTCTTTAATGGGCAAAGATATTAGCCCTGAATAGGAGGAACAAGCCACATATAGATGCAAACATGTTTACTGTGTTTTTGACTCGCACAGCGTTGTTTACAGACAGGAACCGTTTGCCTAAGGTGTTAAAAAAAGCGCTTCAGAGATCTTTCAATGCACAAATGCGGGCACGGGTGCAAATTATTTCCGTTTATGTATATGCTTCTCTATATTTATGTTTATGTAGAGTTTATGTTACATAAAAGTATTTATGTTTATGGGTTGTGTAGTTATGTATAGTAAGGCCAGGTGTATAGAAGTAGCGCTTTCCGGCGAAGTAGTTGGCTCATAAGCGCTCAACTTTTTCAGAGAGCTACAATATCCCGTTGTACGCAGTGCAATGGCACATTTGGGTGTCTTGTTGTCCCGATCCGTTCAGAATAAATTGATAGTATGTTTCGTCTGCGGCGACGCTAGACAAAAGCGTTTCGAATTCTCTGCAACTTGAGAGCCTTTATGAAACTTTAGCGTAAAGGGGCTCTGACTGTAAAGGGCGATGTCACGCCATCTGTCAACATTTGGACGAAACGCCACGGGAAACGTTGTTTCATGCTTAATGTGAAAGATGGCGCCACAGTTTCACTTCTGCATTTCTGCAGCAGTATCATTCACAAAAGCATTTTACAATTTCTTGATAGAGAGAGAGAGAGAGAGAGAGAGGCAGATGTATGAAAGGCGAAATATCAGTTAACCAGAACGGAAAATCAGCTATGATCCCCTACACCGGAGGGCGGGGGAGCTGAAAATCCAAAAACAAAGCGAGATGCAAAGAACAGATACATACGATGACACCCATTTAGAGTACACGCTCACAGAACTGAATAACAATTTGTGGTGAATTTGTTTCTGCGGTATTTTTGTCCGTAAGTATGGTAGCATTGCCTTTCTCGCCTTTTGCTGCGACGGCTGATGCACATGGCCTTTCAAAATGGCTTGCTCGGACCATGGTCTATCATGAAGGCGCGAGGTAGCACAGTCACGAACTATTGTCTCTGTACACGAATGGTATCGAACACACTCACATAAAACGAGCTTAAGCAACTTCATCGCTACCAATTTCATGGCGCAAAGCGTTGTATGCTATTCAAATTTTGAGTAAGATAGTTGAATACGCCTAGAAGTTGTATTTATTATCATGCAATGCGAAAAGCCACTCCTGTGCATAATTTTAGTGCCAGCTAGTAGCGACCTAGCCTGATAATTTATGCACAGTTGGGATTTCTGTTAACAAAACATAGATTGCACGATGCAAAAAGCAGTTTTTGTGCTCTTGGTGGTCATTAAAAGGCGTCGTAGCAAAACTTCCGCTGACCACGTTAGATTGAGCCCTCTGCAACAAGGGTCAAAAGTATGCTCTGTCAAGCAGTAAGTACATGCTTTAGCTTGAAGCCAAAATTTTCACTTCCTAGACGGAAAACAGAGGAGTTCATTTCATAAAATAAGGGATTTGCACTGGGCACAGCTATGTATAATCTTCAAAATGTCCTGAACGCCTACTAAAAATATCCTCAAATGCTCCTGCAAGAACATCGTGAGGAGGGGCTGAGGCTGGATAAATAAACCTGATGGGATGTCTTGAGGCTCATGTAGTCTCAAACCTACTCAGTAATACGTCCTGAGGATGTCTTGAGGATGTCATTGTGTTGTCTGGGTTAACTCTATGTTGCAGCCGGAGCGCCCTCATCTTGAAGCTGCATGAAGGTTCTCTACTTGCAGCGAATTCGAAACGGTTTTGTATAGAGGATCGCCACAGGTAAAACGCAAAACGCACCTTGACTTTATTTTGAACAAATGAGGAAACTAATGCAAACAAATCTGCAATAAAACTGCGTGCAATGTGAAATCGTAGCTGTGTGAGAAACTTTAGCCTAATTGAGCCAGCGATTTAGTCGGAAAGCGTTACTTGTATACACGTAGTTGTGCTATTCGTGCAGCTTTTGATTCATAAAGAGAAATACTTGTCGTCCATGCATCCGTTTGTGCAATAAAACAACAGTGAAACGATTTTTTAGCGCGATAGGCAAGCGGTCCCGGTCTGTAAACAATTATATGCGAGTGAAATGCACAGAGAAAATGCTTGCACCTAAGGGGGCTTGTTCACCCAGCTCAGTGTTAACACGCTTACCATTAAAAGCTCATACCAAATGCTTGATTATAAAAAATGAACTTTTCTTTTTTTAGCGAAGTTTTTGGCAAGTGAATGCGATGGTAACTGTGACAGACACGAATATTCACCTTAGCGCTATTGGAAAGGTCTGATGAAGCACCTGTGGCAATGATATGCTATTGTTATAAAATGTGTATGGTAGCCTACAAAAGTTACGCCAAGACACAGCAAAATGTTGGGTTTGAACGCGCTGCATGGGTACTTTTGAAGACTTTGTATCACCTCTGAACGGTGGATCTCTGAAATTGGCATGATCACTCATTTTGGTATAGACAAGCAAAGTGGCTATAAATGGTGCTCAAGCATGTCGCTACAAAATTACCATGCAGAAAGTAAAGGCTATCAGCGCATTACAGTTTTAAATGACAAAATATGCCTGTGAAATCCGCCTGAAAAAATGTCCCTCTGTGCTAATTAAATGCAAAAAGTTGTTGTTTTCAAGCAAAACGATGTATCCATTTCGGGCTTCTACATGTTCATTATACCACTTGCTCTAGAACACGTACGTATTTCCTGAGGCAGTTATGTCACCCGATTGTTAATTAGGTTGAACAACTGAAATGAATGTCAACATATTTCATCTGAAGATTGCAGTTTGATTCTTGTGGCCAGTTCATCACCATATGGAATAATTGAACATTATTGTTTTTTGGCGATATAATATGCAATAGATATCCTCCTCCCAAAGTGCGAAATATCACGATTGTCTGCTTGCTTGCTCCCTCGCGTGCTATAGTATATGACGGTGCATCATGTGCGGATTTCAGATATGGCCTCTTTTAATCACAGCGGCTCCTATTAATTTTTGTTTTATTCTGAACGTCAGCTTATATTCTGGGCCAACCAGTCAGCATTGATTCCTCAGCTATTA
Organism: Dermacentor variabilis; assembly: GCF_050947875.1. NCBI lineage: Eukaryota > Metazoa > Arthropoda > Arachnida > Ixodida > Ixodidae > Dermacentor > Dermacentor variabilis. The sequence goes on from NC_134574.1 coordinate 104,193,836, forward strand.
AGATAGAGAGCATTAAGTATTTTACCGAGAGCATCGTGCACATCTCCCTTCACAGTTCTTTTGATGAAGTATATTTTGCCTTTGGCTGATTTTACGTGACACTTCGCTGTTGGAAAAGTTATTCAAACAAATGCAATATTTTGAGCACTTCAATGACTTATAGTAAAATTCTTGCCACTTTTACTTCAAAATGACGATCACTCAAATCATGCGCTACAAGTGAAAAACAGTCTCTGCGACCACTCTCGATGGCAGATGGCCGTATTTCCTACCCACATATAATAAAAACATGTTCACAAGCTAAAGTCAGTCCTTGTGAAGCAACGCAAAAATTCGTCTGTATACTTAACTGCACGCATTTGCAACAACGACCATGAGTAAAGGATAGTGTTCTTCTAGCGTGTCGGGAAAATCTTTTTGCGATACAATCCATGGCCGCGGCACGTCGAATCTTCTTTAAAAAGAGCAAATTAAAACTGAACAGTGGGAAGCGTCGATGGGTTAACGACACATATATAAATGATGTCAAGGAATAGGGGCAAGCGCAGACGTGCCGCAAGGCCAGGCGCAGACAGTGTGTTGTTGGCACGCCATCTGTACTTTAACCGTAGCAACTCATTCCATAACAACAAAGGATCGACACCTGTCGCAAAAAGACAACAAATGTCTCTCGGTGGAAGGGGCGATAGTTGCAACTTGGAGCGGCTGCAATATTTTTTTATATTCTTTCGTGCGTGTGTGTCTGCGTGTTTGGCTGTGCGTGTCACCATCAGATGTTATAGTGGGCGAGTTATATGGAGCAAGATGAGGGCATAACGACGCATTGTCGAGATCTTATACCTTTAAACTTTATCAAGAGTATCAGCAGCGCTATAGAAATGACTCAGTAAACGTTCATGTCACTCTTATAAGTTCAGTAATTCGTGCTTTTAGAATATAGTGTAGTCCCAGATTTAGCAGGAAGATATTTCTCTGGGTCCTATAGAGGGGTTTAATGATTGTGAACGCGCTTCGCATGGGATCCTGCATTATTCGGCAATTTTCCGGATGCGTGCCTTTATTGATCGAAAATGTGGCATCGGCAGAATTGGCCAGGAAAGTGGAACCGGAGGATGCCAAGCTTTTGAGCGGTACATGAAGTTGCCGTCCTTCTTTGTCGCTTGAAGGTTTTACGCCACCCTAACGGATCTAATGTAAGTGGCCGGCTGTTCGCGCGTGACCCGTGGCACGTGACCCGTGGCTCGTGGCTCGTGAGTGCTCATGAGCCACCCTTCGATTTCGTTGAGGGCGGCTCGGCACCATCGCTAAGTACTAATGACTGGCCCATCCGACGCAGCAAAAACTGCACGAGAACAGAGCCAGGAAAACAACGATAATAACATGCATGTCGCGACGCCACAAGAGCAGCAACAACTGCAAGCGGAGCGGACGTATGAGTAAAGCAGCGGGAAGGCAATCAACATTGATGAAAAATGGCACACATGACAGAGGAGATGAAAGGAGAGGCGCATATAAAACGCAAAACAAAGGTAGCAGACCACCAATGTACGCATAAAGACAGAGGAACAAATCCCACCGCGGGAAACATGCCACATGATAAAAACCGAGACTGCCGCTTTTGCCAAGGGACGACACGAAGATCGTCCACACACCAAAGGCGGGACTACAACTTTCCAAGTAGACAGAGGTGGCACTGACCCGTGCCAGCGGCCTAGCTAGCAAGTTGTCCCCGAAAGACTTCTGTCAGAACATTTGGGTTCAAGTGCAACATGTCGAGAATTTAATCATCGCAAGTACACCAAACAAAGACATAGCGTTCAACATGCTCCTCAATATTACCAGTATCCAGATTGGAGGGTCCATTTACGAAGTTACTGCCAATGTTAAGACACTAGAGGGCATCAGCAAAGGCGTAACCTACAACATCGCGCCAGGCACGAGGGAAGAACTAATACTACAATAGCTACGAGTATCCGCAATATACGCAGCCCTGGCAGCGTGCATGCTGGGAAGATGTTCAACAACAGTCATCTACTTCGATGGATCACGCGCCCCATAACAACATCATATATCAGTGATTTGACTACTGCAGCAATCCGTATTAAAAATCAGTGCAATACTGCCGAACCTGTGCAGAACTAGGGCACCGGCAAGAAATTTCCCCGAAACCCCTTTTCAACTTCTGCCTATATGCGTGATAGAAAATCAACCAGAAGGCGATTACTGGCAAGCAAGATGTAAAATCTGTAAACAACACCATGGAACAGCAGGAAAGAGTGACAACATAAACTGAAAACAAATAGAACACCGTACAAGATAAGACTGCAGTAGGAAAACAAGATCCACAAGCAGCAGCGCCAGATGGAACTCAAATTCATACTCCAATTTCCAGGTACTATCAGGATCAAGCAGTACGTCACTATGACGTCCACAAAGATCCAGAAGCGTCTGCAAATCAAGATACAGTCCCCAGTCAATCCATGGTCAATCCCCGGTCAAGGTCACGGTCTGGATCCTGTACACCCAATCTACAAAAGCAAGTGATGTATCCAGACGCTGCAGAAGGAAGCACAAGAGCTCAGGGAAACCAAACGAGATCCGCGAGCACAATTACAAAATCAGCAAACCCTAATGACAAGCTCAGAGAAAAGTGCAAAGAACAAGACACCGCCAATCAACTCTCAAAACCTCAAGGAACACTAAACATCCCACCACCCCTTACGTAAGAACAAATCAAGGAAATAATAACAACGGAGGTGCGAAAGCAGACACAGGAGGCCATGACCACTTTTGCAAAGGAGATAACTCAGCAGCTCCAACAACACATCGCTGCTTAGCTGGCCCCTATCCATGCTACCCTCCAAGAACTCAGCAGCTTCATGTCCTATGCCAAGCAGGGCCCCGTAACAGAAGCCACATGAGAAAATCTACTCAACAACGACACGACTCGCAAGAAATCATGTAAGGACCTCCACAACGCGGCCACACCGCAATCCATGACCCGGAGCGAAAAGAACGATATTGAACAAGATAGCGAATTAAATATCGTTCATCATTATCAAGAACAGATTCCTACTACTCACAATGAAGCTGTGACAATGGAATTCTGGAAAAAGAAGAAATTTCCAGGAACTGACCAAGCAGAAATAACAGACACCATCGCTATCCAAGAAACTTAATACACCAATCTCCGCATACAGGCATACGATACATACACCGTATCCCAGAGAACAGTCATCCTAACGAAGAAAAATCTCATCACGCAAAACCACGCAATCCTGCGAACAATCGTAGAACACGCCCTTGTGGAAGTGCAACCTGAGAACAAGACACACCAAAGTCTATGAGTCTTATGCCTATAGAGGCTTTGGCAACTTCATAACGGAAGAACACTGCCTAAAGGCCGTAAACTCGTAATACTGGGAGATTTTAATCGGCCCCACACAGCATGAGGTCACCAGCCCACGTCAAAGAAAGGAGCAAGAGTCCACAATACGTTCAGCAGAGTCACCTAATCTTCTGCAATAATCCTAAAATAACGACTCGAATAGGCAACCGTGTATATAGGGATACAAATCCCAACCTGACTTTTACAGCGGGAATCTTTAAAGATGATTGGACAAGACTGAAAGAGAATCTCGGTAGTGAACTCCGCCTCCTGCAGCTTGAAATCCTGCATCATAAGCAGCCGCAAGCAGAGCCGGAAAGGCAAGGGTGATGGACTGGAAGACCTTCCCAGAAGATGACATACAAGAGAACATCGAAAATATTGAAGAGTGGCTCATGGAAGTGCTCACGACGGCGGAGAAGCACGCTAAATACATCCAACTCACAATGAACACACCGGCAGTAGGCTCTCACCTCCTGCATCTTTGGGAGGCCACAACTACCGAGAAGGAGGAAAAATATTAAACACAATCGTAATAAAAACGAATCATCCACATGGCAAAGGAAGCGAAAGAATACGAAGATCCGCTCAGCAGTCAGATCTCGCAAAAGCTGTGCGACCAACTTCGTGGCACACTCAGCACAAAGACCTGGCATATATGGCAAACTCTTCTAGTTACCACTAAAAGCGAGGCCGAATAAAGGCGTGACCTCAATAAAATCATTCACTCCCATTCAGGAACTGGGCAAAAAGGTTCGCAAAAAATCAAGAGCAAACTTGTCGTAGACAAGGCGAAAGAAGAGGACCTAAAAGCAATAAACCGTCCAAATAATCGGAACTCTTCTCCTAAACCGGATCCCATATGGCACCCCGTTTCTACTCCTCATGAAAGCTGAACTTGAAAAACTCAGCATTATCATCAGAAAAACTCCAGAGCACACGAGGACTTCGTAGTAAGAATTCAACCACGACACTCCTCAACCTTGGCCTGCATAAGACCTGGGAAGAAATGAATGAAGCTCACAGTGCCATCCATCTGGAACGCCTTAAGCATACTCAAACAGGCAGAGCAGTACATCGAAAATTCGCATAGACCGAAAACTTCATAGCAGAATCAGATGTGAAAGCAGGATTAGCACCACTTCTCGGAGATCTTATCTCAGTAGCTCCAATACTTCGCAACACGAAAACAACGCGCCACAAAGACGCAGGACAAGCAAGAGTTCGAGTGTTAAGCAAGAAACTCTCAAAGAACCGCAACACGAAATATACGAATGCAGCGAAGTACCCACGCAGAAGAGCACACGTAATTAGCGTGATCTACCATGACGAAAATGAGCTAGTCGTTGCCACCCTACCGGCCAGAAATCCAGAAACTACAGAGGTTGTGGCCATCGTCCTAGGCGTTGCTATATGGAAAGACACATCCATAATAACTACAAAAAGACGGAATCTCTGTGAGAGCAGTGAAGATTCTAAAAGACATAACAAGACAACTCCCCGAAACCTACGTCTCATGGACTCCAGGGCATGAACATCTGGTAGGAAACGAAGGAGCACATGTCAACCGAGGGCATACAAGTATGGGTTTCCTGCAGCATGTTTTCCGCAAAGCGACAGGGTGGAGGGCATTCCCATCAATTACGCCGTAATATTGCAACCTTACTGACTGGAATACAGACAATATCCACTCCAACATCCAAAATTTAGCAAGGAAGAAGCCAGCGCCCTAAGCAGACTACAACCGAGAGCACATATCCATGGAATTATCATGCACCGGATGCAGCCCAAAAAATTCTCATACCTATGCCGATTTTGTGATTTAAAAAGACACCCTTTAGCACACTGTGTTGGTTTGCTCACCCCACGAGAACAACAATGATGATGAAGATTTAGAACCGCTACAAGACGTCGAAGAAACGGGGGAGGCAATGTTTATAGCACAGAGCCGGGAGGGTCAGCATAGTCTGGTGGACCGGGCCCGGGCCGCGGCATTAGCGAACGGCGTTCTAGACTGAAAGAGCCGCCCTCCTAGGGCGAAAAAAGAATACTTTCTCGGTGGTTCACGCAGTAAATATTTATTTCCCCTTCTCCTCTAGGCCTTAGAGCAGACGCGGTCGCAATTCCATGATACCACAGTGAGCCAGTGCCGAAACTTCCCAATGGTGGCGTCGCCAGGTGCCTTTCTTTCTCGCTCCCTGTCTGGCTCACTGTAAGAGTGGCTTGTTTATCATTGCAGAAGGCTAATTAACCACAACAGCTGAGCATTTTTTTCTCCTTTGTGTCCCTTCAATGTCTCTATGCAACATTCATGCTAACACTGACGCCTTATAGTTGTAAGCACCGGATTAATTTAGATCACCTGGTTTTCTTTAGCGTAGACTCCAATATAACCAGATGAGAGTTGTTACATGTACCCTCCATAAAAAAAAATTCTTCAGCCCTTCCACTCTATGGAGAAGGAGGAGCAGCGAAGCTGTGGCGTGTGTTACCTCAATCGACGCATCTATGTATATGCGGGTATTATTAAAATTATTATCATCATTATGATTGTTGAATGAGAATAGCAACGAAAAGATCTTTTGACAATGGAGTGATTTATTCTTATGCTTTTATGAAGCAGTGACGTGTGCAAGTACCGCTGCATGACACACGGGAATTCTACAATATTTACAACTTCAGTGTGACCTGCGTAATCGTTAAAAGTGTATTAAACTCAGCCTGATGTTCGAGTTGTCTTAGCGGCTAATTTTTATATAATTTATTTCGGGACAGCTTTGTTAAAACGAGTTACATTTTTTTCTGTAGCCATGCTCCCTCTGTAGACGGCCATGCATTGGTAGAAGACAGGAATTCTCTAATGTTTACAATTTCACTATGTACTAACAAATTATGACAAGTAAATGAAACTCGGCAAAAGTATGAAGTGGCCTCAGCGGCCAATTTAAGTATAATTTTTCACAAGATACCTGCATTAGATTGAGAGCTACAGAGCGTTCGCGAGAAACTTTAGAAAAACGCAGCTGGTGTCTGACGCGGATGAGAAGGCTCGGTGTTATTTGTCGACACATGGACAGGAGCCTGGGGGAAGTAGCACTTAACAGCTTCGCTGCAAGAATGTCACCCACGCGGCAGTGATTCATACCCACGACCTGGAGTTCAGCTGCAGAACTTCCGATGCACTCAGCCACCGCAGGTATACCCACCTGCGCCGCGGTAAGCTAGAAGAGAGGAGTAGGTCGATGGCATCTGCGGATTAAGTTGTCAGAGTACTCTTGTGGCGATTGTTCGTCGTCGGTATCTTCAGCGGCACTAGTTTCCACGGACAATTTCGTCGGCGCAGGCCAGGCGGCAGACAGTGCCTTCCCGGTGCTCGACTCTGATTCTTGAGACGTGTCACAGAGAGCGAGTCAATGGCGTTGGAGATGTTAACCTGTTTCTCAGATTTCGTGGTCCGTGATATTTTGTGGCCAGGTGTACTTGAACTAGTTATCCGGTTTAACTCTCAGCAATCAAGCAATTTCTTTATCATGGACATAGAAACAACTCTAAGACCGCTAAATTTGCAAGAAAAATATGAGTGAAAGGCGTATTCTCCTTCGTAAGAACCGAAGAATGTAGAGTGCTTTGAACTCCACTCGAAACGTAAAACCTGGCTTATAGAGATTATATAAATGATGAGGAACGTTTCTTGGCCAATGACATGTAAATGATATTAAAAAAATGGGGCAAGAACAAACGAACATCAAAGTGAAGGGTAAGCATTATTTTTCAATGGGGTATTGGTACTTAATTTATTAAGAGTAGAAATCTAACTACACGCTCGTTCTCATGTAAACGGAGCAAAGCTAGCAGAAATGACGGTTAGAAAACAGATAATGGATATTTGAGTTTCATATATAAGCTGAACTTCAAATGGCTGACCTGGTGTCTTTGACGTTATCCTGACATCTCGACACTGACAAAAAAAGATCACTGACGTGGTCCAGCCGTCAGGATAGTTAGGACGACATTGCTCTTAAAAAATTACAGGCTGTTTTAATATCTCTCTTAAAAGGTGAACGGCGAAAGCCTACTCTTCTTCGTCTTATCATTCGCCTCATTCTCTTTGCCTCTTGTATTTATCTTCTTTCTTTAGTCATTACTGCTCACTACTAAGCATTTTTAGTCATTAGAAATCAATTGTAGTCGTCACAATTTGTCGTTAGACATGTTAGTCATTTCGTAGTCATTACTAGTCATTACAAGTCATTTCAGTCATTATTAGTCATTACTGCTCATTACTGAGCATCTTTAGCCATTTGTAGTCATTACTCCGTCATTTCAGTCATTATTAATCATTACTGCTCACTAGTAAGAATTTTCAGCCATTTGTAATCAATTATGGGCATTACAAGCCTTCATTAGACGTAATGGTCAGTTCATAGTCATTAGTAGTTATTACAATTCATTAGTAGTCATTTCAGTCATCACTACTCATTACTAGACGTTTCTGGTCATTTTTAATCAATTGTGGTCATTACAAGCCGTCGTTAGACATATTGGTCATTTCGGAGTCATGAGTAGTCATTACAAATCATTAGTACTAATTCTTAGTCGTTAATAGTCATCAGACATCAAATGACATTTAGGCATCACGTCAGACATCAAAGCAAACCGAGAATCTCATTTCGATGTAACCACGTTTGTATCCACAATGGAAAGTAGCAGCGCAATTCGAAGAAAAATCCGCGACAAATGGTTGCTAAAAACAGCTAAACACATACCTGGAAAATTTCGTCTAGCAAGAACCCATATAAACAGTCCCACTATGGAGCCCGACGACATAAACTTTTATTCCTTAACGTAGAACAGCTGATTACCGTTTATTTATTGGAACAATGAAGGGAGAAATAATTTCAACTCTATTAATGAATTATCATTTGACAATGCCAACAATGCGACACTGTTTCAGTACCCCTTACATTGACACCCCTTATATTTCTCTCTCAATATATGAATTTTATTGCCTTAGTCTGGTGGTTCTGGTGGTAGCGGTGTTTCAACAGGGGGCTTAGCCTGGCATACATAGCCGACAATTCGTTAGCCTCAGCCTAATGTGAGTGTCACTATGTGGATCACCAGGTGTCGAAGAACTCCGTGTCTCGCATAAAGGCAATCAGCAGTCGTTGCACTCTCTTCCTGAAAGGCGCGGGTTCTACGTGGAAAACGACATCTTCAGAGGTCCTTAGTCTTAGGCACATGTACGCTGAGGCAGAATAGGCACCAGCAGCACATTGTTGCCCTTTGCCAAGTTGACCTAAAATGTTCCTGCGCTTAACTCAGCTAACCCCGGATATGCAAAGCGAAAGCTTGGTTTAGCCTTGTTAAGACTTGTTTTCACTTTGTTAACCTTTGATTTAGCTGTAATTATTATCTTAGGTATACAATCATAATTAAGCCAGGTATGACGGCGGTGCCTAGGTCGGTTGCCTAGGTGCCTAGGTACCTAGGTGCCTAGGCGCCTAAGGGGTCATTTGGTTTGGGTATACGCGTGTCGTTCTATGGTGCGACGCCTGTTGTGCTGCAGAGAAAGCGCAAGTGTTAGACATGCAAAGAGATGGTGCGAATATGCGCAGCGTCGAAGCACAGACGGATAGGGCGCGAACGCGGTCGCTAGACTGATCTCGACGGTGCGGCGCTTGTTGCATTCCGGACCTTTTCCAGTGAAGCAAGCATCCGGCAACATCCAGGCAACATCCGCGGAGTGCTAAGATGCCGCATGGCGACGTCGGCTCAAAGCCTCCAGCTCTCGCGCAACGCTGAGAGGACGGCCCGGCCTCGCTCTCATCTATGACCAATTTCGCACTGACTAGGTAAGCGCGGCGCTCCTATTGGCTAGGCGCGCGGCGAGTCAGGTGGTCAAGCCGCAACCCGGCTGCGGAGAGGGCATGCGCCAAACCGGCGGCGGGGGCGGCGGAGCTCGGCGCGGCGAGTCACGTGATGCGTTGCCAAGGCTACGGCGCAGCAGCAGTAAAGTGAAGGAGAAATTCGCGGCGACGTCGAAACGTGGCTCGACGTGTGTAGTAAATCTTTAGCTATAAAAAGTCATTGGTACAGTGGCGTATACCCATTGCTACATACACGGCAACCCGCATTGTTCGGTTGGTTGGTTTCGAACACCGTTCCGTTGCAACATGAGTCCAACGTGCTCTCCATTCATTCCGGGACTACCTCGAGACCCTGGTGTGCAGAAAAACGGTTGGAGCGAAAAGAAGTCGTAGTTTCTCCCCTAAAGGCCAAGCATCGATTGCGATAGCAAATTATCAGACATCTGTATGACGTAATGATAGTAGATTTATCGGCCGTATAAACCCGTAAGCATAGCAATACCATCTAAATTAACAAGCGTGCTGTCACGCATGCACAAGCAAACATGAACACATCTCCCTAGATTTGCGTTTTGGTATTATCATTTGGTTTTTAATAAAACAGGGAAAAATATTTTTCGATTTATTGTCCCATTCAATAAACAGCGATCAACTGTTATAGAGTAAGGAAGAACAGTTTGATGCAGGATTGTTCGGCAGTAGGAGGGTTTATTCTGATTTTCGATGTACAACATATTGCAGATATAAGTTTAGCTGCTTTAAGAAACCAGCTGCCGCAGATTTTGTTCGTCTTGCATTTCTGTTTTCCGCTGTGGATCCCACCTTCGTTAGGTCAGAACGAGGTTCTCGTTTTACTGAGCTGTCTGCGGATGCCTCGCCACCAACAGCACTCGGATATTTTAAAATAGTAGCAGAGCGGTAACCTTCTTTAGACCATACTTTGAGGCAGCTAATCTTGAACTATTACGTAAGGAATCGGTTTCTAGAACCTTAACCAAACATCGAGAAAGCATTTGCTGAGGAGCAATATTACAAGTAAATGCAATGGCATCATTACCGAGATTCCTTTGAGTGTTAGTAACAGATACTCCTGTAACAGCACGTATCAATGTCAAAACTATTTTCACAAGTTGACAAATGGAGGTCGTATCTAAGAGGCCGACATGTCACCAATGATTTAAAAAAAATCACCAAACTGGTCATAGCCCTGGTGGCACTACCGTGATCCGTGCATTAAATAAATGCAGCAAGCAGTCTATAACTGCGGAAGATGATTGGTCCACAATATAATCCTCCTAACTCCTAGCGTAAATGTGTTTAAACAAATTTAAACGGAGTACTGGCGTGTAATATACCGCGTAGGAAATTTCTTGTAAATGGTCAGAGGATCCTCAGTAATTTACGCAAATACTTGTTTCTTCGAGTAAGTTTTGTTTTCAAAAGGTGGGTGCTTCACGACGTCACTAAATATCAGCTCGCTCCCGTCTTTGCGACCACATGCAGGCGCAGCCAGAAGTAACGCGCGCGTATTTGTTATTTTTTAAGAGCAATGTCCTCCTAATTACCCTTACGGTTGGACAACGTCAGCGATGTTCTTTTTTTCTCAATGTGATAACGTCAAAGACACCAGGTCAATACCCAATAAAAAAAATAAATGCAGCGGTGCAGCTGTCATTTTTACGGGACCGTGCTCCATGATGCTCGTTTGTTTTTGCTTTATTCCTTTAATATCATTTATTCGTATGTCGCTGGCCAAGAGACGTTCTTGTATCCTTTATATAGTCTTCCTCACAAGACAGGTTGTACATTTCGACTGGTCAAAGCACAGAAGATATTGCGGTTCCCATCAGGAAGAATGCGCCTTTTACTGGTGATTTTTGTGATCTTTCTTGCAATTTTATGCGGTAAGTTCTCACCGTTGTAGTTCTGTTCGTGATAAAAAATTTCTTGAAGTTTCGAAAGTTAAATCTTATAAATATTAGAAGTTCATGTATGCGTAGATATCCTACCATCCTAAGCGACGCGGGTTGCTTTATTTGTGGTTGTTGTCCATGGTTCGACCAAATTTTACGTTCAGGTGTCATTTGTAATTTTCTTTGTAGAAATGATGCCAGGTAGGAAAATATATGTGGTCATCAACATACAAAGGCGTATAGAAATAGCTAGGAGAAAAACACGCACACACACGCAGAAAAACGCAAGAGAAAGAAACTCTGAAGATAAATACCGATCATTTTCTCGGTATAACGCTGACTATATATATGAACAAGCAATACTTGCTCATCTCCTCGAGAGAAATGATAATTATTGGAATGAAAGAAAAACAAGTTGCACATAATATGGTGAACATTGTGGCTATATTGAATATGTGTGGACTAGTTAGAGATTAGGTGCATTTTTATGATGTACAGTTATCAAGACGGCATTTTATCAAAAATTTGAGATTTGTTTCAACAGTGCTGACATGAAGCATAAATCGTGAGAAATGATAGTTACAATAATTCGAGTTGATATTTTGTACCTACTTTGTACACACATATATTGTATAAAGCATACAATATATGCTTGATATCTCGCGTATTACACAGCAAACGGTACCATGGGTAGCTTACTTATTGGGTAAAGAACCCTATGCATATACGGAGAATATGAGCAGCAAGGTGGCTTTTTTACTTATGTGTTTGACAGTCACATTATCGGTTTTAGGCACCGTAATGTTGCGGTGCCCTGATCATTCTTTGTGCTAATTTTCTACTCGTAAGGTTTAATAGTATTTGATATATGGGACTTGTTTATAGCCCATTGTTTTTGGTTCAGCGTTTTATTTTGTTTTAGTTTGAGTATTTTAAGGCCGAAGTCCTAGACAGCGGCCACAGCAACACATTAACGAAACCGGTCAGCCATAGTAGCGATAGTTTCGGGAGTAGTAAGTAGACGCGACCGTTCGGATCGGGCGAGTAATCGTGCTCTTATCCGCATAACAAATCTACAAGTGGTGGTAGTTTTCCTCAATGCTGCTGTATCTAGCTGTAACGCTGCCGTAGAGGCTCGCCAGCTCCCGCCACCCCTCCCTAAGGCATAATACGATTGAAACGTAAATAGAAAACAAGCCCAACAAAAAGAAAGAATCTGCACAGAACCGGCAGTTATCGGTGTCCATTTAGGCATCCCGCATAAAGTCGGTCTAGAAGCGAAGGGGAAGAACGAAGTTGTCTGGTGTCGAGGCTGAAAGTGGCACTGCGGACGGGTGATGCAAGGTATGGTTGCAAGAAGTGTGCGAAACAGGCAGACGCCACCCTCCCAACAGGTTTACACAGTGTCATAACGCACAGGGCAATGTCGCGATGCCCTTGGTGAGATTGGGATGGTGCGATTGATTGATCACGTAGCCGTAAGCTGAAGAAGCCAACGAAGCCAGCTGCCGTGCGAGGCCCCTCTTGTCTTTGGCGCTGAGGGCGTGTGACGTCATAGAAGTCTGCTCTTTCAGTGTGTCACATCTCAACAGTTAAAGTGGAACACTCGAAGGGCACGGTTGGCTGCCTGGCTCGTGCCGAGGAGGAAACGGCCCCTGGAAACTAGTGGTGCTGAAGACACCCGACGACGAACTGCACGGAACAGCGGACGTGGCAGAGAAGCGCGAAAGTCGGTTCATGTTAAACCGGTCGCCGCAGATTTATGCGTCTTGGAGGGCCCAGGTGTAGGTACGACCCGAAGGACAGTTAAAGGCGGCGGATACGGAATACGGTCAGGAGTCGTGTCACGGGTTGACGCAGTTAGCACCACGACTCCGCACGTGTGGGTAATAGTCTATTCATAGCAGCCATTACAAGGAGTAGTCATAGTTCCCAAAGAGGTTTAGATAGTGGATTGAGGAGAAGGAGTTGAGTAAGTGAGAGATAGGGCACGGCAATGTGCGGGCGTGTTGCTAGCGCTGGCATTTAACCGTGGTGTGCTCATTGCCTGCTATTTTGGGCGGTAGCCGCATGGGATATCTCTCTCTTGTATGCCCGAACCGTTCTATAGGAGAAGAGGTAAATAGTATGAAGCAGCTACAAGCAATTAAGATTTTTAATAGATAGTGTTGCTCAAATAATGTTGCCACTGTGAATATTAAGAAGCAGCGAGCTAAAACTTCTGCGAGGCGTAGCTAGTGAAGAGAAAAAAAAATTGTTGATTGAGAACTGTACCGGGACTGTGTTGACTTCGCTTCGAAAATAAGATGAACTGATTTCTGGCTATTTTTGTGAGGGTTACAACACACGAGCACCCAGCGCGCATTTCTCCCTCTAATTTCCATTTCGCAATCACGAATGATTTCTGATCAAGCACAGTAGTAATGCAGTGACAGCTGTAAGCAAACTGGTACTGCAGTTAGAATATAGGGAGTGGTAAGTACAAAATTATGCATATTGCGCTGATATTCATTGTGCCCCGCTCAACTGCACTTGAATTTTTGCCGTCAAAATCACTCGATAATTAGCGCTCTAGGTTCAACATGCCATGCATGTTGCTGGATACCACGCTTGAGTTCATTACTACCCCTCAAACATCCTGTTTCCTCCAAAATTAATCAGAAGCACGCGTCCTTACCAGCGATGCAAAACAAAAACATGTCAGTTGAGCTGCAGCTATGGTGCCCTTGCTTATTGTGAGCATATACAATAAAAGCTAGCACAATCGAGGGCGTCTCGATACCAAACCTGGCTTTCAGTGAAGGGACGTGGTTTCTGCTGGCACTATGTTGATTGTTATTACCGCCACACCCCCTTTGAGTGTCTACGAAAGCAGTTATAATTTTGGCGAAAGCGTCTAAATTTCGCCAAGGAAAAGGGAGTCATAAGTCTGTATTAGGTAAAAGGAAGTGTTACGTTTCGTAACATATTCGCCAAAAACATTGAATGTGGGCATTGATTAAGCTATTCTTTGTCATCTGTACATGATCACCATCACGTGGGGTTCACATGGGGTTCGTCTTCGTCATCGCTTGTGGGGCTTTCTTTTGAGTGTGATCTGTGCTTTGGGCGTGGTCGGTTCCCCGCATCTCCGACGCGAAATAAACGTCGTGATAACTGCTGTGTCACAAGTGGTGGAGTGTGCTCTTCGGTCCTCCGTCCTCTTATTCAGGCTCAACCTCCTGCATCTTCCATCAGGTTGCCGATTGTTCCAGCTGTCCGCCGACATGTCGCAGGACGCGCCAACAGGCACTTATACATCAACCATCTCGGCCTAAACTACCCTAGCCTCTCCGTATTGGATTGTTAGTAGGCACTAGCGTGATCCCCATCTGTTTGCTAGACTTCGCGGTGAAGACGTCGAAGATTGGCTGGATGACTACGACCGAGTGAGTTCGGCTAACCGTTGGGACGATGCGTCCAAGCTACGTGAAGTTGCCTTTTATCTCACAGGAGTGGCGAAGACTAGGCTTTTCAACCATGAGGTTGATTTCACAAACTAGGGAACTTTCAAACAGCAGCAGCTCTGACAAATCTTCGGCACACTGGCGGTTCGTTCCGCCCTCACGAAAAGACCCTCGACACTCGCAAGCAACAACTCTGGGTATTTTAAACATCGTACATCGCGGATGTGCTTGCTCTTTGTCCACGCATCAACACGGCCATGATCGAATGAGACAGGGTTTGCCACATCCTCAAAGGCATCGGAGCTATCACTTTCAATGCGTTAGCCATCAAGAACCCCGCTACCGTCGCTGATATCGTCACTACTTGCCAGCAGCTTGACGAACTAGAATAAGTATGGTTGCAGTCATACACCACTACAAACACTACCGCCGACAACCCCACGTTACGAGCAATGGTCCGTGCAATAATTCGAGAAGAACTGCAGCATCTTGGCTTCGCCTGAGGGCTTAAGCCTCGGATACCAATCTGCGAGACGTTGTCAAGGAGGAATCGGCGTCCATGGCTGGTGCAGCGCATACGGACCATCTAACCCCTTAAGCCCCACCAACGTACGCACAAGTGGCCGCAGTTTCTCTAGTCAATGCTCCACCGATGCCTCCAAAACCAACGCCGACCCACATGGCTTCTATGACTACCAGCGCACCTACCCAACCCATTCGCCTAGACACCTATACTCTTCGCATCGCAGATCGCATTCAAGACAGGGCTCGAGCGGCAGCGCCATACGCAGCCGCCGCCGGAGTGAAAGGTCCCGTTGTAAACATTCGCTGACTATCTAAATTATCTGGCATGGTGCACCGCATAGGGAAACATAAAAACATAAACACTTCACACTTGATAACCGCGGACACTCGCTGTAAAAAATTCTGGCTTGAGGGACCGCGGCAGCAGCAGTGAGCGAAGCGACCTTCGAGCATTCTATCGGTTCAACGCAAACTGAGCGGTGAGAACGCAGAGCACGCCAGGCTACGAGCCATCGGCCAGCCATAAGAGAGTGCAATACAGTGCCGTATGCCGTAAATAACGACTTGCCAATGCATGTTCAACGTATTCTTGAACAGTAAGCGGGGTTGGCCCTTCATAAAAATGTTCATTATCAATCAACAGCAAACATTTAAGCAGTGCAATTTCAGGCATACGCGTGCCAGACTGTGTTCAATGTTTTACTTTATCAAGAATGCGAAGGACGCTTACGAATCTTTATATTCAGATTTCTGCATTGTATTTGCCCATAGTGCTAATAATTTGTGTAGACATTCCGTCTGCACATTTAATTGCAGACAAACCAGAGCCAGCACGGGGGCCCAGACGCCTTTCCTCGTTCGCTTGCAAAGCGGCTTCAGACAAACACCGCCAATTTCACGAGCTGGCCAGTTACGCTTGCACGTAAAAACCTTCTTTCTCGCATTTGTGCGATTTATGCGTACGCGTGAATTCCGACAGACACATGTGGGGACTTTTGCTT
Organism: Dermacentor variabilis; assembly: GCF_050947875.1. Classification (NCBI taxonomy): domain Eukaryota; kingdom Metazoa; phylum Arthropoda; class Arachnida; order Ixodida; family Ixodidae; genus Dermacentor; species Dermacentor variabilis. The sequence goes on from NC_134574.1 coordinate 104,209,979, forward strand.
GTTGAAATCTGCTTTTCCCTAGGTACTATCTGGGAGGGCACGGTTTGCTCACTTTCTCCCTAGCCAAGCTGCAGTACGCGGAAGCGAATAAATACTCCGAAATGCCAGCTCTTACAAAGTAGTTGTGTTTGGCAGACATTATGGATTACCTCCAAAAGTGCGAAAAGAAGAATCTCACGCCTAGTAGGAGGCAAGGAAGTTCTGAACGCCAACTAACTAATTCACGCGCGAAACGATGGAGCGGGACATGTGTGCGACTACTTGAAGGGGCGGAAGCAGGCAGGTCACTGCACATCTGCTTTTCTCCTCCGGCTGCTGCAGCTGAGCGCGCCGTATCTTGAAGGCAACCTGCGGTGAGTTCGAAGGCTAGGCGGCCTAACTTCATCTCTAGTGACGTCGCAGAAAAGTGAGAGTGTCGGCGAGAATTGAGATGGAACGCTTGCGATCATCTTCCGTTACGATTTATCGCACAAGATCCTTGAGCTCTTTGGTGTTACTGCCTAAGCATGCAGTTACGATTCCTGAAGATGTACTCCTAATGTCAAGTTTGTATTGACGAGCACGCTGCTACAGTGTCTTCTCCAATCGTACTCGCTGTGGCGCAAAATTGCACTACTATGCTTGGTGGACAGCCCACCGATCTTGCAAAAAGTTCTCGCTTAACGGTACTCGTCAGATGGCACGACTTTTTCTCTTCGGTGTTAGGAATGGCCTGCCGAGGTGGCAACGTGCAGGTTATTTCAGCCCGCTGCACGTGTATCGATCCACCCGCGGTGGTGGCGCCCTTCAGAGAACGAGCGAGGACGGCAGCGTTAATCCACCATGCGCCTCGTTCGGAGGATCGGTGACGTCAGCAGGGCTGGCCACGTTTGGCGGCAAGGGCAGCTTCTATGACAAAAAGGTGCTTTGCGGTACGTGGGCCCCAGGATTCGTCACAGTCTGCTGACACACGTGGAGACTACAAGACAAAGGCAGCTCTGGAATTTAGAGGCGCCGGCATGGGTCGGGCGTGACCACCTGGCTGCGGGGATGCAAGACAATGGACACCTCGACGACCGCGCTGCGACGGTCAGCTCTCAGTGCTGCAAAGGTCGTCGGCCCTCGGAGGGGGCACTGAAACCTGTGTGTGAGTGTGTGTGTGTAAAACGTCCTGCAGAGAGGCGGCTTGTTTACGCATACGTCGAACGTTTTGCCTGACCTAGGGATCTAGGGAACACGAAGTGTTTAAAAACGGCTTGTTGTCGGCTACTAGGTGTGCTCGTCGTCTTTGTCTGTGCTCGTGATCGTACTCGTGAGCTGCGTGCTCGTCGTGGTGCTCGGTGCTCGTTAATGTACTCGTGAGCTGTGTGCTCGTTTGCTGTATGCTTCGTCTTGCGGGCTCCATTTGGGAGTCACGCTAAACTGGGTAAATGTATCCCATGTTCAAATGTAAATACTGCAAACAAATCCTGCTCGCCTAGTCCTGTCGCCCCAAGTTCCTCCGATCGTTCTACAAGCCCGACTCCAAATCTTACATATGGTGGCAGCGGCAAGATCGCCCGCCAACTCCTACATCGGTCAAGTATGGATCAGCCAATCTGAAGAGGCAGGACTTGTCCTTAATGTACATCCTCACGTTGTCTTTCGTGTGCCTTCACTTCTGGCTTGGAATGAGCTAGAGTGCTACGCCATCTCTCGGTGACGGGTGCTGGCATATGTTGGAAGCAGCTGCCGCCGACACTGTTCTTGCGATGATGACTCTGCCTCATGGTTTTCAAACTACGTCTTCATTGACTCCTCTAAAGCGAAGTACACGTTCTGAAGCTTTCGTTCTTCGTTACAGGCGTCGATATTTGCGACGTACTTGAAGTAATCTTATCAGTCTTCTTCATCCCTGAACATACAGCCGTGGAACGACTCAGGCCTGTGTAGTCAACATGCGACGAGCTGTTGTCAGAGATGTCAGATCGTTGTCAGAGATGTCGGCGCATTGGAAAGTGGTCAGAATTCAGGCAGGTCCTAATGAAGGGGAGGGATGTGGCAAGTGCGGTGCTATACTGAAGTCAGTTCTACAGGTTAGAATGGGTCTCGTATGTATTCTATTGTGCTCGGCAGATTTCCAATCATGCCCCGCCGCACCACCAGAAATGTATCAATCTTTAAAGAAAGACAGTACCAGAACTTGTTCATTGCGGGAAGACTTGTGCCTGCAAAAATAGAGATAAACACTCTTGGATAAGTGGAAAGAGTAGTTTACTGCATCCTTCCACAGACAACCACATCTCTTCCTTGAATACCCTTCTAATGTGACCCCGATGATCGCGAGTTATATGCCGTGATTTCTTATTGGACGAGACACCCCAGCGCTGTCTCGTGCGCGTACACGAGACACATGCGTTGCGCAGTCACATAATGCGCGAAGGATTTGTTGACATGCCCTGCTGTAAGGCTTGTTGAGGCGTTACTTTCTCGACTGACGCTGAAGAGAACAGATGTTCCCACTGCAAGTGCCTTCTCAGCTCAACTGGAGCAGTAGGTCAAAGCCATCAGTTTATTTAGGATCAGATTTTTGCTCATTAGTTTGTTAGTTTAAACGAGCATTCTAGCTTATTTCTTATGCTTTTCAGTTTCTATGTCTTTTTTGTAAAGTTTAGGTAAGTCACGAAATTCTTTTCTACAGGTAGGGCTATTTTTTACAGTGCCTTGTTAGTACATACGATGGTTGGTAGGAAGGGCTCCAGGGTGCGTTGTACGGAATGCGTGTATTCATACGCGATGGAAGAAACGTGGCTTGAGTGGGTAGGCGTGGCCAATGACGCGCATTTTATCCGTATGATGTGGGAGCTAGAGTTGCGACTAGACTGTCTAGAGCAGGAGAAGGATAAGCTGGTAAAGCGGGCCGGGAAACTAGAAAATGGACACAAGAGTTGGCAGTACCAGAAAATGTGGTAGAAGAGAAACTACCAAATGTTGAAATGAAGCTGACGGCCGTCATTCCACCAAAAAATGATGGACGATTTGATGTGAGCACCGTGAGTGAGGCTGGCTCCGAAGCAGGAACAGGACAGGAATCTAAAATAGCCACGTCGGAAAGCAATCGCGGGCCCGTTAGCGATAGCATGGAGGAAGGAAAAGCGTAGGAGAGGGCCTGGCAAGCATGGACGTGTTGGAGAAAGTGTGGGAAGTCGGTGCTGTTTTTTGCAAAGGAGCACTGGGACTGGTAGCCCAAACTTCAACGCTGCCATAGCAACCGCGCTCCGGAATCTCTCGCTGCTGCTCTCGGATTTGAAAAGTGGGATAAGATTTTTCGGACCATGTCTTTCTCGCAGCAGGTTCCGTTCGCGAGACAAGCAGACTTTGGAGCGTGGTTTCTAAACTTGAAAGTGGTGTTTTGATTTTATGAATGTGACTGTCAGCCAGCAACCGACACACTCAAGTAATCAGAGCGGGGTCTTTGTCTTCTTCAACGTGCTGCGGAAAAACACAGGAGCACGTCTGTTTAACTAAAACTGTTACTGAAGTTTCGTAGGCCCTGTTCTGACGCGCGGTGAGCAGCACACGCTTCCGGAGCCTCGTCGCAATGGAAATTCAAAACTCGCGCTTATCAGCTCCGTCAAAGCTGATTGGAAGTGTAAAGAAGGAAGACACTCAGTAATGCGGTAAGTTGGGCTAGTTGGTGGTTAATCAGCATACCTTCCGGTTGAAGCAGCCCACTGACACGGACACGGCGAAGACACACAACAGCAGCGAGTGTCGGGTATTCTTGTGTCTTGTCGCCTTGTCCGTGTCAGTGTGCTGCTTCACTGGCAAGGAAGGATGACACACCATCATGGCTGCACTTCCGGCTTCAAAAATGTGATGGCAGTGTCTCTCCTATTTTGTTGCTTTCCTCTATGAGGGACACTCACGACGGCACTACCACTGAAGTGTCCGCAGCCGAAGTCGACAACAGTGTGAAGGAGGGGACAACAGACTACGTGGCGGGGGGGAGGGAAGAAGGTAGGAAAACGGGGACTTAGGTACAGCTTCCAGGGACGAGGAGGAGGAGGAACAGCGCCGAGTTGTTTCTGTTGGGAATTCCGCAACGCGCTAAGTAGGATCGTTGATGTGAAAGAGAGTTGGTGCAGGACAAGAGGGTGCAGATTAACGCACTTCCGGGCAATCGGTCAATTGCGTGATTCCTGTAGTCAGCAGGTACGTCACATCCGCGAGACCTACATCCGCACGACACCATCCCGAGTTGAATGTCTCCTTTTCAACACAGCACCTGGGTGTTCAAATACAGCTTTTTTTATCCGCATCATGCAACAGTGGAATGCTATTCATAATTACGATTGATCTTTACCGGCTGTTGAATTCCTCGGGCATATTGTCAACCACTGATGTCGTACTGAATGTTGTCTTTCTTTTTTTGCCATCTTTGAATCCTGTACTTTCCGCTGTTGCGATAGCCCTTCGGGGAAGCAGTACGTTAAAATATATAAATGAATACATAAATGCACTATTTAGCAAACGTGTTGGACGTCACTTCACTGGTTAGAGAGACGTCGAGTAAATTGTTCACACACCGGCTGATTCCGACCTTGCGTACAGTGCTCAGCGATCGAAATGCGATACTCAGAGCGCATGGCTGCCGGTGCTATCTGCGAAAGTGCTGAGCACAGGGGACACCGAGATAGAGCATTGGGTTATGCGATAAAAACGACAGCATTTCTAACGCATTGTGAACGCATTTGGCCCCGCACAACGATTACCCAACGCTAATCGGTGGCACAAAAAGCTCCGACATCGCGTTTCAATCGCTCGGCACCGTAAATACAGGACGTGCTCGCTCTGTGACAACAGGTGAATGCGAAAATATCCGACGCCCGTACCGTGACGCGTGTCCTCAATGGAATTGTAGATGACGCATTTATCCTGCTTGTTTTTTTAAACAGAGTTGTCTTTCGTCGTTGTTCTCAGGTATCTCCTGTCAGAAATTTTGTAGCTGGCGTTTGTCACGTGCCCTTTGTGAGATTTGTATCCACTTTGTATTCACCAGAAAGGGAAGCATTAATAGAATAGCGGTGAAAATATATTAGCAAGCTGCGTGAAGTAAGGGTCGTAGTTTTATCAGCCGTGTGCATTGCAATAAGCAGTCGCTAATTAACCTGGAGTGTCTTATAATTGCTTTCGAAATGCACAAATGATATCATCCTAAATAAAGCTTATGAATTCTTCAGCGGGGCCCTGATGATGAGGGGAATACACAAAGAAGGAATCAAAATCTGTTTGATTGCATATGACAAGCATTACCAAATCCTGGATGGGAGCTTATCACTGTCGTTGAAAAGCAAAGTGCAAAATCATTGCATTCTACCGCGGCAGATATGGGGCAGTAACTTAGAGATTAACAAAGAAGCTTTGGAACGAGTTAAGGACCATGTAAATAGTGATGGAAGGGAAAATGTTAGGCATAACGTTAAGATATAGGAAGAGGACATTGAGGGTCAGAGAGCATACGGGGATAACCCATATTCTTGCAGAAAAAGAATGCAGCTGGGCAGGCCATTTAATCCGCAGGGCAGATAACCGGTGGACCAATATTAGCAGATCCGGTGGACCATGGTTACAGAATGGGTTCGAAGAGACGTGAAGCGCCTTTGAGGATGGCAAGAACTGAGATGGGTTGATCAAATGAGAAAATTTGCATGCGCAAATTGGAATTAGTAAGCGCAGAACAGGGGTAATTGGATATCCCTAGCAGAGGCCTTCGTCTTGCAGTGAGCATAAAAATAGTCTAATTATAATCATAATTAGGAAGATTATCATCAAAATTCTTCGTGGAAATAATTATTTAACTTTTGCTTTGGGCGTGCATACTGCTACATCAGCAGCTATTTGCGATAGGAATGTCTTATAAAAGAGGTCGCCATCTTCCTTTCCCTTAATTTCCGCACAGAAGGAATAGCTACCACAAATTACGAGCATGTCAAAATGCCCCTGATTATTTTCTCTTCAACTCCATTTTGAAACCTCGTTCACAATCGCTGACAGAGGCATGCTGCGCTTGTTTATGCTCATAGGTTTAAAAAACACCTTGGAAGGAAGCATGCCAGGAATTTTGCCAATATAATAAAGCTTTCAAATTTAAGTTATAGAATAGTTGAGTACACCCGTACGTGATAGGTAGGCATTTGTAACTGTTTTAAAGCACAGCTGAAATAACAGTTACTTCCACATGGAAAACGCTTCCCATGCTTAAAAGGTTACATACTCTTTTTTGTTCTGCAGTAACGGACGCGGATAAGGAAAAACGCCCAAGGAGGTCGTGCCTGCAGGCTCCTCGACAAGGAAAGTGCAAGGCTAGATTTACTCTGTATTACTGGTCGTCTGACGTAGGCTGCAGGAGGTACACTGGTTGCTATCGTGGGGGTTTCGGAAACAGGAGCGAATGTGTAAAACAATGTGGTGAGTACTGAATTTTGTTGTTATTTTGGCATTTCGTGTTAAGAGGAGTGCAAGAAATACCTTAGAAATCATATCGTATACCAGATCAAACTTGTCAGACATGAAGAGCAGTCATCTGGTCAGTGACATTTGAAGAAAAAAAATTACTAATCATCCGTGAGAAAAAGAGCTAATTAACGAAAAGCAGCATGGTTTCTGGCGAGCTATAGTGTCGCTTACCCGGTCTTGATGCGGTGTTCAGTACGGCTTCCCGGCACCGCACAGCTACACGGGTTCGGAACAAAAGGAAACACCCTGAGGTAGCGAACAAGCACATATTTTGTAGCTCGCGCTGTCTGTTAGAACACAGCGGCTTCTCAAACATATGCTGAAGGGTCTGTTCTCGACCGACTGAAGTGTGCACTCGCTAATGAAGGCTCGTTCATCAAAACTCGCTAATTTAAGACAAACAGGCGGCATAAAAATTCTGTTGACACGTTCGCCAGCACAGGCGAGCACTACCGACCTTGGCTTGAATGGCATATCCAGGAATTAAAATACTGTTATTCCGCGTGTTTGGGTATTCAAGTTTAACTAACCTATGTATCGCATGAAACGTTAAGTGCACGCGCAAAGCGAAACGATACAAATACTGACGCTAGCGGAAGCAGAACTACTTCAGACGCAGCAAATGCTTCCTCCTCCGTGTCACTGAAATTCTGAGGCTTCAGTACGCGCACGTCGCAGCGGAAGGAAATCGTGCCAATACCGCAGCACAGGGTCGTTTCGCACTCGCGTAAAATTGTCAAATCGTAATATATGTTGTCGTAGTGAGCGGTACCAAGAAATACACTGATTTAAGTTCTGAACTGCGGCTCACCGACGGCAAGAGAAACAATTAAATTAAATTATGGGCTTTTACGTGCCAAAACCACTTTCTGATTATGAGGCACATCGTAGTGGTGGACCCAGGAAATTTTCACCACCTGGGGTTCTGTAATGTGCCCCTAGATCTAAGTACACGGGTGTTTTCGCATTTCGCCCCCATCGAAATGCGGCCGCCGTGGCCGGGATTCGATCCCGCGACCCCGTGCTCAGCAGCCCAACACCATAGCCACTGAGCAACCACGGCGGGTAAACAGAAATAGAGTAGACAGGCGCAACAGTTGGCGGCCGAAACTGTAAAAAGAGACGCTTCGGTATCACGCAAACACCACCTTTCGTTCAAAGCAATAGTCTTAAAAAGACAGATTCTTCCCACAGACTGCAGCGCCTCTGTCGACAAGAGCGACTTTAGAAACACCAAGTATAGGAACACATACTTTTTATACAGATCATCTCACGACCCATCGTTCGCACCAGTTTCGTCCCAGTGGTGGCGGGAAACGGAAACGTTGATGCGGTGATTGGCGAACCGCGTCTTCGTGTCAGCGGCGTGGCGAGCATGGAATCTCAGACCGGGGACACACTTCGCTTTAGGGGAAGTTGCTGAAACCGGGGTAGCGAACAAGACAGTTGCAGACTTGCACACGTTGCAGAAAAAAGTATCCGATTATAATTACTTATTAACAAAAATGTAATTGATTATGGGTGCCATAAACTGCCTCACAAAAGTAATGTAGCAGTTAGTAGAAAGGAATCGATTACTTGAACGTTGCTTTAGTCCGTAGTTTTATCACCACTGCATAGGTACGGTAACTAGAACAAGCAGGCTCGGTTGTTTCAGTGCGTTCTCTGTAACAATTCAAATGTTGTTCAGGTTTACTAAAAATTTGATTTTTTGAAATTTTCTTCTGTAATCTTTCCTCACTTTCTGACGAAGACGTCTGGCAGCGACACTGAAAGCTCGCTCGCTCTCTGTACTGGAAAGAAGGGCTGTTTTGTAACATACGGGCAACTTATGCATTCCTTACTGGAAGGGACAAGAACCCCACTTGCGACACATGCACCCGTGATTAGACGTTTGTACACATTGTCTGTTTCTGCCCGCGCTATAGTGTCGAGAGGCCAGGGATGTGCAGAGTGATGGACCAATTGGACAATCGTCCATTATCAGAACTTAAAGGTCTAGGCCAGTGCTCCCAAAGAAAATCCGCGCGGAAGGCCTTATTCGCCCTACTACGATTCCTGAAGCCTACAGTCCTTCACGATAGACTAAGAACGCCGCCGCCTACTGCTATATAGTGTATGTGGTTTGTTTATGCTTGGCTCTCTCTCTCTCTCTCTCTCTCATCCGCTCTCGTTTTGCTTTTATCCTCCTACTCCCTCCCCCCGTACAGGGCAGCAAACTGCAACTGCCTCTGCTTAACTTCCCTGCCTTTATATGCATTCTTTCCCTCTTTTTCTCTCGCTTGATGCCCGAATAACTATCTTTGCAAACGCCTATAAATCTAACCATAGTTAAGGCTAACATTTCATCAATATTAACAAATTTGTGGTCTTGCTTAGTAATAACTCAACAAAACACGTTTCTTGAGTGAGTACGGGGAAGTTTTGTATATGTTGCCGACCTATGGTCGTAAGACGACTTATAGGGTGGGCTTGAGACCCATTATAATGAGGCACGCTGCGATGTAGCCACTGCTGTGAGTTTGAATGTCAGTTATTCATTTACCCTTATGACTTATGCTTTCTGACACAAGCCAACTTAAAGCCGCTCGTGCATTTTGAGGTGCGGAGAGAAGTCGAATTATTACCCTTTAATAATGGAAGTATTCTTTACATATGAAACTGTCATTCGATCTGAAGTTGACTGTTAGTTATATTTATGGAATACATGACATGATTATTAGCGACGAATACAATTAAAAAGTTACTAGAACCATTGTGCTAGTGTTGTTTGAAACAACTACCGTTGTAAATCCAGAGTTTCGTCTATAAACCTAACGTTGAGTCCACCTTTGCATGTGTTTGCGGGAACTCTTTAGTGACTGCGTCTTAAATAAATAAAGAGAAAAAAAACTTACGGCAATAAACATCGAAGGCGCAACCTGCTTCCTAAAACCTTCACATAAACAAAATATTCCTACAACTTACAGATGCAAGCTTATGTTCTTTTCTCCGCTGACCAAACTAGAAGATGAAACACTGCGCAGTTTTATTATATTGATGCTTTAGTTAGGTTCGTATTATTGTGCAATTGAAGATAACTTTCTATTTCCTCTTATAGTTTGTTGGAGTCATTTGCTTGTGTTGCTATCTTTTTGTGGGTTAAATATCTTTCCACTTTTAATTCCTCTGGTTTTTGTCTGTAGCGCGTGTTGGTACACTTATACTATGCCTGCTCACTTCTGAAATAACTTATTACCCTCAAAAGATACAAAATGATAAATATATGAAATATGTGATATTCCCCTGCATTATTCTTATTTCAGGGCGTGTCAAGAAACCTAAGCTACCAGGCTTTCAAATCCGCCCTAGGCATGGCGCCTGAAGAGGGAAAGTGCTACGTGACAGTCGACAGTAATAAATCGCTGTAATTCTTGTTGCAGCTACAAAGAGTTTGTGTGCACTAGGCAATTATGCCGTGATAGCATCACTGTTCCACCGGTAAGACGAAGCACCGATTGCGATACCGAATTGATAGGCCGCTGTACGAAGTAATGATAGTAGTTTTATAGGCCATATAAACTTGTAAACATTAGCTTACTGACTAAATTACCAAAGATAGAATGTGTAAGTGTGACTCAACGAGGACGCAGAAAGAAACAGACACACAGAGAAAGCGCTGTCTTTGTGTGTCTGCTTCTTTCTACGTCCTTGTTCAGTCTCGCTTACACATTATCTGACGAATTCAAAACAACTAGCCCGTCAAAGTGTTTTAACTAAATTAACCAGCACGGTGTCACGCGCGCACAAGTGAACATGAACACACCTCTGTCAATCACAGGGGAAACTGTCAGTGAAAACGCTCGAGTTAGGAATCGCGGCACTAGCTGCGAGCCAAATGACCTAGGTGCATCGGTCGCTTCAACGCGTACGGAACGTCGAAAGCACAGCGCATACGAAGCCACCGGCGCTACACAGTCTCTGCAAACGTTGCAGACGCATCGGTTCCGCGCGTCTCTTTCTTTTTGGGTCTGTGTGTCCTAGCTGTTTAGACGCCAGCTCCAAGCGCTCTTTTCATGCTACGCGAAATTGTAACGTTTACGCTATCAAAACCCAGCACGCGACCTCTTCACCCCTGCACCTGCACTTTTGTCGAAAGCAAGCACAGCACGTGACATACGCTAAAACTACGCTTCTCAGCACGCGGCGGTGCCGGCTGGGATGTGCGGCGGTGGTGGTGTGGCAAGAAACCCAGTGGCACACGCGGCAACACCATAGCAACAGCGTCTGGAAGGCTGGCAAAAGAGGCAAGGAAAGCTTTGCTTTTAACTTACGGTACACATGCTAAAGTTGTCAGGAAGCCTGACAAGCAGTAAAGGACCTTTGAATACTATCGCGTTTAACTTCTAAAGGCGAAGCTTAATCGTCCTCGAAATTTTTCATGCACTTTTATTACCATACCAATTATATGCCCACTCCAGGCGCATTTCTGCCATCGCCGTCAGCGTCGGAGTCGCCGTGAGGTTCCGTATGAGTGAAAGCGTGTGAGGGTAAGCCAGCGAACGTGCTTCAATCTCGCGTGCGCGAGCGAGGAACGCGGACCGGGTGTGTGCCCTCTCCTTTGGTGCGCGAGGCAGAGGGGTGAGGCGAGGGAGGAGGGGCGTTCTACTCCGGCGGCTGCTGCGGTGTCACGATGCCCTCCCTGGCCGCTGCTCCATGCAGAGTGGAGGCAACCGCGGCGTCTGCCATGGCGTTAGCCACGCGAGTCGCGGAAGCCGTAGTAGACACCTTAGGCGGAAGCCGTAGGGACGCGTTGCCGGCGCTCATGTGTCTTGAAAGCGGTCTGCGACGTGTCTAAAGTGTGTGCTCCCGTGGGCCTCTATTTTAAAGCGATCTGCGTTGTTTTCAGAGTCCGAGTAGAGCTGGTAGCTTCGTATGAGCTGTGATTTCGAGGTTTCGTACGCGTTGACGTGACAGATGCATGAATGTCAGTTGGCTCGCGGCTACTGCCACGATTCCGAACTCTAGCGTCTTCACAGACAGTTTCCGCTGTCATCGAGCGATGTGTGTTTCAGAAGCAACGCTTCTGAAACTGCAGTAACTAAAATCGATGGGTATCCGGCTTCCTTCAGTCGCGTCACTTGGAAGCCGAACCTTTCGCTCATTGCGTGGGAACATGTTTTCTTAGGGCTGATTGAAGGCAATTCAGTACAATTCCTCTTTTAACAAGTTTGAAATGGGCACTATTAAAAGGGAGTAGCCCCTTTTTAGACCTCGGGTTATATTGCCAGTATATAGCAACAATAGGCCCAGATACTGTAGTTGGCAGTTCTTTGAAGTTTCCCAAGTGAAGCTAAGCCCGGCAGAGTTGGATGAAAACGCCTTAATATTGTCAAGACCAGCAGCCTCCAGATCATTGTTTGAAACATTTATTAAATTTGTGAGAAAATTATCTACGGCATATTTTAACAACGCGAGGATCCTGGAAGGAATGGAAGCCTGGAAGCAATGAAAAGGCAAGCGGCAATTTGCAATGAATTTCTTTGGCAACGAGTGCTTCGAAGCCTGGAAATGCGACCAAGGAAGGCAGTTGTCGACGTGAATAAGGTGAACGCAATAGGGAGAGCGAAGATCCCACCAGAGGTCAAGAATATTTTGGACAAAGGACCAAAGTTCAGCTTCTGTCCCGTGTTTGGAGTTGCTCTCCATGGTACGCCGGATTGCAGACAGCAGCGCCGCGCAGAACAAAGAAGCTGCCTTTACGGAAGGAGTGGCGTGCTTGAAAAGGAATGGTGCGACCATTCCAGCCTCAAAGCGGCCTTTTACCTAGGTATCTGAAGCCTTTGAAGAAGAAAACCTTATTCAGCAAGATTATAAGGAGGGGGTTTTTTCCGTGTTGCCAAAGGCAATGGCTCGGGAGAAAGAAGCTCCTGCCATTGACAAAAATTTTTTAAAAGTTACATTCAATCTACAGATCCGAAAAAGAAAAGCACTTGATTTACTGCAGGATCTGCGCTTAGTGAACCTTGTTAATCGAGCAAGGAAGGAACAAAAAGGGCTCCATAACGTCTTTTTCACCCTGAAGCGCCATAAACCAGGAGCACCAATTCGCGCCATTCAAAAGCATCTGCAGCTTCTGGTGAGCGGAGATCACTTCTCAATAAGGAATTCTTCGGACGTTGTGACATTTTTGGATTAACTGTGACCTGGCTTGTAAAATGGGCTTCCAATTGATATAGAAGCATTGTTTTACTCTGTTCCACATGAAGAGCTCCTAAGTGTCTTAAAAGAAAAGATAGCGGCTTACAGAGAAAGGTATTTTCAGAATGCCACAATGATTCGAAATGACACTCTCTTAAATTTGTTAGAATTCATTTTGAACTCAACTGCTGTGAAGTTTGAGGGAAACGTTTTCTTCCAAAAGCGAGGAGTATGTATAGACTCGGCTGTAGCTTCGGTTCTGTGTGACGTGTTTTTGGGCTATGTAGGGGCACGCATCCACTGACCTGTGCAGGATCCTCGTGTTGTTAAAATATACCGGCATGCAGATGATTTTCTCGTAATCTTAAGAAATGTTTCAAACGATGATCTGGATGCGGCTATTCATGACACTATTAAGGTGCTCTCATCCAACTCTGCCGGGCTCAGCTTCAGTTGGGAAACATTAAAGAAGAGCCAACTACGGTATCTGGACCTATTATTGCTATATGCTGGCAATATAACCCGAGGTCTAGAGAGGGGATACTGCCTTTTAACAGTGGCCATTACAAACTAGTCAAAAGAAGAATTGTAATGAATTGCCTTCAATCAGTCCTAACGAAAATATGTTTCCACGTAATGAGCAATAGCTTCGGCTTCCAGGCTGAAGGAAACCGGATATACATCGGTTTTATTACTGCGGTTTCAGAAGCGTTCCTTCGAAAGATTAAGAGCCCTAACCCCAAAAAGTAAGCCTGGTAAGCAAGAAATGGCGGTATCGGTGATTCCGTATATTCATAAATTGTCACACAGCATCAAGAAGACTGCTTCGAAGCCTGAGGTTCCGATTGTGTTTTCTGCGCCGTGTAAAATGTCAAAAATTTGTACAATGACAAAGAAAGGGAAATTGCCACAATGCACTATTCAGCACAGGAATAAATACACGGACTGTATGACAAATGTTTTCTCTGAAATTTCTTTCGGTTGCGGTTGCCGGTATATCGGTCAAGCGGGGAGTTATTTCATTGAGCAGGCTAGCGAGCATAACTTTACTGTACGTAATAAGACAGGCAGATTTCTGGTTGAACATTGCAAGAGGTGCGGCTGGAAGCCAAAATTTGACGACACTATGTTTCTTTTCGACGTGGCAAAGCAAAGTGGGACGGTGTGAAGGTATGTCGTATATGGCCGAAGCAACGGAAGTCTCAGAAGGAGCAATACAAATGTTAAATAATCTTGACTTCATAAATACGCCGTGTCGCCACATTTCTCGAATGCTAATCGCATTACCGTGCACATTCATTATGATATGAATTCTACCGTAATTTTTTAAAACGCAGTTCTTAGCCCCGCTCCTCCGTTGAGCGCTGGCGTGCCTCTGCGTCGTACCTCGCAACCGAGAAAACGAGCGCAGCGAAAGATGAAAGCGATCGTGGACCGCTGCGGGAGATAAAAGAAGAGAGCGCGTGAAGGAAAGTGTAGGAGGAGCCCTTAGTGAAAGGATAATGTGAAAAGCGGAGGGGCAGCGGAAGGGAGATGGCCTGCGCATGCGCTGAGTTGCCGGTGGCCTAGGTATTCACAGCCGCGTGGACGATCCCAGCTGTGCTTTCGAGGGGGGGGGGTGGCATGTGGTGGAGATGGCTACGCTCGTCCGCGGCGTCAGCTACTGAGGTCAGTTCGCAGTACCAGCGCTTCTGACGGAGTCACTGCTCCTGTAAGGGGCGACGGCGAGCGGCTACGCGTAAGGATTGATGTGGCGCTCCATAGGGTGTTGCCTCTGCTGATATTGGTGGCAGGATTTTCCTGCCACGATGGGGAGATTTTGCCATTGGGGCAACGAAAGCGTGCGAAGAAAAGCGTAGTGCCGCGCAAGACGGGCTGTGCGATGACGATGGCTACGATACGGCGCCAGAGTTGCGCGCGAAGATGACACACCCTCTACGCCAGTTCTAGTTCATGCTGTAGTTACTAACTTCGCCATCAGTCCGCTTGCTCATGTGCGCTTCGCGCATTTACTTTGCAACAAAAATACTTCGCAGATACGTACTGGACCGCAATAAAAATGCCGGCTGAGCAAAGAGCTTTATCGATAAATGACATGTTTGAATCGCATTTAGCTCTATAGCAAGTTTATCCCCCACCCCATTTCTAAAACTAATTGACACTCGGCAAAGGAACTGCCGCATGTGTTTTCAAGGCTAGATCTACCGGTAACTAGCATCATATTCCTCACCCTTGACGTGAGCAAGTGCTGCCACGCACATGCGCTAAGTGGTAACTTTCGTGTGTAGATCAGTCTGTGGTCCGAGGCACAAGCTTATATCGCCGGAAAACCATAACAGTTTGCGAGCTTTCAACACTAGGTTTGCCTTTTATTTGCAATGGTACCGGCGCTATGGTTATAGTTCTCACCATTACAACTCTTCATGCATTTTCACCCAGGTCGATGATGGGTGGAAGCAACTTTATTGAAAATCCTGCAAAATTTATCGACCCGAGCTCAGGTGTCTCATGAGTGTACTTCGTAGCCTTGCCTCGTCTCCGCCTTTCGAATCCGCTAGACTGCCTGCTCTTGTGTCTTGAGGTTGGAGACGCGCAGAGTGGTGGCCCACTTTGACGCAAGAGCCTCTGGAGCTACTGCCATTTAAGCTTCTACAACATGCGCAAGAGCGTCGCTCTAGTTGCCTGACATAACTTGCAAAAAGCACTCGGGTATTGCGAGGGGATAAATGTACCGCAATCGCACTGGAGTAGGGAAGGTTTGTTTCTGCAGTTGTCACCAGACGGCTGCCTGGGGACGTTTTTTTTGGGTGAGGTGGGTGCAATAGCCGCCTACCTAAGGGGTAGTCCTTGGTGATGTCGTTCTATCTGACTAAACGTTCTCTCGTGTTTCGCACCAGGAGGTCGGACTCTGTGTGGCGGGTCACTTCTCACGCAGAGCGGTGTACTATCGCGTTCAAGTTAGGGGGGGGGGCTCGTCGGTGGTGGTATTGAGTTGCATTGGAAACCACATTAACGCGGTGCTATCGAAGTGCTGTCGACCAGCTTTCCTTAAGTTTTGGAGAGCTTCGGAGGCAATGCATCTCTGCGTGTAATTACGAACTGCGGATTGGGAGTCGCCAAGAACTACCTTGCCGAGGGGGTCGGTAAGCGCAAGCGCAATCGCAACCTCTTCAGCTGTTTCTGGGTATTCCGTGCTGACACTACACTCGTGAGTAAGCCGAGAGTCAACGTCTACGACTACCGCCGTGAACCGGTGTTCTCGTGTATATTCTGCCGCGTCTACGAGAGGCTCAGTCCTGTTCCTACCACAGGAGCACAGCAGTGCATCGGCACGGGCCTGGCGTCGGCCCCGTTATGTTGGGAGTGCATGTTTCGAGGGATAGGGGCGAAGATGAACGAGTCGCTGATGTCGATGACCATTTCTTTTGCGAGTGATATATTATTACAATATCATCGAGCGATGCTCAAGAAACGAGCCGCCGCGAGAACTACGATGAAGTTGGTCGGTGCGCTTGGCGCGAGCGAGTGTCGGCCTGGCTGCCTGGCTCCAGTGTAAATAGCCTGTAAATAGCCCCTGCTGTCTGTGTCTTTCCACACGCAACATTCTGGTGGAGGTGCGGGGTACCCTGTTGACGACTCTGACTCCTCTAATATTGCCAGTGCTTCTTGCGTATTCTCTGTATCACAGCTGCTTCATTTCGCCGACGAGCAACGCCGTGATGCCTACATCAGAGCACTCATCGACCGTTTTGAGCACTCTCCGGCCGATGCTACTCTACGCTTCTTCGTCCTCCTCGACGGTACTCTATATCGTCGTAACCTTCATCCGGACGGCTCTGAGTTCCTACTTGTTATACCTAAACACCTCCGCTCCACCGTTATAGAAGAGCTCCACGACGCACCAATGGCAGGACATCTCGGCGTATCTCGAACCTATGACCATGTATGTCGCCGTTTTTTCTGGCCCGGTCTTGCCCGTTCCGTACGATGATACGTCGCCGCTTGTGAAGTTTGCCAACGACGCAAGAAGCCTTCCCAGCTCCCCGCTGGCTACCTGCAGCTGCTCGACATCCCTGCCGAGCCCTTTCATCGTGTCGGCTTAGACCTTCTTTCCTTCTTTATATTTCCGGAATCTACATCAGGAAACAAGTGGGTTGCAGTCGCGGTCGACTACGCGACCCGCTACGCCGTAACCCGTGCTCTTCCAACCAGTTGCGCAACTGATGTTGCGAACTTCCTCCTACATGATATTATTTTGATGCATGGGGTTCCGCGTCAATTCTTAACAGTCCGTGGCCGTACGCTTTTGGCTAAAGTCATCGACGACATCATGCGTGCCTGCTCAATACGGCATAAATTTACCACCTCCTACCATCTCCAAACGAACTGCCTCACTGAGCGCTTGAACCGCACCCTTATAGACATGTTATCCCCCGCAGGGGCGTCTGCGTCAGCAGGCGTTTGGTGTGTTGCGACGCCACGTACCCGAGCACACGAGGTTTGGACCCTCCCGCGTGTAGCCGTGCGCGGCTTAGCCGTGTCTGGGGAAAGGGGGATCCTGGAGGTTGAGCCGATGCCGGGTGTTTGGACCTTTAAGGCCCCCCGGCGGAGGCAACACGCCTCTTTGGCCTCTGCTTCACATAGACGGCACCCCCGGACTGACCCACCTGGGGGAAATCGGCAGTCGCCTTTTCCTGTCCCCCTCTCCATCTATAATCTTTCTTCTGCACCTTTCCTTCTCTCCACTCCTTTCCTTATCTTTTTTTCTCTACTCTAATTTCCTGGCGGCGAGGGTTAACCTTGTGTGGCTAACCAGCCTTGGTTACACCATGTACGGTTATAGTAGTGGCGTACAGCTGGCGTTCGCAAGTCTTGAGATACAAGCCTTGTGGCGTCCCCATGTTGGGCTCGGTGGTGGGCGGCTGGCGCTGCTGCCGAAGACAAATACTTTTTATGGCTACTCCATCCATTTCTCTAACTGATCGTCCTCTAAAAAGGGGGCGCAACGAAGCAACCACTCGATTCTTCTTCAAGAGCTACGACAACTTTGCAAAGTACCATGTCATCCACAGTGACGGCAGTATAACAGCCAGAAAACTATCTCCCTTCAAAGTTTCGAAGTGCCTAAGAGACACATTAGGCCCAGGATTCAAAGCTACAAGGATGGCTAGTGGTGACATCCTTCTGGAACTGAACGACAAAGAACAACTTAAAAAGCTTTCGGACCTCAAATTCATTGGTGACATAGCAGTAACTGTCACGGCGCACCGTTCGATGAACAGCGTTCGTGGGGTAATCTCTGATGAAGACATGCTTGACCTTAGTGAGGAAGAATTGCTTGAAGGTTTTGCAGAACAAAATGTGACGAAAGTTCAAAGAATCATGATCCGTCGGAATGACACCGAAATCCCTACAAAACATGTAATCCTAACATTCGGCTCCACCACACTACCAGACTCAGTCGAAGCAGGCTATGTGAAAATCCGTGTGAGGCCTTATATCCCCAATCCTAGACGTTGCTTCAAATGCCAGAGGTTCGGGCACAGCTCTCAGACATGCAGAGGAAAATTAACGTGTGCCAAATGCAGTTCTAACGATCATCCATCAGATAATTGTAATGCTGAATCACACTGCACGAACTGTGAAGGGGATCATCCTGCATTCTCACGATCATGCCCAATCTGGAAAAAGGAGAAAGAAATCATTGCCCTTAAGATAAATGAAAACATCACATTCTCTGAAGCACGAAAACGACTTACATTTCCCCGCAACGAAAGTTTTGCCGCTGTGACGAGGCAGGGGGCCCTCTCACAACGGCCTAAAGGGCCAGCCGTGGTCACACGCAGTGAACCACGGGGGACTTCTTCTGCCCCCACACAGGCAGCACCCAGTGCTGCCGAATCCAACAACACGCAGACCTTGCTCTCGCAGGGCTGCATTACTGTGCAAAAATCGAGGCCCGAGACACGACTCTCAGAGCCTCGTGACCCCGCCTCCACCGCCTCCCAGAAGGAGATGGAGGTTGACGCAAGTACATCGGTGCCAGTGGCACCAAAAGACAAGCGCAGCTTGCTTGAGGGACGTAAAAAAGAAAAAAACCCTCGAGTAATTCCACCAAAGCCTAAATAAGATTATCACTCTACACAGAACACTCCCAAAAACACCTTTGTCATAATGGGTGTTCAGATATTGCAATGGAATGCCAGAGGCCTTTTGCATAACCTACATGACGTCAAAGAATTGTTATCTACGTATAAGCCTAGAGTGTTCTGTGTTCAGGAGACGCACCTAAAATCAAGTGACTCGAACTCCCTAACTCAGTTTGGAATTTTTCGTAAAGACCGTGATGATGGACATGCTGCATCAGGTGGCGTGGCAATAATAATATCAAAGACTGTTGCATGCCAAAATCTCCAACTTAACACGCCTTATGAAGCAGTAGCCGTACGAGCTATTTTGCTTAATAGGCTTGTTACTGTATGCTCTTTGTACATCCCACCAGACAAGAGGCTCGACATTACTGAGTTTGAAAAACTAATAGACCAGCTTCCTGAGCCGTATATTGTGGTTGGTGATTTTAATGCTCATAGTGGACTCTGGGGGGACTCACGTTGTGATGCAAGAGGCCGCGTAATTGAAAAATTCCTTCTATCCTCCGCAGCATCCCTGTTTAACAAAAAGTTCCCGACTTATTATAGCATTACACATAACACCTACTCCTCAATAGATCTGGCGGTTGGCTCTGCAACACTTCTGCCATTGTCTGAATGGAGAGCTCTCACAGACTCCTTTGGAAGTGACCATTTTCCAGTTCTCTTAGAGGCAATACATACGTATGACCCACCTGTGAATCCAAAAAAATGGAAACTAAACGCTGCAAACTGGGCAGAATTCAAAGAGCTCGCATGTATATCCCTTGAATCCATAAGGCAGCTTGACATTGAAGAAATGACCGCCTATATAACTGAGCACATTATTCATGCCGCGAAACAATCGATACCACAAACCTCTGGTAAAATAGTGAATCCTAAGCCCTGGTGGAATGAAGAGTGCAAGCAAGCACGAAAAGAACAAAACAAAGCCTGGCGTACGTTTTCGAAATATCCAACAGAAGAAAACCTTATAAATTTCAAACGTGCAAAAGCAAACGGAAGACGCATTCGTTGGGAAGCCAAGAGAGATAGTTGGAGAAATTATATCGGCTCAATAAACTCATACAAAGATAGCCAGAAAGTGTACAGTAGGGTTCGAAGGCTGAAGGGGAATACCACACTACCCTTGCCCGTGGTAAATGACACTGTGTCTACATTAGAAGGGCAAGCAGATGCTTTGGGCGAACACTTTGAGCACATATCGAGTTGCGCGAATTACACAAAAGCATTCCTTACATATAAAAAATTAGCTGAGTCAATACCCTTCTCCTTCCGAAAATCCCATAGCGATGGGTACAATTGCCCATTCACGATGCAAGAATTAAAAATAGCTTTGCACAACTGCAAAAACTCTGCGCCAGGATTAGACAGTATTAATTATGAGATGGTCAAGCACCTACCCGAGGAAACACTTGAATGCCTCTTATACCTGTTCAATAAAATTTTCTGCAGTGGTCGATTGCCGTCCTGCTGGAAGGAAGCTATAGTAGTGCCAATATTAAAGCATGGAAAAGACCCCTCCTATGTACAGAGCTACAGACCTATCGCTCTAACGAGCTGTGTATGTAAGGTGTTTGAAAAAATGACAAACCGCCGATTAATGTTCTTTTTGGAATACAATAGAATTCTGGATCCCCACCAAGCCGGTTTTAGGCCAGGAAGGTGTACAACAGATAGCCTAGTTCTACTTGAGAGTTATATACGAGACGCATTTGTTCATAAGCAATACTGTCTATCAGTATTTTTTGATCTCGAAAAAGCTTATGACACTACCTGGAGGTATGGCATATTGCAAGACCTCGCGTCGTATGGCGTGTCAGGCAACATGTTTAATATAATAAAAAGCTACCTGTCGGAACGAAAGTACAGAGTAAGGGTGGGAACTGCAGTGTCGAGAGTCTTTGTGCAAGAAAACGGTTTACCACAAGGAGGAGTGCTCAGCTGCACACTATTCTTAGTTAAAATGAACACACTACAAAAAACACTCCCACCATTTATATCCTACTCACTATATGTAGATGATATACAGATAAGTTTTAAATCATGCAATCTGTCCATATGCGAGAGGCAGATTCAGCTGGGAGTGAACAGGCTTTCAAAATGGGCGGACAAGAATGGCTTTCGCTTTAATGAAGAAAAGACGACATGCGTGTTATTTTCTCGGAAAAGAGGCATACATCCTGAACCGAATATTACGATGAACGGGTATGTGCTTAGTGTAAAAAAGGAGCAGAAATTTCTTGGCGTTATATTGGATGATAAGCTCTCGTTTGTGCAACATATAAAAAACATAAAAATGAAATGCTTAAAAACTATGAATATCCTCAAAATTCTTTCGCACCAGTCGTGGGGAACTGACAAGAAATACTTGCTCTCGCTATATAACAGTTTGATTAGAACACGTATCGATTACGGGAACATTGTCTACCAATCAGCTTCACGTTCTGTTTTAAAAATTCTGGATCCTGTACATAACCTTGGCATGCGACTAGCCCTAGGTGCATTCCGTACTAGCCCTGTTCCAAGTTTGCACGTAGAAGCTAATCAGTGGAACCTAGACCGCCAACGTAAGTACTGTAGTTTTATGTACGCACTTAAGATTAGTTCCAACCAAGAACACCCGTGTTACAAAATGTTGAAGAGCACAGAAACGCAAACCCTCTTTGCAAAGCGGCCATCATTACCAAAGCCATCTTTATTGAAAGCACAGTCGCTATGTCAAGAAAACAACATACTGCTGTCGGACGTTCACCTGCATAACACTAACGAGTTAGTAGCACCATGGGAATCAGTCACCATACATTGTGACTTCTCGTTCACAGAAACAAACAAAAAGCATACACCCCAAGAAGCTGTAAAACAACACTTCTTATCACTACAGAGTAAGTACAAGTGTCCAGAATTTTACACTGATGCTTCAAAAACTGCTGAAACAACATCATGTGCTGCAATTGGTCCAGATTTTGTAGCCCATTTAAGATTAAACAAATACACAAGTATCTTCACTGCTGAAGCTCACGCTGTACTCCTCGCAGTTAAAGAAATAACAACAAAACAGATCAATCAATCGATAATATACACAGATGCCTTAAGTGTGGTCCGGTCAATACACCTTGAAAAACAAAGAAAGAATCCGGTGATAAACACTCTCATCAGCAGCTTAACCTTAGCCTACAAGAGAGGGCTACATATTATAATCTGCTGGGTACCTGGCCATACTAGTATACTTGGTAATGAAGCGGCAGACGCAAATGCGGCCTTAGCAGGTCTAAGGCCCCAAATAGATTTAAGTTATGTACCATATACAGATATGAAACCTGTCGTTCGAGGAATACTGCGTCACGCATGGCAAGAAGCTTGGGACACAGAAAATAATAACAAACTTCGCATCATCCAACCCTACATTACCCAAACACCTGTACACCGGCATAGAAAGGAGGAAGTAATGATGTCGAGACTGAGGATAGGACACACACATGCAACTCACTCATACTTGCTAACAGGTACTGATCCACCGGTCTGCATTAGATGTGGAAATCAACTCACAGTCATCCACGTTCTTATAGAATGCCCTGGCATGGAAGCTACGCGAAAAAAATACTTTCCTGAACTTTACCGCACCAATTTACCCATGCACCCTACATTTTTCCTATCGGCTGAGCCGATGTTCCCACTCGACCGGCTGTTCAGTTATCTTAATGATGTGAACTTTTTGAAGAATATATCTTACCGCTTTTAAACTCATCTTCTCTACGCTACCTGAAATCCTACATGATCATCCTAAATTCTCCCAAGAAATGCAAGCCTTATGTTTTTAATTCGTAGGCCTTTGCAGCCACCGCAGTACATTACAGGCATTGCAACCCACTATACCTGCTGACATGTTTATAACATTCTACTGCACTACTAAACATCGTTGCTGGCGCTCTTTGGCCGTTGTAGCCCTTGCGCCATAAATACTAAACAAACTCATCATAGACATGTTATCCAAATAAGTTTCCGACGACCACCGTGACTGGAATCTGGCTCTACCTTACATTACGTTTGCATACAACTCTTCCCGTCTCGAAACTGCTGGTTTTCCTCCGTTTTACCTCTTGTATGGCCGCGAACTAACGCTACCACTGGACACTGTGCTTTCGTCCGCCACAGCTTCAACTAGCGATTATGCCCGTGATGCAATCGCCCATGCTGACCGCGCTCGCCAACTTGCGCGCGCTCGTCTACAAGTGCCTCAAGACAAGCAGAAGCAACGCTACGACCTCCGTCACCGTGATGTCCATTTTGTGCCCGGCAGTCTCGTGTTGCTTTGGTCACCTTCGCGTAAAGTTGGCCTATGTGAAAAACTCCTTTCTTGTTACACAGGTCCATATTACGTGCTCCGAAAAGTGACTGATGTCACCTATGAAATCGTTCTAGCCACGCCCCCTACGTCCTCCGCTGTGACAACCAGTGACATTGCCCACGTCGCCCGACTCAAGCCCTACAACTCTCCACGCGCCTTGGATATTTAACAGCACCGTGACGGTGCTCCTGCCGCTGGGGGTGTAGTATTACGATATCATCGAGCGATGCTCAAGAAACGAGCCGCCGCGAGAACGACGATGAAGTTGGTCGGTGCGCTTGGCGCTTCTGTCTGTGTCTTTCTACACGACACGCAACAATATGAACGCAAGAAAAAGGACACGAACAACAACAGAAGAAAGGACACAAACGTTATCTTGCAACAGAAAGTTTCAAGGAAGCACCTGAACAAATCTGCACAAGGAGGAATGTAGCAAATTTATTGTTGTTCTATGTAGAGAGCTCCGGTATCACCCGAAAGGGGAAGCATTGATTGTGAGCTACCAAAGTTCGCGGCTCACCTTTGCAAGCTTTCCCTCGTACTTAAAGCATACTGCGGGCGGTGGCGATGGTATCGCACTTGGACTTCGTATGAAATGTCACGGCAATGCCTATGGCGGCGTGCCTGCCTGTTTCGCACACTTGTTGCAGAGATGACTTGCACGACACGTCCGCAGTGCCACTTTGAGCCTCTACCTCGAGACAACTTTGTTCGACGCTTTCGCTTCCACATGGGCTCCATATGGAATGCCTCAATGAACACCCGGTTCTGTACACGGTCTTTCTTCTTTATACCGCACCAGTTTTGCATGCATGTTTCAATCGTACTAGCCATAGGGAGGGGGGAGGGGTAGGGGGCGAGCCTTTGTGGCAGCGCTACAACCAGCTAGGGCAGCGCCGAGGAAAAATACCACCGCTTGTGGATTTGGGATGTGGATAAGAACATGATTAATCGCCCAATACGAGCGGACGCCCCTACCCACCACTCCCGAAACTATCGCTACTATTGCTGGCCCGTTTCCATAAAGTGTTGCTGTGGCCACTCACTCTTCTGCCTTCAAATACTCAAAATAAAACGTTTAAGTAATACCAATGGGCAAGCAAATATTGCTGTATGGAAATAATATTAAAATGTACGAGTAGAAAAAGAACAAACGGGAAGTCCAGGGTGTCACGATACCTAAAGCCCACAATGCAGCAGTGAAACGCAAAAGTACAGGAGCCATCTTTCTGCTCAAATTTCAGATATATATACACAAGGTCCTTTGTACAACTAATATACTTCCCTTGGTAACGTTTGATGTACACTACGCGCCAAATCAGGTACGCATTTATGAAATTATGTACAAAGCATCAACTGGAATAACTCTACATGAACATCTTCTCTTATGATTTAAAAGGAAGCTTTAGCTAGGGCCCAACTCCAACGCGACCTATTCAAATACATGGAAAACACAGAAACGCTTTTCTGAGGTAACCCCTTGACCGATTTAATGAAATTTGCTGCATTTGAGACAGAGAGAGAGAGCTAAATTCTAGTGACTGTTGGGAGCGGAATTTCTACTTAGGGCCTGAATTTTGGTAAAAGAATTTTAAAAAATTTGAAAGTTCGAAAAAATGAAGAGCGTAAAGTGTAAAAATTATAGTCCTGCATCAAAAAGAGATATCGCAGTTCTGTAAACAGCATCCATTAGATCATTCAAAGCGCACAAATTCAGTATGTCAATTGATATCTTACGCGAAATGGTTACGTTATGTACAAGGGGTCTGCAGAAGTTGTATTTCCATATTGCTAAATTTTTTCAGATTCATGTGTAACATATGAATTCTGTTCGCTTCAAATGTACTATTAGTTGCAATTCATATAATTGTTGTAAGGTTTTTTATTGCTGAGTTACAAAGCAGTAAACTTGATAGTTTCGTCTCCTGAAAATTTTCGATTTTTGCTAATTTTTAGTAGAAAAATTGATGACATAAATAAAGAATTATGAGTCAACAGTCACTAGATGTTAAGTCTTTCTTTTAAATACAACAAACGTCCTCAAATTTGATGCAATGGTCGCCGAGAAAAATGTATTATGCTTTCACATGTATTTAAATAGGAGCACCCGAGCAAAATCTCCTTAAGCCTAAAACCAGGACGGTTCAAACGAATCTCAAAATACTAGGTGTTTTCTCCTAGTTATCTCTATATCATAACGATGTACTCAATCTCCCAATATTCCGCACATATTCCAGACAACCGCGATTTTCACCATTATATGCCCAATTTCTTTTTCTTTCATTCTAAGTAGCATCTTTTGCCTTGAGGAAACCGGGATGTATTGCTTGTTCGTTTTTTATTCAAAATTATAACGAGATCAAGATACGCACTTATCTTCATTTTCTTTTTTTGTGTGCCTGTTCATGTCTTCCGGCAATAGTACCGCTTCTACGAAGACAATTACAACTATCACCTCATTATAAAATGTCGTTAAACTATGAACAACAACAACAACAACAACAACAACAACAACAAAAAGAACATTAGCCCGGATCGCCTATGATAGTAGCACTTCTACGCATACATGTACTTGTAATAGTTGTCATGTTTAACTTTGCAAGCTCAGACTAATTTTATAGGGAATACATATATATAGGATTCTAAAAAATTACCGCATAAAATTGCAACAAAAATGATCAGTAAAATGTGCAATCTCCATGGTAAGCACCGCGAAATGTATCGTGCTTTGAACTGCACTCGAAACGTACAACCTGGCTTATAAAGGAGGCTATATGAAGGATCTAGAACGCTTCTGGGCCAATAAGATAAAAATAAGTATATTAAAGGAATAGGGCGAGAACAAACAATCATCAAGAAGCATAGTCTCGCGAACATACATACTGCACCGGCGGTTTCCAATTTTTTTTTTCACTTGCGTATTGGCATATAAGTGAAGGGGCGTGCAAAGCCAACTACAAGCTCCTCGCATATAAAGGTAACAAAGCTTGCAGAAATGACGTTTAGAAAAAGGTAATAGCTATTTTAGTTTCATATAAAAGCTGCAATCCAAGCAGCGAACCTGGATACTGGCATTATCCTGACGTCTTGACATTATTAAAAAAAAAAGGATCACTGGCGTTGTGCAGCCGTAAGGTCACGTATGACATCGCTCTTAAATATAAAAAGTGCCCGCGCGTTTCTTTTAGCAACGCTTGAGAGAAAGGAGCGAGCTGTTTAATAACGTCACGGAGCATCCACCTTTTGAAAACAAAACGGATTCCAAGGAACAAATATTTAAGTATATTATTTAGGGCCCTCTGACCATTTACAAGAAGTTTGCTGTGCTTTAACTGGCATACCAGTACTACCTTTTCATTTGTTGAAACACATTCAGGCTAGAAGTAAAGAGGATACTAGTGTGGCACATTCATGTTCCGCAGTTACGGACTACTTGCTGCATTTATTTAATGAATGTATCATGGTAGTGCAGCAAGGATTGTGACCAGAGTGGCGATTTACTTTTTTTAATCGCTGATGACATGCTGGTCTCTTAAAAACGATTTCCAGGAATGAACTTATGAAAATAGTTTGCAGATTACCAGGTGCTGTTGCATGAGTATCTGTTACTAACACTAAAAAGAATTTTCTTAATGATGCCATTGCATTTGGATGTAAAATTGCTCCTCCAGAAATGTTTACCGATGCTTGGATAAGGTTCACGAAAGCGATTCTGTACGTAATAGTTTAAGATGAGCTGCCTTAAAGCAAGGCAGGAAGAATGTTACCACTCTGCTGCTATTTTGAAATACGGGAGCGGTGTTGGTGGCCAGTCCTCCGCAGGAAACGGAGAACCTCGTTTCGATGTAACTACGTTGGTATCCATAGCGGAAAGCAGAAGTGCAATTCGAACAAATATGGCGGTAACTGGTTGTTAAAAAGAGCTAAACACACATCTGCAATACTTTGTGTAGCAAAAACCAACATAAGCAGTCCAACTATGGAAGAAACCTGCTTAAAGCTTTTAATCCTTAGTGTAGAACAGTTCATTACCATTCATTTATTGGGACAATAAAGTAAAAAAATATTTTGATCTCTAATAATAAATTACCATTTGGCAATAACAAAAACGCGACGCCTGTCAGGAGAAAAGGCGCGGTAAATGAGGCAATTAAGGCGCGCAAATATGATGAAACGTGGCAGCGGCGGCTTTATTTCGCACCTCAGCTTGCAAGGACATGCGTTTTGACTGCGCATGCTACTAGCTATTTATATGCTTATTGGTAAACATTACCTACGGTGTGTAAGAAATTAGCAAAACATTGAACATGGTGAGTTTGGGGAAACTTTCCCCATCCAACGTGACCAAATATCAAAGATATAATTCGCCATTTGTAACGTCACCCTGACATACAAGCGCTGGGGTTTCAGCGCGAAATAAATAAAAAAAGATGCCTTGTTTTGACTTTTATTATATGTTTTAATCATTCGGCAATTACCAATAACTTATTGATAATTTAGTTTACAAAGAATACTCTATCAGTATGAAGTAGCTTTAGACTGGTTTAGTGTTTTTCGTGAGCGTACCTTTAATACAATAGTTTGCCTTTACCGCTGTTATCTATTCTGGCTGTTCATTTGTTTTCGTCGTTGTGTGCACACTTAGCACAGCTATGCATGAAGACAAATTTGTTCTACTAACCTCAGCAAGCTTCTAATGATTAAGTATATTTTGTTGCAAAGAGTGCAGGCGAAAATCTACCCTAGTAAGTGTACCTATAATCGCTAATTTCAATTTTCCTGAGACAATGGTAAGATGTGCCATACAAAAAACATGCTGTGCTGTTTGCTTAGGTTTAATAGTGCTAACTCTTTGGGAACAGCAATGGTGAATAAACATTATTGGAGAGGTACACGACGTAAGAGACACAGCACCCTACATGAAAACCTTGTTCACGTGACCTATATTTCACTGAATTTAACGATAAGATATACTAAACTAAACTAAACTAGACTATATTTAACACCAAGGGCACGTTTGCATCAGTTTTTAAAAGCATTTCACAATTTCTCTGCGCAATATTTAGGGCCATGCATCTCAAACAACGTGTCTGTTTGCCAACAGGTATGTCATTTCCTGTGCAGTGTTAGCCCGTATTTATATACGGCTCCTACTTATACACTGCTCGCATTTATACACTGCTTTTTAGTAACTGTTGGTTCTTCTGTGCTTGAAAAGCTAGTCTAAAGAGTGAACAAATTAATAATTCGCAATCTAATGTGTCCGCCGTTCACATACAGCACAATTAATTTAATGCAAATATTTTACGGGTTGATGACAGCACGTTTAATTCAGGTTGATATTCATGGCTGTGCACTTTTTTCTCCCTTTGAATGGTATGACTGACATATGTGCAGCGCTATAAACGCACACCACAAGAAACAGACTGAACTGGCACTCTGAAGCAACTCATTTGCTTCAACAGAATGAATGGATAACAGCAGCGCTTGGAGCAACAATAAAAACAGACATCCATTCATCACGCATGCAGTTTAGCGTGGCATCCTGATCAAGCTAACCGCAGTTTCTGATAGACAGTCATACATGAGGTTTTCACAGAGCTGCCATGTTCATTTTTAATTCAGAAAGCTTGAGATATTATTTTATTCCCTTTCTAAATCAACAATGCAAGTCACAAGCGTTCTGGCAAAAACACGAGGATATCCTCATTGAGAAAGTACTATGGGCAGCTGCACGCTTAAGATGCAACTGCCCGTGTGATAGTTCAACTAGTTGTTCAAACGCCTCAAAAAGGGGCATGTCAGCAATTATCCGTTTTTCTAAGCAAACCTCTAAATGAAAACTATTATTATGGTAGATTATTTGAAGTCGTTCGCATGTACAACGGGTGGGAACTCTTTGAGCACCCCTTACATTGCTCTCCATATATGCATTCTATTACCTTAGTGAGACAAATAGGTACAATCCGCACATTGTTGCTATTTGCGAAGCTGGCAACAAAAAATTTTGTTGGACAGCGGCACATACCCAGTATTACATACAAACTGACCCACGTTTTCCCTGTCGGTTGCTTTCGAACCCTGTTCTGCTGGAACATTACACCAACGCACTTTCCATCCGACCGTGAACTACCCAGAACCATGTTTGCAGCACAAAGGTTAGATACACCAAAAAAGTAAATACCAGTTCCACGCATTGAAAGCTGTCAGAAGAACAAAGCTGGTAATCGCTTTCACAAGTGTGAACTCGTGTTTAGCCGGATTTTCATGAGTCTTCTTTCTCGTTGTCCTCGTTTTGGTTGATTGGAGCTTAGGTTTCGGACTATCGCACCCGTGGTAGCTGTGGCCCCACTCACGGCCGAAGAATTCTTTCTTGAAGCATCCATCAGCACCCTTCGTGGTAGAAATTACTCTGTATCGACGTATCTGCTCGAGCTCCTACTTACGAAGTTGTTAGTTAGCGTGCCTCTGCTGGCGCTTGGCTTGGGTTGCCTTCACTTGAAAGTGGCGGTTGGCTCGCCTCCACCGCGCTTGGCTTGCCCTTGCCGTTCTCGATCCTCGGTGGTAGCGTCGTTTCTAAGCTGGTTTTTTGGTTGCGCTTTTCGCTCTCGAAGCTCGGAATTTTAGCGACGTTGGCACTGCCACTTTGGTGCGAGCTCCTGCTGCCGCTCGTGCCCATCGGAATCCATGGTGCGAAAGAACGCGCGCGGGCGAAACACCTGCTTCTATACCCATCATCTCCCCCTTCTCAGGCTTCTGCTCGGCCCCCTGCCCGACTGCGTGACACCGGACGTCGGACGGCGAAGGCTCGACTTAGAACAGCTCCGCAATTAAATGTCACAGTTTCGCCCTAAATACGAAGGATCCACTGCGATAGAAAATTATTTGTCAGCTGTACAAAGTAAGGATAGTAGCTTTATCCTGCGTATAAAGTCGCAAACATAGCCATACTAAATGAATTAACTAGCATGGTGTCAAGAATGCACAATTATACTTGAACACACCTGACTCGATGACCACGGACTGTCTTTGTTGAGACACTGACGTGAGGAAGCGTGATAACCGCAGCAGCGAGAGAAATGACCTTCTCGCTGCCTCACTTTTCAATTCGAACTAAGGAGCGAGAACACAGTGCACGCGAAGCTACCAACACTCGCGCACTCTGTCGCCCTCGCAGATCCCTTTCAAGACAGGACCCGCGGTTGCACTCCGCCGCACCATACGCAGCCGCCGCTGGGGTCGAACGCCAAAGAGGTCACCGACAAACGTTCGCCTGTAGTGGATGCAAGAACTCAAGGACAGCGCTGTACCGAAAGTGCAGCCTAATTAAGCGGCTATTATTTAGCCGACCAGCTAAGTTGCATTAACATGTTTACTAGTGTATTTGTCCTTCTTTGTTCGTCATTATTGTTTTTCCTGAACAATTACTGACCGAATGAGTGCTGCGCGTCTCTGAAAAGTAAGTTCCTCGCATTCAAATTTGTCTAATCCTGGTTTTTACCGCTATTTCCAGTAAATTCAACAGAAAACAATATTTGAATTCTTACGGCATTTTTCCTTGCACTGTGTGATGCTTCTATATCCCCCTGTGAAGCAACCGCTGTAGCTCTCTAAAAATCCGTGTGGCGATGAGCAAGCCGAGTAAAGCCTGCTTTGCATAATACTTGTTTAGCTCGTTCAGCGCATAAAGAATATGGCTGTGTTTTCGTTTCACCGTCGTTTACTGTGGAGAGAAAAAATTGCAGGATTTAAATCGTGGGACGCCTTTAAAACACTGGAAATCAACTGCCGATTCAACGACGGCTATAAAAAGATATAAATCCATGTCATATCTACCTGGGCTTCAGAAAGGCCGCTGTCGGTTACTTTACACAGCATAAGTAATTGCAAAATTCAACTTTTATAACTACGATATTGAAGCAGCGCACTTAAATACACTTAAATATTGCTGCGAGGGGGAAACAAGCACGAATGTTATTTATGCAAGCGAATGCTGAAGGCATGAGCTGACACTAGAACATGGCGGTCGAAACGCTTCAGCAAGAACAACACTTCTTCGTCATAATCTTTTGTCTGCACGTCCTGTTCTGCATCGCAACACTACGCCGCCGGGGTTGGAGCGCCGACTCGGCGCAAACGATTATGGCCCGGCAAAGGCACGCACGAAGGGCCTTAAACGGGAGACATGAACAACATCGGTTCTTGGCTCTACGGACGAAGGTTCTGGCTCTTCGGGAGCAATCTCGTACGTCAGAGCCGAAAACTGTTGCAGGATTCGGTAGGGACCTGAATATCGTGACAGAAGTTTTTCCGATAGGCTGACATGACAAGATGATAACCACAGGAGCGCATGGAAGCCAGCTAACTACTGCACGTCCCTATGGTGCGTATCGTAACGGGACCTATGGAAATCCTGAGAATTAGTGAGGCGAGGACGGACAATCTGGCGGGCTGTGATGCCATAGAAATCGCATCGCAGGCTTGAGCGGTGTGTGACTGTGTGACTTGTGGAAGTACAGTGTCCAGGGGCAAAAAGGGATCACGGCCAAATACTAGATAAAACGGTGAGTAACCTGCAATGTCATGGTGGGACGAATTGTACTCGAAGGTGACATGCCAGAGCGACGTCGCAGTCCTGGTGGTCTGGAGAAACGTACATAGCTAGCATGTCGGTAAGCGCTCTGTGAGACCGTTAGTCTCCGAATGGTAAGCGCTGGCTACTTGATGCTCGGTAGAGCATACGCGGAGGATATCATCAATGACCTTTGACAAGAAGCAACGTCCGCGATCCGTAAGGAGCTGACGTGGAGCACAGTGGTGCAGGTTGACGTTGTGTAGCAGGAAATCCGGGACGTCAGTGGCATAACTTGTAGGCAGAGGTTCCGTAATGCTGGAGCACGTGGTGTAATCGGTTGTGACCATAACCCATTTGTTGCCCTTAGTTGAGAAAGGGAAAGGACCAAGTAGGTCGAGACCCACGCGAAAGAAAGGCGCAGTAGGAACATCGATGGATTCTAACAGCCCAGCTGGAGCTATGAGAGTGGGCTTCCGGCGTTGGCACAGGTCGCAAACAGCCACATACAGGTGCACAGGGTGGTAGAGGTCGCGCCAGAAGAAGCAGCGCCGGACTCGGTCGAAAGGTGCGACTAACAGCCAGACGACCAGCGGTGGGCGCGTCGTAGAGTTGTTAAAGCACGATGCGTTGAAGGTGTCCCGGTACGGCCAGCAGTAGGTCGGCACCATCGGGCCGCAAGTTGCGTCTGTACAGGACTCCATCGGAAATACAGGAGAAGAAGGGAAGGATCAAGAGTTGGCGACTTTAACTGATCTATGATGGCTCGCAGAAAGGGATCACGGCGTTGCTCATCGCTAATGTCGATGAAGCCTGAGGTGGCCATAACACCACGCCAGATATGAGGTCTTGTGGCTTCCGCTGGGTCAGCAGGGTGGCGGCACAAGCAGTCGGCGTCCTGATGTACGTGGCCGGAACTGTACGCTGCAGAGAAAGTGTACTCCTGCAAGCGCAAAGCCCAACGCGCAAGACGTTCTGCAGGGTCCCTCAAATAGGAGAGCGAGCAGAGCTCGTGGTGGTCGGTAGTTACGCGGAAATGGCGACCAAATAGGTATGGGTGAAACTTCGCTGTCGCCGAAACCAGCGCTAGACACTCTCGCTCCATGATAGAATAGTTGCGCTCGGTTGTGGGCAGAAGACGGCTTGCCTAAGCGATAACGCACTCTTGACCACACTGAATCTGGGCATGAACAGCGCCAATGCCGTGACCACTAGCACCTGTACGGATTTCAGTTGGTGCTGAATGGTCAAAATGGGCTCAAATTGGGGAGCTCATCAAGAGTTTGATCATTGCTGTGGAGGCTTCGGCCTGCCGCTGTCTCCACGCGCTGGCGACGTCGTTCTTTAAAAGCTCAGTGAGGGAGCGCGCAATGTCAGCAAAATTTTGAACAAAGCGACGAAAGCATGAGCATAAGCCTATGAAGCTGCGAACATCCTTAACTGAGCATGGCACAGGAAAGTCTTGCACGGCAATAACATTGGCCATGTCTGGTTGAATTCCATTGGCGTTTACCAGTCGCCCAAGAACGGTTATTTCACGACGACCGAAGTGACACTTCGACGAGTTAAGTTGAAGTTTTTCAGAGCGAAACACACCAAGCAACGTCGTGCGATGTGCAATGTGCGTTTCAAACTTTGGAGCAAAAACGATTACATGGTCGAGATAACATAGACAGATGGTCCACTTCAAGACTCGAAGAAGGTTGCCTATCATTCTCTCGAACTTCGCTGGGGCACTGCAAAGCCCGAAGGACGTGACTCTGAATTGGAAAAGTCCGTTAGGCGTAATGAAGGCTGTCTTCTCACGATCATTCTTAACAACAGCGATCTGACCCGAGAAGAGGTCACTTGAAAAATATTTCGTCCCATGTAGACAGTCTTGTGCATCATCGATACGAGACAATGGATACATGTCTTTCTTAGTGATCTTGTTCAGATGGCGATAATCAATACAAGATCTCCAGGTGTTGTTTTTCCTCTTGACCGGGATGACTTCTGAGGCCCATGGGATAGCAGAAAGCTCGATGATATTCTTCTTCAGCATCTTCGCGACTTTGCTTTGAATGATGCTGCGCTCTGCAGCAGAGCGGGCGGCGATATACGGGACCTGCGTCGCTGGTGTGAATCCGATAAGGGACTACGGCTGTGTGGCCGAGTGGGCGGTCATCGAAATAAAAATATCGCGGTAAATAAAGAGAATAAACAGAGCCTAAAGATTTCAGTTTGAGCTGGAGAGAGGTCGGCAGGCATAATTTGATCTACGTCGAGGTAGGGTGACGAAGCCAAACGGGAACACGTGACGATATGTTCAGAGGCAGAAATAGCGGGCGCAAGAGGAGATATCTCGTACTCGTGCCCTTGTGTCCGACAGGCCACTGTCATATTACCGGGAAGAACATGTGCAACAGAACCAATGTTGAGAACGGGAAGCCAAGTAGAATTATTGACAATGGTGAGAATGGTACTTGGGACGCCATGCTGTAGAATGACGTCGGCAAGAGGAGAGACGATAATGTTCATGTGGTCAAGTGTTCAAAGGTACAGTAGTAGTGGCTTGAGGCGGCAACCGAGCGAATTCAGCAGAACACAGGGACGGATAATGTGCGTCAGAAACAAAGTAACTGTCAGAAGGAAAGCCCTACTGCACGACACCTGTAGCGCAGTCTAATAGGGCAGAATGGGTCGAAATAAAGTCACACCCAAAAATCAGGTCAGGCAGACAGCGTCCTAGCACAATAAAATAAGATCGTGCTTTGATGGCCGGCCATCGTTACTCGTGCTGTACACATGCCGACAACCGGTGGCGTAATGCTGTCGGCAACGTGTACTGTGCCCGGTACGGCAGGAGTGAGGTCCTTTCTAAATATTTTGCGAAGTGCGGCACTCATTACAGACACCTGCGCACTAGTGTCGACAAGGGACTTGACAGGGACTCTATCCACCTCAGCGTTTAATATATTCCAAGGGTAGGCAATGTGATTAGGGGATTTGAAGGCCGGGTCGCTGATGCAGCGTTACCTCCGGAAGCTGCAGCGACTGGTTTTCTTGTGCCACGAATGCAGGGGAACAAGGTGAAAGACGCGCACAGAAATGGGGAGCACTTTGATCTGGACGATTGGACGGGAAGCTCTACCTGGGGGCGATGACGAACGACTGCGGCAATGATGAGCGATATTTCCAACACGCGAGCAATCGAAACATATCGGCCTGTCATCCAGTGTTCTCGAGTCGGCCGGGTTATGATGGCGGGTTGGAACCGCTGAAAATGGGGAAGAAGCGGTTGGGCGGGGTCGGTCCACTAGAACAGCGGCATCACGAATGGGACAGAAAGACGAGAGTCCTAAATTTGCTACCTCTTGTCTGACAGCGGCCTGTATAAGCGAGAAAGAACATGCGTTGTCTGGGCAATGCTGACGAGGAACGGCGGGAGACATGGCTTTGAGCACACGACTAATTTACCGCGTGAAATTTTCTTGTCCGAAAAGAGGAGGTCCACGTAGCTGTTGCTCACACGAAGATGTCGAAGCCGTATTTGGCAACGTAGTGAACTGCTGAGTATTGAGGCGACTCTTCATCAGTTCGAATGCGGCACTCCTTGAAGATCACGTCCACCGAGTCATACTTCTTGCAGATAAGCAGATTGAATCCGTCATCTGTTATGTCTTTCGGGATGTGGCCAGTCTTGTCCGTCCCGCTCATTTCTTCTTCAGCTTTACGACAGATTGCGAGGACATCTTGAATATATGCCGCCTAAGATTCTGTTGACGTTAGAGCACGGGTAGATAGCTCCTTCTTCGCTGCCATCTGACGGCCAAATAGCCTCGAAAAGGTCTAGAAGCTTCTCCTTGCAGATGTCCCAACTCGTTAAATCGTGTTCGCGGGTGTCGCACCATGCTAGCGCTGTGTCTTGGAGAAAGGATACCACATTCGCTATCAATAGCGTCAGGTCCCACCGATTATTTTCTCTTACATGCTCATACCAGGAAATCCAGCCTTCAACGTCCGTACCATCAATGCCATCGAAGGTCCCTGGGTCTCGTGGCTGGGACAACATGACGGAAGTCATTGTCTGCCGCACCGGAAGTGGGCGGTCGGTTATTTTGGCGCTTTGGCTGTCGATCATCGTGTCAGGGCTCACGCGGCGACCACTGCGGAGCTCCGTGTTGGTACCCGCCACGTCAACCAAAATGTTGCCATGCGGAAACAAGACATGCACGCAGGTCGTTTATCAAAGGCGAATGCTGAAGGCACCGGCTGACGCATAGACATGCCGGCGGAAGCGCCCCAGCAACAACAACACTTCTTCGTCATCGACTCTTGTCTGCACGTCCTGTTCTGCATCTCGTATATATATATATATATATATATATATATATATATATATATATATATATATATATATATATATATATATATATATATATGAACGAGAAGAAATGCAACTGAAGGGAGCCATTTTTACCGCTCATATCAGAAGCCGAAAAAGACACCAAGGACAATATATATAATGTAAATACTGTAGTGGGCAATATGCATGTGGCGCTGTGCGGACTGCCACCGCTGCGGCGCGAGACCCGAGCTCGGGCTGCTGATGCTAACGCCTAGGACTCGCGATCAAGCGCTACTTGTGATCCCGCGTACGAGCTGCAATAAACCCCCTTTCATTTGGTGGAGCTGCGGGGTAGACCTCGGAAAATGGAACTCCGAAGCCGCAGGCTACCTACTGCTGCGACCATGCCTGAAGAAACCACCCAGGAAGATGCACCACAACCTCCGGCGGTCATCGTTTCCGGTGTGTTGCGCCAGCGTGATCCTGCCATCTTTAGCGGCACCGATGATCATGACGAGGAGGATTGGTTGTCATCTTACGAACGGGTGAGCCAGCATAACAAATGGGACGACGTCACCAAGTTGCACAACGTGCTGTTTTACTTAACCGGCGTCGTGAACCTCTGGTTCCGAAACCACGAACACGATTTCGCAACATGGAGCACATTCAAAACAAGTTTCGCAGAAGTGTTCGGGCGCCCCACTGTGCGCAAGCTTCGTGCAGAACAACGTTTAACGGGGGCGTGCGCAACATCACGGTGAAACTTTCACAAGTTACATCGAAGGTGTCATTGACCTGTGTAAGCTCGTGAATCCGTCAATGTCAGAACAGGACAAGATAAAACACATTATGAAAGGCATTGATGAGGACGCCTTTCAAATGTTGTTTGCGAAGG
Organism: Dermacentor variabilis; assembly: GCF_050947875.1. NCBI lineage: Eukaryota > Metazoa > Arthropoda > Arachnida > Ixodida > Ixodidae > Dermacentor > Dermacentor variabilis. The sequence continues at coordinate 104,246,930 of NC_134574.1, forward strand.
ATCCGCGTACCGTGGCTGAAGTTATCAATTTGTGCCAAACTTTTGACGAGCTACGGAAACAACGCATCTTAGCTCGGCGCCCACTGCCTACGGAAGATTCGTTAGCAGCATTAATTATTGGCGACAACCACACAACTTTGCTGACGCAAATAAAAGAATTTGTGCGCGAGGAGGTTGCACGCCAGCTCTCGATTTTGCCGACCACGGATAATCCTTCTCAATGTTTGGCTCCAGCGATCCGGCAGATAATTCAAGAGCAAGTGACCGAAGCTCTCCCACCTCCCTGTCAGCCGGCTCCCGAGGCCGCGCCTCTGACGTATGCTGAAGCCGTTGCACGGGCGCCTCGTCTGCCGGGGTTCTCTCCTCCGCCTTCAGCGCCTCGCCAGCCGGCGGATCCCTTTTTCAGTGCACAGCAGCAGGGTGCAAATCCTTGGCGTACTGCTGACAACCGCCCAATATGCTATGCCTGCGGTACCCCGCGTCATGTAGTGCGCTTCTGCCGCCGGCACTTGCCGGCCTTCATGGGCAGCCCGCGACGACCCAGCTGCGACTTCTGACCTTTCCGTAGCCTCAACGACTACCACCGGAAGTATACGCTGCTGATGACATACCGGCACCGCAGTCACAGCTCTGCGGCACTCGTCGCTCGCCTTCCCCTCGTCGGCGCTCACTCTCACCCATGCACCGTAGACCCAGTGCCAGTACTACTGAAGTGGAAAACTGATTTCCGCAGTTCCTGAGGCACGAACTGCGTCTTCGTCGGAACATCAAAGTCCTCGTTTTTCCCTCGCTAACGTTATTGAAGCGTCCGTTGATGGCATCAAATCTCTTGCGCTCGTCGATACAGGTGCTGCTTTATCCGTGATTAGTGAGAAGCTTTGTCGTGCATTACGGAAAGTGAAGCCGTCGGTACCGTTGCTTAGAACAGCCAGTGCACAAAAAGTACAGCCAGTCGCTATGTGCACTGCCAGGGTGCTGATTCGAGACATCTTGTATTCGATTGATTTTTTTGTGTTAACTTGTTGCTCCCACGATGTGATTCTCGGTTGGGATTTTCTGTCGCGCCATCTTGCCGTCATTGACTGTACACGTGCTGAGGTTCAGTTCTCCGTTCTGTGCGATTTGCCATCTCATGACTTTCAAGTTCAGGATCTTAGCAGGATCTGTGTAGCTTCAGATACTGACTTTCCGCCTCACAGTGCTGTATTTGTCCCTCTTTCATGCGCATCGCTTGCCGAAGCGACGGTCATGTTTACACCCGCTGCCGTCTTCATTCGCCGCCAGCCTATATTGTTGCCTTTCGCCCTCCTCACGGTTCACCATGGTGCTGCAGAAATACTGATTTCAAACCCAAATTCGTACACTTTGGCTTTGCACTGTCGCGAGACTATTGGCACCATCGAGTCTGTGGACGCTGTCGGTATTGTGCATTTCCCTATTGCCGACGACGTAGATACTGCCAACGTAACAGCACTGACACCCCATGTGCCATCTAACCGAGTACCACCGGATGTTTTTTGTCGCTCCATTGCCGATGACCTCGAGCCGACACAACGTGAGCAGCTAATAACTCTTTTAAATGATTTCCACGCCTCTTTTGACTGGAACGAAGCATCATTAGGCCGCACAAGTACCGTCTCCCACCACATTGATACGGGACATCACGCAACATTACGCCAGCGTTCGTACCGCGTGTCATCCACCGAGCGCCGTGTCATCACCGAGCAAGTTGAAGACATGCTTGACCGTGGTCTTAGCAAGCCATCCTGCAGCCCTTGGTCGTCGCTCGTAGTACTCATCAAGAAAAAAGATGGCTTGATTCGTTTGTGTGTGGACTATCGTCGCCTCAACAAGATTACACGAAAAGATGTCTATCCTCTACCGCGCATAGATGACGCCCTGGATTGTCTACATGATGCTGAATTCTTTTCTTCTTTGGACTTGCGATCGGGCTATTGGCAAGTGCCAGTGCATGAATCCGACCGCTCCAAGACAGCTTTCATTACGCCTGTTGGCCTGTATGAGTTTACAGTAATGCCATTCGGCCTCTCCAATGCGCCCGCTACATTCGAAAGGATGATGGATAACATTCTGCGGGGCCTCAAATGGAAGACGTGCCTGTGTTATTTAGACGACGTGATAGTTTTCTCCCCTGATTTCACCACTCACCTCTCTCGTCTACGCGAAGTCCTTACTTGCCTTGCCACCGCCGGCCATCAACTTGAAAAAGTGCCGCTTCGGAGCCCGCCAGCTGACCATACTTGGCCAAGTCGTTTCCAAAGACGGCGTCCTTCCCGACCCTGACAAACTTCGCGCTGTCGCAGAATTTCCGCGGCCGAATACACTGAAAGAGCTCCGAAGTTTTGTCGGCCTTTGCTCTTATTTTCGACGCTTTGTGCGCAATTTTTCCTGCATCATCGCTTCCCTGACGAAGCTCCTGGCTGGCCCTGGTGACCTTCGCCATTGGACTCCGGCATGTGACCAAACCTTCACCACTTTGCGTTGCCTGCTTACCTCACCGCCTGTTCTACGCCTCTATGACCCGACTGCACCGACCGAAGTTCATGCGGACGCCAGCGGCGTTGGTCTTGGAGCCGTCCTTGCGCAACGCAAGCCCGGCTTTCCGGAATATGTGGTTGCGCATGCGAGTCATGCCCTCACGAAGGCAGAAACCAATTATTCTGTCACAGAAAAAGAATGTTTGGCTATAGTTTGGGCGTTAAACAAATTTCGCCCTTACTTGTATGGCCATCAGTTCGATCTTGTGATAGACCACCACGCGCTCTGCTGGCTTGCGTCACTGACAGATCCGTCAGGCCGTCTTGGACGTTGGGCCCTTCGGCTCCAAGAATTTGACATTCGCTTCATCTATCGATCCGGGCGCCAACATTCTCATGCAGATGCACTCTCCCGATCGCCCATGCGATCCGACGAAACGCCACCCTCATCCATAGAGTGCCCGGTTGCTACACTTGCTGTTACTGACATGCCGTCTGAACAGAGGAAAGATCCGTGGATTGTGTCTCTCATTGACATTCTTCACAGTTCTTCAACGGCTACATGCCCTCGAGCCCTTCGTCGCCAAGCCACACATTTCGTGCTACGGGACGCCATCTTGTACCGCCGAAACTATCAGCCGGACGGTCGCAAATGGCTGCTAGTCACCCCTCGCCATTTGCGCTCCGACATATGCGCGTATTTCCACGCCGACCCACAACAAGCTCATTCTGGCGTCCTGAAAATCTACGAGCGGCTCCGCCAGCGCTACTACTGGCGCGGCATGTATTCTTATGTCCGCAAATACATTCGGTCATGTGTAGCCTGTAAGCGACGCAAGACATGTCCTCATACGACAGAACCTTTACCGTGTCCTGCACGTCCTTTTGATCGGATTGGCATTGACCTTTATGGGCCTCTTCCATGCACTGCTAAAGGAAATCGTTGGATAATTGTCGCAGTAGACCACCTTACAAGATATGCCGAAACTGCTGCGCTTGCTTCGGCTGCTGCTCGCGACGTCGCCGCATTCATGTTACGGCATTTCATCTTACGGCATGGCGCACCGCGAAAACTGCTCAGCGACAGAGGCCGTGTCTTCTTGTCCGAAGTTATTAATGAGCTGCTCGCCGCTTGCCGTACTATTCACCGCACCACTACGGCGTATCACCCACAGATTACCGGTCTAACAGAACGCTTCAACCGCACTCTTGGTGACATGCTCACTATGTATGTTGCGTCTGATCATTCCAATTGGGACGAAGTCCCCCCTTTTGTGACGTACGCGTATAATACCGCCGTTCAGTCTACCACAGGCTTCTCACCATTTTTCTTTATGGGTGTGAACCATCCACTACCCTCGACACCGTGCTACCATATCATCCGGATGCCTCTGAATTCACCCCTCTTTCCGACGTTGCTCGCCATGCTGAAGAGTGCAGCCAACTGGCTCGCTCGTTCACGTCAGCTACCCAAGGAATTCACAAAGATCGCCACGACAACGTTCAGCCCACACAGTCCTTCGCCATGGACTCTCACGTCTGGCTTCAGCTGCCCTTCCAATCTCCAGGCCTTAGCCCAAAGCTTGCTCCGAAATATCAGGGTCCGTACCGGGCCGTCGCGTGTACATCGCCTGTGAATTATGTGGTCGAACCGGTGACGCCATCTTCGGACAAACGCCGCCGTGGCCGCGAGACGGTTCACGTCAGCCGCCTGAAGCCGTACCACGACCCCCTTATCCTGTCATCCCCTTAGGTCGCCAGGATGACTCCTCTTCGCCGCGGGGGCACTTGTAGTGGGCAATATGCATGTGGCGCTGTGCGGACTGTCACCGCTGCGGCGCGAGACCCGAGCTCGGACTGCTGATGCGAACGCCTAGGACTCGCGATCAAGCGCTACTTGCGATCCCGCGTACGAGCTGCAATAAACCCCCTTTCAATATATATACATGTTTGTGTATGAATCTTTGAATCTAACCGTCTTGCCCCCTACCTGAGTCCCTGGGTAGTGCATGTTCGTATGGGTAGCGCATCGGGCTGCACTGCACAGTTAACAGAATTCGAAACCAACCATCGGACTAACTAGGGTCCCTGAGCGTGTGGCAATTTCTACAAACGGCCCGCTCTTCAACGAACCTTTTTCATGCCCACATGGGTCATTGTATGTGTGGGACTGGGTAAGTACCACTAATCGAAGAAGCTATTTGTCACCGACTTGGAGCACTGGGTAAGGGCGAATTAGTCTGACCTGGTCTTCAATGAACCACTTAGATGCCAACTTAGGTCACTGTATAGGTGCCAGTAGCTATGTGCCGCCCTTTACAGTATGTCTTTGACACCAACTTCGGTAACCACAGATGAGTCACTGGCAACGTGCAGCAATGCAATGAAGAAAAGTGACCAGCACATAACCAAACGTAAAATGGAGGTAAGCGACGCTTGTCCAGCGTACAGCTGACCTTCGTCACGGTTAAGTAACCTACTTGTAATGTTGCCGGATTGCTTCGGCCTCCCGCGCCATCAGCCTAGGCTCGGGCGCCTCTAACAGCTGGATCGGTGCGCCGACGGCGAACCTGTTATCGGCGAGTTCTCGCCGCCGCTCGTCGAAGGCTACCCTTTCCTCGGGCAAATGCACAACATGTGCCCTCCCATACGTTTTTCGAGACTAAACTAAACGAAAAAGGAGCCGGCGCAAGCAATTGCTACCCTTTCCTTCCATGGCGGAAGCGAAAGATCGCAGACTGGTAGCGCGTTCTGCGAACGCGCACCTATGCAGCTGGAATCTTCGCTGATGACTCCCGCTCCGGCGCCGGTGCAGCGGTCAACTCATCAAAAGGCATTCTCCCGCGGCTTCTCTGGGAGTAACTGCTTTTTCGCGTGACCACGACAACGCCATTTGTGATCCAATACAAGCTTCGCATGAAAATATCCTTTAAATTTATTCGACGCTGAGCGGAATGGAACCCGCGCCACAAGCGTTCCTCATGGATAGCGACCCGATGCTTTAGCAGGCGGACCCACAAATAAACTGAGCATGTGCAGCTTTTATTGAGCACGTTTCACGCCAACGCTTTAGCAAGCTACGCCTTGAATGTACTGAGCGCCGCTCTCCAATGGAACTCGTTCCAACTTGGGTAGCTTAGTATTTGCCACTGGGTGTGCGGCATACGAGGGAACAATTCTGAGAATTTACAGCAACAGACCCGCCACGCTACTCGTCTCAGAGGCAACGCACGGACTCCTCCGCAGTACCACTAGATGGCGCAGCGTGTCCAGAAAAAAAAAACCTGGAAAGAGAAGCGAGTTGGGGCATAACGCGATGAGCAGGGTTTGCGCACACCGGTGTGCCATGCATTGCAGTGATGTTTGGTGGTCATCATTTGTTTGTAATTCTTAGGTTGCCACTAACTCGGCGTGTTGGTTTCACCCAGAGCTATGCACATCACATTGATAGTTTCAGCAGTTTATTTCTTAATCGCGCAGAATAAATGCCGATTGATAAGAATGAATCAAAGATACATATCAGCACAAGGAAAACAAGCGTACAAGCCAGTATCCGCATAAGAATTCGAAATTCTTCTCTGATGGCATAACAACGAGCATGCTGGCACAAGATTCCTTCAGCCATTTCACCTCAAGAGCTTCCACATTTTTTTGGTCGACTGAGCATTGATCAGTACAGAACGCTAGAAATCTCTAAACATCACGCACGACCACAGACTCTACAATGCAACTTCAAAATTGAATGACAAGTTTTGGTGTAGTATATTTACGCTTGTTTAATATGGCATTCAGACATCTTAACTGACTAGACAAATTATGAAAACTTTCGATATAACAAGTGTGGGGGAATCTTCTATGAGCATGTTTTCTGGTATGCTATCGCTGAAGGATGTCAGTTTTCTTTCGAGATGCATCATGAACGTGCAGCAGGCTTGTTTCTTCTATGTACTCCTGCTGATGTGTATTTTGTATTTATTCTTGCCGACCCACATTTAATCCGCGTGATACCGAAAGAACCCTTCAAATTTAGGTGCGTGTTGTCATCCTCTTTGTCTCCATCTCTGACCACTGTATTCTTTGGCGCCGTTTGCTGCTATAATAAATCAACCAGCCCAACAAGGCAGTTAAACCACAAGATGCACGAATAGAAGCGAGAATTGCTGGCACACTCGCATTGGGTCTGAAGCCTCATTATTTTTTTCCCTTGTGACTGACTCACAGATTAAGCAAACATCAAAGAGAGCTAAAAGGTCGGCGTCTCATTACTGACATTTTGTAGTTATTTGACGTCATTACTCCACAGTTAGGCATCAAAACTGACAGACATAAAGATTCTGCCTTATTCTGCCCTACTGCACTGTTGGCGAAAAAGAATCCAGCGGCTCATCTAGTATGTCAACATTTGGGTTGATGGCTGTGGATGATGGATTTGAAAATATATATTTGCATAAGAAGGGCACCGCAGCATAGTTATATGTTCACAGTGACATTACATTGACTAGAGCCATCTCGACGTGATGGACCTTTATCAGAAGTGTCATAAGTTTGCTATGCTTATCACTCATAAAACAAAATTTCAATATGAGATGCTGCGCTTAGCCACATACATTGTTATTTCATTATTTTAGTGTCATATACACTACCATTGTAAGGCCAAGTTGTATCTCAGTTTCCGGATCAACAAGGCAATTTTTTGTACATGTGAATGTGCTTTGTGAAGGTCAAAGTTATTGAATTCATTTCTTCGTGCAATGCGCAGGTACTTACTGTTATTAATACGTAACGCGTAACAAAATTGCTCATGAAAGGAAGTTCTATTCAGGAACAAGCGAAACTAAGAGAGGCGGAAGTATTCCACGAAGGCGCCTATAGGTTTTGATGTGCTCATATTGATTTTCCTACAAATATTTCTCCTTCATGTAAAATTCACAGATTATTTTTAAAGAGTATGCTATATTAGATAACGCACCAAATGAATGTATTTGTAGCTAGCTCCTTCGTATGAAATTCTATTGTGTGCAAATTAGTTTCCGCAGCACAATGAGTGATGAGATGACCCTGAAGCACTGACCCATGTGAAAATATTGTCCTTGTACTGATAGTACGTATCATGTTAGATATCCAAAAAGAAAACTACGTATATATATATATATATATATATATATATATATATATATATATATTGCTTGTAGTAGTGACTGTAATGCATGCAGCTAAACTGTGCGTGACGAAACTAGTATCTTATTGGGTGAACCTGTGCCCTTAAAACAGGCTACACTGCAAGAACAACGACAGCGGCGAACACAGTCGGCGATCGTCGAAATCTGATCAATGGGGCAAGCGCATTGGCTTTTACATATCAGTCATCGAAGGTGCCAGAGTAATCGCCGGTGCTCATGTGTCTTCTAGAAAGTGCTACAGAATTCGCGTAGGGCATACATGTAATCGGATAACACAAGGTTCGGTAGACAACATACAGCTGATAGAACCATCGATAACAATCGAGGGGCTTCCTATACATACAAGCGCATTCTGCATTAAGCGATAATATTTGTTTTGACGGAGAAAACGCGGTCACCCGATTAACAAGTAAACGCGTCAATACCCTCTCTTAAAAAGCATCGTCCCGATGCTACTATCCCGAAAACGAAAGGAAAACCACGTATAATAAAGATTAAACAGCCATGACCTAATAACAATGAAGCAGCCCCTAAGTTCGACAGCGAGCGTAGAAGGGCCTAAGACTCGCCACATGGATGACTTCAGGTCGTGCGCGGCACCACTGGGATGTCGGAATGCCACCTGGCAGGACCTCACAGCAAAGTACGCCAATGAGTCGGATGATCTCGCAAGGTCCGAAATAGCGGCGCAACAGTTTCTCGCTCAGTCCTTGTCGGCGTATTGGAGGCCAGATGAAAACACGGTCGCCGGGATGGTACTCGATGTTGCGTTGTCGATGAGTGTAGTGTCGCCTGTCAGTCCTCTGCTGGTTCCAGATGCGTAGCCGGGAAAGCTGTCGGGCTTATTCGAGGCTCCGGAGATTGGTGGCGACGTCAATGTTCCCTTCGTCGGTGACATGCGGCAACGTTGCATCGGGAGTTTTCGCTGGATTCCTCCCGTAAAGTAGCTTGAACGGCGTGATCTGCGTCGTTTCCTGCACCGCAGTGTTGTAAGTGAATGTTACGTACGGCAGGACACCATCGAACGTCTTCTGTTCGACGTCGACATATATTGCAGGCATGTCGGTGAGGGTCCTGTTCAGCCGCTCCGCAAGACCATTCGTCTGCGGGTGGTAGGCACTTCTCTTCCAGTAGTTTGCCTGGCTGTATTGCAATATGGTTTGGGTGATCTCTGCAGTGAAGGCCTTCCCCTGTCGGTACGCAATAACGACTTCTGCGGCACCGTGTCGCAGCAGAATGCTCTCGACAAAGAATTTAGCAACTGTGGCCGCACTACATGTAGGCAGTAGTTTAGTTTCGGTTCAGCGGGTAAAGTAGTAGGTAGTCACGACATTCTACTTTTTTCCACATGCTGACGTCGGAAAGGGCTCCAACAAATCCATCCCGATCTGCTGAAACAGTCGGCAAGGAGGCTAGATCGGTTGTAGTCGTCACGCCGGCATTGCTTCTCTGGTAATCTCGACATGCCTTGACGGGGAACGTCGGCGGTCAGGCGCCGTACATCTCTTGTATTCTTGCGAGCGTAAAAAAAAACCTCGAGGTGCCCGGCTATCTTATAATCGTGCAGGGCATGCAAGACTTCTGACCAGAGTGATGTGGGTACAACAAGAAGGTAGTTTGCGCAGCCTGGTGAAAAGTTCTTTACAAGGACGTCGTTTCGTAAGAAAAACGAAGACAATCTGCGCCTAAATACCCTCGGGACAAAGTCAGTCTTGCCTGACAAGTACTCAACAAGGCTTCTGAGCTTCAGATCCTCTCGCTGCTGCTCGGCAAAGTCGTCCGCACTCATTGTGCATAAAAAGGCGTTCTCATTTCGGTCATCTTGGGATGGCGAGTTTACAGGCGCGCGAGACAGACAGTCGGCATCAGAGTACTTTCTTCCGGACTTGCTTATTAGAGTAATGCCATGTTCTTTCAGTTTGAGGCTCCACCACGCCAGGCGTCTTGAATAGTTCTTTAAGTTCGCTAGCCAACACAACGCGTGATGGTGGCTGACGGCTTTGAACAGCCTGCCTATAGGTAAGGCCAGACTTTAGGCTGTAGCCTAAATGATGGCGAGACATTCCTTTTCGGTAGTAGAATAATTGCCTTCGGCCTTTGATAGTGACAGGCCAGCGTAAGCTATCCCTCGGTCTAATTATTGAATAATAAGGAAGCAGTTTTACGTTAGGTGGGAATTTTTAAATTGATGTCGCAACAAATACTATTTACGCAAGGCCGAATAACAGATATTATCAATGTGTAAATTACATGATAAATTGTTAGTAATTGTGACACACAAATACTTATATTTTGTTTCTTCCTGCAAAGGCAACGAACCTAACGTGTAACTAAAGGTTAGTGGAGCTTTCTGACGAGTGAAGCGAAGAAAGAGCGTCTTTTCAGCGTGAAGCCGCATTCGCCACATTCTTCACCAATCAATAATGACAGCAAGAGAAATATTTAAAGTAATTTGATCATTTGTTGAAATGATTTCTGTAAAAAGCACACAGTCGCCTGCAAACAACATAATTTGCACGCTGAAATGAATTGCAGTAGTAATATTATTTATGTAAACAAAAAGAGCAGTGATCGTAGAGCACTGCCTTGAGGGACTCCTGACTTGAGCGGAAGACAGCCGCACGGTTGCTTATTAATTGCCACGAACTGGCGCTGATTCATTAGATAGTTTGTTAGCCATGCCATCAATATTTCTGGAAGCTCAAGATGTCCAAGTTTTGGCATTAGTTTGTCATGTGGGACTGAATCGAAGGCTTTGCTAAAATCAAGAAATACAGCTTCAACTTGACCATTTTTATAAAGGATTGAGGCGAGAGAATGAATTACGGTGACAAGCTGTGTAACTTTTGAATAGCCTTTTCTAAATCTATGTTGAAAATTGCACAGCATTGTATGTTTATCTAGAAATTCCTTAATGTGGTTCACGAAAATGTGTTCATTTAGGTTACAACATGAGGATGTCAATGATACTGGATGGTAATTTAACAGTCGCACTTCTTTAATACGGGTACAATTCTGGCTATCCTCCAGTCGTCCGGTGATTTTCCAGCAAGTAATGAAGCACGAAAAATAATAAGAAGGAACCTTGCAATATTTGCAGCATAGCGTTTCAAAAAAAATATGTTTGGAAGGTTGTCAGGACCACATGAAGATCTAGTTTTTAAGTTAACTAGAATCACCCCTAAGCCAGTGTTTGAAATAAAATGTGCTTCGGATGGGTGTAAAGTTTTGTCCTTGGATGACCTAATGCCTGAATTAGAATATACACCATGGAAACTATAACTGAAATGACTCGCAATATCCTTGTGATCGGTAATGATTGATGCATCGATGCAGATTTGTGCTACTGACTTCTTTTTTCACTCAAGTAATTCCAGAATTTTTCGGGCTGTTGAACAATAAAGTTTGGTAGTACTGTATTGAAGTAGCGTTCCCTCGAGGTCCGTACTGCACGCGCAAGGTTTTCGTTCCTTTCTTTAAGTGGATCAAGTTGTAAGCATGTTTTCTTTAACATTTTTATTTTCCGGGTCATGTGCATATTTCCACGTGTCATCCATGGTGCTTCTTTGCCGACTAGTTTGTATTCTTCAGGCCCAAATTTATCAATACACATTCGTGGTCTTAGCTCAAAACAAAAGACTCATGATTATCAACAAACCGAAATAGGGCTAATTAACAAATAAAGTGTAATTTAATAAATGTCTATCTCTAACAGCCGCAAAATATCTTTGGATGGAACACATTATTCTACGAGTTACAAAACGGCAGAAAATTCAATTTTTTTAGGTTTTTGGAGCCGAATTAGCGTACGTTGGTCGGTAAGCACGGTCTGCCGCTCTGAATCAAATGCCTCTTCGTAATCTATGAAAGCCACATTTCCCGAGAACCTCATTGATTACATGGATGTGATCCACTGTACAGTATTCCTTCCTGAAGCCAGCCTGTTTCTCTTGGTTGACTGACGTCAAGTGTTGCCCTTATTCTATTGGAAATTGTCTTGGTGAATATGTTATACAATACTGGAAGTAAGCTGATGGACCTATAATTTTTTTGATTTTTAAGGTCTCCCTTGTTGTGGACTAGTATAATGTTGGTATTCTTCCAGTTCTCTGGGACCTTTGAAGCCGTGAGACATTTCCCATAAAGGGCCGCAAATTTTTCAACCATTACGTCTCCTCCATCTGTGATTAAATCGACTGTTATTCCATCGTCTCCTGCTGCCTTTCCTCGTTTCCTGTCTTGCAAGGCCCTTCTGACCTCATAGCTAGTTATAGGAGGAGTTTCTGCTGCCTGTTCATTACTACTTTCAATGGAGGTGTCTTGACGGCTCTGGGCACTGTACAAGTCAGTATAAAATTATTCCGCTGCTTTTACTATATCTTCCACATTCCTGATGATATTACCCTGCTTATTGTTCAGTGCATATATTTTGGCTTGTCCTATCCAAGTTTTCTTCTCACTGATTTCAGGATGCGTCCATTTTTTACGGCTTCTTCAGTCTTTCTCACGTTATAGTTTCGAACATCACTCATTTTTGCTTTGTTGATCAGTTTCGACAGTTCCGCGAATTCTACCTTATCTCTTGAGTTGGACACTGTCATTCTTTGTCGTTTTTTAATAGGTCCTTTTTTATTTGGGAGAGCTTGCCTACTGGTTGCTTTGGTGCGTTGCCTCCCACTTGAATTGCTGCTTCTGAAGCTAGCCTAGTTACAGCTTCATTCATTAACTGTGTATCAGCTACATCTCACAGTTCTAAGGCTGCGTATTTGTTTAAGTACCGGTCTGAATTGGTCCGCTTTTATAATTACTGCGTCTAGGTTGGCCTGTTTCTTCATGGCATATTTTACTCTTTCTCTCTTCAAATTGAGGTAAATCCTAGCCCTCACTAACCTATGATCACTGGACTTTACCTAACACTTCAGCATCCTGCACTAAGCTGGGATCGGCAGAAAGTAGGAAATGACTTTCATTCCTTGCTTCACCATTAGGGCTTTTCCAGATCTACTTGTGCTTGCTGCGCTTTGTGGAGAAGGTGTCCATTATTCGTTGCTTATTCATTTCCACGAGTTCTACCAACATGACTCCTCTAGTGTTACTAGAACCAATGCCGTAGACGCCAATTGCTTGTTCAGCAGCCTGCTTTTCCCCACTTTTGCACTGAAATCGCCCTTTACTACAGTATACTGAGTTTGCACTTTTCTCATGGCTAATTCCACATCTTCATGAAGCTGATCTACTTCATCATCATCATGACTCGAGGTTAGAGCGTAGGCTCGTACCACCTTTAATCTATACCTCTTATTAGGTTTTATTACGGCTACAGCTACCCTCCCGTTAATGCTGTGGATTTCGTTAATGTTGCCTGCTATGTCCTGATGTATTTGTAATCCTACCCAATATGACTTCCTATCTGGGAGTCCTCTACTGCAGAAGACGTGGCCGTTAGTCAGTACTGTATAAGCCTCACCAGTTCTAACCTCACTGAGGCCAATGATATCCCAAAAAATTCCTGATAATTCCTGAAAGAGTTCTCCTAAGTTTGCTTCATTGGAAAGAGTTCGGGTGTTAAAGGTTGCAAGGGTCAGTTTCCATTGTGGGCCTGGCCGGCTCCTGGGATTCTTTGCACCTTCTGCTGCATTACAGGTCTGCCCGCCACCTTAGTCAGCTGATCCGCAGCAGCTGGGGACTTACGGCCACGTGTTAATTGTAGGAATCATGAGGCAGGTAGTGGCCGAATACTGCACGACGGAGGCCAATTCCTGTTCTGGTGAAGGAGCGTCTTTGTTGAAGCTTAGTGGGCCTTCCTAATTGGATTAGTATAGCCCCACTGGTTGTCGGCGTTTTAGCTGGTGTCAGGCACCACTCCAAGCCTGGAGGTGTTTGAATACTAGAGGAGGTGAATTCAAGATTACCATAGTCAGATAAAAAAAAGACTCTCGAGATCTACAAAACACATATATGACGTAAATCAAGAAAGTTTCTGGCATGTAAGATTTACGGAATGTGCTGAAATTCTCCGCCATAAGAAAGCCTCACAGCCTGCAGGGTTATCTGACTAAGCTAGTTCGTATGCTCGGCTGTGTTAGCGAGAAGTTCGAATTCTCGAGGGACTGCACTCACCTGCTGTAATAGCCGGGACGCCGCAACATCATGGGATGCATAAACGGGGTTCCACCCATACTGTTGTTGGCGAGAAACTTTGTATCTAATTTATTATGTCCATGCTCATTATATTGCGATTCCACTCTATGACATTCACTGGCATTGGTGGATCATTGGCATGGAGATTGCCTAGCTGCTCGCCACTGCCTACATTACAGTGGGCATAATGAAGGCTACCTTAGGTACAGGAGCACGATAAATGCTTTACGCAAATACTGGAGCGACTTCAGCCTACATTACAGTAACGACCTACAGGAGCACAATAAACGCTTGACGCAAATACTGGCGTGACTGGACAAGGCTGGCATTAGTCCTAACAAAGTGCTGTTATGGGCAAACAGAGCCGAGTTGCTTGGATTTATCCTCGACGCCAAGAGTATCTACCAAACTCTGACCAGCAGGAAGTGCTACGCTACCTCAAAGGTACGAGTGACATCGAGGAAATTAGAGCCACATTGGACGTTTTCTATCGCTGTTGTCGATCGTCACAGCAGCCATCAGAGTGCGACTGAGCAAAAGAAATAATTGGCACTTTGTGGCGCTGTAAGTGTCAAAGCTCTCATTGAATTGTAAAGCATAGAGTTTCACGCAGTTATTAGAGGGAATCTTGGCGCTAGTGTCTCTGCGAACTGCAAGCAGGGCAGTTGAGCCAGCATGGGGATGATAGGTAGGACATGAATTTGCCTAAACTTTGTTCTTCTGGCTCTAAAATGACTTCGTGACTTTGCAAAGCAATCATTTTAAGAAATTACTGCGTTTTAAATCTTGACAAACATTAATAAAATTGTCCGAAGGCAGGATTCGAAAACAGGACCTCTTGCACAGAAACCCGATGTTGAACTATGCTTTCCTTCTCACGCTTTCGTTTCACCAACGATGAGAGCGGCTCTCCATCGCTGGGAAGTCGTGCCACCAGTGTCAGCGGCAACAACACCCAACGGAGCGTCACATCTAGTCTTACTCGCAGCCGCTCGTCATCGCCCCTTGCATGAGCAGTGATCCCCGTCACACACGCTCGTACCGCGGACTGACCTCAGCCGCAGACGAGTTAGGGTGAGCGTAGCCCTCCCCACCTGACGGCACCCTGACCTCCCGCAGATGAGATCGCCAACGCGGCTGCGGATGCCATGGCCGCCAGCAACTCAACGCATGCGCAGGCTGTCACCCCTCCACTCCTCCTCTACTTTCCGCCTCATGGTTCCGCTGTACCCTCCTTCTGCACTTTCTTTCTCTTCTCATCGCTTTGAGATTTTTGTCATCTAGCGCTGCGCTCCGCGTTCGCTTTGAATTTCGCCTTGGCTCGGTTACACCGACGCCGGCAACGCTCGCCACGTGAACGGCCTATCAAGAGCTGCACTCTAATGGCTGCAAAGTTTTCGAAGGCTTCTATTACGCTAACGTGGTTTGCTAAATGTGGGTCCCAGATGACGGAAGCGTACAGGAATGCTGAGAGCCCAACCGTTTGGTATGGTAGTAGCTGCATTTGTGGCAGAGCTCGCTTTAGGGTTCACTGCACCTAACCAAATGCTGACTATGGCAAGTGTGCAAATGCATTTATGCAATAAAGGGGTATAATAGCGCATTGAAGAGGTGTTTCTTTATTATTTGTCCTGATATCTGAATTCCTAAGAGATTCAGCTGAGGATGCTCTTTGTTATAGTTTGTTTTTAAATTTGGCAGTAGATGAATATTGCCTTCGATCACAGTCTTCGTTCACAGTCTGCTATGAAGGCTCTACAATTTCCATAATAAGTTGTGAGATGACCTCTCAGTGTAATTTTGTTTATCTCCTTCGTCCCGCCGGCTTCTCGGAACTGTTTCATTCAGGTCGATATAGGCAGTGGTCGCAAAATTTTGAGGGAAAATAATTTCTCTACAAAAGATGCGGTCAAGGTGCCTTAATGCTGATTCTCGCCCCACGGATTACAACGCATTATTTTGCGGTGTACATTATCTACATTTTCCTCCTGCCCAGAAAAGCTAGATAATGTGCTCTTGGGTGACAGGGTATCGCCCGAGAACCCCATCATTGCGTAATAGAGCCTTTACCGGGGATATATTTAGAACGGTCCCTTTCAAACCTCGTCGACTTTCTGGAATAAAGCCCTACACGACATTCGTAAAGACTGTATTGCAGTGGCTGCGTCATTGGAATTACTTGAGTGGATGTGGGCGCACAAGACTGACATTTACTTCCTAAACAACTAACTATAATGTCTTATAGGTACATAATAGTGGTAATACAACCCAAAAGAGTTTGCTAAAGAAAACCACACTTCATGTTTGGTGAGGGAAAGTCGTATATTGTGTCAATTCAATTTGAGTGAATTTAAGAATTCAAGTGAACTGTAGGCTACTTTGTAAAGACGATCCAGATTGAATTAAGCGAATGCGCCGTAACCTCAACCGACAGATGGCGCTAGTCATAAGTGTCCTAAACTTCTGAACCTTTTGTCTCTAATGCTCATGCAATAGTATTTATTTAGAATACACTACGAGGAAGGCTGCATGCAAGATACCTGCAAATGTTTGTACCGTCTAATGCTATGCGAGTAAAATGGTTGTAAGATCGCGAGCGCATGATGAGAGCCGGAGATTTGCAAAATTTACCGATTGTAAATATTAAAAATCAAATTTTAGTTATAGAGTAGGCCTGCTCTGATTAACACTCGTACATCATGCAGTAACATTTGTAAGTACGCTTTGAACATATCTATATAAGCCGCTGAATGTTATTATGCCTTGCAGCACCATCCATTGCAGCAAGAAAACACGGACGACCTGGAAGATGCCCTGAGCCAAAAGATATCGAAAGACTCAGCAAAGATTGTGGGAAAGCAGATGACCGGTGGTATTTTAGCAAGAACTCAACAAAGTGCAAGCCGATTAAATATCGTGGCTGTGGCGGAACACAGCGCACGTTCCCGTCGGAGGAAATGTGCAACAGAACGTGTGGTACGTTTCTATGAAGTTCAGTATTTGACCTGTAAAATGAAAACACCTGTGGATAAGTATATTCCCGCGGTATTACCCGCGCCATTTCAAGCGGCAATTCATGTTATATCGAAAAGAACAGGTGATTACTCATTAGAAATTACTCGCGTAAAGGCCGTTTCAAAGGTGTTTTAGCGAGCCACATTACTGAGCAAGATAAAACTTGGGAAATAGAAGTCTGTGTGTGAATAGCTCTTTGTGAGACGTTACATTATTGCAGAGGCTAAAGCAACTTCAATATGAGGACAATAATCCAAACTTCCTTAAAATAACATTAAGGCTCAAGTTTTCATCGGGCGAGAGAAGCCATTACGAAAGCAGAAATAATAGGTGTGAATATTGGCAACACTGCTGGTTTTGAGTAATCTGCGTTCTCAGTCGGCCAAATGTGGCACAAGATACGTGTGTTTTCATAAGAAAGCGATAACGGAAATGAACTAGTTACAAAAATTTGGATGTTCAATTATTATGAACGAGGGATAACATTGCGATGAAATTCCCATTCATGGAAGATGAAAAAGCAGATGAAAGAAAGAAAAAGACCCCCAGCGAACTCAACATCGGTAGACGTCGAAGCAACAACATCCACACAACGCGCGCTACACTCTATCAATTTACTTTCGGTCAGTGCTGACCCTTCGTTTATTTCAGAGGTATCGGTGCACAAAAAAAAAACGCAGTTAATTACGCTTGTGTTTTCTTTGGTTTCATTGTCTGTTTCCTTCCAAGTAGCGTGCGATGGTTTCAAAAATTATTACTGTTGTACTCCATTTATGGTATCTTGTGCCTGACTAGCCTAAATGTAGCAGCGTGTTTCACTATTGCTTTCCCACCTTTGTAGCGGCGCCAAGATAACCATATGAAGATAGAGGCAGACATGAAGCAAGGAGTTAAAATGCTAATCTTTCCTAACCTTAGAACTTAGCTTATTTAAGGCTAATAATGCCTCGCAACAACCGCAGTAATTAGGAAAGTGATAATGCAAACATTTCTCCCAATTGCGATAGTCCTAAGTGGTTTTTAAGTCACTATATATTTTTTTTTTTGGGCTGCTGAGCACGAGGTCGCGGGATCGAATCCCGGCCACGGCGGCCGCATTTCGATGGGGGCGAAATGCGAAAACACCCGTGTGCTTAGATTTAGGTGCACGTTAAAGAACCCCAGGTGGTCAAAATTTCCGGAGTCCTCCACTACGGCGTGCCTCATAATCAGAAAGTGGTTTTGGCACGTAAAACCCCAAATATTATTATTATTATTAAGTCACTATATTTTGGCGGGAACTGCGAATATGACCGTCTTCATATAGTTATTGGATAGAAATACTAGCAATTGCGCGTGGTTGCGACAAAGAGAAAGCTGTATCATGTATGTAATTAGATATTGCCTAGAAGTGTCTGCCTATATAGGTGTAATGTTACTGATGCCTGTATAAAACCATCAAAAACGAAAGAGTCGCTGGAGTGGCCATGTTGTCAATTGCTCAATGTGAAGCAACGTTTCTTGCGAGTCGAGTGCCCAATGCACGCGCATGTCTTATTTTGATGCCAGTTTTTATTGTTCTCGTGACACATTTTTTTCTTTCTTTGCTGTTTGTTTTAGTGAAGCTATAGAAATTTCTTGATGTGCGATTATGATTGCTTATAAATAGATCACCGTTGTTTGGTGCACTATTGACAGGTCGTCGATTTGCTTTTGTGCCATTTATAATATCTGTTTCTTTTTAGCACGCATATGGTTACGTCTATTGTTATTTGGGGACAACAAAAGGCGTGAACACTGTCCTATTGCTATAGAGTGCTGGCGAAAATTGCAGTTACCGAAAAAAATGCACCATCGAAAAATAGCTTTACTATGTCAGCGCTGACTTTGCACACGCAATTGTTATTTTTGGAAATCCTTGTTCTGGATAGTGATGTTCCTCAATGCTCATACGTCTCAAAAACTAATCGTAAATAAACATATGACCACTTAGGCAAAAGAGTAAGAGTATACCCATATTAAATAACACATATTCAAGAACGCTGTTCTGGTATGTCAGAAAAGAATTACATTGTGCACTGTATTACAATTCCAGATGCCAGTTTGTCTTATTCATCAAAATAAGCCTGCGGTAATAAAAAAATTTGATTTTTTTTTACTTTCCAGTAAAGGGTGAGAACAAGAAAAAGAAGTTGGACCCCTTATGTTTCGCGAAACCTCATGCAGGACGGTGCAAAGCTGATTTTACTAAGTACTTTTTTATCGGGGAAGGCTGCAAGGAATTCAGAGGCTGCTACCATGGCGGTTTTAGTAGCAGGCATCAGTGCCGCAATAAATGTGGTAAGTAGAAGCTGTTCTTTGCGTTCATGTTCCAGGTATCTTCGCGATCAATAAATATTGAATTAGCACGTGGCAAAATATATCAATGAGACGCATTTCTATCACTTAGGTAGTAAGCTACAAAAAGAAAGGGGGTTAACCCCCTTTCTTCTCGTTCATTACATAACGAGGGTCTCCAATCCGCTACCTTCCGGTAGCTTGTGTGTTTCTTAACCAATTTCCACTCCAAGAGGACCCCGTAATTGCGGCGCCTGCCGCAGAAAGGATGATCCACAACCACCGCCATGTTTTGTGAAAGATGGCGCTGGCTGACACTCTCAGGGTTAGTTCTAACAGTAACACATAAATACCCCAGAAAGTGGGTGAGACCCGCCGTAGTTGCTTAGTAGCTATGGTGTTGGGCTGCTATGCACGAGGTCAAATGCGAAAACCCCTTTCTCCTTAGATTTGGGCTCACGTTAAAGAACCCCAGGTGGTCCAAATTTCCGGAGCCTCTCACTACGGCGTGCCTCATAATCAGATCGTGGTTTCGGCACGTAAAACCCGCTAATATTTTTTAAGTGGGTGAGGAAACGGCTCCCCGGTATCTGAATTGGTAGAGCATCGCATGCGTAATGCGAAGACATGGGATTGTTCCCCACCAGCGGCAACTAGTTTGTTCATCCACTTATATATACATTAATTTATCAATTGTTTAATTCAATTAGAAAGCACAAGTAATTTTTCTTGCATTGTCCTTGGGGTCTTCGTTTGTTGGCTTCTTACGGTATGTAGTAAGTTAGTAAGAAAGAACTGGTAAGGTTATTTCGTCAATAAAGCTTTCAAAATTTCCACGTAGAGAGACAACTATCATTTGGCTGCCTAAGGTGACTTATATAAGTGGGGTTTTCTTGACAATCTGCGCTGGCAATCAGATGGCCTGTGCGTTCATCCAAATGATCAGAAACCGGTTACCACGCGTCCATCAGACCAGTGCCAAGAAGATAAGTGAGTGAAAGCTGCGAGACCTCGTTTCGCGCTCTAGTCTCTCATTCACGGAACATTATCTTCGATATGAACGCACGTGGAATTCTTTTTGTTTAGATTTTGTCATAACTATGTTCTTTAGAAATTAAAGCGTCGAATAAATTCTGGCTCATGTTCAACCAAATCAAATCGCCCGCATTAACACTTTCCATGAATTCCGTGTATATCCGAGGAGATTGAGTGTGTTAAGAAATAGGCATACCCACAGATGCAGTTCTAAAGCCTTAACGACGTGTTTAAAAATAACACTAAAGGCGGAATCGCATGGCGCGATTTGAGGCGCGATTGGCGCGCAGATGGTGGGACGCACGCGTCATTTTGACGCGTGCCCAGCACAATCCATCACGAAATCGCAGTGCCGCGTGTTGCTGCTGGGAGTTAAAAAAAAAAAAACGCCTCGCGCGGCGCTTCCGCCAATAACAGTTCAGGTAAGCCACGTTGCGTTTGGGCACGTGGCATTTTGTTTTATGGTTTTGCCACCAGATAGCCCTGCTCTCTGCGTATCTCAAGGGGCTTTACGCATATCGATGGAACCTCCTTGGCATTTTTTTTCTCGGCAGAACTGGCGCGCGCTTCCAAGGAAACACGTGCTACCGTTATACGGAAGTTACATAGTCGTAGTTTCGTACACAATTCTACAATCTTGCTGTTTGAAATGAAGCTTCATAAATACACTGTGAAAGAAATGTCGCTAGCTATCTAATTACCCGAGGACTATTTTTACTGTAATGTTATGTAAGTTTAAGGGCATATAATATATGCAATAAAAGAGACAATTAATGTCGTTGGGAGTTATGTTGTCTGGCAACCCGGAAAACGCAGCGCGAAAGTGCCACTCCTTTTTTTCGTACGGGTGCTCGCGCGTCGGCGGCAACGCGGGCGTTTGCCGCGCGTCGCTTTTTTCGCTCGCGAGAAATGCGCCATGCAGTTCCGCCTTAAGACTATTTTAACTCTTCTGTTCACATAGTCAGTCTTGTTTCAGTATTGCATGCGGACAGTACGTCAAACAATCTATGTAAAATAGTTGACGCTAGAAAAATTTAATCACGACGCTCAAAATGGGCCTTTTTATTGCGTCATCGACGAATGATGCTTTCCTGCTTGTCCCCTCCCTCCCCCCCCCCCCCCTTCTCCCACCGCCCAGCATCGTTCGCAGACAAACAGTTTGGAGACGCACAACAATGATTAGCCAATTAAAATAGGGGTTCTGAAATTTTTTACAATGTATTTGTGCTTATTACGGGGACAGCTGAGGCGTCTATGATACACTGTGATTATATTTTGCCATTGTGTTGTTTGTTGAAGGTTAGTCACTTTAACAGGGATGAAGCGCCACAGTGGGTCTAACTCTGGTTCTGCTACATAGCATCTCATTTTCGTTGTCCTATTATCTGTGCTATCCGAGATGCGACAGAGCCGGAGGACGTAACTTAAGCATAAGGAATAAGACTCACCCATCCAATGGATCCAACGCACATAATGGAATCTATCAGAAGCAAACATGTAGCCGTTAACTAAATGCTTTAAAGCTAACGAGGATGCGCAAAGTTTTGTTTTCTTTCATACAGAATATGGCGAGTACCCATTGGATAAATACTGAAGTAGGCGAAATTTACAAGACAAGACAAAATAGAAAATATAAGATAATGCGGTACTTGTGAATTGCGTTTGACGCGTCTGTCGATTGTGCAAGTTGTGTACGACTAATCCATATTAGAGGAACCACTACATTTCCCTTTTTTCACACACAGCAATGTAAGTGTGTGGAGTTCACCTAATTTTGTTCACCTGAACTAAACAAAGGAACGGACATTTTTCAGAATTCAAAAAATTCAAGTGTATCCGCATATCGCTCTAATATTTATGGCACGGCAATATTTCGTCTGCATGTGTAGCAAAGTTATGTGAAATTAAAATGTAGGACACTGTCCAAAACAACGTGGCTAATGTATAGTGAGTGGACACTCTGGCGCCAGCGAGTAGTCACCCCAAAGAAATTTGGCCACTAGTTCGTCTTCACTGCCTGACTTTGGACCTCTCACTAATGCCGGTGAATTTGCAAAAAAATTCTGCAACGAATTCTCAGTGCAGCTGATATTGCGACAGCAGCTGTATTCTAAGGTGCAAACGTGTCCTTCTTGTGTCTGACGGCGCAGCGGCAGAAGGCAAGGTTAACACGTGAAATCGCGGCATAGGACAGCAGTACCAGAATAATTTAGAAGCATACTCGGAGAGCACAAGTCCTTTTGAGGCTCTGGCTGTCGGTGAAATAAACAGGAAGGTAGTACCTAAATAACTTCACAAGCAGATTACGCTGGTAGTAGTCGCAAATTTTTTTTTGGGTATAACTGAAGGCCATTTGAAGAGACAGACGATAAGAAACACAAAATAAAGTAAGACTGACCAACGACCGACTAGTGTAAGGGCCGCGCCCCCTACTTGGCTGCCCAATATTTGACCAAAAATGTGTCCCACGAAGAAGCAATCACGTTCGGTACCTTGAAGCTGTGCCTGCCCATCGGCGGATTTTTATGCGCTGGGTACTTTCGCGTGTAGCTACCAGATGGCAACAGCTGAGCATTGACCTCTGATGCAATAGTACTTCCGAGAATCCGGGGTGGGCACCAGTGAGTGGCTGCTCCGGCACCCTTTTGACCACAAGGTTCGGTCCCGTGTTGAGCCGCACCTCGACAAAAAATGTGCAGCCCTTACACCAGCCTATACAGTATCAGGAAAGTTTCCTTGGTGCGATTCTGCTGGAATTAGTAACGTGATCCCAGCTAGGCAATCAGCATGCATTGGCAATATTTTAGTGATTCTGCCAAAAGAGCATTCTATCCCAAGCATGTATTTACTATGCCTTCATGTTCACGTGTTTCTTTTTACACGCATGTGGCTTTGTCAGAATCAAAAGAAGGCTGCCAGTCCTTGTCTCTAATGTGCTCACCCGCCATTCAATTGTATCTGCACAAACAGTCTCAGTATGTGGGCCAACAAGAATCAAGCTGTTTAGGTTATTGTTATGCAAACCACTTGTATTCCCCAATATAAAGCTATCTTTTATTTAGTAATCTATAGATGCAGCTCATGATTGCTAGTGTTCACAATAATGCCAATATGACAAGAACTGAAGGCTACCCTAAATTTGCATTTATCACACCACTGGTATCACGCGTGTCCACATTTCACGACACATGTAACTCTAATGTGCTCTCTAAATTCGCCTCACCGAAAGATGTGCATTGTAATGTGCCAAGACAGCTTATGGCGCAAACCAGACATGTATCCAGGAGAAAAGGTCGGTTTGTAGCAAGCGTCCCCCACTATACGTGGTCCCCGCTTTTGGGACATCCCATTTTACCTAGCCTTGAGTTCACCTGTGGTTCATTGCCCTCTGCTTTTTCTTAGAAGTAAGGTGGCTGCCCTACTCGGCCGCCACCACTGCCACCCGGAAAACCTGCTTTTACTTCAGAATAAAGCCAGTCGACTCTCCGTTCTCAACATGTGAAAACGTGTATACTTGCCTCCGTTAAACTGAGCTCCTAACAAATGATGACCCAAAGCAACTAAGTTTTTCTTTTAACATTAGCCAAGGAAGACGCTGCTCCTACTCCTGCGGACAGAGACGACGCCACGACTATGTCTCCTGTGATCGCAGCAGAGCTTCAGCTTGCCAGCTTTTGGCCCAAGCATTCTCGAGTTTGGTTTATGCGAATAGAGGTCCGTTTTCAACTCTGGCGCATCACTTCACAGACAGCAAGGTAACTACACGTCGTCACCGCGCTACTCTCCGGCATCGTCGATGCCATAGCTAGCGGGTACGCCTTCGGCCACAGCATACGGCGACCTGGAACGCGCGGTCCTGCAGCCCCTCGAGCCATCGCAACAGAGTAGGCTCCAATAGCTTCTCTCCTAGGACTCGGCGACCAACATCTGTCACAACTCCTGCACCAGATGTGTCAGTTACTGGCTGAGCACTCCGCAAACGAGAACCTGCTTCCAAAATTGCACAACCTGTTCTTGCAGTGCCTCCCGAATTCCGCACGCATGCAACTGGCGAGTTCTGACGAGACGAGTCTCGATCGGCTAGCTGCACTTGCTGACCGTATGTGCGACTGCTCGTCTTCGGCACAGCTACCTGTCACCGCTGCGAGACTCTCAGAACCAGGAGACCAACTCCCGTGCCTGGAGGGAACTGTCGACCGCCTTACCAGTGCAGTGGAGAAGCTGACGGCTGGTGGTAAAACTGGCGACCAACTTTGGCGAAGCCATTCAGCTTCACGTTCTTGCAGTGCACCTATACTCCGTTCCATACATAGCAGTCGACGTTGGGGAGTCTAGAGAGACTTCTTGCAATGGGGGCTTCGTTCACACTTGGATATAGTTTGATGTTTTTTGACCGCGACTGTGCGCGACTGGTTTCTATATAGGCTCAGTATTGAATGAAACATGTTTTAATCCTCATAAAGAAACACACTGTCGCATACGACTGCTAAGGCGTTGTTTTAAAACATTTTTATTGTTCTTTTCGGGCTTTATATTTGCAATCCGTCACGGGGAGCCTCACGTGCACGCTAGCGCGAGAGAACGCTGTTGGTGCGCAGCGAAGCATAGACGGAACGCGCGGAGTGATCACTTTTCTAGACCGAACTTCTTGCGTAGCCTCAACAGCATTGACTGTTATGTATGGAATCGAGTATGCAGACTCACCGCGGCAGTTCTGCTGGTACCACCGTCGCTTTGGTTAACAAAGAAGTCGCTGCACCCAGCCTTGTTTGTGGACGGGAAACGCACCGGCCAGTCGCTAACGGCGGCACGCGACATCGGCCGTTGCTCAAGCCGCCTATTCTTCGTAGTCGACCGCATCAACGGCACCCGTCTCCTCGTCGAGGCCGCAGCCGAGCTGCCTATCGCTGCCGCCATGGCCGCATATCGCCAACGCGGCAAGTCCACACCCACCCTTCACTCAGCGAACAGCACCGCCATCGCGCCCCAAGGGCTCTGGTCAATAAAGTTAGGTATCGGACACTGGCAATTGCACAGATGGGTGTTTGCGATCGCTGACGTCAGCTTTGCTATACTGGGAGTGGACTTCCTCAGCCATTTCACCCTTTATGTGAGTGTTTGCGATAGGTGCTTAAAGGATAACATCAAATCCCTCAATGTACTTGACCTGCAGTCCAACTTCACCTCATCTGGCATCCGTATGTTTCGGCCGGTCTCGACGTACGATCAGGTACTTGCTGGGTACCTGAAACTCACGAAGGCCCGAAACGATGCGCTGGGCGTGAAACACAAGGCGACGCATCATACAACCACCGTGGTCGCGAGACCATGGTCCATGGTCGCGAGACAAGTCGCCCGCCATGAGTTCGAGCACGCGTCAGCTCGGTCTTAAGCGTCCTTTCCCCAGCAATCAGTCTTCACCTCTCCATCTTTTTCCGAAGCAGGACAGTGACGACTAGTCACTGTCCTGTCACTTCACGGAGCCCTTCACCGAGCCCTGAGTCACTTCACCGAACTCTGAATGCCTTCACTACTACGGATCAATCTCCCTTCTACGCATACATGACTTCGGCACTCGTCTTGCAGCAACCAAAATATACAGCAATATCTATTTGATGAGCGCGAACCAACAAATTCCTGTCGAACCCAGCGACATTTCTAAGACAGCAATCATAACTACATTTGACCTGTTTGAGTTTGTCCGTATGCCTTATGGTTTGAATAATGCGGTGCAAACGCTTCATAGGTTCATGAAAAAGGTTACGCGTGGACTCTCGTTGATTTTCGTCTAGCTTGACGACATTCTGGTTGCAAATCGCACAGACGAAGAGCATAAAGAGCACCCTTGCCGTCTATTTGAGCGACTAGATGAACACGGCCCGGTACTGAAGACCCACCAATGAATTTTCGAAGTTGAAGCCCTGGATTTTTTTGGGCATTGCATTTCACCCCAAGGTATAGAACCACTGGAATAGCGGGTGCTGCCAATCCAGGACTTCCTCTCTCCAACCACCATCCGAAAGTAGCGCGAGCTTCTGGGGCTCAAAAAATATCAGAGCCACTTCATCCCACCCGATGCGTAAGTCCTTTAGCCACTTGCCGACCTGCTGCGTCGCGACTCCTAAAAAACCACCTACTTTCCAGTGGTCCTCGGAGCACGAACACTACTTCCAGGAAGCCAAAACGCGGCTGGCGACTGCAGTGTTGCTCATTCATATGTCGCCCGACACGCCAACTCGCCTTATGGTAGACGCGTGGACCACGGCAGTGGATGCTGTACTGCAGCATCAAGATGGAATACACTGGAGGGCTCTGGGCTTCTTCTGAAAGTGCCTCAAACTGACAGATGCTCCCTACAGCACTTTCGGGATCTATTGCACCATCTATTGTGTTGTCAAGCATTTCCGTTTTTTTAAGGCTGTAGCTTTTACATTCTGACCGAGCACAAACCGTTTACCTTCGTTTTCAAGAACAACAGTTCCTCGTACTCAGAACGTGAGCTTCGGCAACTTTCCTTTCACTGAGACCGCTAGGCCTGACGAGGAAAAATATTCGAAGCTGGGCAAGAAGCTGCCAAGCCTGTCAAGCTGGGAAAGTGACCCGGCACACGCGTTCAATGGTGCAACCGTTTCGACCACCAGATAACCCTTAACATCACGTGCATTTAGACTTGGTGCGGCCTCTTCCGCCCTGCCAAGGTTTTAGGTACCTCCTCACGTGTGTCAACCGGTACTCAAGGTGACTTGAGGCGAAGCCTCTGCAAGACATAACGGCCGAAACAGTGGCGGAAGCATTTAATGCTACGTGAGTGCTACGTGCTACGCGGTAGGTTGTCCTTTGCGAATAACTACTGACCGAGGCCGACAATTCAAAGCGGGCTTTTTTCTGCCAAGAAGAAACTGCTCAGCACGCGCCTTCATAACACCACGGGTTAGCACCCACAGAGCAACGGCACGGTCGAGCGTCTCCACCGAAAATTGAAGGCGTCATTGAGCGCCATACTCAACAGGCCGCACTGGGTGGAAAGGTTAGTACTACTGAGGCTGCGAACAACAACCTACACGACTATCTCTGTGGGCGATGGGTAACTCTTGTAGTGATCACAAAAACCACAGCTAGGGGCATAGGCCTCACGCTGCGCTTCGCTTCGAACAAGCGCCATGTTTGCCGTGAAGACGTCAGAAGTCAGCCCTGTTGGATCAGCTAATGAGAGTTGCCGCACAAGGCGAAAGCTTACAAACGGTTTTGATGACGTCAGCACGGCCACGAACGGCAGCCCGCTCATGACCGCATGCGTCCTGTGCGGCTCGAGCGTAAATCAACCACGACGCGCGCTTGCCGACGTCAGAGCCAGAGCTCGGTCCATATCTCTCTCTCTCCCCCCAAGTGGGCTTGGCTGCTGCGCACGCCCTGCCGGCCTTGGTGGCCGCTGCTGATTCCCATGCCTCTCGTCGCCTAGGAGGTCGGTGGCATGCAGAGTCCTTTATTTCTAAGCATCGTCGTCCAAGTGACTCCGGTCTACAGACAAAATACTAAGGTGGAAATTGTACAAAAATGTTGCAGTTTCGGCCGAATGCCAAAGGATCGATTGCGATAGCAAATTAGTAGACTGCTATGCGATGTAAGGTGTGGGGATGCGCGACTCTCGCGCGTCTCCTGATATCTTGTTTTCCCGCATAGCCCCCGTCTCCGTGCGGCGTCGCCGCGTGGGCCGCGGCGGTCGGAGTGGTACAAGCGTGGTGCGAGAGATGGCGCGAGTGTCGCGCCGCTGGAGGGTTACTTGGGGGCGCAGGGGAGATCAGGCTGTTTCTTTTCCCGGTGGGTCGGGGAACAGCGTGGACGTCCCGCGCGCCGACCCATGCTTCTGCGAGACCGCCTCGCGTGGCTGCCTTGGAACGCGCCACCGTCCGCGTGACCGTACACGCGAATGACCAGGCGTTGGGATCCAGCATGGGGCGAACATATTCGCTCGCGATGCGTTCGCGGTGAGTCGGACTTCTAGATTTGTCGCGCGCCCATCGGCATGTTTTGTGGATAGCAACTCGGCTAGCAGGCATTCATCTATGAAAGGTGCAATAAATGCCCTTGTGATTGTTTGCACTACTGTGTGTTGTCGTTCCTTTGTCCCAAGAGCACGGGTGTGAGAGGTCCCCACAAAGGACAGTCATTTTATCGGCCGTATAAACTTGGAAACATTCACTTGGCAACTGAACTAGCAAGCATGGTGTCAGAGCACACAAGCAAACATGAACACTTCACACTCGATGAGCGCGGACACTCGCTATCAGAATGCTGGTGCGAATAAGCGCGGCAGCAGCTGCGATCGAAGTGACGTTCGTGCGGTCTATTGCTTCAACACAGGAGCGGCGAAAACACCGCGCTACCGCTCGCAGCCGTGCAAAGTACGCGCTTGTTGGCAGAGTCGAAGCCGCCCCACTGCCGTTCTCCCGCGCTTTCTACCCGCTTTTATACATATATGGAGCACGAGATTGAGCCGCGATCGTGAGTTAACCTTGCGCCTAGTCGCATTTTTAAAATTGCTAGTAGGCATAACGGGGCGGGCCGTTTTTCGCGGCTCCCGGCGTTTCTGCGCAGGCGCGAGTAAGAGCAGGTGCGAGAGAGAAAATCTGGGGGCTTTTGCTCCTTGAATATGTGACTCTGCCTAGGCACTATGGTGAAGTTTCTTTGCGCGTGTAGCGCGCGTTTGTTCCCAGGCGTGCCAGCACGGCGGAGTGGGGTCGAGTTTGTTAATGCTCGGACGCTGGTGAACAGGTGAACCAGCGCGCACTGACACCCCATTTGGCGACCACTGCGTGTAAAGGCACGCCAAAGAGACTCTCTCGCGCGTGCGGCGCTGGTGCTGAGTCAGACATGCCGGATTATAACTTGGTCGCGCCTGACGCACTCTACCTTAAAAAAAAATAAAAAAATGATTCTTCCGGGGGAGCAATAGGGGCCGTAGTAGGGGCCGGGCCTGCTCTCCTGGAGTTTCCAGGATCATTTTTGAGTGGTCCCCTTTGAGTGAAATAAACGCACAGCGCCTTAGCAACCACGGTTGAACGCAATTGCCTGATGTCACGCCGTGAGGATTATTTGCTTTACGTCTCGTTCACGTTAGGTTAGGTTAGGTTATGTTCAGCGTAGGTTTACGTTAGCTTAGGTTACGTTAGGTTAGCGTAAAAAGCGTTAGCGTGCCGCGGCGTCACAGCGGTTATGCCGTGCGGATTATTGTCTTTGCATCTCGGTCACGTTATGTTACATTTGGTTAGGTTAACATTAGGTTAGGTTGGGTTAGCGCTAGGTTAGCGTAAAAGCCGGCGTGGTGCGGCGTGTTCTCACAACGGTTACGTCGTGAGCATTGTTGTCTTTCTGACTCGGCCTCGTTAGGCTGGGTTAACGTTAGGTTAGGTTAACGTGAGGTTAGGTTAGGGTAAAACGCGTTAGGGGGGCGCGGCGTATTCTTATAGTGGTTGCGGGGCCGTCGAGTGTCACTGGCACCCTTTCAGCCACTGGAGTTCAACCACGGTTGCTAAGGTACTGTGCCTTCTACATTTTCAATATATGCGGATCGGCCTCTACCACGGTCCCTACTGCTCCCACGGAAACATCTGCGATGTTATCACCTGTTTCACTGCGCTGGCAGCCAGCGTCCGAGCGCAAGCAAACTCGAGCCCACTTCGCGATGTCGGCACGCCTAGGGACAAGCGCATATAACACGCGCTAAGAAACTCCTCCGTAGGGCCTAGGCACAGTCATACATTCAAGGGGCAAAAGCCCTCACATTTTCTCTCTCGCACCCGCTCTTACTAGCGCATGCGCGCAAACGTCCAGTGCCTGCGCAAGTGCCCCGCCCCACTGCACCTACTACTAAGTGTAAATGTGTCATCCGGTCTCGAAATGCGCAGTTGCGACCGGAGCACAAGGCTCCCTTCCCTCCCTTCCCTCCCATTCTCCCTTCGCTCCCTTCCCTCCCATGCCACCACGCCCTTTCGCATGACGGAACATGTCGCGTTTGCTCTCCGCTTCCTTCATTCATGCACGCCAGATTGCGCCGCGATCCTTGGCTTCCATCGCATGATTTCACTCGCACATAGAGCATACGACACGCGGCGACGGTGTTACGACGGTATCACGACGGCGACGGCGTTGGACTTTACACAGGACATCACGGCGACGGCAAAAAATGCGCTTGGTGTGTCCATATAATTGACATCGCAATAAAAAAAAAAACCTTCACTAACTTAATCTGAAAACTTTATAGCATACCCCGCAGCAAAACTCGCAAACATTATTCGCGGCGCAAAAGTCGAAGGACCGATAAGTGGCGTTCAATGGGACATTATTTCAATCGCATTCTCAAGTTATGCGTGCTTTAGTTTTCGCACATTTTGCTATCTCTTTCTTTTTCTCATTTACATAATTGCATTACCAACGTCCGTTAGTCATCAATCGGAAAATTTACAGTGGTCTGCTTAGTTTAGAAATATTTTTCCACAGTTCTGGGAGCATAGTTTTGCAGAATGACCTTGACAAATTATCGAAAAGATGTGAATATCGGCTGGTGCTGTTAACTGTCAACTTGTGCAAGGTATTAAGGGCTTGTTGACACGGTGTTTGCGGTAACAGACTGATATATAAACTGGCGGGGAAACTAACAACAGTTCACAATGTACAGATGTCTGTATCCACATTACTACTTTAATGACACTATCACTATTAGTGCAACTTTCACACTATCAAATGCTTAGAAAATTATGAAGCAACATAAAGCGTACGCTCTCTGAGGAAATACCGTCCATGAAACTTACATAACAACTACTCATCGGGTCCGAAGTTATGTATAAGTCTTGTTTATAGAATGCAAGCTATGACTATTACCTAATTACATTGAGGCGCCACCTTCCCTAAAACTGTCGGCATATAAAACTATCATTTGATATGAATTTCACAATGCGTGATATTTATGGATTGCGCGCTGTGATTATCAGCGACGTATACTATTTTTGAGTTACAAGAACTATTGTGATAGTGCTCTTTTGAATAAATACAGCCATAAATCCAGAGTTTCATCTATGACCCCAACCTTGAGTGAAACTTTGCCTGTAGTCGCGGGAAACGTTTAGTAACTGAGTTTTTGAAAGATTAAAAAAAGAAGAAAGAAGTTATAGCAAATAACAACGAAGATGTAATCCTTTTTTTGCTTTGTGTCAGAACCAGCCCAATAGCATTTTCTACTACGGATAGGTGTACGCTTCTGTTGTTTTTTCTGCTGACAATAGAAGAAATGGAACACTCGGTGTACTTTTATTGGTTTTATATCATAGTTATCTTGGTTTTAGTGTGCGAAAACAACTTTTTTTGACGGAACCATCTTTTGTGATTTCACTTGCTTGTGCTGCTCCCTTATTGAGTGTTAAATATCTCCACTTTATTAATTGATCTGATTTTTGTCTGTGGTACGCGTTAGCACACTTATATCATTCCTGATCCCTTCTACAGCGCATTACTGCCGTCAAAGGTTATAAAATATATCTATCAAATGTGTGATGTTCCCCTGCATTTTTCTTCTTTCAGGGTCCGGGTCAAGGCGTTTTAAACCTCATAGACCAGGCTCGGGAATTCGCCCTAGGCTTGACGTCTAAAGAGGGAGAGTGCCACATGCATTGACAGCCGACAGTAATAAATGGATATCTTGTTGCAGCAACAAGATGTTTGTGTTGATTAGGTAATAACACTGTTATAGTACCACTGGCTCAATGGCATGATAGTGTCTCACTCTCACCAATTACGTCATCGATCTCCTGCCGATTAGCGCCGAATTGTTGTTCCCCTCGACTCCACGGGCACTACAAATTCCAAAAAATTGAAGGTGCACGAAGCACTTCTCTGATGTTTAACGTTATAAAACCTTTTAATCGTTTTATGTTTTAACCTTTTATATTTGCATGTACATGCTTGGAAAGGTATGCCCCAATCTTCTGAAGACAGCCAAGGTTGGTAAAAAAACTAAATATATTGGGCACGTATATATATTTTCTACTATTTACAAGAATTTGAAATTCGTCACATGATCAGCAGCGTCCGATGGTTCCACGAAACTGGGGATCTCAATGCTGAAGTGAGAGTAGACGGTCGGAAATGGGCGTAGAAAACGTCCAATATGAGGGGCTCATGAGCGTCGGTCGTAAAATTTTGAATGCCTTCTCCAGCGCTGTATACTTCTTGCAATTTATATACGGTTTTAAAAAGTGTACCGTTCTCGTCTTGTACCAAAACTTTAATACGACTACAACCTAAGTAAGGTAACCTTATGTTTACCATTTAATGGTCAATTTAATAACCTTTTGATAACAATAGGCTATAAGGTGCAACAGCATAACTAGACAAGAACTAAGAAAAAGACGCAGCACGTCAAGGCGCTCACTATCCAGTGAAGTTTATTATAGCTAAACATACAATCTATAAAGGACAACAGTCGCATGGTCTTAGCCCTCTCGGCATACACCGATGGTCACTATGAGACACCGGCCTTCAAGTTAAAGCTTCCAAGCTCCGAACGTGTGACACGCTCCAAATAAAAAAGCTTGAAAATAGAACCTGACAAGAACACGTACCTGCAATTAACATCACAAAACAGAAAAAATAAACAGCAGCAGTGAAAATTGAGAGTCACTTTAGCATACACCAAATAGGGCGAAGGCGAAAGCCTGCACGGTCAAGAAACATTTATTAAATGACTTGACATTCTCATTCGATTGCGCGGTTACTTATAATTGCTTCTTTTCTCCCACCAAACCAATGACTTCGCCTTAACACGAAACGTCGCGGGTTCGACTTCCACATAAGCTCGAGGGTTCAACTCCCAGCAACTGTTGTGGGTTCGAGTGCCCTAATTAACTCAATATTAATTAAATTAGTCTTTTTTGGCATGATGAGCGGCATCGGAGCCACCTGTGGAAGACGAGGACGACGAACGCGCGAGCAGTGGCACGACCACGTGCCTGCCCAAGGTGAGCTCACACGACATGATCTGCGGTATCGACGGTGGTTGATGGCGACGGGTGTGTTAAGATAGCGTGCTCCACGTGCACGAGGGACGCCTGTACAGCCGAGGAGGTTGCAGTTGCGCTCGCTTGTGCGGGTTCAAAAGCGGGAGTAATATTATGCGGCAACAAATTAGCTATCCGAAATTTTAGCAAAGGGAGAATCTCGGAAGAGGCCCTCCAAATTCTACGCAGAAACCCTCCTAGGAGGGACATAACTTTTATTTGGGTTCCGACTCATGAAGAAGTCCCAGGCAACGAAGCCGCTCACGAGCTCGCCCGAGCACTCTGCCACCGGGCAACTCTAGAGCAGCCAGTTCCAGGGATCAAAGATAGCATCATCACGTACAGGGAACTTGTAGATCACTACAAAGCCGAAAGAAGAATCTTTCCGCCTCCGCATCGGTCTCTCTCTCTGGAGGGCGCTCGCATTTGGTGGTGCCTCTAGGGAAACAATTATACATCACCACATTGGATCCACTTAACTCAGACGAGGGACTATAACGAAGCCCTCTGCAAAATTTGTAAGCAAAAAGGTACGCTAGACCATATAATATGGGATTGTGCTGGCTCCCCAGGGGCCAAGGAAAACATTGACAGTAGAGAAGCCTGGGAGGCCTTGCTCCAGAGCGAAGCTGAAGACGACCAGCGTCGAGCAATCCGCCTGGCCGTTGAGGCCGTGAAGACTCACCGTCCTCAACGCACGGGGACTGCTTTGTCCTCCCCCTACCTACGTGTAGGTTAAGAGGCGGGCACCCCAGCTCGGTGGAACAATAAAGTTTTCAATCAATCAATCAATCAATCAATCAATCAATCAATCAATCAA
This sequence comes from Dermacentor variabilis, assembly GCF_050947875.1. Taxonomy (NCBI): domain Eukaryota; kingdom Metazoa; phylum Arthropoda; class Arachnida; order Ixodida; family Ixodidae; genus Dermacentor; species Dermacentor variabilis. Next base: position 104,280,984 of record NC_134574.1, read on the forward strand.
TCAATCAATCAATCAATCAATCAATCAATCAGTCAATCAATCAATCAATCAATCAATCAATCAATCAATCAATCAATCAATCAATCAATACCGCACGCCGCGCTTTCTTTACCTTCAGGGGTATGAGTGACTTAATGCGTCTGCGTAATAAAAAACGCAGATATACCAACAGCAATATCATTAGGCACCAAGCAGGTGTACGACCTCAATCGAGATCGAATAACACAACTTCGTATTCTTGCAGCGATATGAGCGGCTAACCCAGTTTGAGCCGTTATTTCTCATTAGTAAACCTCCGTTATTCCACGCGATAGCTTTTAATCGCACTAAATAGCGCAGTATAGCCGTAAAAGTACAGATGTCACCCGCAGTCACGGCAATGCTCGGAAATGTGCGAATGCGCAAAACGTCTAAGTGAATTGCGGTGCTCCTTAAAAACGATATGCGAAGAATGTCCAGTTTAACGGATTTACTGAAAGTAGCACATAAAAGAAAATGGATACGCAAAATTGTGGGTTGATCGGACTACATTGAAAACAAGTTTCACGTTGCATTCCTCTTGAGCACCTCTTGGGCAGCTCTTCTTGGACATTCCTCTTGGACCCCTCTTGATTGCGCGCTGGTCTACCGCCTCCCAAATGCCGTTAATCTTAACCTTAGCTGAGAACACGAACACGAACACGAACACAAAAAGAACGAAACTAAGGACTACTTTGTTAAGCGCGCGATTCTTCCCTATTTTTTTTTGAAGGTTGCCTTTTTATTTCACTAAGCAACTTATTGCAATCGATGAAATAATGTTCTGGATGCTCCTTGATTTCATTAGTCACACTCTGTTGTGCAAAATGAGAAATATCTTTATGGGTCGGGATATATTGGGGCTAGTAGCAACCTTATTCCTAATTAGTTTAGAATGACTAGACCAAAAGTAATGAAGGGAATTCGTTGTTTTTTGCCGATATCACCAACATACATGCTTACTCATAAAATCTAGCTTCATATCCACAAGTTTCAGATGGGCATTGGAACTCGAAATGTGAAGCGGAGGGCTCTTATTTGTTCTTTGAAGAGCTGAACAACAAAGTTGCTAACACTGTGCTTGCCTATAAAAACTGAATAGCATTCCACGTATCTGAACTTTTTTTAGCGGAAGTTAAGAAGGTATAACTGTCCATGGGTGGTACATGAAAGCGCACGCAGACGCTTGATTTTGGAACAAAAGCATCAATGTCTCACCCGATCGCGGGGAGAAATTAAGCACATTAAGTGGACATTACTAAATTTCAAACATCTTGTACTCACGACTCTGCACCTTTCAACAAGTGTCTGTTCATCACTTTGATCGTGCATGCAGTCAACTACATGCTACATAAGGACGTGCTCGGATCATAGTATAGCATAAATCTTACATGTCAACAGCAAGTCCCGCACATTTCTCCCTGGCTATGTCCTTGTAAATTTTTTTACCACACTCAGAACTGGGAACAAGGCGCGGATACTCAATATTTAGCTTGTCCAGGTGTGTCTGCAAAAAAGTCGATATTTGAAAAGCTTTATATTCGGTTCCTGTAGATTAGTCTCAAAAGAATTGTTCTTGTTTCTGTGTCTTTGCACTAAAATGCGCGAAGTGAACGCATCTTTCCTTTCCTAACTTCAATGAAGGTTAGTGTTAAATTGAGCTTCTTTATGACAGTGCAGCCTGAGATTTCATTTTGGTAGAATTCAGTCGGTGGAAGTACGGTGAGATTCATACATTTCATATATATTCATATACGACTTCAGAAAGCACTCAGACATCTGCAGATGCAGCGCTACGCCAAGGCGACGCAGGCTACAGTTTAATCACAACTATGTTGTTTGCGCAGAGCTCATATTCATGCCTTCTGTAGACTACTGCGTGCTGCAGCACAATAAGAGCCATAGTTTGTGCTAGTACAACGTGCACGGCGGCTGTGCGATTGTCCCAAGCACGGCGCCGACTATCCCCCGTCATGGCAATGTCAGCAAACTAAAGCTTTACATCTAATGTAACAAGCACGCTGCCAACCAAAAGAACAAACAAACACACTGAGATTATGGGACAATGTATATGTGAGCGCGAAACAAGAACGAATATTTCTACTTGGCAATTAACGCTGCAGATGCTGCCGCACTGGGTATCATGGAAGTTTCAGGATATCTGCTTCCCGAGTTGCTCACCTTCGAGTTGATTTGCCTTCACGGTCGAAGCTCATTGCATTAGCAATGCATTTAAGTGCAAGTCCGTAGCGCAGCATTCGTCACCGAGCCGGTGTGCGGGCCGCCGATGTACTGGCACGAATGAACATATAAGACGAAGTTTTGTTCGAGCATCGGTACTTTAGTGATTGGCGTAGATGTAAGTGCGGAATGAAATGTCCGAGTAAGTGCTAGTTGGTACGAGAAAAAAGACAGCCTGTGCCATAAATTTGACACCAAGACTACTGCAGCAACGACGGCCAGAAGCATGGGTTACGAAAAACACCGGTCAGCTCGCGTAGTAAGAAGAAAGGCTAAATTGAAACCATGACAGGTAAGGTCTTAGGCAGTGCATTGCAACCGGCACCACCTTGCTCCTTCAGAGCGTCTCCTTGAAGTGTAATAAGAGAGGTAAACATTGTTGGTCATTGTGGATCCGCTTGTACTGCGTGCTCTAGAAAAAAAAGAAGGTATTGAGAAAATATATTTCATGGATGTCATCACACGCGTTCAAAGGAGTGTTTGAAGCTTCAAGAAAGGCCTTTCAGGCCTGTTTTAAAGGTGCTGCGTACCGGTTGCTAGCTCTCTTGGAACTGCTTCATGGTAATGCAAATATCATTCTTGGCATCATCAAGCCAGTTTCTCTTTCGGCTATCCAACTATCTCTCGAGGAAAAAAAACAATATGCAGGCCGAACCGAGATGCTGGAACCTGATGATGTAATGAATATATTTTTGGGCAGACCACCAAGGCACCTTTTTTTACCTTGAATATGGAGCTTTTTGCAAAAAATGGAAATTTACAATTTTTTGCATGCGTGCTACTAAATATTCGATACTTTAAATATTTTTCAGCTATACTATGTTAACTTGGCTACCAGCATATATTTTATATGTGCCTTCCAGGTTTTTTTACGTTTCGAGAAAAAAACTCACACTTTGCAATTTTACACGCTTTTGCTAGTGCGAGAACCAATCGAAGTATTGAAATATTTATAAAATTGGCAATTTTTGCAGTCGCATCGAATCTTTGGGTTGCCATAAAGGCAATTTCAAGGAGTGGATCATACAATGTGTCTTTGAGAAAAAATGTTGATTGATGCCGTCTAGCTCAGCTTGGCAGAAAAAACAAATTATCGTCAAAATTCTACAAAATTTTTGGCAAGGAAAAATAAACGTGGAGGATGAGTTTTGAACTCCAACAAACATGTGGACATTTTTTCAGCTATATCTGTGATGGTCGAAAAAACGCTGGTCGATTTGGCGTGGAATGACCCCGTTGTTAAAGCACTTGTGATTTGCGTTGTTCGTTCCGAAAATTAGCGTAATGATGTGCCAGACTTTCTGCCTTAACAATGAAAATGCCAGCTTTCTGACAATCTCATGTATTGTTCTCTCTTAGAACAATACATGGCCATACATACATGCTAATACATGGCCTTAGAACATACATGATATCCTGGCCAATGTAACTACCGTTACATTGGCCAGGATAGCAGGCTACTCTGCATGCTTGATGAACGGATGCTTTCTTTGTTTTTACCGTTGCCCCAAGGGCTGTGGTTGGGCTGTAATGCGTCTTTCTGTCACAGTAGATCAGCTGCTACAGAAATAAAGTTCACGAGGGTTTCAATATGGGCTTGTTGGTAATGCACGGTAGCGCGATTAAAAGACGAGACAAAGGAAGACACACAGGGACACACACACAGCGCTGTGTGTGTCCCTGTGTGGCTTCTTTTGTCTCATCTTTTAATCGCACTGCCGTACACCCCTTGATGATGCTACAGAAAGGCAGTTTAGTCCATATTATGCGGTGTCTTTTCTTAGCGCTACACATACCTCATAACAATCAAAGGTAGAAATTAGTGCGCTGCCACGCACAAGATCAACCCAAATTACAGGTGTTGTCATTGCCAAATATTCTGTGTGGGCAGGTCACACAATTGATTGCGTACTGTTAACGTGTTCTCTCTTGAGATTACCTTTTCAGGCACAGGAAAGCCAACAGCGACTAAAAATGAAGTAGCTGATGCAGTCACCTGCAGCCATTGTGGCGAGCAGCGCATATATGGGCGCTCACATTGCGGAGGAAATGACATAGCTGGCGGCAAAATAGCATTGGGTCTGAGATGGAGGGCCCTAAATATCAGTCAGAAAGATCGTGAAAAGCTTGTAAAAACTGGTGCAAACATGTGCGTAGTGTTAGGTATATGCCACGAGAACAACCTTTTCGTATAAGGCTGCTTGCCTTGGACTCTTTACTAGAGTAACAACTATAATGTTAAGCAAACAGCACTACAGATTTTCGGTATGGTGAATCTTACCACTAGCTAAACGAAATTGCGGTGAACGCTTATAGTTGCCTTTATTACGGCATAGGATTTACTGCAGTATTTGCGACAAGGCGCATTTGAATCATTACAAGCTTGGCAAGGTTTGTATAATAACTTTGTTCGCATACATAACGGCACTAAATATCCACACATTGAAGAAAACAATTGAGACGGGCAAAGAAACAGCAAAAAAGGCAAAATATTTTCCGTACAGGGACGGGACCAGTTAACACTAAATTAGTCTGAGGAAAACACGGGGCAAGCGAAAGATGTAAATTCAAGACCATGAGCAAAGCGAGAACAAGGTTAAAGTGGGAGCCAACGTTTAGAAAAAAGGACTTGTCTTTTTCAAGGCGATAAGTGCTTTCCTCGGCACAGTATATATGGGTAGGGTACTCCTAAAGAAGAGAGGGCGTAAGGCAGGTGGTTGAGGCAATTACCGAAGGTGTGTTAACGGCGACGGTGTAGAATTAAAAATAAAGGAGCGTTTTCCACATGGCCGTTGGCATGGCCGTGTGTACGCCGGCCATGTGAACGGTCGTGTGAATAGTACACATTTCTTTTATTCACTGGAACTCAGTGATCTGTCGCCTCTCTGAATGAGATAATAAACAGAGAGCAGAAAATTGTTCTCGCAAAAAAGTTACTAACAGGGCCGTGTGCAGAGGACCCATTTCTTTTCAATTCTACATTCTCGGCGCTAACATAGCTTCGGTCATTGCCTCACCTTACCCCCTCTCCCATGTAGGAGAAAACTACCCTTATATACTGTGCCGAGGACATTATATGTCGCCTTGAAAAAGACAAGTCGTGAAAAAGACAAGTTGCTGAATCATTGGCTCCCGCTTTTACCTTGTTCTCGTTTCGCTCATCATCTGAAGTTAATATCAGTCACTTTATACTGATAAAAGTATTCATTCTGAACTCCATAATCAATAATTTACCGGTAATACCTTGATTATTACATGAAAAATTGAAAGTCAAGGTATATTTTTTTTATTTCGCTCTGAGACGCTGAGACGCGCTGAGACGTGATGTTACAAATTCCAAAGCACGTTTTTCATGTTTGAGCCGCGTTGTGTCGGTTGAGTGTTTTATTCGTTGTGAACATAATGGTGTTACTGTTTACCTATAAACAGATAGCTGGTAACATACGTAGTCAAAACCCATGATCTCTTCGCGAAGTGGGGTGGTAATTGAAGGCGTCGTCGCCACGTGCCATTATCTTTGTACAGTCGACCAAAAAGGTTTACGGACCACGGGGTCTCAGAAAATGCTAAATATACGAGCAGCCTTTAAATGTAGCCAGTAAAACCGTACATCACAATGTTGTTCACATATACCAGTAAAGGCTGTAAATGGGAATACCAGGCTGCGTTGTGAGGCTGCGGAGATATTCAGATTTTCGTCAGATCTCTTGGTCCGCAAACTTTTTTGGTCGACTGTACACCTTTTCTTGACTACCATGCCTCTTCTCGTTGCATACGATTCGCGTTTCGGTGTCAACAAATGGTAATTTATTAATAGAGGCAAAAATATCTTTCACTATATTGTCACATTCAGTAAAGGGTGATCAGGTGTTCTACAGTCCGGAATAAGAGTTTTATGCGGGATTGTTCCATTGCAGGGATGTTTATATTGGTTTTTGCAACACCCAGTATTGCAGATATGCATTTAGCTGTTTTTAGAAAGTAGCTGCCACAGACTTAGTTCGTCTTGCATTTGTTTTGCACTATACATCCCACCTTGGTGGCATTGAAACGAGGTTCTCCGTTTGATGAGCTGTCTGCGGATGACTCGCCTCCTACACCACTCCGCAATTTTAACATGGCAGTAGAGCGGTAACAAGCTTTCCGCCATGCTTTAAGGCAGCTCATTTTAAACTATTACGCAAGGAATCGGTTACGAGGTCCTAATCCAAGCATCTAGGAAACATTTGCTGGAGAGTAATGTTCCAAGCAAATGCCATGGTATCATTACGTATTTCCTGAGTGTTAGTACTCATGCAACAGCACCCATAAGTCTGCAAACTATTTTTACAATATGATACCTTCAATTCGATTCTAAGAGGACAGCGTGTCCCCAGCGATATAAAAAAATAAGATCGCCAATCTAGTCACAGGGCTTGTGGCGCTACCATGATCCACGCATTAAATAAATGCAGCAAGCAGTAGATAACTGCAGAAAACGATTGGACCACAATATAATCCACTTCACTTCTAGCCTAAGAGTTTGAAAAAAAATTTACTAGCAGTACTGGCATTCCATTTGAAGAACATAGTTGCTTGTGAATGATCAGAGCATCCAAAATAACTTACTCAAATACTTTTTTTTGGAATCAGTTGGGTTTTCAAAAAGTAGGTACTTCATGACGTCATTAAACAATGGATCCATCCTTTCTCGCAAGAGCTGCCAGAACAAACGCGTGTGCACTTCTTATTTTTAAGAACAATGTCTTACCTAGCCTTACAGCTGAACAACGTCGGCGATGTTTTTTTAACCCAGTATTGTACGGTCAAGATAATGTCACAGACGCCGGGTCCGCTACTTGGGGTCCAGCTTTAATATTAAACTGAAATATCTAATGCTTGTTTCCTAACGGATATTTTTGGTAGCTCTGATACCTCTACGTGCGAGGAGCGTGTAGTTCTTAGATTATTTATATAGTTTTCTTTATAAGCGAGGTTGTACATTTCGAGTGTCAAAGCACAAAAGATTTTGCGGTGCGCCCCTGGAAGAATGCGCCTTTTACTGGTGATTTCTGTTGCAATGTTATGGGGTAAGTGCTCTAATAGTTGTATTTATGTTCATGATCAAAAATATCCTGGAGCTCGAAAAGTTAAGCCTCATAAATATTGCAAGTTCTTGTACGCGTAGATGTACTACCATCATAAGCGACGTGGGCTGTTGTTTTTGTGGTTGTTGTCCGCTGTTTGCGAAATTTAAGTTGAGGTAATATTTGTAGTTGCCTTTGTAGATGTGATGCAAGGTGCGAAAATATATACGATCGTCAACGTACACAGGCATATAGAAATAGCCAGAAGAAAAAAATGCACACACACGCACACAAAAACGAAAAAAAAAGCAACAGAAAATAAATACGCATCGCGATCGCAGCATAATGCGGCTTAAGCGATGCACAAGCAATGCTCGCTCATTTTCTGATGACAAAGATGCTTATTAGAATGAAATAAAAAGAAATTGGACATAGTATTGTCAAACTTGCAGTTATTTGTAATATATGCGGAGTCTTTGGAGAGTAAGTACATCGGTACTATATAGAGTTAGCAAGAACGGAATTTATTATGTTCAGATTCATTTGAGACTACTGACTCGAGGCTTAAATCATGAAAAAAGACGGTTATTTACAATCATTCAAAATGTCATTTTGTACATTTTCTACATTTTGTACATACATTGATAAATATATGATTGATATTCCGAGAAGTGTACAAAAATGGTACAAAGGGGAGCATGCTGGTTGGGTAAAGCACCCATTTATATACGTGGAATTTAAACAACAAGACGGCTGTTTTAGTGGTGGGTTTCACAGCTAAATTGTGGGTTTTAGGTACGGCAGTGTTGGGACGATCCGAACGTTCTTTTTAACTTTTTTTTTGGTTTTACGTGTTAATTTTATTATTACTTCGTATATAGGACTAGTTGGTTGCCCATTAGTTTTGCTGGAGTGTTCGATTTTTTTTAGGATCTTAAGACCGAAGGGGCTGCAACACTTTGTTGAAACCTGCCAGCAATAGTAGCTATGTTTTAGGGAGTGGTCGTATAGGGCGAGCAATTGTGTGCCTACCCGCATCCCAAATGCACAAGCTGTGCTATCTTCCCTTGGCGCTGCGGTGTTTGGCTGTCACACTGCCTCAGAGGCTCGCCACCTCCCCCACTCCTCCCCAAGGCAAAGTACGATCGAAACCTATATAGAAAACGAGCGCAATAGCAAGATTAAAGATTTTGCACGGGGCCGGCAGTTCTGTCTGTTCATTTACGCATTCCACATGAAGTCCATCTGGAAGCGAAGGGGTCGAACAAAGTTTCTGGTGGTTGATGCTGAAAGCAGCACTGCGGACGGGTGGCGCAAGGCATCGTTGCAAGAAGTGTGCGAAACAGGCAGACGCCCCTCCCGCCAATTGGTTAGAAAGCGGCAGAGATCAGAGGGCAATGTTGTGATGCCCTTGGTGAGATTGCAATGGCGCGTCCGCTTGATGACGTAGCCTAAAGTTGACTAAGCCAGCGAAGCCAGTTGCCGTGCAAGGCGCCTCTTGCGTTTGGCGCTGAGGCCGTGTGACGTCGTAGACGTCTGCTCGCTCCGTGTGACATATCTCAACAATTGGAGTCGAGCCCTCGAGAAACACTGTCCGCTCGCTGGCCCGTGCCGAGGAAGAGACCCGTGGAAACTAGTGGTGCTGAAGACACCCTAGACGACCTGCACGGGAAAGCAGCCGGGGCGGCAGAAGAGCGAAAGTCGGGGTGCACGTTTAACCGGTCGCCGCTGATTCAGGCTTCTTGGCGGGCTCAGGTGCAGGTACGACCCGAAGGACAGTTAGAGGCAGATGATACGGAATAGCGTCAGGACTCGTGTCTCGGGTTCACGTAGTCAGCCCAGTCATTGTGCACGTGTGGTTGATAGTCTAGCCATAGTAGCCATTAAAAGCCGTCATTATGTCTGCGAAGGAAGCTTTGAAAGCGAGTTGACGACAGTGTGAGCTGAATCGCAAGACAATGTGCGGGTGCGTTTCCCGATCTGGTGTCAGACCGTGGCGTGCTTGTAGTCTGCCATTTTCGGCGGAAGCATTTTGTGCCTGAATGTCTTTCTGTTGGATGCTCGTACTGTCTTAGAAGAGAAGAGGTAAATAGTATGAAGCAGCTACAACAAATTCCATATTCAAATAGATAGTGTCACTCAAACAATTTTACAACTGTGAATATTAAAACGCGCCGAGCAAAAACTTCTTCAAAGTGTGGTCTAGTGAAGAGAACAAATAAAACATACTTTTGTTGATTAAGTACAATAATGGGAGAGCGTTGTATTCGTTCCAAAATTTAGGTGACCTGATTTTTAGCTTTTTTCGGGACGTCTCTAAGTTACGAGAACTTAGCCCATATTTTTTCACTGTAATTTCGATTTCGCAATCACGAAATGTCTGTGATCAAGCACAGTGAACATGTAATGACACGGGCCGACAAAATAATGGGTCAGTTAGAATTTTATGGCACAAATATGAAATACGTAAAGATAAGGCAAATATAACGCATTTGCCCGGTCTGTTGACTGAGTCTGAAAACAGTCTGTTGACTGAGCTTGTCACCCCACGTTTTTTCTCACTGCCCTTATCCATGTGGTAGCCATTGGTTTGTTTGTTGGGATTGCTGGACAAGGTTGAACTCATTGAGTTGCTTACTATAAATCTTCATTGTTGGGAGTGAACATGCCAACTTTGGCAAGGACATAGTTCAGAAGATCTTGGTACTGATTTTGAGAAGCTCGCATTGTGCCATCTCATGTATTAGTCTGGCACTGAAAAGATCCCTCAAAGCATCAGGAAATGCCCGAACTCACATGATGCGAACATTCTTTTCAGCTCTAATGCAAACGCTGCAACCTGTTCGCTTTCTTGCTGAGGCCGACGGTTGAACCACAAGATTTCTGCATGCGATCACCATGGGATTCGGTGAATAGTGCTCTTTCACCGCGGGTATAAGCTTGCCGTACTTTTTCGCTTCGGGCTTTGTTGAGGCCAACAATTTTTGCAGCATGTAGTTGGCCTGTTTTAATTGTGGTTAAAGTGGATACCATAAAGTTTTCGCCAACCTGCGTGGCATGGACGTAGTATCAAACGCGTTCCACATTGCACTGGAAGTCCTCGTCTGCCTACACTGTCAAGGGCGCGAATCGGCTGGAGAAAAACATGTCGGGGCCTGCTGTTCCAAAAGTTGGTGAAGCCGAAACCACAGCCTCCACCGTACTAGCTACGATTAGTCCATCCTCGCGGTCACTGTTATAGCTCCAGCATTGCTGTAGTGCATTTGCCGCAACACACAATAATTACATCTTGCAATAAAACAAGATATTAACGAGACACTTGCGCGGTCGTTTTATATAGTTATACAGGCGGACTAATCAGTGACGTCAAAGTTCCACGCAAATGCACATACCCCCTTTCTCGGATGCGATGACACAAGGATTCAAGTCCAGAGTAACGTCAGTGAGCCACAAATACATGCGTACTCTCAAGAGATTGATGACGAAACAATATTCATCATTTCACTTAATGCTCCCGAACTGCTCTGATATTGTACTCAAAGGAGGAAGCCTCGATGTTGCGGAGAAGCTCCCACAAGGCGCAGCCGTTGAGGGGAGGAAAAGGAAGCCAGCCCTGCTTTTCATGGCCGAGATCCCGAGCGTTGCTCTCGGTTTTTATACAATCGCAAACGTTATCAGCTGCGTCATTTAGGCGGGCATAGTTGTGTGGGGACTCCTGATTCTGAATAATTAATTTAGATTTGTGCTGAATAGCACCATGTATGAATGGTTTACAAATGTCCAACAAGATAACTTTGCCGAATACATTCGTCTTAAAGTTCACAATCAGGTGGACACTAATGGCGTTATTGAAGAAGCTCAGTAAAAGAAATTTGTTTGATTATGGAGATGACAAAAACTGCGTCTGCAAAAGCACATAACAAAAGCGTGCATGTACCATTGAGGTTGCCAGCATAGGATTTTAATCATGTTATTCATTAACCCCCTATATAAATGTCAACCTTTTGCAAGGTACCTAAAGCACACACACACACACACACACACACACACACACACACACACACACACATATATATATATATATATATATATATATATATATATATATATATATATATACATACATATATATACATACATATATATACATACATATATATACACACAACGAACCCTTAACTGCACACGTGTGATAAATGTTCTGGTTCTGTCAGCGCTGCGTAAGCTAGCTGTAACAACGTGAAATAAAGTAACAACAGTATACACCAGGAACGTCTCAAAATATTTAACACTTTCCGATCTTGTGCGTTTCAGGTACATGCTTTGCAGCAAAAATCGGTCGATTGCCTAAAGATTGTGTTGAGCCCAATAATTTGAAGGCTGATAGCAAGAATTGTATTGGAATAGAGGAGCGCTGGTATTTAAGCATGATATCAGGTTGGTGTAAGCCCTACAAATATAGCAATTGCAGTACGGTCATTTATGGATTCCCCTCTGAAGCTGCCTGCAAGAGAAAATGCGGTAAGTTGTATTTCTCTCGTACGTTACTACAATCATGAAATGTCAACTAACGATATCAGACAAAGAGTTTCAAGAGCAAGATTGGAGCAGTTAGCTGCCATATGAATGTTCGTTTGGCAGTAACGCTGAGAATCGACAGTAAATTAAAAAAAACGAGAAGGTTCCACGAAATACATGCCGCATTGTAGGCTTTAAATAAACAAATTTTTCTTGAGCAGTTTATGCAAAATTACTTAGAATCTCAAATAACTTTACGCGAAATTAGACGAGAGGTATCCTGAAAGTAGTGTTGGACGCCGGGCTCTTCGTAAATTAAAAATACTTCAATAATTGACCGCATGATCCTGTAGTTCCCTGGTGGGAAATAAACCAAAAGTGGCTGGTGATGAACCTTTTTAAACATTGACACTTCCGTAAGTAAGCATTGCCCTTTGTACTTCTTAAAAATACGGAATAAGTGGCGAAATCGCACTACCGTGCAGAACAGGCAAATTCTAGAAAGAATAACCTGCACACTATATATTGCAAGTTTGTTATTGTGCCTCAACCTATATGAGCACTCTATTGTATGCGTGCTCTAATATGTAGAAATAAAAGAAAGCGTTTCATACAAGAACCCGAAAGGCAGTGTCAGCTGAAACATCAGCCATCCACTACGGGACAAGTGAGGAAAGGATAAAATCTAATCATTTCGGTACCACTTCAGTTTGATGTGCAGAATAGCTGAGACCAACAGAGAAAACGTTGAATACCAGGAAGATTCGATCTTTGAAGTAAGTTTGGGGTTCAGATTTGCTCTGCTATAAGTTCTGCGTTTCAGTCAAATAATGAGCGATTCTCGCTTCCAGTTAAGCTTGGACGCAAACATTCGCAGTGTTATTTCAATGTTTGGTAAACGTAATCGTTTTGTGAAAGCGTATAGGAAATGATTCTAGATATTTCAATAAATGTTTTTCAAGCCTCGGAGCGATTAAGCGCCCCTATTGCGTGTATATAATAGACATTTGCGATTTAATGCGATTCGTCTATGAATAGCAGGGACGGGCCTGAATTGCTTTTCTTTTTCTTGCGGCAGCACTATTGCGATAGCATTCCGTACTTGCACTTGAGGCGCGCTGACGTCATCGTCTTCTCCTTGAGACAGTGTCGACGGCACATACGCGGCCAGCGAGCATATTGTCAGAAGGTGTTAAGAGATACGAATGACGTGGGGTGCTTTTGAATGCAAGAATGGAGGAAACCAGGCGGACGCACTGTTCCGCTCCGCTGCCGAGTTACAGTAGCATTTTGCCTACCATTGCTGAAAGGATAAGGTGCAGAGTCACACTAGCTTCATGCTGAGAAGCAGTCAGTATACCACATCGCGACGCATACGCTACTCTAAACGAAATTCACCGTAAACTCCAAACTAAAACTATCTATCATATCATTGGGTGCTGACTAATACTTGGCTACATACATACAAGGACCCTGGCAATACCGACGGTTTTTCGTCCGTCTCTTTTCTTGTCCCACCAAACTGAGGCGTGCCACGTAATCATAATGAGAGGCGTACTTGTTCATATTGTTTGATGACCGTGTTTCCCCGACTAACGATCGTTAAGTGTTATCGCTCCACGCAAGATGTGCTTGCATGTATCAGAACCATCTCGATAGTTGTAGCTGATTCTATCTTTTGTCTATCTTGTCGCGGAGCTTTCTTTAAGCTGACTGCTTGTGCGATGCAAGTAGTGATGTACATTATAGAACTTACGCAAGAACGTATGATAACGCTCGAATGCTCATTGAACCATGTATTACATCGTCATTACATTACATTATCATTGAACCATCTGAACCATGAATTATTTTTTTATATATTAGGGACATTGTAAATGTTGTTTCTTTCCGTTTTGGATCTACATACCGCTTCCAGTGCGGCAATGCCCATGCATTGTACAGTAGGTCAACATTTGCTTTTGCCGTGGTTGGTGAGAAAATAGGGATATTACAGAAGATTACTCCTCATCTTTATGCTTTTACTACATTCCCTGTGTTTATCTGAGACTGACTGCAGGACATTACTCACAAATGTTGAAAGAGATGTGCCACGCTGCTAGACACTGCGTGGGAAGCATACATTCAGTCTTTGCACCAATGCTACAACACTGAAATTGAACTAAGCATGCAGTTTTATTGGTAGTCGTAGTACTCAAGCGTTATTGTCCGTTCATGCGCACCATTGAAATCTGAGGCACATGCTCTACTTTGTAAACGAGCAGAGATTCGGAATGTTAAAAGGAGTCCTGAACAGCCTTTCTTTGAAACCTAATGAGTTCCTTGGCACGAGCGTGAGCCTACCTGTGAGTATAATTTAAATATTTTTTTTCTAGAATGCCTAGTGCATGCATGCGTACTCCAAGCAGAATATTTATCCTTCCTTCGCAAGGTCCTCGGAACACAATGATGCCGGTTGTGGCGCCCCATCTATGGCATTGTCACTTGGTTTCAATGCTGCGTTTATTTTTTCAGTGAAAACTGGCGGACACTGTTCGTAGCGAACGTATATACTTCCGGTCGTGGTTACTATAGGCCGTTTTCAAAGCCGATACCGTGGGCAGTCTAATGTTTTATCACCTGGTGGCGCGTCCTTTGCTGGCCCTGACAACTTCTGTTGCCTCCTTGTTAACTATTGATGTGCTTCACGCCGAAAGAACATATGTCATCATACAGCAATATAAATTTCTATATGATTACATGTGGTAGTCGCCGGTATAAAGCTTCAATCGAAACCGGTGAAAAGAAGTCCTTTGTCTGAAAAGAAGTTGTTTGAAAAAAAAAAGGAACTTCGCGCACCATTGTGAACTCTACGTGCCGCGCACCACTGGAAAATTTGACACATTAACGTATGCTATCCGCTGAATGTGTTTTCCCCCCAATCCTGACGGGTGACTCAGAAGACCTTTAAATGCTAAATTTAAACTTTCTTTCTTTTTGTAATGGGCAACCCAGAAAAGAAAACAGGCCACAGTCCCCAATGCAATGACAAACCTTATCAAGAACGCTGCAGGGCTTCTTTTACAAAGTTTTACTGGACCGAGCAACAGGGCTGCAAGATGTACACAGGCTGCTACAGAAGGGGTTTCGCAACCTTGGAAGATTGCAGGAAAAAATGCGGTAAGAGCTCAAGTTCCTTCTTGCCTGGAATATTCCTTTCGAACAGGATGCCTTGAGTCAAAATCCAGCAAATTATGTTAATAAAACAAATTCACCTACGCGTAAATATACCTGTAAAACAGGTGAACGCAAACCTGATCGGTCATAGCTTAGAAAATGCCTAGCTCATGTTTAAAAACAATGATAGGTAGATTAACAAAGAAAGATGATTCAACGTGGAGAACGGGCACATCAATAGTCGCTCAAGGAAACTCTGTAACTGCTTAGCGCTGTGTCTGAACCCAAGAATCTATTCTCACGTCGTGTAAGTGCCCCTGATGACACTAGAACGGAATGTTTGCCCCTTTTCCTTACCGTACCAAAATAGTCGAGCTTCTATGACGTTTGATTTCGCCCACTATGAAACAGCTAGCTTTTTTTACAACGTTACATAAACTTTTTGACAGAATGATTAGCTAGCGCTGAAAATACAAATAATGTTAGCTCGTTCTTAATGAAGTACTGGGATTCGCTGCACGTAATTTGGCCAATGTCGCCCCGACATGACAAGCTTATGTTCGACATAGAGGACTCTGAAACTGTTGTTATCATAGAATAGATAGCCGTAGGATATCGCCACGTAAGACACGCTACAACGACGCATGCCATCAAGTTGCCATCAGTGCGCGCGCTGCTGCCTTTATGTATCGTTTTGATTAGCAGAGGGACTTAACACGGCCCTTTGGAACGCGAAGCGGTAAAAAATTCTGTGAATTGGAAATGAATTACTTCTTGAGCTGGCAATGTCATTTATTAAACACAATAAGGCTCAAGAACCTAGTGGGTCAGTCAACAGTGAGAAACTATTTAGAAACAAAGGGTGTACTAAAAGCGAGGGACTAGGTAAAATAAGCTGCGCAGTGCTTTTGTGGCTGTGATAGTTGCAGAGCTATTGGGGTAAATTCGGTTCGAAGCGGCGATCTTCAACAACATTATATGAATTAGGTTCGGAACTTTGCTGCGCCTCTGTCGTACGTCTTGGGGCGATATAGTGACAAGTAAACAAAAAGCAGGGAGCACTGTCCATATCATTGTTCACAGTTTCCCGACAAGCCAGCAGCAAAGCTAAGGTACAGCGGTGAGAGATGGTAAAGCATGCTAATTAACAGTTATGTGAACTATAATTTCTCCTGCTCTCGATAAGCCAAAGAGGGCGATGAGTTTAATGAGCGTAAACCAGTGCTGGTTGAAGTTGACCTGTTCGTGCTATTAGCTACATATTTGTCCTCAGGTACTTGTTTTTCCCAGTTTCGGAGCTACTATTCTACCCTTTAATTGCACAAAGGCTAACTGTATTGTTGTAAGGACAATGGACTATATTAACGTTAAGTTTTTATTAGAGATTTAGTGATGAGAAGGCACAGTTCAAACAAAGCAAAAAATTACTACCACGTGCCAAGCATAGTATGTTGTATTATATTTAATATAATTAATATTATTAATAATTATATTATTATACATTTAAATGTTATATAGTTGCAATAATTCTTTATAAAATTATATTATTAAATAATCAGAATATTAATGCAATAATATGTATTAATGCCATGTATAATAATGGTATGCGTCGCACTTCGGCAGAGAAAAGACTGACCTGCCTTTATAGATTGTGGTTTTGTGGAAGCCTGAGCTGCAAGGTTTTCCTGATTTGAAAACATTGTGCGTACGTTCAAAGCCTCTATCACATGCTCTAGAGGTGCATTAGTAAAATGGGCAACTGCGCAAGCTGTTAAGAACTGCGCAAGCTGTTAAGCTGTTAAGCTGTTAAGAATTCTCCAAAGATGAGCGACGCTAAAGCCGCGCTACTTCATATATATTCTTGTGTATCTGTTTTAGCGTTTGCTTTTTATGTACTTTTATTCGTGCACCTTTATAGTCTCATTAAAACTGGTTCATAATAAATCCCGAATTTTACATGTAAACCCTTAATATGAAGGGAGAGCTATGATGTGGCACCTCTGCCAATGTTTTACCTTGCGCAACCTGTTTATGAAAACTTCGCGGTATCTTACCGAACACATTTTCTGAAGAGCTGAGAAACGCAAGCGCAAGAGTGCAGTGCTTCACTGCCCGGGAGACTTTATGCGTTGCGAATATTTATCTTCTGAAAGACGGATAGACTTCTGGCACTTTGTGATGCTGCCTTTTTCTTAAACAATAAAGTGGCTGTCATATAAACTGAACTTTGCAAAAACCAACGCAAACGGGCAGAACAGCTGTCATAGCTGAGTACCGTGAGAATCTGTCCTACTTTGTTTCGGGTCATTGCTGGGTTTTAATGGTGGTAGTGCAGAATTACATCGAGCAAAATAACTCATTTTTGATCTCAATTCGCGCCAAAAACCGAGCTGATAAATTGTATGAATGAGCCTAGTTCTCAGACACAGTCGACAGGGCCCACGACAATATCACTGAGGCGGGTCGGTATGACAAATTACCCATTTATAGAGGACGGAGGCATGAGGCTGGAGAACATACTTCTGTGTGCAGAGGAAAAAGAGGCAGGTGACTATATTTACACGCCAAATGTATGCAGTCGACGAAAAACATTTCAATGGCATGCGAAGTTGCAATAACCGCAATTGAGCCATCACCACCTTGCCACCAATGATGTTGTAACGCTGAGAGAAAAAGATGTTGGAAAATACTATCCCTGATGTTAGTCGGTAGCAGTTCAAGAGCTACCTGCTTGATTTATAAATTTGGCTAGCTATCACATGTGTCCATTTCTGCGACTTATCTTGCGTTACTTCGACCGCTCTTGCTCTAATATTCATACTGACGCCAGCAGGATAGGCGTCGGAGCAGCACTCGTACAACGGCAGTCCTTGCCTCAGCTATTCTGTGTGAAATTAAGCTGTCACGTAGCAAGACTATCTCGCGGCTGTTCTCGCTATTCAGAAATTTTGATGTACTTAAGGTCGCTGATTGAAATTACATACGACCATTTCTTATGCTGGCCTGTAAGTCTGACCATCTGGCACGATGGGTTTTACGACTTCGAGAATATGACTTTTTGGTAACCTACCGGAGTGGTCGCAGTCAAGCTGACGCCAATTGCCTTTGTCGCCTAGCAGTGGCGACAGCACACTCCAATAAAAACACCTTTGACGAAGGTCTGGCTGACATTGGTCTGGAATGCCCTGGTTTTACCACTTTACAACGCGAACAGCGGAACGAATTAACCATGGAAAATTTTTATCGCGGCCCGCGCTTCTAAAGGAAGTAGTCGGCTTTCTAAAAGTGACAGCCTGCTTACTAAAACAAATTACTGGGTGAGTGCGGTCCTCCTTGTTCTTCTTCCTTGTTTTGCCGGAAAGTTTTTCCAGTGACGTGCTGCATTCCATACAGGATTACTTTGGGCGTCTACATACATATGACATCGGGTCACCTGAGGTTCGCCCGCACACTGCAGTGTGTCCAAGGGCGCTTTCACTTGCCTCAGATGCGCCACACAATAAAAAGTATACGTGATCAGCTGCCATCAATGCTAATGTTACAAGAGTACCTCCACCGACTGATACCTCCACTGACTCCACCGACTGATTGCTCCGCATCCACCCTTCGAAAAAGTTGGTATCGAACGCCTGGTCCTCTTTCCAGGGTCATCGAACAGTAACCGACGGGCCCTCGTCAGGGTTGACCATTTTGCTAGCTATACAGAAACCACAGCAGCACTCTAATCTAACGTATGATGTGTAACAGCTATCTGCTTGCGTTTCGCGTCCCTATACCATGGCCTATCTGCCGTGACCACAAGTGACAATGGTCGCCAGTTCATTGCCGGTACTGTAGGAGAGTTACTACGTCTTTGCCGTGCACGATTCCGACACTAAACGTAGTATCGCCCACAGACTAACGGTATTGTTCAACGGACAAACCCAACGCAGACAAACATACTAACCATGTACAGTCACCTGCAATATGACCTGCAATACCGGTGCCATTCGTCATAGAGGCTCCAAGACTGTACGCCTGAGCAGACGCAGGCTAAGTTCTAGACCTAAGCGCAGCTTCAATTAGTGGTATTTATTAAACCTCTATTTCGCATGTCAGAGCCGCCGCGCCGCCCTGGAGCTTCTTAGACCACTACCAAGGGTGTTGCAAGTCAAATTGCACGCGTCTGTACGTATCCTCCGAGCACAAGCACTGCGATGATGTGGTGACATTCATCACTCGCTCGTATAACACAGAAATCTTATGGCACTGCGGCATTTCGTCCACATGTGCAGGAAGCTCATATGAAAAGAAAATTTAGGACACTGCCCAAAACAACGTGATTAATACATTGTGAGTGGACACTGTGACAGCAGCGCGCAGTTAAGTTAAAGAAATTTGACCAGTAGTTCATCATCACTGGCTGACTCTGGTCATGTCACCAATGCCGGCGCATTTGCAAGTATTTCTGCAACAAACATGCTTACTGCAGCTCATAATCCGACCGCAGCTCTATTCTAAGTTGCAAAGCACCACGGCCGAAAACCTGACAAGAAATGAAAAGAGGCGCAGACGTGTCTCTTTTGCGTCCGAAGGCGCAGCTGCAAATGGCAGCGTTAACAGTTGAGCCTCGGAATGTGCAAAATTACGATAAACGGGACACCCACATGAATTATCTATCACAATAGACCGGCAAATGGGAGGTGACAGCTAGTTGGAACAGCACCAGCAGAATATTTTACAGGAAGATAATACCTGAATCACTTCACAGGGAGCTTACCCTGGAACTAGTAACGAATTTTGTTGCTTACAACTGAAGGCCAACAAAAGAAATAGACGCTAGGAACCACAACACAAACTAAAGCAGATATACAAATTTCTAGGAAAGTTTTCTTTGGGTGACTCTGCTTGAATAATTAGGGTGACCACAGCTAGAAAATGAGTTTGGATTGCTGGAAATATTTCATAATTTTGCCAGAAAAACATTCACTGTCTTTAATGTTTTTGCTTTAACTTCCTAGTCAGAGACTAATGTGTTTCTTTTTGCATGCACGTGCATTTGCAGGAATGAAAAAGAAGCTGACAGTTGTCATCTATATTATGCTCAGCTGCCATTCCACTGGTCTCTGTACAAACAGTTTGTGCGCTTGGGCGTCGGCATGAGTCAAGCTGTTTAGGTCATTATTATGCGAGCTTCTTTTATCACCCGAATATAAAGCTTTTTGCTTTGCGTGATCTAGAAATTCACCTAAAGATTACTGTTATTCGCAAGAATGTCCACGGGACAAAAATGAACGCTGCCCAAAATTTGCGCTGATGACACCACTGCTGTCAGGCACGTCCACATTTCACGACACATGCAACTAACGTGTTCCCTTAGTTCGCTTCACCGAAACATGTGTGTAAAATACAAAGAAAACTTTCGATGCAAACCAGACGTTTGCCTGGAGAAAAGGCCGATTTCATACAGCTTATCTGTTGAGAAAGCTATCGGCAGCACTTACGCATGGTTCACTTCGGAGCATGCGAACACTGCTAAAACGAACACTTTTAAACCTAGCACCGCGGCGACACATGGCACATATTGTAAATTTGTATTTTCTTAAAATGCTTCGCATATACAAGAACCCAAGCGTTCGAACGTGACACGGTCTGTGGGTATTCACAACCCCCGCGACGCGTTGCAGCAGGTGGAACAGCTCACACGAAGTAGCACATGACGAATGACAGCGACAACCGGGCAAGGAAACTTACTGCTACTGATAGTAATATCATTCCTGAGACTGCCCTTCCACTATGCAAAGATACGTGCACACTGCTTCCTGCTATGAGCCGAATGCAGAAAATGCACCCAAATCGCATAGGCTGGCTGTGGCCACCGCCCACTTTTAGTTTCCGCAGTAAATTGGCATGTTTCACACTTACAATTCACGTGTAAGGGAGGGCCTTCGCTTTTGTAATGCGCACACGAAAACGGCACAAGAACACAGGAAGTAGGCAGCTTAAGTGCTTCTGACACTCGCGAAAATACAACACGCTTTTTGCATTCCGTACGTATCCGTTGGCGATCGCACGCACTGGAGAAGTCAGCAAAGGGATAAAGGTTTGCTGCGTTCAACGACTATCCTTGCGGGCACTGGCTAAGTGTTGTAATGATCCCAAAAGCCACATAAGAAAAAATAACCGCTGTAGCCTAGGGCCCTAGGCCTCACGCTGCGCTTTACTTCGAACAAGCGCCATGTTTGCCTGCCGTGAAGACGTTAC
This sequence comes from Dermacentor variabilis, assembly GCF_050947875.1. NCBI lineage: Eukaryota > Metazoa > Arthropoda > Arachnida > Ixodida > Ixodidae > Dermacentor > Dermacentor variabilis. Next base: position 104,302,226 of record NC_134574.1, read on the forward strand.
ACGTCAGTCCTCTTAGATCAGCCAATGAGAGGGAAGAGGTGCGGTTCACCAACGCTTTTCATGACGTCAGCACAGCCATGAAAGGCGCGCAGCTCGTGACCGCGTGCGTGCGGTGCGGTTCGACTGTAAATTTGCCACGAGGTGCGCTAGCGGGTGCCGCCGTCGGAGCCGGGAGCACGGCCCGCATCTTTATCTCAATCTCTCACCCCCTGCGGGATTCTCTGTGGCACGAGCCTGCTTGCCTTGGCGGCCTCGGCTGCTTCTTGCGTCTCTCGTCGCTCAGGACGTCGGTGGCAAGCGGCGTCCTTTATTTCTGAGCAGTCTCGGCCAAACGAGCCCCGTCTACAGCCAAAGTGCTAACGTAGAAACTGTGCAAAAATGTCGCAGTTTCGCTCAAAAGCCAAAGCATCCGTTGAGATAGCAAATTAGTGGACAGCTGTACGATGTAAGCATAGTAGATGTATCGGCCGCATATATATATATATATATATATATATATATATATATATATATATATATATATATATATATATATATATATATATATATATATATATACTTGCAAACATTCCGTTGCTAAGTGAATTAACAAACATGGTGTCAGCGCACACAAGCAAAGATGAACACATAACACTCGATAAGAGCGGACTCTCACTTTGAAAATGCTGGTGTGAGCAAGTGCGGCTGCAGCAGCGAGCGAAGTGACGTTCTTGCGGTCTATCGCTTCTACTCAAGAGCGGCGAGAACACGCCGCGCATAAAGTATAAGCCATCTGTAGATCCCTTTCAAGATACGGCACGCGCTTCCCCGCGCTGCCGCGCAAAATATGCGCTTCTCGGCGGAGCCAAAGCCGCGCCCATAAAGCCGCGCACCGCGCGGCTGCCTCCTCACTTTCCTTCGGCTGGCTGCGGATCGGCTGTCTCGCCACTTTCCTTCATATACGGTGTGCGAGATTGAGCCGCTCAGTTCCCTACGCGTCCGGTAGCGAAATGCGCAGTTGCTGCCCGAGCACAACGCCGATCCACCTCACTCCATCCCATCCCCCCGCGTTCTTCCACGCGACAGAACACGGCGCGCTTGCTCTCCTCTTTCTGCTTTCACGCGCGCAATACTGAGCCGCGATGGTCGGTTTCCCTAGCCTGCTTTCACGCGCACTTGCAGCATATGAAGCGCGACGAAGCTGGTATTATCGCTCTTGGACTATATGTGGAAATCACGGCGATGGCGAGTAAGCTGACGTCGACGGCAAACGTTCGCTTGCAGTGGCCATATAATTGCTATCGCAATAAAGAAACTGCCCTAATTTTATCGCAAACCTCGGTAATATACCCCGCAGCAAATCACGAAAACTTTACTCGCAGCGCAAAACTCTAAGGACTGCTAAGCGGCGTTCAGTTGAACATTAATTCTATCCCATTCTTAATTTATAGGTGTTTAGGTGTCCTCGTGTTTTTGTTTCTCTTTGTTTCTTCTCATTAACAGCATTTTATTTACCAACATCCGTTATTCATGCATCGGAAATATTGCAGAGGTCTGCTTAGTTTTGAAGTATCTTCCGCACTTCTAGGAGCTGAGTTTTGAAGAATGACCTTCACAAATTATCTAATAGACTGAATTTCGCCTGGTGCTGTTAACCATAAACTTGTGCAAAGTATGAAGGGGTAATTGACACGGCGTTTGTGGCAACAGGGTGATTTATAAGTTTGGGTGGAAGCTTACAAGAGTTCACAATATATGGATATCTGTATCCACATTACTGCTCTAATGTCACTATCCCTAATTGTGCAACTTCCACGCTATCAACTGCTGAAAAAAAACATTACGTGACATAATGGCGAAATCTGACGAAATATGGGCCCGAAAACTAATACATAACATACACTGATCGGGTCTGAAGTTAAGTATGTGTCATGTTTATAGAATGCTGACTATCAGTATTATTTAATTACGCTCAGGTGCCACCTTCCCTAAAACTGTTGGCATGTAAAACACTCTCATTCGATCTGAGTTTGACTATGCTTCATATTGATGTAATGCATGCTATGATTATTGGTGACATATATTAATTAACAAGTTACCAGAACTGTTGTGCTAGTGTTCTTTTAAATCATTACAGTCGTAAATCCGAGTTGATGAACTCAACCATGAGCCAGCCATTGCTTGTAGATACATGAAAAATTCAGTGCCTCCGTCTTTACGAGAATAAATAAAACTAACCGACTTAAATAAACATCGACGATGTAAGTTCTTTCTTGTTGAAGAAGTATCTCTATAACATTTTCTACTACTGACAGATGTAAGCTTATATCCTTTTTTCCGCTGACCATATAAGAAACGGAACAGCCTGCGTACATTTATTGGTTTGATATTTTAGTTAGGTTCGAGTTAATCTGCAATTGAAAACAACTTTCTGCATCATTTTACATTTTGTTGTAGCGTCATTTGCTTGTGTTGCTATCGTTTTGGGTGGTAAATATGTTTACTCTATAAATAAATTCATCTGTTTTCTGTCTGTGGTACGTTTTAGGACACTCAGGGTACCCCAGCTTGCTTGTGCAAGGTGTTGGCCCCCAAAAGTATAAAATAAATAAATATAGAATATGCGATATTCCCCTGCATTTTTCTTATTTCAGGGAATGGCTACAGACCTGTTGGGCCTTTTAGGCCAGGCTCCGGAATCCGCCCTAAGCTTGGCGTCTAAAGAGCAAGAGTGCGACATACAGTAACAGTCGACAGTAATAAATCGTAATAAGTCGATGCAATCCTTCTTGAGGCCGCGAAACGTTTGGGTTGGTTAGGCAATAACACCATGATAGCAGCACTGTTTCTATTGTGTGATATTATCTCACTCTCGCTAATTACGTAATGGATATCTTGCCGATTAGTGTCGAAATATTGGTCCCTTTGACGCCACGGGCACAAGATCTTGAAAAAGTGAAATTGGACAAAGCACCTGTAAGATGTTTAGCGTAAGATGTGAGATGTTCTAAACGCTTTTAAGCGTCTACTGCTTCCCAAATACTATTAATCTCAACCTTAGCTGAGAACGCGAAATTGACTTAACAATCTCTACAATATTTTGTACCACTGCGACGTGCATGCAAGCCATGCGATTCTCCAAAACATGGCGCAGACCACCAACCGTCATGCCAATCCCAATTAACTAAAGCTTTCCATTTATTTTTATTTTTTTTTATTTTATTTTATTTCTTCATACTGTCAACCCTCTGCTGAGGGTTCTTACAGGGAGGGTTTAAATACAGGCAGACCATATATAGAGGTGCATCAAGCGGAATCACAAAAATACATGTTTAACAATTTTTCAAATTCACAAACATCACTGGCTTCTGCCACAAAGCTTGGTATTGCGTTCCATAGTTCAATCACGGCAGGGAAAAAAGAAAAGCGGAACACATCACTATGAGCAAAGTATGGACGTAAAACATATTGATGGTTAACACGACTGCTTCGTTTTCCTGGAAGATGCACATACTCATCTTTGTTGATTTTTAAATGTCCATGTAGTATTCTGTAAAACACTTTCAGACGATTTTTTAGCCTTCGTACTTCTAGTGTTTCCAGTTCACAAGACTGCAACATCAGTGTAACGGATTCTAAACGGCGGTACTTTGAGCATATGAAGCGCGCGGCACGACGTTGAACTTTTTCTAACTTTGTAGTCATTTCTTTCTGATGAGGGCTCCAGATGACTGAGGCGTATTCAAGTAACGGTCTAACAAAAGTTTTATAAGCCATCAGCTTTACATCTCGCGAAGCTTGACCTAGTTTTGCCTTAAGAAACCTAATCTCTGATTCGCCTTCGAGCACACATTTTCTATGTGCGTATGCCATGTCAGATTATGCGTAACTGTAACACCTAGATACTTAAACTGGTTAGCACGAACTAACAAATTACCATCGATGTAATAGTTAAAAGGCAGAACGTTTACTTTCTTAGTCATATGTGTGTATGTTGATTTATTGTAGTTTATATTCACACCCCATAATTTACACCATCGGCTGAAATTTTCTAAACAACGACTAATTCTGAGTTGATCCTGAACATTGGTTACGGTAGAATAAATTAGGCAATCATCTGCAAAAAGCTTCATTTTTACCGGTTCTGCAATAACAGAAGAGATATCGTTTATATATATAAGAAATAACAGTGGGCCCAAGACTGACCCCTGAGGAACACCTGAAAGCACTTGGAGTGGACTCGACAGGCTGCCATCTAAACTTACAGTCTGTTTACGATCACTTAAATATTCTTTTATCCATAGCACTAATCTCTCATCGATACCTATTTCTCTCAGTTTAAAGATCAGCTTATTATGCGGAACCTTATCGAAGGCTTTTGCAAAATCTATACAAATGACGTCAATCTGATGCTTCTCATCTAAGGCGGCAGCTAGATCATGAACTACTTCAATTAATTGTGTAATGGTAGATAGTCCAGTACGGAAGCCATGCTGGTTTGAGTAAAGTAAACTATTCACTTCTAGAAATCGTAAAATATGTTTTGCGATGATGTGTTCCAGAATTTTACAACTGATACATGTGAGTGAAATAGGACGGTAATTATTTACAAGTGTGCGATCACCGCCTTTGTGCACTGGTATAACTACGGCCCTGCGCCAGTCTGTGGGTAGAGAATGCGTATGTAATGATTTCGCGAAAATTATCGTTAAGTAGTATGACATCCATTCAGCATAGCGTTTCAGAAATTCAGGACAAATTCTGTCAGGTCCACTAGATTTTTTTCCATCTAAACTCAGCAGCAATTGGAACACCCCTTCTTGTTTGATTTCTAGATTTCCCATTGGGTAACGTGTTATATATGGTAAATGCTCGTCTGTATTCATGTTTGTATTATTAGTAAACACAGATTGAAAGAAGTAATTAAAATGTTCGGCAATGTCCGCAGACTTTGTTAACTTTATGTTGTCCTTTACGATTTCTTCAATTTTATCCTTCCTACTGCTAAGATATCTCCAGAATTTTTGTGGGGAACTTTTTAGGAACCCTGTCAGTGTTTGTTCAAAGAAATTTATCATAGGAAACACCATGCCAACAACAAGAAAAAAGACCTACTGAAATGACTAGAGGACGTAAATGTCAGGGCGAAATATCAACGATTATTCCTGCGTAGCAACTCATGTCGTGGATACTGCGGTGCTGGATGTCATGGAATCTCCAGGACATCTGATTACCGAGTTGCACACCGTCGAGGTTCTTCACCTTCATGGTCGAACCTCATTACATTCACAATACATTCAGCGCAAGTCGGTTGTGCGGCATCCGTCGTTGAGCCAGTGTGCGTGCCAGTGTGCGTGCCACCGACGTACTTGCACGAATGAAAATATGAGACGACGCTTTGTTCGAGAATGGGAGCTTGAGTCATTGCTATAGATATAAGTACACAATGAAATAACGGACTGATTGCTTGTCGGTACGATAAAAAAACATCCGTGCATCATAAATTATTGACACCAACATTACTACAGCAAGGACAACCGGAAGCATGCGTTACCAACACCGGTCCACTTGCGGGGTAAGAAACCCTACGACGGCGAACAGAAAGGATTTGCCCACATTTCTGATAGCCAAACTGTGGCTGCAAACGCGAGTTCACATGTCCATCCTTAGGTGTGGGCCTTTATTGGAACGGCCCGGACTTATCTGCTAGTAGCTTCGCGGCACGGCACTGCTGTCAGTTGAAGAGAATAGCGTTTGTGCTCTGCACGTCCACGGTGTACGAGGAACAAAATCTGATTCGTATTCTATTGAGCAAACAACGAACACCTATTGAAATTCATAGAGAAACGCAGCCTACCTATCGGGACAGGTGTCTCGTTTTCAGAATAGGGATGTGGTGGTGGTGTGCGTTCGCGAAATGCCGTGAAGACATGCATGACAATAAGCGTTCGGGGAGGCCATGTGCGTAGCTTACTGGCGACATTTCCCGCGTGGATGCAATGGTGATAGCTGATCGGCGTGTGTTTCTCAAGGACATTTCCGCGGAGCTTCGCATTTCGTATGAGAGTGTTGACGACATCATCAAGGGTCCTTAGGGAACCAGAAGGTTTTATACCGGTGCTTGCCTAAGCAGTTGGATGGCAGGATGAAAGGCAAGTGAATGATTGTTTCAGTGAATCATATGCAACGGTATACCATGGAGGTTGAAAGTTTCCTGGGCCGCATTGCAACTGATGATGAAACGAGGATAATGTGTTTCACGCCAGAATCGAAGCAGCAGAGCATGGTGTGGAAACATCCTGGTTCGCTTCTAAACAGTCCTTTCAGTGCCAGCTGTTGGGAAATTGATGTTAGCGGTCTTCTGGAATTGCCAAAGGCTGTTCAAGCTGGATTTGATGCCACATAGTGCAACCATCAATGGCGGCAGTTATTGTTCCACACTGTCATGTCTCTCGGCTGCCATCAGGCTAAAACACCGAGGGATTCTCGATGTGGACAACGCGGTAATTCTCCACGATAATGCCAGGCCACATGTGGCAATACCAAAAGCCTACAAGCTCCAGTAATTTAACTGGGAGACTCGGGAACCCCACCTCACAGTCCTGGCCTTAACTCAAGTGATTTCCACGTTTTCCGTCCGCTGAAGAAGTTCCTGGTGAGACAGCGACTCATGTTCAACGAATAAGCCACGACATCAGTCCAAGGGTGGTTCCCGAGTCCACCGGACGAATTCTACCACAGGGGTATCTCAAATTTTGTGTTGCGATGGGACAGATGTTGGAACCGGTGTGGGGACTAAGCGGAAAAATAGCGTAAGGTAAGCATAATAGTACGCATACTTGTAATTACCTGTACGTGCGTACTTTGGCTAATAAAACCTAGGGGCGAATACTTTCTGATTGGCCCTCATACATTGAAGTCATGTCACGTAACATGCTGGGCAGTGCATCGCAAACAACGCCGCCCCGCTACTTTGGAGCGTAAAATACTGAAAGGGAATGAGAGAGGTAAACATTGTTGTCGTTGTAAACCCACTCGTACTGCGTGCTCTAGAAAAAAAATTAAAATATATTCGATGCATGTAGCCACACGCGTTCCAAGACATGTTTGAGGCTGCAGGAAAGGTTTTTCAGGGCTCTTTTAAAGGTGTTGAGTGCTAAGTGCAAGATCCCTTGGAAGTACTTCATGTTAATGCAAATATAATTCTTTCTATCGTCGAGCCAGTTTCCCTTTCGGTTATTTAACTCACAAGAAAAAAATAACATGTAGGCCCAATGCACATGTTGAACTGAAACTTCCGTACAGCAGGTAATAAAAGCTTTACATGCAATGACGACGCATGACATTCTGTTTACTTCCAACATAACTAAGCGTAATGTCCTCCGACATTAATGTTCATCCACCACAAAAAGGGCACAAAAGTATTCTCAGCCAATCTTTTTGTTTACACGGTACACGAGAAAACTCAGACTCTAAATCTGGCGAATCCGCCGATCCAGTTTCTTCTCCAAAGCATAATAAATCAGTTCATGTGGCGTCACCTTCAGCGTCATGCTGCCGTAGTCATCGCTTGAAAAACGAAAAAGCCAGCCTTCGAAGACGTACACACAAGAAGAGAGAAATTGCATAGCCACTCACACGATGCGACTAGCTACAGAAGTTAATGAAACACAGGGTTCGAAAGGAAACCAAAACGTGCATGCGCCAGGGGGTGCACTCACTGTTTTCGTCGGCTGGCTGGTGTCGTCGCGCACATGTTCGTGTTACACAACCAGACATAATTGTTCGCAATTATGTCTGTCTCTATGTCTACAGACAGACAGACAGACAGACAGACAGACAGACAGACAGACAGACAGATCTATCTATCTATCTATCTATCTATCTATCTATCTATCTATCTATCTATCTATCTATCTATCTATCTATCTATCTATCTATCTATCTATCTATCTATCTATCTATCTATCTATCTATCTATCTATCTATCTATCTATCTATCTATCTATCTATCTATCTATCTATCTATCTATCTATCTATCTATCTATCTATCTATCTATCTATCTATCTATCTATCTATCTATCTATCTATCTATCTATCTATCTATCCGCCTACACCAATTAAGCGGTCCCAGTTGTGATACCACCTTCGTTGTTCCATCGACGTCAATACTTCATTCTATTCTTATTCTACTGTCATCACTCACTCTTACGCATGAATATACCACCACTGTCAAACCCTCTTCGTCGTCATCTCGTTGTCTTCATGTCGTCGTCGTGGTTGTGCTGTCTACTGTATAGCATCGTCATCAGTTAGGAATCGCTATCCCATTGTCGTTATTCCGTCGTCATTATACCTTCTTTGTCGTTCCATCAAGTTCCCTTTTTGCCATTCGAACGTCCTAACTAAGATGATGTATTACCGTCGTTTTCGTGCCGCCATGCTCATTGGCGATCTTGGCCAGCAAAGTGGGACGATATTGCGGCTTGTCGCATATGGCCGAAGCAACAGAAATCTCGGAATGACCCCATGAAATGTTAGGTAAGCATGACTTCATAAACACAGCGTGTCGCCACATTCTTCGAAGGCTAATCAGATCTCCGTCCACATTCACAATGATATGAGTTCTCCCGTAACTTTTTAGAGCACAGCTCTTAGGCGCCGTTCGAGCGTTGAGCGCCAGCGTGCCTAGCACGACTAAAACTGTCATCATAAAAGGCTCATAGCTCAGTGAGCAATAGGTCATACGCCCATAATCAAGCGAAAATACAATGGTTCGTAGCCTCGTAAGGTTCAAGGCTTCAAAATGCTTGTACAACAGCTGTCTTGACAAGAAGAAGTACAATGCCAGTGAATGTGGCGATGGATGTCTCTGCCGTACAAACGAAAGCCGGAATTGTGATCTACACTGTGCACGTATCTCCAGGCACACCCATGTGTGATATGGAGGAGTTCATGGCCATGCACTTTGGATTGGTTAGCCGTGATGACACTACCCCTTTGATCTGTTGGAGAATTTTCGACGTGGACATTTCAAAACCCGAGATGATAAGCTTCACTAAGTTTGTGCTAGAAGAGTTTGGCAGGAAGTGCCGCACCAATCCAAGTAACTCAACTACTCGACAACGGTCGTTTATAGATATAACGTTCGCCAAAAATCTGTGGAAGCTTTTAAACTGAACCAATCTGGCTGTATGAAAGTAGCCGCAAAGCTGTCGTCCCTACCATTAGAAAATAAATACATGCGCCTTTCTCCAACTCTGTGTGAGGTTCTATAGCTTCCCTGGTCACCCAGCTTCACCGTGTAGAATGACACTTGAACTTTGTTTCATAGCTTGCGTTTTGGCGGCATTTCCAAGTGTTTTCTGAATACGTTGTGTGCTGCGGGATATTCTATAAGAATTTTTATTCACCTTTGATCAACGACCACGTTTACCCTCACGCTCTTGAATCTTGCAATGTCAGATAGCGTGCTATTTGAACACATACTTTGAATAAACAAATGGGAGCATGCTGTTTCAAAGCTGCGCCTACACAGTCAGAAAAATGTTGTCAGTCCCTTTAGCATACCCGAAAGAGGACGAAGGCGAAAGCCTGAGCGCTCACGGGACATTCATTACATCACTTCACATTTTCATTCCAATGGACTGATTGTTACTTCCTATTGCTTTCTCCAACCAAAGCTTGTGGGTTAGAGTACTTTATTTAGCTCTAACTCAGGTATATATGGCTTAATTAACTTTGCCCTAATTAATAACAAGGGTCGTGGGTCCGAGTGCCTTAATTGCCTCCATCTTAAAATAGTGCTCCTTAATTAACTTCTGAATTAACAACAAGCTAGTGCATTCGACTCTCGATCTTTACGATATGAACTGAAATCCAACTCGGAATTATGGCCGAATCGCCCCTATTTGCAGGATGGGTAGTGATTTCGAGTGCCTTAATCAACATCACCGTATTCAGCACCTAAGGTCGTGGGTTTTACTAGCGGGAATCGCCGAGGGTTCGACTTTCGACCTGCGCGATGTCAATTGGAATCTAACTTGGGGATATGGCCAGTTTGGCTGTATCGCCTTGCTTAGTGGTTTGTTCGGCTCTCACCAAAGGTTGTAGATTCGAGTGCCTTAACTCTACCTTTAACTTTGCCTTAACTCACTTCGCCGTAATTAACAAAAAAAGGTAGTGGGTTAGACTCGACCTTGGAGTGGAATCCAACTTGGAGATGCTGGTTCACGCACATCTCCATGTTGGGTCGTGTGTTGGAGCACCTTAATTAACTTCGGCTTAAAGGGGCCCTGAATCATCCCTCGGGCTTGGTGAAATAATATTGTGCGCGGGTAGCATACGCTGCTGCGAACATCTCTGCCAAGTTTTCCTGTCGTACGCAGTGAGGGGAGCACGCCAGTGGTACGTGAAGTCCCCTTTCTTTCGAACGCTCTATATTCAAACAGAAGCCTGATCGTCACTCTCTTCTGGACTCTTTATTTCGTAATAAAACGGATTCCCATGCGCAGCTGTTATTGGCAGCTGCGGTTGGCAAGCCAGGTAAGGCAAGTCTGTCCACCATTTTTGATGTTCTTGCGAATAATTCCTTGCAAAAACCTTTGAAGTTGTTGCCGCGTTCGAATTCTACTAAAAAATATGACAAGGGGGTAAAGCGCTTGCGCATTACCTTCACTCGTTGAACAAACTCGCTGACGACTGCGGGTTAGGCAGATTTCGTGACAGAATGCTGCGTCACCGCATCGTTGCAGGTATTGACGGCGAAGCTGTGCAGAGACGACTGCTGTAGTAGCCGGACCTGATGCTGGACATGGCAAAGAAAGCCGTTTTCGCGATGGAGGCGGCCATCAAGGATTTCGAAGCGCCTTCAATGGCACACGCGCAATCCGTTGCGCCAACCAGCGCTTTGTCGCGTGACTCTGCGAGTAAGGAAGAAGTGTCTATTGGTGTGTTTTCGCTGCGGTGGCGGACATCTAGCATCGCAGTGCCAGCACCTCAACAGCGTATGCCACAACGGTCGGCTGAAGGGCCATCTCTCTCGCATTTGTAAAGGAATAAAAAACTGTGAGCAAAAATATGAAACCGGCGCCGTCATCTGTGAAGAAAAAATCTGTGCATGCCATGAGTGACAACGGGTGTGACGAAACTGAAAAGAGTGCTAAGCGGCTAGATGCGTTCCAAGTGTAAGAAATGTGTACTCTGCAAGGCTCTGTAGAAGTTACTAAGCCATACCGTGTGGGGGTCGCTGTGAACTGGATGTCGTTGCTGATGGATGGTGACACGAGATCAAGAGTATCCGTCCTGTCTGGGTATACGTTCCACCGCAATTTTCCACCGGCACGCCTGAAGCCATCAGGCGTGCCTTCAGTGATCTCCGTGATCTCCAGTTACTCCAGTGATCTGCCGTCTGCGCTGGGAAGTCTGGCCGTGACTGTTCATCTTGGGAACCGCAAGCGCGAGGATGTGTTGTGCGTTGTTTCTTGGGGTTGCCCGTGCCTCATGGGGCGCAGTTGGATGAAGGACCTTGGCATAGAATTGTGCAGTGCGGGAGCGCTTAATGGAGTGTCGCTTCGGGATTTAGTGGCCGAGTACGCCAGCGTTTTTGATGACGAGCTTGAAACCATCAAAGGCATTGCTGCAAAAATCACAATACAAGCCAACGCCAAGCCCAAGATTTTCAATCCTCGACCTGTGCTGTTCGCGATGATCGATTGTGTTAACGAGTAACTACTCCGTATAAAACAAGTTAGCGTGCTGCAGCCGGTGAGAACATCAGAGTGGGGTGCACCCATTGTGCATATTCTCAAACGCAACTGACAGATCTGAATCGGGTGCAACTTCATGGTCACTGTGAACCCTGTGACTATGCCGGACAACTATGCAATTCCACGTGTAGAGAACCTCTTCGCCCGGCTCAGTGACGGTCAAAAATTCACCAAGCTTATCTTTAAAGATGCCTACTTGCAATTGGAACTGGGCGAAGCATCCTAGAAGCTGCTGACCATCAACACGCCAAGGGGGCTCTACGGATACACGCGCCTGCCTTTCGGCGTAGAGTCATCTCCGTCAATTTTCAAGAGAGAATAGGACTACTTGATGCAAGAGCTGCTGCACATGGTTGTGTACTTTGATGACTTCCTGGTGACTGGGCGCAATGATAATCAACTTGAAAACTTGTCTCGATTGTTCCAATGGTTGAAAGAAGCTGGACTTAAACTGAAGCTCGGCCAGCGCGCCTTTATTGATACAGAGGTGGACTACCTGGGCCTGGTTGTCACATCGACTGGGTTCCATCCTAATCCTGAGAAGAATAAAGCTGTCCTGAAGGCCCCAAATTCTCGCGCTGTAATGTTACTGCAAGGTTACTTGGGATTGGTAAATATCCTGCTGGTGGTTTCTGCCGAAGTTTTCTGCCGTGCTTCATCCACTGAATCAGCTGGTCGGAGCCAAGACACCATAGATGTGGGGTGCTGCTGAGGAACGTGCGTTCCAGCAAAGCAAGGAATTGCTGGTGGTCGCTGCAGTTTTGGCACTGTATGACCCGAAGAAGCCCGTTGTAGTGATTTGTGATGCGTCACCTTATGAAGTAGGAGCTGCGCTGGCGCACTGTGTGGATTCGAGTGCCAACCTTCCGATCGCGTTTGCATCAAGGAGTTTTGCGCCATCTTAGCCCAACTATGGACATTTAGAGAAAGAAGCTCTCGCTCGGGTTATCGGAGCGACGAAGTTTCGACAGCGTGTATAGGGCCGAGAGTTTGAGGGGATCGCTGACCACAAGCCTTTACCTGGCTTCTTCACCGCTGAAAAGCCTGTGTCTGAGACGTGCACTTCGCGAGTGCTGCGCTGGTCACTGGTGCTGGCCTCATACAAAGAGAAGCTCAAGTATATGCTGACTTTTTGAGTCGGCTGCCACTACCTGCTCCTGCGCGCACCGTCGAACAGCCAGCAGATGTATCCATGCTCGGGGGTGCCTATACCAAGGTCTTGGTGCCCTCCGTAGTAGATGAAGCAACCTCCAAGCGCCCTGTGCTGGCAAAGGTTCGAGAGGCACTGCGGGCTGGGAAAGAGCTACGGGACCTTGTGCTAAATCCTCATGCCCATCAAAGTAGACAAATGAGTGTACAAGAAAACTGCATCCTACTGGGATCACAAGTGGAGATACCCAGTATGCTGCAATCGCAAGTGCTGTATATACTCCATGAATAACACCCTGGTACTGCAAAAATGAGAGCAGTGGCTCGTAGCCACATGTGGTGGCCTACCCTGGATGAAGATATCACGAATGGAGTGCGTCGATGCCGTGTGTGGCAGGAGAACCGGAGGACGCCGCGGCTGGCAGCAATGACGCCATGGCCACTTCCTCAAAGACCGTGGTTGTGAATTCACATTGAATTTAGCCGCGTTGTCCAGAATCGGTACTTACTGATTGTGACTGATGCCCATTCGAAATGAATGGAAGTGCTTCTATTGAACACACCATCGGCAGGTTCCACCATTCCATGTTTGCGGACCATTTTTGCGTCGGACAGCGAATGCGGCAGTGTTCGTGCGTGCCAGCTTCATGGACTTTCTCCAGCGAAACGGCATGAAGCATGCGGCGACGCCGCCATAATAACAAACATCAAATGGTGATGCGGAGTGTGCAGTGCATACAATCAAAGCGAAGCTGAAGAAGACAGTACGTGGAACCTTCGAGTGCCAGCTTGCACTCATCCTTCTGAAATGCACGCAACAGTGCCACGCGACTGGCCGCTCAAGACACTTTGCAAGACACTTGCTGAAGACACTTCACGCTCTGAAAACACTTTTATGTAGCATGTATTCAGCAACAGAAAGCTCTATCGGGAGTTTTCATGTTTCTCTACAAGTTTGTTATTGATACTTTTTGTCTCCTTATAATATTTGAAATGTTTGAAGAATAAACTAGGAATAGGAAAGAATCAGATGTATTAGTTAAGAGAAAAAGCCGGCAGTATCATTACTAATATGGATGAGATAGTTCAAGTGGCTGAAGAGTTCTGTAGAGATTTATACAGTACCAGTGGCACCTACGACGATATTGGAAGAGAGAATAGTCTAGAGGAATTTGAAATTCCACAAGTAACGCCGGAAGACGTAAAGAAAGCCTTGGGAGCTATGCAAAGGGGGAAGGCAGCTGGGGAAGATAAGGTAACAACAGATTTGTTGAAGGATGGTGGGCAGATTGTTCTAGAAAAACTGGCCACCCTGTATACACAATGTCTCATGACCTCGAGCGCACCGAAATCTTGGACGATCGCTAACATAATCCTAATCTATAAGAAAGGGGACGCCAAGAAGTTGAAAAAACAGACCGATCAGCTTACCGTCCGTCGCCTACAAAGTATTTACTAAGGTAATCGTAAACAGAATCAGGAACACCTTAGATTTCTGTCAACCAAAGGACCAGGCAGGATTCCGTAAAGGCTACTCAACAATAGGCAATATTCCCACTATCTATCAGGTGATAGAGAAATGTGCGGCATATAACCAACCCTTATATATAGCTTTCATTGATTACGAGAAAGCGTTTGATTCAGTCGAAACCCCAGCAGTCATGGAGGCATTGCGGAATCAGGGTGTAAACAAGCCGTATGTAAAAATACTGAAAGATATCTATAGCGGCTCCACAGCCACCCTAGTCCTCCATAAAGAAAGCAACGAAATCCCAATAAAGAAAGGCGTCAAGCAGCGAAATACGATCTCTCTAATGCTATTCACAGCGTGTTTACAGGAGGTATTCAGAGACCTGGATTGAGAAGAATTGGGGATAAGAGTTAATGGACAATACATTAGTAACTGGCGATTCGCTGATGGTATTGCCTTGCTTAGTAACTCAGGGGACCAATTGCAATGCAGGCTCACTGACCTGGAGAGGCAAAGCAGAAGGGTGGCTCCAAAAATTATTCTGCAGGAAACTAAAGTAGTGTTTAGCAGTGTCGGAAGAGAACAGCAGTTTACGATAGGTAGCGAGGTACTCGAAAAGGCAAGGTAATACATCAAGTTAGGGGAGGTAGTAACCGCGGATCCGGATCATGAGACTGAAATAATTAGAAGAATAAGAATGGCCGGGGTGCATTTGGCGAGCATTCTCAGATCATGAACAGCGGGTTGCCATTATCTCTCAAGAGAAAAGTGTATAACAGCTGTGTCTTATCGGTACTTACGTGTGGGGCAGAAACCTGGAGGCTTACGTAAAGGGTTGTCCTTAAATTGAGGACGACGCAACGAGCTATGGAAAGAAGAATGATGGGTGTAACGTTAAGGGATAAGAAAAGAGCAGATTGGGTGAGGGAACAAACGTGAGTTAGTGACATCTTTTTTGAAATCCGGAAAAAGAAATGGGCATGGGCAGGGCATGTAATGAGGAGGGAAGATAACCGATGGCCATTAAGGGTTATGGACTGGATTCCAAGGGAAGGTAAGCGTAGCAGGGGAAAGCAGAAAGTTAGGTGGGCGGATGAGATTAAGACGTTTGCAGGGACACCACGGCCGAAATTAGTACATGACCGGCGTAGTTGGAGAAGTACGGGAGAGGCCTTTGCCCTGCAGTGGGCGTAACCAGGCTGATGTTGATGATGATGAATATTTGAGAAGTTGATTGGTTAGTTAGCATTAATTATGTAATGCGGTAGAATAAAAAATAATCTGAGTACCTTCAAGCGATGCTAACCAACATTGCTTTGGTTCTGTCCAGCTAAGTGGCATTCGCATATTTTCAAACTCCGGTTAAAATTTGCTGGGACACCCTGTATACCACTTCTCCTGTCTAGGGTAGCAATCCGCACATGCGTCTACTTGAGCTCCCTACCTTCCATCTTTTTCTCCTCCTCCTACTCCAGGTTACAATAGGTCACAAAACATTTGTGAATAATAATAATAATAATAATAATAATAATAATAATAATAATAATAATAATAATAATAATAATAATAATAATAATAATAATAATAATAATAATAATAATAATAATAATAATAATAATATAATTAATAAATTTGTAATAATAATAAGGATGTATAAAAATATTTGTGAAACAGTACATTACAACTTGTGCACGGCAAATTGAATCAAATATATATTTTTTTTGTAAAATTGCAACCTAAGTACTATGTATATGCTAATAAATACAAAGTATCTGAGTGATCCCAGGGCTTACTAGAAAAAAATAACACATAAATATCAACCAGAATACAGGGCAGCTAAGCACAGCTAATGCAACAACTAGAAACAAGGCTACCGACTTCTCATCGAACCACCCTCCGGAATGGAAAACAGTTACAAGGAGTTATAAGGTAGTTGAAGTCAGAAAAGTATACTTCACTGCATATACACTGCGAATATCCTTACATGAACAATCAAAATTGTTATGATCGTACTAACACAAAAGCAAGCTTAGAGTATAAAATAGACATTACTTTACCAGAGTTTGCACTTGCTGAGTGTACCTCCCAATTTTATGATCGACGCTTACGACAGTTGAAGTGTATAATTCATAACTTTGTGACTCTGCAAATTTGTTATGTTCGTCAGCGTTTCCAAATTGAATTTCCCACCTTATGTGTATTTGTCTATGTGATGTACCTTACCTATTCGTGAATTTAAATATACGGTCATCAGATGCAGCAAAATGCGCTTTTGATGCCGCAAATGATTATTAGATTTAGCTAATGCGAAAAGCGGTTGCAATTTCGATTCCCCCGAAGGTTCTGTCTTCGAGCGCATTAACTCTTTATTAATGAACTGTGCCTCAATTAACCACACTTTAAGTAACACCAACGCTCATGGGTTCGACTCCCATCAAATGTTGGCGGTACGAGGGCGTTAATTAACTCTGTCTTAATTAAATGTGCCTTAGTGAACCTCGCTTCAAATAACACCAAAATAATACCAAAGGTCGTGGGTTCCAGTGCGCTAACTCTAACTCAATTACCTATGAGCAATTGGACCGCCTTAACTAAAGCCAATGGTAGTAGGCTCAAGTGCACTAATTATTCCTTCCTTAACTAACTGCACCTAAAAGTGGTGCCTAAATAAAATCCAGTACACCCCTTTGATCATACATGCAGTCAAATATACACGAAAGGCAAAAACCTTGCACTCCAGCAAGGACCAAGGAACCCACCGAAAACAAGGTGAGCTGGGCGGGGATGGGGCGGCGATGCACGGATCCCATAACATCCAACACAGAATACCAAAACATCGCGTTAGAAGATAGGCAGCTCAAGCGAAGCTTAGAACTTACGCTAGAGATCGCTACTCTCAAAAGCCAACTCACAGCTAAGGCGGCACAAAGAAAAACCGACACATGCGGCACAACAAGAACAGACAAAAGTGACGCCCTCTACAGACAAAACACTACAACTCCTATGCAACAGATTTAACTCATCCAAAACTTCCAAGAACAACAATACTTGGATTTACATGGACTTAAAGGATACGCAGAAGAAAGGCGAGCCCGACAAAGGCCACCGCGTACAAGACCGAATAGCAACCCCAGCGCTCCGTCGGCGAGAAAAGCAAAGAATGGTATAATCTTGGACTCGACGGAGTCGAAACCATCAACAACGAAACGTGATGAATAATGGCCAGCAAAACGCCTAGAACTTCAGAAATCACTGAGATAAGGCATGGGAACTGCCGCTCTTTCTAAAGGGCGGCAGCGCTACAGATTTACGTCGATTCGGCGATCAGCAAACCTGATATTGTATGCTTCCAAGAAGTAGGGGAACGTACAATCAAGCTGAGGGATTACTACAGGGTTACGAATCAGCAATACACGCGGGTTGCTACATTAGTGCACAAAGGAATAGCGGTGAGCTCACACTATGCCCCTCAATGCACAACCGAGCACCAAATCATTGAAATACACACCTCGAGGAAGGGAGAGCAAACACCTTTATTTACAACACATACCGCCCTGCCAAGGAACGTCGACCGGACTTTGCGGCAATTATTCAATACGCATTGGAGCACCTGGAAGGAAAAGACAAATTCGTTCTCCTGGGCGACTTCGGCGCTCCCTACACAAAGTAGGGATTCCGACGAAATACACCCAAAGGCAGAAGCCTGGTAGACATTACAGACAAATATCATCTTTAACTACTAACTCTCCCACTAACACCTACTAGACTAGCAAATAGCATGTGCGGGGACACCTATCCCGACCTAAGCTTCTCGCTAAACATAGCAAATGGACAACGGAGGAATTTAGACGAAATATGTGCACTGACCATTACGTTATTAACAATTCAATGAGTACACCATGGCTCAAACTTCTACCAAAGCAGGCCAGAGTCTCAAACTGGATGGCGTACCGAAAATATTCAGTGTCCATAACATTCACCAACACAGCTGAGGACTGGGCAAAGGAACTCAAACACGAGCACGAGGCCACAGCACCAAACATATTGTCACGTGGTGGTGACGTTGAAGAACACAGTAGCAACACTGTGAAAGACAAAACTAACTTTTATTGGGCGAACCTGTGCCAACAAAAAGAGGCTACAGTTATAGCACAACGATAGAAGCGAACACGGTTGGCGATCGTCAGAAATCTGATCAACGGGTCAAGCGCGTCGGCTTTCATACATCAATCGTCGAATGTTCCAGACTAATCGTTGGGACCCGCGTGCCTTCAACAAAGTTCTACACCATTCGCGTCAGGCGATGAAATCAGATAACATAAGGTTCGGCGACAACAGACAGCGGATAGAAGCAACGATACCTTTCCAGAAACTTCGGATACATGCAGGCGCGTCCCGCGCTGTGCGATAACATTTGTTAGGCGGTGAAACGTGGTCGCCGGATAAAGATAAAGTACACGTATCACTACCCCCTCTTAAAAAGCATCGACCCGATGCTGCAAACAAACGAAAGTAATAAAGAAAAGCACTCGTAGCAAAGAAAACAACAAAATGAGGAAGTTCGTCAGCGTCTGTGAAAGGGTTTAAGGCGCACCACGTGGACCACTTCAGATCGTGCGCGGCGCTGCTGTGAATGCGAAATGCCGTCTTGCAGGACCTCATAGTCCAGCGCGCCAATACGTCAGATGACCTTGTAGGGTCCGAAATAGCGCCGCAATAGTTTCTCACTTAGTCCTCGTAGGCGTATCGGGGTCCATACCCAAACACGGTCGACGGGCTGGTACTCGACGAAGCGTCGTCGCAGGTTGTAATGTCGGTACGCTGCTGGTTCTCGATCCGTAGGGAGGCGAGCTGTCGAGCTTCTTCGGCGCGCTGGAGATAGGTAGCGACGTCAACCTTTCCTCGTCAGTGACGTGCGGCAGCATGGCATCGAGCGTCGTCGTCGGGTTCCTGCCGTAAACCAGCTTAAATGGCGTGATATGTGTTGTTCCTTGCACCGCCGTGTTTAAAGCGAATGTTACGTACGGCAGGATCGCATGCCAAGTCTTGTGCTCGACGTCGACGTACATTGCTAGCATGTCGGCGAGGGTCTTGTTCAGGCGCTCCGCGAGACCATTCGTCTGCGGATGGTAGGCAGTTGTCCTCCTGTGACTTGTCTGGCTGTATTGCAGAATGGCTTGAGTGAGCTCTGCTGTAAAAACCGTTCCTCTGTCGGTGATGAGGACTTCTGGAGCACCATGTCGCGGCAGGACGTTCTCGACGAAAAATTTGGCCACTTCGGCTGCGCTGCCTTTCGGTAGAGCTTTAGTTTCAGCGAAGTGGGTGAGATAGTCCGTCGCCATGACGATCCACTTATTTCCGGAAGTTGATGTCGGAAACGGTCCCAACAAGGCCATCCGGATCTGCTGAAAAGGTCGGTAAGGAGGCTTGATAGGCTGTAGTAATCCCGCTGGCCTTGTCGGTGGTGTCTTGCGTCACTGACAGTCTCGGCACGTCTTGACGTAATGGGCGACATCGGCGGTTAGGTGCGGGCAGTACTACCTTTCTTGTATCCTCGATTGCATCCGGGAGAAACCGAGGTACTCAGCGGTCGGATCGTCATGTAGGGCGTGCAGTACTTCTGGATGGAGCACCGACGGAACAACAAGAAGGTAGCTGGCGCGGACTGGTAAGAAGTTCTTCATCACGAGTAGGTTGTTTTGAAGCAAGAACGAAGATAACCCACGTTTAAATGCCCTAGGGACAACGTCGGTGTGCCCTTCCAAATACTCGACTAGGGCTTTTAGCTCCGGGTCTCATCGTTGCTGTTCGGCGAAGTCTTCTGCGCTCATTATTCCAAGGGAGGCGTCGTCATCCTCGTCATCTCGCGGCGGCGGGTCAATTCGGGGCGCGTGATAGGCAATCGGCATCTGATTGTTTTCGTCCGGACTTGTATGTTACAGTGATGTCGTATTCTTGTAGTCTGAGGCTCCACCGTGCCAGCCGTCCTGAAGGGTGCTTTAAGTTAGCTAGCCAACACAAAGCGTGATGGTCGCCTGGCACTTTGAATGGCCTGACATATAGGTAAGGCGAAATTTCGCTGTAGCCCAAACGATGGCGAGGCATTCCTTTTCATTCGTAGAATAATTGTCTTCCGCTTTTGACAACGACCGGCTAGCGTAAGCTATCATGTGTTCATGTCCATCTTTTCTTTGGACTAGGACGGCACCGAGGCCTAGGCTACTGGCATCGGTGTGGATTTCGGTACCTGCGGCGACTGCATGCGTCGTTTGAGTTCTTGAAATGCGTCGGCCTGCGGCGTTTCTCACTTGAACACGACGTCACATTTAGTTAGCTCTGTTAGCGGCTCAGCGATGCTTGAAAAGTCCTTGACAAATCGCCTGTAGTAGGTCCACATGCCAACAAATCTACGCACTGCCTTCTTGTCAATGGGCTGCGGGAACTTTGCAATGGCAGCTGCCTTCTGCGGGTCAGGGCGGACTCCAGACTTGCTGATGACGTGGCCTAGGAACAGAAGCTCATCGTAAGCGAAGCGGCACTTTTCTGGCTTCAGAGTGAGCCCTGATGACTTGATGGCCTCTAGTACTGCGGCAAGCCGCCTAAGGTGATCGTCGAAATTTGCGGCGAAGACAACAACGTCTTTCAAGTAAACGAGACAGGTCTGCCACTTCAATCCTGCTAAAACCGTGTCCATCATACGCTGGAACGTCGCAGGCGCCGAGCACAGTTCAAATGGCATAACCTTGAACTTGTAGAGGCCGTCTGAGATGATGAAGGCGGTCTTTTCGCGATCTCTTTCGTCGACTTCTATTTGCCAATAGCCAGACTTGAGGTCCATCGACGAGAAGTATTTAGCGTTGCAGAGCCGATCCAATGCGTCGTCTATCCGTGGGAGGGCGTATACGTCCTTCTTCGTGATCTTGTTCCGACGACGATAATCGACGCAGAAACGTAGGGTTCCGTCCTTTTTTTCACCAGTACAACAGGGGATGTCCACGGGCTTTTCGACGGCTGGATGATGTCGTCGCGCAGCATTTCGTCGACTTGTTCTCTTATAGCTTCACGTTCTGGCGGCGAAACTCGGTAAGGGCTCTGGCGGGGTGGTCGAGCGCACTCCTCGGTGAATATGCGATGCTTGGCGACTGGTGTTTGTCGAATCCTCGATGACGTCAAAAAGCAGCCTTTGTATCGTCGGAGCAGACTTCTGAGCTGCTGTTGCTTAATCACGGGGAGACTTGGATTGATGTCGTAGTCTGGTTCGCGAACCATGGTCGTCGGGGTAAATGCGGCGGAATCCGAGAGGACAAACGCATTACTGGCTTCCAGAATTTCCTCGATGTACGCGATCGTCGTGCCCTTGTTGATGTGCTTGAACGCCTGGCTGAAGTTTGTCAGCAACACTACAGTTCTCCCTGCAGTCGAGCGATCTCTCTTGCGACGCAAATTTCACGGTCTAACAGTAGACGTTGGTCGCCTTCGTTGACGCCTTTTATGTCAGCGGGCGTTTTGGTGCCGACCGAAATAACAATGCTGGAACGAGGCGGGATGCTCACTTGATCTTCGAGCACACTCAAGGCGTGGTGACCACGAGGGCTCTCCGGTGGTATCGCTTTATCTTCCGACAGCGTTATTGACTTCGACTTCAGGTCGATGATTGCGCCGTGTTGGTTCAGGAAGTCCATACCGAGAATTACGTCTCGTGAACACTGTTGGAGGATAACGAAGGTAGTAGGGTAAGTCCGGTCATGAATGGTTATTCTCGCCGTGCAGATTCCAGTCGGCGTGATGAGGTGTCCTCCAGCGGTCCGAATTTGAGGGCGTTCCCATGCGGTTTTGACTTTCTTCATCTGGCCGGCGATGTGTCCACTCATTACGGAGTAATCAGCCCCTGTGTCCACTAAGGCGGTAACTGCGTGGCCGTAGAGAAGCACCTCGAAGTCGGTGGTTCTTTGTCTAGCGTTGCAGTTGTGTCTTGGCGTCGGATCACGGCTGCGTCGTGTTGAACTGAAGTTGGAACGTCGCATCACCAAGTCGTCTTTCATCGGTGTAGTCTTGGCTTCCTGACTTCGTTGGGAAGGCGGCGTGTCGTTATTATGTCGCCGAGATGGTCTCTTCGTCGTCTTCGTCGGCGGCGGAGGATCTTCGTCAGTTTGACGAACAGCAACCGCACCTCCATCGGTTGCTGCTTTTAGTTTTCCGGATATGGGCTCGCAGAGTGGCCCCGTGCTGGGCCAGTGTATGGACGGCGCTGCGGCGACAGGTAGCGGCCTTGTGACGGCGACCGGGACGGCCGTCGAGGGCTACACTGAGTAGCGGCGAAGTAGTCGGCGATGTCACGAGGGCGTTCACCTTCCCCGAGGGCGCGGTGCGTTGACGGCGAACCCTCGCAATCCCAGTTCGCGGTATGGGCAACGGCGGTACACATGGCCGGCTTTCCCGCAGTGGTAGCAGAGCGGACGATGGTCAAGAGGGCGCCAAACGTCTGTCTTCCTCGGGTAGCTGCGCGGGGCGACGGGTGGACGTGCTGGCGGCGGCGGCGGTGGTCGACCGAATTGTGGCGTTACAGGGCCCTGGCGCGGTCGTGGAGGGGGACCTTGACGGCGGGCGACGGCGGCGTAGGTCATTGCTTCTGGCTGGGACTGCGATGATTCTGGTTGTACCTGGGAAACTTCGAGCGATCGCTGGACTTCTTTGACAATTTCGGCGATTGAGGCCACTTGAGGTTGCGATGAAGGGATGATTCTTTGAAGCTCCTCTCGTACGACTGCCCGGATGGTCTCGCGCAGGACGTCGGTGGCCATTGATTGAACTCCGGCGTAGTTTGTTGGCTTGATGCGTCGGTCGAATTGCCGGTTCCGCAATTCCAGTGTCTTCTTGATGCTCGTCGCCTTACGAAGAAACTCATCGACGGTCTTCGGTGGGCTTCTTACCATTCCAGCGAAAAGTTCCTCCTTTACACCCCGCATCAATAGGCGGACTTTCTTCTCCTCGGACATTTCCGGGTCGGCGGGGTCCGATTGCGATCGTCTCGTTCTTTTCGCACGATGCTTGTACATGTTTGCAGGA
Organism: Dermacentor variabilis; assembly: GCF_050947875.1. Classification (NCBI taxonomy): domain Eukaryota; kingdom Metazoa; phylum Arthropoda; class Arachnida; order Ixodida; family Ixodidae; genus Dermacentor; species Dermacentor variabilis. Next base: position 104,325,661 of record NC_134574.1, read on the forward strand.
AGCCGCTTCTGAACAGGTCCCACGTCGTCAAGGTGGCTTCTCGATTCTCGAACCATGTCCTGGCGGCGTCCTCCAATGCGAAATAGACATGTCGCAGCTTGTCGTCGCTTGCCCAGCTGTTAAACGTAGCGACCCTCTCATACGTTTCCAGCCACCTTTCCAGGGTCCTCAAATGTGGAGCCACGGCACTTCGGTGGTTCCCTGGGCTGCTGCAGCACGATGGGGGACGCTGGGGCTCCCATTGGGGTTGCCTTGGCCACAATCTTCTTGGTCTTCTCAGATAGAAGTCCGTGCTCCGACGGCAGCTGTTGAAGACGGTGGCTTGCTCGATGGTCCGGCACTACGTTGGTGTTCTCTTTGCGGTCCGGGCTTGGATCACAGCTTCTCGGGGGCGTCCGGTACATTAACAAAAAGCACCTCCACCAGATGTCACGTGGTGGTGACGTTGAAGGACACAGTAGCAATACTGTGAAAGACAAAACTAACTTTTATTGGGCGAACCTGTGCCCACAAAAAGAGGCTACACTTATAGCACAACGATAGCGGCGAAGACGGCCGGCGATCGTCGGAAATCTGATCAACGGGTCAAGCGCGTTGGCTTTTATATATCAATCGTCGAATGTTCCAGTATAATCGTTGGGACCCGCGTGCCTTCCACAAAGTTCTACACCATTCGCCTCAGGCGATGAAATAAAAAAACATAAGGTTCGGCGACAACAGACAGCGGGTAGAAGCATCGATAACTTTCCAGAAACTTCGGTTACATGCAGGCGCGTCCCGCGCTGTGCGATAACATTTGTTAGGCGGCGAAACGTGGTCGGCCGATAAAGATGAGTACACGTGTCAATATCCATTAACGCGAAAACACCTGCAGTTGATTTACAGCATCCGCACCTATGGAGGGGGGGGACGGCGAAGCTTATCCAAGCGCTGGAAAAATCAGAGATACAATAGAAACCTAGAGCAAGTATAGTAACAATAACGGAAAACGCAAATAGGTATGCGAGACACCTGAAAGCAGGAAACTGGCTCCAATTTTGCGATTCCCTCAAAGGGACGTTATCCACCATTAGTATATGGGCTATCTTACGTAGCATGATAGATTCCGACTCTGCAAAGACGGTAACAGCGAGAACGATACGCACCCTAGTAGATGAATACAAAGGTAACACCCATAAACTCATCCAAGTGCTCAGGGCAGAATACATAAAAATAGGGGGCGATAGCGTCGAATCTCTAGGCTACAAAGGGCCGACAAACAACCCTCTGGATGAGCCCGTTACGGTTGCGGAAGTACACGCAGTGGCACAGGACATCAGACGAAACGTAGCCCCTGGAGAGGACGCATCACAAACGCAATGCGGTGCAACCTCAGCATGAGCAACACGGGCGACTAGTGGACTACTTCAACAAGGACACATGGGAAACTGGTACGATTCTACATCAGTGGAAGGAAGCCACCATAGTCCTAATCCCTAAATCGGGAAAACAGAAAACTATTCAGAACTTGAAGCCAGTATCACTTACGGCATGTCTCGGGAAGCTGCAAAAGTGATACTCAGCAGGTTAACCAATTAAATCGAAACTGACAACCTCCTATCGGTGTACACGTACGGCTTCCGCAAACATATATCAGCACAGGATGTTTTCCTCAGGCTCAGAGACGAGGTAATAAGCAACGTGGCTACTGGAGACCAAAAAAAATATTGGTGGTGTTGCACCTAAAGAGCTCATTCGACACTATGTCCCGTAAGCTCATCATGGAGGAACAACAAGAAATGGAATGCGGAAAGAAAATATTTGTCTACGTCAATTCCTTCTGAACTGGTAGGACTGCCACGATAGCTTTAAAAGATATACGATAACCCAAGCTCAACATCTATACTCTCGCCATTATTCTTTAACATTGGCATGGACGACTTGGCAAGAAGTTTGCATCAAATTGAAGACCTCAAATTTGCGCATATGGAGATGATATCACCTTATGGATGCACAAGGGATCGTTAGGCCACAAAGAAAGCACCCTAAAGAAGCCATCAACAGCGTCCAAAGGTTTGTGGCAGAACACGGCATGGTTGGTGCACCAGAAAAGTCTGAATGGATCAATGTCCATGGACGAAAATACCGTAAGAGGCCAAACCTACACCTCCAACTGAGAACAGCATAATTCCAGAAAAGACCAAGATTCGTGCCTTGGGTTTCTGGATCCAAAGCAACTGCTAGCTAATCACACTATCGCGCCCCTGAAAGCGACAACGAAGCAAATAGCAAGAATAACAGGAAAGATCACAAAGGAACTGAGAGGCCTGCACGAAAGTGAAAGGATACGGCTCGTTCTAGCTTTTGTCATCAGCTGGATAACATACCCTCTACCCTATCAAAACTTACGTCGCAGAAATCAAGATGATGGTTCAGATCATGTCTGACCCTCAAACAACATGCAGAGTATACATGTTCGTTCATTTTCAATTTGAACACGGCTTCGGGTGGCCGGCCTAGGCCACCGTAGAGTTACTGTATATATGCTACCTGTGGTAGTGTATACAGTCATTCTAGGCCGGCGCTCCCCGCAGCGCCGCTCGTGGGCGCCTGGGTAACTAACGCGTAGGCGCACTGGTAGCCATAGGCCTGGCCTCAGCCACGTCGTCTGCTACATTGCGCCAGCACCATCGGGTTACGCTCGCTGTGCGGTGGAGCTCCTTTCTCGTTGAACCGTCAAAGCGCCCAGGGAATTAGCGTTTACTACACAGCTGCGCGCCTTACGTGTCGCAAAGACGGAAAAACGGCTTTTGTTTCTCCTATTTTATTGCAGTCGACCACGTTATTAAAGGCTGCCAGGGGAAAAGCTTTGTCAGTGTTTGAGGCGGAAGGGGTTACTCTGAAGCCACTGCCACTACGGAGCTCCAGTGTTCTAACTGACGTGATCACTTAGCGCCCAACATCCACAATAAACTGGTGACCAGCAAGTGCTTTCATCCGCGGAAAGAACGGCACCGCGAGTAGATTCTGCGAAATGTTTTAGGGAAGTCCGATACTGGTTAAAATATAGGGTTTTTTAGCTGCGAAGCCAGTTCCTGATGGAGAATATACGAGAGTTTACGTGCATGACAACACAGGCGAAAACGTTAACTATTTGACCGGTTATATAATAGGTTTTTGGAGCGATAGCTGTTAGGAGCCCGTAGCTGGATACCCCGTCGTAGTAGGCGGAGCCGTGCTATGGGTGCATAGTGTTCCCAAGGCATACACCCACTGTTGGATGGTATCCATGGCAACCATCTTGGAGTAACCCAACAACGGCTGGTGACCATGGGAGCCATCCCCATGGTGGTTGAAGTTGCAACTACTATACAGCCGCTGGTGCATGGAGGTGGTTTCCGTCGTATGCACCTACCGAAAAACCACGGCAAACCCCACGCACCCACCGGGAAACATCCTCATGTAGTGGTGGGTGGGGTACGCACCTACCGAAGGCTGATAACCATGGCAACACCCCCATCACGGTTGCCGTGGTCGTGCGATGCACACACCATGCACCGGTGGGTCCATGGTATGGTCCCCGTGGTATACATCCGCCGAAGGGGGCTAATTATGAGAAGCACCGGTACAGCCACCGAAGGGTGGAATGCATGGTTACTATCAGCATGGTGGTTGCAATGGCAACCCTCACGCACCCACCGGGAACCACATCCATGCACCGGGGGGTGCGTTATGCACCCCCCGGTGTATACTTAAAGGTGGTATTTACAGGTGGTACATACTGGTACATACTGGTGGTGCATACATACCCCGGTGCATACTGGAAGGTGGTAACCAGGGCAACCACCCCCATAATGGTTGCCTTGGTGGTGCCGGACACCCATCATGTACCGCTGGGTGCATGGTGTGGTTACCGTGGTTTTCACCCACCGGAGAGCTATAACCCACCGAAGGTTTGCAATTATACGTAGATTGGCTGCCCTTCAGCTCCCGATTGAATGATTGGAACGCAGCCAGGGTCGTATAAGGCTCACGTCTGCCAGATTAGCCTTAAGACTAGTCTAGTCATAAGACTAGTCTGCGCATTACATGGCCTGCCCAGTGCCATTTTTTCTCTTAATGTCTATTAGAATATCAACTATGCCCGTTTTCTCTCTGATCCAAACTGCTCTCTTTCTGTATCTTAAGGTTATGCCTAGCATTCTTCGTTCCATTGCTATTTGCGCGGTCCTTAACTTGTTCTTAAGCTTCTTTGTCAGCCGCCAAGTCTCTGCGCCGTATGTCAGCACCGGTAAAATGCACTGATTGTATACTTTCCTTTTCAATGATAACGGTAAACTCCCATTCAGGAGCTCACGATGTCTGCCATACGCGAACCAACCCATTTTTATTCTGCGAATTTCCTTCTCATGGTCCGGGTTCCGTGTGATTAGTTGACCTAGGTAAACGTACTCCGCCACAGACTCTAGAGGCTGACTGGCGATCTTGTACTTTTGTTCCCTTGCCAGGTTATTTATCATTATCTTTGTCTTCTGCATATTAATCTTCAGTCCCACTCTTGCACTCTCTCTGTTAAGGTCCTGAATCATTTCTTGTAAGTCGTCTGCATTGTTGCTGAATAGTCAATGTCATCGGCAAACCGAACGTTCTTGAGGTATTCACCGTCCATCTTTACTTCTAAACCTTCCCAGTTTAATAGCTTGAATACTTCTAAGCAGGCAGTGTACACATTGGAGAGATTGTGTCTTCTTGTCTGGCCCCTTTATTTATAGGTATCTTTCTACTTTTCTTGTTTAGAATTAAGGTGGCTGTGGAATCGGTGTTGATATTTTCTAGGGCATTTACCTAAGCGGTTGTACTCCGTGATAACGCAATGCCTCTGTGGCTGCTGGTATCTCTACTGAATCAAATGCCTTTTCGTAATCTATGAAAGCCATATAGAGATGTTTATTGCACTCTGCGGATTTCTCGATAACGTGGTTAATGACATTGATGTGATCCATTGCTGAGTAACCTTTTCTGAAGCCAGCCTGCTCCCTTGGTTGAATAAATTCCAGTGTTGTCCTTATTCTATTGGAGATTATTTTGGTAAATATTTTATATAATACTGGGAGTGACTTAATGGGCCTATAATTTTTTAGTTCTTTAACGTCGCCTTTTTTGTGGATTAGTATATTGTTTGCATTCTTCCAGTTTTCTGGGACCCTTGCCGTCGACAGAAACTTCGTATAGAGAGCCGCCAGTTTCCTAGCATAATGTCTCCTCCATCTTTGAATAAATCGGCTGTTATTCCATCCTCTCCTGCCGCTTTTCCCCGTTTCATGCCTTGCAAGGCCTTTCTGACCTCATCTGAAGTTTTAGGAGGAGTTTCTGTATACTGTTCATTATTGTTTTGAATAGAGCGCTCCTGAGTCGTCTGGACACTCTAAATGTCAGTATAGAATTCATCCGCTGCATTTAGTATATCTTCGAGATTGCTGATGATATTACCCTGCTTATCTTTTAGTGCATGCATCTTCCTATGCATGCATCTTCCGAGGTTTTTCCTATGCCAAGTTTCCGTCTCACTGATTTCAGGCTGCGTCCATTTTTTACGGCTTCTTCAGTCTTTCTCCCGTTATATTTTCGAATATCACTTATTTTCGCCGTGTTGATCAGTTTTGACAGTTCCGCGAATTCTATCTTATCTCTTAAGTTGGACACTTTCATTCTTTGTCGTTTCTTTATTACTTCCTTCGTTACTTGGGAGAGCTTGCCTACTGGTTGCCTTGGTGCCCTGCCTCCCGCTTATATTGCTGCCTCTGAAGCCAGCCTCGTTACGGTTTCATTCATTACCTCTATGTCATCATCATAATCTCTATCTTCTAAGGCTGCATATTTGTTTGCAAGTATCAGGCTAAATTTCTCTGCTTTTGCCCTTACTGCCTCTAAGTCAACCTGTTCTTTCTTGACGAATTTTACTCTTTCTTTGTTTAAATTGAGGTGCATCCTGGCCCTCACTAACCTATGATCACTACCTTTTACCCTACCTATTACTTGAACATCCCGCACTATGTTGGTATCGGCAGAAAGTACGAAATCAATTTCATTTCTTGTTTCACCACTAGGGCTTATCGAGGTCCATTTTCTGTTGCTACATTTCCTGAAAAAAGTGTTCATTATTCTCAGCTTATTCCTTCCTGCGAATTCTACCAGCATCTCACTTCTAGCGTATCTAGAGTCGACACCGTAGTTGCCAATTGCCTGTTCACCTGCCTGCTTTTTCCCCACGTTTGCATTGAAGTCCCCCCATTAATACTGTATACAGCGTTTGCACTTTTCTCATCGCTAATTCAATATCTTCATAAAACTGATCTGTTTCCTTATCATCTTGAGTGGACGTTGGAGAGTAGGTTTGTACTATCTTTAATCTATACCCTTTATTGAGTTTGATTACGACTACTGCTACTCTCTCGTTGATGCTGTAGAATTTGTCAATGTTGCCCGCTGTGTCTTTATGGATTAGGAATCCTACCCCGTATTGCTTTTTACCCAGGAGAACTCTACAGCAGAGGACAGGGCCATTATTCAGCAATGTGTAAGCCTCACCAGGTCTTCTAATCTCACTAAGGCCGATTATATCCCAACCAATGTCTGCTAGTTCTTCGAAGAGTCCTGCTAAGCTTGCCTCACTCGAAAGGGTCCGAGTGTTAAGCGTTGCAAGGGTCAGTTTCCATTGGCGGCCTGTGCGGACCCAAATATTCTTAGCACTCTCTGCTGCGTTGCAAGTCGGACCGCCGCCTTGGTCAGGTGCTCCGCAGCCACTGGGGACTGAGGGCCATTTCATTCAGATCATTTCATTAGGGAGCTTGTGGCCGAATAGCGCACCAGGGAGGCCAATTCCTGTTCTGGCGAGGGAGTGTCTTTGTTCAAGCTTAGTGGGCCTTCCTGATTTGGTTGTACCTGGATTAGTATAGTCCCACTCGCTCTCGGCACCTTCGCCGGTGTCAGGCGCCACTCCTAGCCTGCAGATGTAGTGCACTGGAGGATGTCATACGCAGATGCGCCATCGTTTAAAAAAAGCGAAAAATAGAAAAAATAATGGTGTCGCTGAATTTCACGTTACACACCGGCACCGTCCCATGATATTTTTTATAATTACTCTTATGCACTATGTTGTAATCAGGTTTAAATCCGATCGTCAGTAATCTCGTCATAAATCTTATGAATCGCGAAACGGCGGTACGTCTTGTTCCTGTGGCTCAGAAAAACTTGGCTATTCGACGAGTGACGGCCACGGAAGAAGTGTTTTTTTGGCTGCAGACTTTTCGACAGCACATATATTTTGCCGCAATGTAGGCCAACATTACTGCGCCACAGTGCCGCGTGTAAGCGTGTTTCCAAACTTCGTAAAGCTAATACACCGTTTACCCACCATAAGCTGCAAGTCTGTAATGGCAACTAGGTGGCTAATAGTAGCGGTTGAAAGTTAATTATCAGAAATAAGATAACCGGCTAACTACTGAAATTATTCATCTGTATTCGGATGCCCTCCCACGCTGGCTATAATACGGTGCAATAGCTGCCTTCGCATCTCAACGAAACGCTATCTTAAAAATTATTCGCGCACCGAAACACCTGCTGGTGCCCAAAGAGAAGTTCATAGAAAGCTAATACGAACACTGGTTTAGCCCCGCAATAAACTTCGAAATAAATGAAAGAGTCAATGAAAGACATGGATATTTTTTACTCAAAATGTCACAAAAATTGGGGAAACTGGAGGCCAAAAAAAAAAACAAGAAATTATAAACACTACGAAATTTGGTTCCATTCAGTAAGATAATGAAAAAGCAGGGGCGCATAAACAGTCGAGGCGTAAAGAAAGACTGGTAATAGAGGCTGGCTGGAAAGAATGGCACTGCCACAAATCGTTGAAGCGCTGTTGTGCAGGTGTCACACTTGTAAACCTAACAGCGAGTGACGTCACCGCGAGCTTCTATCACGGCTCTCATCCTGTTCGGAAGAGATCTGTATAAAGAATCACACAGGTCTGCATTTTCTCTTAGTTCTTCCCATCGCTGCTGAACAGCAGCTCAGAGATTGTCATGTGACAGGCAGTGCAGGTTGTGGGATGAAAGTGCCGCTTTCACGTTACCCCACAAATGTTCAATAATGTCAAATCTGGGGACTGAGGTGACCAGTGAAGCACTATGGTGGCGTGCTCTTCCAGATAAGTGGAAACCTTCTTCGATGCGTACACTGGGGGCCAGTCATGCTTCAGGATGCGAATGTTCCCCCAAACAAAAATGACAGCGCTACGTCATCCAGGATAGAGCAGTAGCTCTCAGCAGCGAACCTGTCAGGAACTCTGACCAGCGATCCGAGGCCGTCTTTTGTCATCGTGCCCCAGACAGAAACCGACGTTCGCTTGCTCGCAGCAACTCTCTGGACGTGCTTTCTGACGACGTTGTCATTTTTTTATTACTCTGTACGGGTGCGTAATCATGCTTGGGACGGGCTAGCGGTAGAAGCTTACCCTAGCTTCTCGGGAAATTCGGCTGCTGCAAACATGAAATGTAAATCTTGCTAGCTATAAACACTCATCGAGAAGTTATTTCAGCAATCACTAATGAGGCTAAAAACATCGGTTCAATTTTTTTTCAGTAATCTATCTTGTAAATGCTTAGAAACATAGCTACGCTTACCGCTTCTTTACGGCGTGACAGGCCTGTGCCCTCTGATCCAACCTCGTGGTGAACGTCGATTCGTCGGTAAAGACGGCGCGCTTCCATTCATCAACCGACGAATCCGCGTGCTCTTCAGCAGACTGGAGGCGTTTTGCCTTGTTCTCTGATCGCAGGAGTGGCTTACGCGCGGCAGTGCGGCTCTTCAAACCTGCCTCATAAAGGCGGCGCTTGATAGTAGTAGTTGAAACTCGGCTCAGCCCTAGGTTTACTTGCAGCTCCCAGAGAGACGTGGCGGGGACGTCTGCAGCAGCAGCCACGATCGCCATGTTGTCCTCTCCTGTTGTTACCATTGGGCGGGTCTTCCGAGGAGCGTCTTGAATTCGTCCTTCATTTCTATTAGCCCGAACAATCCTATTTACAGTAAATAGGGGACGATTTGTCATCAAAGCGATTGCGCGTTGGGGATATTCCCTCAAACATATATCTATGATGCGCCTTCTTTCCTCGTCTGAGACCCTCGGCATCTTTCTTCTCCTGCGGCAAATGAAAAAAATGAGGTCACGTTGAACATACACATCCTTGCTTTTGCGCAGCGATAAAACGAGACGGTAGCTTCATACGGCTAATCACTCCCCGTTTCTTTGATCACGCAAATGATGATGCGCTTACAGTCATGATAGGGCGATTGATATCAAACAGCCAGCTTAACAGCGCCGAATTAGTCGGGAAAACCTGCTGGAGACAGCAGGGCGGCCCGAGTACATAGGTCCTGGAGCTCACTTTGTGGCAAATATCAGACAGCATACAGCGCTTTAGTGGTGACTCATCTCTAAACAGGCAAAATGTGGTCACCGTGCCGCTTTTTCGACAAAGTGATTTCTGGATTGTGACATCAAATCGCGGTGTTGCGCTATGCGTGTCCGTTCGGCGAACCGAATCAGAGAGAATGAATGAATGAATGAATGAATGAATGAAGTAACTTTATTTTGGTCCAGAGAAGTGATTTCTGGATTGTGACATCAAATCGCGGTGTTGCGCTATGCGTGTCCGTTCGGCGAACCGAATCAGAGAGAGTGCCTCTCAAGCGTGTCGGAAGTTGAAGGCAAATGTTGCAAGCCTCTCCGAAAGGTGTGCGGCGTTGCTACACTGCTGACTGCTTTTGCGGCAAATGTGTGCTGCCATTCGTGTTGCAGTAAATTGCATAGTAATGTCTGTTGTCATTTCAGAAGCTAAGCACGCATATCCTTCACTTATAAAGGAAGGCTAAAAACTGTTTTGTAAGCTAGTCAGTTCTCGTGTGAAGGATGAAGTAAAGTTTAGTTTGAGTGTGAGCTCACCTTTCTCATTCGTTCACCGATACATGTTATGTTTTAACCGCCATGGTTGCTTAATGGCGATGGTGTTGTGCTGCTAAGCACGAGATCTCGGGATCGAATCCCGACCAGGGCGGCCGCATTTCGAGAGGGGCGAAATGCGAAACCACCCGTGTATTTAGATTTAGATGCTCGTTAAAGAACTATGGGTGGCCAAATTATTCCGGAGTCCTCCTCTGCGGCGTGCTTCATAATGAGATCGCGGTTCTAGCACCTAAAACCCCATGATGTTTTGTAATAAGATCGTATCTGTCCAATGACCTACCGCTTGTTCGTGTTGCAGTGCGCAATGTTCGAAGCAGGGTCAGTGCTTGGGAACATAGCGGTGATCGCATGACCCGGCCGTATACCAGTCTCAAACGCCAAAAGCTCCAACAAGCGCTGTTTGCAGTAGTTTCTTCTCTTCATGGGAACAGATAAATTGACAGCGCACCGCGTTTCTCGAGAGAACAGCATTGCACGTGCGTAGCAAATGCAACTCTCCGTTTCTTGCGGGAGTCAGCGTCATCTGAGGCAATAAACTCCACCGCGTTTGGCGTGTAAAGATGACTCGGCTCCCGCAATGCGATCAATCGCATGCATGAAAATCCTCATGCGTAAGATGCCACTGATCCAGGGACAATGCAAATCAATAAGGCTCGCATAACAAGGCAAAGTACACACGGGCAAGGCCTTGGTGAAAATTGTTTCAAAGACATATCGCTTATTATCGCTCTCAATGGTCTGTTTACTTTGGCCGAAGCATACCTGTAGCCTAAATGCGCTGACGTTGGACTGTGAACCTCTCACAACTCCCCCAAAGTGCGAAACACATGCCTTGCAGGAAAAGACCGAAGCGGAACAATGCATTCACAGAAAAATGCGACCAGAGATACAGGCAGAGCAGCCATGGAGGCCACCGTGTGAGCAACTAGCAGCTTCCGGCCGAATGCGCAGCGAATGAAAACTACCGGCAACGAAACGTCTCGGCAAATGTCGAATTTTCTCCGTGATCTCGGCGCAAGAGGTCACGTTTCGGGCCGCCGCCGTGGCTTCACAGAGCGTTCGTTTGCCAAGGCTGGCCGCGTGACGTAATTTTCCCTCCTATCTTTTTCCTTCCTCCATGTGTTCAAACTGGAAATCGACGACCGGTACATCGTACGTGTGTACATTATGTACCGCGTGTACGTTATGGTAGTGTAGAATCTGACCTCATGCACTTATCATGACGTCCACGATGCAGCTACCGATCTCAGTTTTGGTATCTTGTTTATTGCTACTTTAAGATTATTGTATAATTTCTAAGCAAATTAAACCACCCTACCCGTGATGGGACTGTCAATGCAATTTAAAATGACAATATCCTAATATGGCTAAAACGGCGGAGTTGCCCTTTAACACCCCATCAATGTCCCGACTAAGTGCCAGAAATGCGTATGTTCTGAGAAGGGGCTATCCTTTCGGCGTAATCAGTGGAAACTTGTTGATCCTCAGCCATTATATATATATATATATATATATATATATATATATATATATATATATATATATATATATATATATATATATATATATATATATATATATATATATATATATATATATATATATATATATGTATATATATATATATATATATATAACACGGTGCAGACGGTCCCCGTCTTTGCCATGCTTACTCACTTGAGATTTACATTTGTTATAACAAACACTCTGCCACCCATAAGAAAAAAACTACTTAAGTGACGGGACAGTGTACATTTCAGTGCCAAATGTGAACGATTATTTCTGCGTCGCAATTCTTGTGGATGCTGCAGTGCTGGGTTTCATGGAAGCTCCAGGGCATATACTTCCCCAGTAGCACACTTTCGAGGTGCTTCGCCTTCGTGGTCGAAGCTCATTACATTAGAAATACATTCAGTGCAAGTCGGTAGTGCGACGTACATCGCCGAGCGGGTGTGTGTGCCGCCGACGTCAATGCACGAATAAACATTTAAGATGATGCTTCATTCGAGCCTCGGAAATTCCTTGCCTTAGACATAAGTGCGCAATGAAATGTGCAGCTCAATGCTACTTAGCACTAGAAAAAACAGCCGTTCACCGTAAATTATTGACACCAACGACGACCGCAGGCATGGCTTACTAACAATACCGATCTACATGCGTGGTACGAAGAAGCACAAAATTGAAGACATGGCCCGTAACGTCTTAGGTAGCGCATTACAAACGGCACTACTCCGCTCCTTCGGAGCATAAGACTTTGAATAGGAATGAGAGAGCTACACATTGATTGTTGTAAATTCGCTAGTACTATGTGCTCTAGAAAAAATGCATTTCGAAAATGTATTCCACGGAAGTCACCACATGCGTTCCAAGGCGTGTTTGAAGCTCCAGCAGAGGTCTTTCAGTGCTGTTTAAAGCTGCTGAATACCTCTTGCTAGCTCTCTTGGAACTGCTTGATATTGTTTCACACTTCCCCGTAACAACATTAATGAAAATATAATTCCTGACATTGTCAAGGCGGCTTCAGTTTCTGCTATCTAGCTACTGCACCAGGAAAAAGCAATAGCCTGGTTCAATCAGCATGTCGGAATTTATCTGAACAGAAGCTTCAGTAAAGCGATTAATTAAACTCTTAGCATCTAATGGTGATTCCTGACAATTTGTATACTTTCAACCTATGCGAACGCCCAATGTCATCCGATGTTAATGTCTAACCTCTACAAAAGGGCGTAAGCGTGCTCTCTGCCAATATTTTGTTTGCGCGCCCAATCTGTCACAAAATGCGCTGAAACGCAGACTCTAAATCAGGTGAATCCGCACTGTGAATTCCTTCACTAAGATACAACAAATCATTCCTTGTGCCGTCACCTTCTACGTCATGCTATCGTAGTCACCCTCTTCATCGCCTGGCTGGTATTGTCACACACACGTTCTTATCGCGGACGCAATTGTTCACACTATACAAACATGTTGATTGATTTGGTAGCAAGTTGCATAACCCTGTAACGATGTCGATAACCAACTAGATTCCATATGCTTCGGATAACATCGATTCATGCATGGAATCTCCAGAATTTTTTTTATTGAGTGACACCTTTTAAAGGAGTGGGTGCATTAGTACGAGGCTTCTGTAGAAAGAATTCTCCGTCTTCTTAAAAGCAAAACTGGCTCACAGTGGAGGTGCGGGTCATATAGTTGTAGCACAAGGTACTTTTAGCACAAAGTGGCGCTTTCCTTGCTTATTCGTTGTTGAGGGCCATCACTCTGCAAGGACTAGAACGGAACCGTTAATTGCGACACAGTGACAAAATACCGCAAGCTTGTATGACATTTTCTGATAGTGGAACTATATTTACTACAGCGTTGCTGCTGCTTGTAGCTTTACATGCGATAGTTAGCCTCCGCGCCATATCCGCTCGGCGAGCGCGAGTGAGGAGGTGCGAACGAGTTTGAGTAAGCAAAGCTGCTACAGTTGCGGCATTGTTGATACAGTTGCAGTGGGCTTATGAACAGAGATAGCCACGCAGGTACCTCTGCAACGTAAATATGCGATTACATGCATGCGCCTGCATTACTGTAAGGACCTTGAACAAAACCTGTATTTCGAAGCTGTTTTTAATGTGATTAGCATTTCTGGTCCACATCCGGTGCTTTCCATCCATCCATCCATCCATCCATCCATCCATGCTGTTACACCAACACAGTGGTCAGTTTTCATACCATCATAGAGTTTCTCACTATAACACCTAGAGGGTAATCTGGCGCCACCGTCTATGGGAGTTTCTTAAGGGGGCACCGTGCCGTCATGGGAATGACGGTATATGTGCCTGCGAGGCTCGTGTTGGCTGGTGTTGTAAGAGGCTTCGTCTAAAACGTGGATATGGCTACATAAATAACGCGTTCTCAAAGTAAAATCTTCATAAAATGTTTCCATTCACGCATATTACATTTTTACTCACCCACGATACATGACCAAGCGAAGAAAAGCATGAACAGAGGACCAACTGTTTCAAAGCGAGCGCGAACCTTGTCGTTTGTCCTCCATCTTTAGTGGCCCGCTGATACTTTTTACGTAACATGTAGTCGGACACACAATAACAAGTTCTTATAGTTAAGCAAAACATGTTTTCGCGTAATAATAAAGCTAAAACAGCTTTTTACGTGCTGTTTTAGTAGAAAATGAATCATTGTGACACACGGGACGGTACTTGCCAAGCGCGTCTTCAAGGTGCCCTGTCTCTACGAGAACGATGCCAATCCGAATCCGCAATATACCGGCATTCCCATGCATACCACAGCGCAGCAGCGCCAGATTTCCTTCTAGGTAATGTAGCGAGAAACTCTATGCATACTATCCTCGTCATACCATGGACGTCAATCCTACTTCGTCATTCCATTGTAATTCTACTTTCGCCATTTATCCTTGAATATGCCACCGTTGTGATACCGCCGTCGTCATCCCACTGTCTTCATCTCGTCGTCGTTATGTTGTATTCGCTACACCATCGTAATCGGTTAAGAATCGCTTTATCATTGTCGTCATGCTGCCGTTGTCTCACCACCTTTGTCGGTCCACCAAGTCAATCCTTTTTCGCCATTCGATAGTCGTAAATACGAAAGTGTTATACAGTCGTTTCTTGATGCCGCCATGCTCACGGGCGACCTTGGCAATCGAGTACCATAGCAAAGTGGGACTATACCCGAGCATGCGGCCTATGTCGATGTAACGGAAGTCTCAGGGCGACCACAACAAATATTCGATAAAATAACGTCATAAATCCGATGCGATCGCTTCATTCCTCAAATGGCAATCGCATTACCATCGACATTGACCATAGCATGAGATAGGATGACCATAGGATGAGAAAGGCTCTATATCGTAATATCGGAGGCATAAGCATCATTTTTCTGCTACTATCGATCCCCTGAAGTTTCCAACTTTCAGCAGATATGTAGGTTGTTCGTGTAGATACGACTATCGAACAGCAATTGGTTCGATCTGCTGTACAGATGTGACGTAACCCCATGTGCTGAAGAGGTTCCATGAAAGCAATGGTGAGGCGTCTTGATTGGTAGGCATTGGGACGCAAAGTACAGGATGTGAATAATTCACTCAGTGCCTTCATCACTGTGATGGTATCTTTTCAACCTATAGTCGGGATAATTATTGTTAAATCGCGAGAAATTTTAAGAGATCTCTTGAGGCAGATAGAGTTATTCTCGTCCTTGAGCAGTACTATTCGAAAAGGTGGACATACTAGCACAAAAAATCAAAACAAATATTGAACCAATAAACGAAAGTGCACTAGGTATCTTGCTAACTAATTAACTAGTGGCACATATTGCAAGGTACAAATTGTGGCCTGTTAATTTGCGAGCTGCATCCACTTGAAATGAATTTGAAGGACGAAACCAGTTCCGAGATATTGTTTCTCAAAGTGTGGCACAAAATAAACGTGCGCTTAGCGAACTTTTAGGGCGAGTTTATTAGGGTGTTTTTCGAACTTCGTTTCAGTCTGAGAATTCATCATAAGAGGATACGCCTTGCATCTTCACCGGCTGCAATTCTCAAATTGCAATATGTGGCACAAAATAATTCATAAGGGAGTTAATGAGTGAATTTCTGTTAATTAGATGAATTCACGTTTCTATTTCTCGAGCAAGTATAATGGCCGCCTCTCTGAATATTCGAGCACACGGACTATAATTGTGTTATCTGCAACAGGCGCTTTTTTAAAATTCCGTAATACATGAAAATGATCGCGCTGCACATATAAGTAAAGCGAAGGCACTAGTTCGAAATAAGCCCCATTGGCTACTGAGCCGCGTGTTTTTTTCCACGAAACACTTCACTGAATGCGTAACTTTTTTTCCAAAGACATGCGTGTCGCACTTACTGCATCGGCAAGAGCATGCAGATCTTCCTGCAAGAAACTCCCATCCAACAGGGCAAGAAAGCTGTCTGCCGGCGTCGCAAAGTTTAAGTTGGCTTTCCAATGGCGGGCACGGCATTCTACGATCAACTGAAAGAAAAAGCAAACAAAGTGAAGTAAAGCACACTGTCTTTCTCGCTCCCAAAAGAAGAAAAGTAGAAAAAGATAGAGTGGAATTTGATTACTGCCTAATGTGTGTTTATTGGCTTCTGATGATATGAGTGATAAAAAAATTCGGGCCCCTTGGTTAATCCCGTTCCTTCTTGTTTAATGCACTGTTAGGCGGTCAAATTGCCGATCTTCTTCGTTCCCTTGTAATGCTTTTGTAGAAGGACGGCACGAGGTGATGTAAACGAAGATTACGAGCAGTGAACAGCGCTAAACAACTGGATGAAGGCAATGAGAAAGCAAAAATAGCAGCACAAGATAAACGAGGACGAGACGAGAACACAGGACTGGTGCTCGTCCGGTTCTCGTTTCTTTTCCCCTACTAATTGTTCCGTCTCAGCCGTGAACCAACTCTCCCAACAAAACGTTTTACGAAGCCCTATTGACAGACTCTAGTGACCACGATTTGTTTTGTCTGTGCTGTAAGAAGTTCTGCGTTACTGCCACATGCATAGTTTCGCTCAGAGAACCCCGTGTGCTCTTGAGGCCGAACTCCACAGTAATATTATAATTACTGATAGTTGTGTTGAGTATTCCGCCACTTCAATCCTGCCTGTGTTTAATGTTTCCTGGGTTTCTGCCTTTATTAAATATAATTAGGAGAACATAATAGACGAGAAACAGTAAAAATCGCTTTTACTTGTGTCATTACGCACGCAATATGTGCGACTCCCTATACGCTAGTTCTCTACCATGCTGAAATTACTATACTAGGCATCACTACACTAGCCAATTGGAATTTTGCGTGTTTGCTTTGCAACCCAAATATTTCGCAGATAAATTCTGGAGCGCAAGAAAACGCTGGTGGAGCTAGCAGCGTTACTGATAAGTAGCCATGTCTAGTCGCGTTTAGCTCTGCAACATGTTTGGCACCCTCCAGCTCCTTTGTTAAAATAATGTATGCTTGGCAGAGGAACTGCCAGCGTACGTTTGCATGGCTAGATCCGCCTGTAACAAGCACCATGCTGCTTCTCCTTGACGTGGACACGCACTTCCCGATTCATATACAATCGGTAAAAACGTCAGGACGGTCATCCATACGTTTCTACTAGCAAATCTACAATTAATACCAGATAAGATGAAAATCGCAAGGCTAAAAATTTTTCGTTCAATATACTTTGGTAAGCTGGGAATTAGACCTGAGGGTGCTTCGACAAGAGCATACCGCCTCAAACATATGCATAATTGTTAACCAATTTTTGCACGCACCAATGTATATAATTATTACTTTTTTGGAAACACGAATCGCCAAGTGGAATGTATTAGTGCAGCGACCTTATTTAAATATGCCTACTGACTGACTTATACTAAAGTTGTGTCCCACTTTTGTATTATAGTCGACCTTATTTTACTCTGTAGTTGATATTTTTGACATGATTCATGCACTCATATGGGTTTATTTCTTTATACTCCCTGACCTGCTTGGGCTTCATTTGGTTCCCAGTATGCACTAAATAAATAAAGAATTTAATATACACTAGTAAAAGAATATTAAAATAAATATCAGACAACGGGAGGAATAACATTGCAATACTCAACATATCATATTTTTGTAATTATTAGCTGGGAACATTCGCGCGTGTTTCGTTATGGGAGTCCCAAAGGTTCTTCAGTTTCATTCCAAGAAGCCAGTAAAGGTTTGGTTCTTGTAATGCTTATTGATTACAACTCACATCACCGCAGCCACCATGTTAAAAGAATTCTTATTCCCCGGAAGTTCAACCATTCCTTCATGGTTATTTGATGATGGTGACGACAACCCATATGCAGCACATGCATGGCAAATCAACAGAAAAGGGCCGCTCATCGTGCGTGCCTTGCATAATGAAAAATGTTGGAGAGCTGTTTCTACAGCCATACAAAGCACTGTGAGGCACTTCGGTTATGTCCTGATGTTCCAGCCCTGCTGTGAATGTGCGCAGGAGATGCGACAACACCTGACATGACAAACAGCGTCCCAACGACTATCCACATATAGTATAATGCATATGTACAAAAAAAAACGTTATTCAAAGTAAAATAACTATTTTAGATCGGAAGCTGCCATGGTTGAACACAATTTAGGATGAAGTTGAATGTCACCACTGGTTGCGTACCTGTCCAGCCGACGATAACGTCTGAGAGCACGAGGAAAGGAACGCGAGTTCTATGGCGTATAGATCATCTTCAATGACAACACGAGCAGTGCAAGCCGCTAAGGGGTTAATATTCTGAGCCCTGGCTGTGCGGAGGGACAGTCCAGAAAGGGGCGTCGAGACTTTCCGAAATTTACGGCAAAGCTTAGGGTCCATACAACATACGGCGACTCCTCTGTCCACAAGTGTAGATGGCGAACACCGTCAACAAACACTTCGCTTACGTTCAAGAGACTGCATTGATGACTTTTAGATTTCGATCGTGTCGCAGCCTTTGCCTCTTGGACTGCGACGATTAGCTTTCCTCGTCCCGAGCGACGGGTCGAGCTCGCATCGGCGACAGAGAGCGACAACGAGGAGACGGCGAACAGCGGGCAGTTGGCGTCGGGCGCAAAGTCGCTGGCATAGCCGACGAGTGGTCGTTATATGGACAGTTGGGCTTTCTGACCACGGGTGGCGTGGCGCTAGATGACATTTACTAGCTACGAGTCCTCCT
Organism: Dermacentor variabilis; assembly: GCF_050947875.1. NCBI lineage: Eukaryota > Metazoa > Arthropoda > Arachnida > Ixodida > Ixodidae > Dermacentor > Dermacentor variabilis. The sequence continues at coordinate 104,344,393 of NC_134574.1, forward strand.
AGCTGCTGATGTGATTTCATGGCGGGTTGCACTTGGGGCCTTGCCACGACCTCGGCATAACGGAGAGGCATGCTTGGAGAGAGTGGTTGGGTCCGCGCGACGACTTCGGCGTAGCTGAGTGGTGCAACCACCGGGACCTGTTGGGGCGGCGCAATGACTTCAGCGTAGCTTAGTGAAGCAGGTGCAGGAAATGATAGCGCTGGTCTGGTAAGACTTCGGCAATTTCCTGCGTGATCGCTCGATGGAGCGGAGGCATAAAATTTGAGGCAGGCTGTGGAATACGCGGCAGCTGAGAGAAGGCCATCAAGGAGAGCTGGCGTGACACTTCCGCCCAGACGAACGCTTTCATTTCTGCAAGCAGCGCTGAGTGCTCAGAGATGGCAGCCAAACCAGCGATTTGTTCGTGGCGCGATGAAGGGTGACGTGTGCGACAGCTGCCTGCGTAGCTCCTTTGGAAAAGAGTGAGGATGTCGGTCACGGACTAAGGACTTTTAGCAAGAAGCATGTTGAAAGCATCGTCCTCTATCCCTTTCAAGACACATGAGATTTTGTTGGTCTCTGTCATCGTCACCTTGACTCTCTTACACAAATCGAGAACATCTTCAATGTAGTTGGTAAATGATTTACCCGGTTCCTGTGCACGTTCTCGCAAAATCATTTCGGCACGTCCGGTCCGGAACTCGACTGCCCGATAGACTGGCCGCTACTTGCCTTGTATCCCAAGTACTGGCTCATATCCACTAAAGGGGATTGGTCAAGAGGCCGGTGGTTTAGAGCATGCTCAATACATAAAAAAAAGATTCACCCAGGAAGAGTAGGCTTTCGCCGGTCACCTCTTAAGAGAAGTAATAAGAGAGCCCATAATTTTTTATCTATTTGTCCGATAATGCCGGCTATCTTTTGGAAGCCATGGCAGGAGTGGATACATCGGTTTTATTAAGATGAATAAATGATACATTGAAATCATTCAGGTCGACCAAATTGACTGAAATAATAATAATGTATAGAAATACTGGCAATATTATAATGTGTACAAATACTAACAAAGAAGATGTGACTAAACGACGACTGGAGGCAAGAACAAGAAAAGGTAGTAAGTCTTTAGTACTGCATTAAGCTCGTATTCTCAGGAAATACTTTTTCCTCAAACAATACCGCAGGTACAAGAGCACCGAATAGAAGGGATGAAAACACATATCTGTTTGTAGCCATAGCCAACGTACTAAAGAGCTATTAACCATAAAGATAATAAACAAGGCTCCCGAAGTTAACTGAAAACATCAATGAAGGAAACCTAAGGAAAAGGCAAACAAAAAATAGCTATTCAGAAACTGATGCACGAGTATAGCCTTAGATTCCCGAAGCCATTCCGTAAATAGTAGCAAAGAAGTGCTTGGAAAATAAACATTTGTGACACGCATACGATGCAAGCTGTATGCACAATCAATGAAAAGAAGAACATTGCTGATAAATATCAAAAGTAAGGTTGCACGGCAGTTCTGAAGGCATCGGCTGAAGATAACACAACAACGTCACATGAAAACGCGTACCATTCTGCTATGGTTCGAGGAGAAAAGTAGAAACGGTGTGCATTGTTTTCACTCTTAGCATTAGAATCACCTTGCTGTGTTGCCATCTCGCGTGCTTTGCGCTGTTATACTGCATGTAACTGATGCGTTGCATATTTGTTCTACTGTTTACAATATTAGGGAGCATTTGTAGTCGGTGAAGCTTTCTATGTGATTCTAAAGTAGGAAGGCCGCATAATTGCCCAATGTCAGTAAAGGACACATGCCTGCCATAGGCGCTAAAGATGAATGTTAGCGCTCTTTTTAGGAGCACGTTCAATTCATTTATTATCAGACTTAGTGTCCGGATCCCAAACATCGTCTGGGTATTCCCATAAGGCTGTAAATAATGTCGTGTAGGTCAGAAGCATAGTTTTAGAAGTGCAGCATTTCAGACGAATTCTTAGCATGTAATGTTTCGTCAAAGCCAATGAAGCTATGTATTTCACATAACTATTCCAGGTTAGCGCAGAATTTAGCTATAATCCCAGATGTTCACATTTTTCTGCACCAATTAATGGAACATTGCTGATGTTATAGATGTAGACGAGTAGTATCCTGTTACGCGTAATTCTCACCTGAACACATTTGGAAACGTTTAGTCATACTTGCCATTATAAACACCACTTCTTAATTTCTTAGATAATGTTATTTAGTATATGTTCATCTTCATCTGACTCAGTTTGCGTGTATGCAACGGAATCGTCGGCAAATAATCGAAAACGCACCGGAGAAGTCATTTGTAAATTGTTAATATAAATTAATGAAGTAGTGGTCTGGGCACCGCTTTCTGGGGAATGCCTAAGAGAACAAATACAAATTCTGAGTTCGAGTTGCCTATACGAACAAACTGTTTGCGTTGCGTGAGATACGTGTCGAGCCACTGTACAATTTGAGAGTTTCCTACAAGGTGCAGGCGCTTTCCCAAAATCAAATACAATGATATCAACCTTTGCGCACTTGTCGATTACAGCCATTGGATAGCTTGTAGTGTGAATGAGCTGTGCCGTAGTGGATAAGCAGCGCGACAAGCGAAGATGGCTGTTTGGAAAAAAATTGTTGTGCTTTAAGAAGGAAGAACAATAATTATGGGGTTTTATGTGCCAAAACCACTTTCCGATTATGAGGCACGCCGTAGTGGACTCTGGAAATGTCGACCACCTGGGGTTCTTTAACGTGCAATTTTTTGCTGAGAGCTCACTCGTACTCCGACTCACCGAGATTCTACTCAGCCGGCATCACTAACCCCTAGACTCGTCAAAACAATACTCACCCAGACTCCCTCGGATTAAAACTGATAAGATCTATGCTCAGCTGGGCTTACAGGGACTCACACTCACGATAAATCTCCTAAGCCTGGCTCACTCGGACTCAGACTCACCAGAATTATGCTTTGTCGATATGACACGGACTAAAACTCACAAAAATTATACTCAGTCCCCATCCCTTCAGACTTATTCAATCAGACCAAGAAATGTCTTGGCCGACAGACCTGAGGAACTCAGAATTTATTTTGGATTGCACGTATCAATGAGATAAAGACCTGTACACCAGGCAAATATATCGGAAATACAGACGGATTAATAACGCTAATAATTTAGAAAACAGTAAGCGAGAGAGAGAGAGAGAGAGAGAAAGTGATAAAAGGGATGGAAAAGGTAGGGAGGTTAACCGGAAGATAGATATCCATTTTGCTACCCTAGACTGCGGTAGGGGTAACGGGAGACAGAAAGACCTTTTTAAAGAAGTGCGCAAAGATGAAGAGTGGTAGAGGGAAGACACACACATACACAAAGGAACGCAGAAGTGTCACCCGAGAGTTGTTGATATAAAAGTTGGTTCTGGCACCTAAAACCCCAGAATTCGCTCAATGTACAAGAAATTTCTTTGTTTCTTGTTCATCACGAGGCCTTGTAAGAACAAAGTAAGTATGACGTTTGAGTTTGGTAGTGCTGCAGTTATTTCGATTATATGTAAGATATAATAAATAAAAGTGATCTTTAATAATATGCAAATTCCTATTTGTGTCTGCGTGCGTGCGCTGCGCACACACTTATTATTCTGTTCCGCATTTGCATTTCTGACAGTTGGGAATAAATCAGTTTTTTTTTCTTCCTAGCAGTGTACTAACTGAAGTCTTGCCTCCTAAAAGAAAGTTTTCCATGCTGAAATTGAGCGCGATAAGGCTTGACTATACGTTATGCCCTTATCCACAATTTACTATAAAACCACATGAGCACCAGCTCACTGTAAAGCATTTTGAGGTGTCGGACATAACGCTAGGCAGAGAGAATTTTTATGCCGTGTAATCCAAGAAATTGACCGTGGTTTTGTGTGCGACACTATACATACCATAAGTGCAAATGGTCAATTTCAACAGTGGCACTGCTGACAACTATATTTGCTGTAAACCGCGCTGAACTCGCGCATGAAACAAGGAGGATGGAAAGAATTAAAGAGGCAGCGTGACGAGATCATCTTGAAGCACAGTCATAAAAATATTGTTACGGAGGAAGAGGCAGACGAAAAGCTATGTACATGTATTTCTACAAGAAAATACGCTGCGCTTGGCCAAGAGGCAACAGCCCGCGCTAGCTTCAAATCGTCATCGTCGTCTTCGTACTGCTCGGCTCTTCGTCATTGGAAATACTATCCCGTAGCACTACCCCCGGCGGCAAAAGCGCCGTCCCGGAGCGACTAAAGGCCGGAGTCTGAAGCAGTGTAGTAGGTCTTGAGCCTACTGACGTGGACGACATCAGTAGATGCCAGAGTAGATGACGAGGTTGCGCTCACAGGAGCGATTTCGTAAGTCACAGGCGTCACCTGGCGCAGCGCGTGGTAGGTCCCTGTGTATCGCGAAAGGAGCTTTTCTGAAAGTTCGACGTGACGAGAGGGCGACCACAGGATCACGAGCGAAAACTGTACGTCACGATTGCGGGCGTTGTACTGACGCTGCTGCGTGGTTTGCGAATCCGTCAGTCGAGCACGGGCAAGCTGGCGTGCATGGTCGGCGAGGGCGATGGCGTCGCGCGCATACTCGGTTGTTGAGATCGCAGCAGGAGGAAGTACCGTGTCAAGGGGTTAGGTTGGTTCGCGACTGTAGAGTAGATAAAATGGAGAAAATCCGGCGGTGTCGTGCCAGGAAGAATTATAAGCAAATGCGACGTAAGGAAGGGCAGCGTCCCAGTCGTGGTGGTCCTTCGAAAAGTACTTGGACATCATGTCGGTAAGAGTGCGGTTTAACCGCTCTGTCAGGCCATTGGTTTGGGGATGGTATGAGGTAGTCAGCTTGTGTTGAATAGAGCAGGAACGCACAATGTCGGCGATAACTTTCGAGAGGAAGTTACGACCACGGTCAGTAAGCAGCTGTCGCGCGGCGCCATGCACTAAGATAATGTCACGCAAGAGAAAGTCCGCGACGTCAGTGGCGCAACTGGTAGGTAGAGCCCGCGTGATAGCGTATCAGGTGGCGTAATCAGTTGCGACGGCTACCCATTTGTTCCCAGAGGATGACGTGGGAAAGGGACCGAGGAGGTCTAATCCAACACGAAAGAACGGTTCCACAGGGACGGTGATCGGCTGTAAATAACCGGAAGGTAGCACCTGAGGTGTTTTCCGATGCTGGCAGGGATCACAGGCAGCAACATAGCGTCGGACGGAGCGAGCGAGACTAGGCCAATAGAAGCGGCGGCGGATGCGGTCGTGCGTGCGGGTTACCACAAGATGTCCTACAGTGGGTGCGTCATGCATCTCAAAGAGCACAGTCTGTCGTAGATGTTTTGGCACGACAAGAAGAAGATCAGGGCCATCTGGGAGGAAGTTCCTTCGGTACAGAATGCCGCCCTGGAGGACATATCGGCGAAAGGATGCATCGGTAGGTGTAGAGCGCAGACGCTCGATGAGTACTCGCAGCGATAGGTCTCGGTACTGCTCATCGGCAATGTTAACGAAGGCAGACACAGAGAAAATGCCGCCGGCTGTACTACTGTCGGCGTCGTCAGGCTCGTCTACCGGGTAGCGAGACAGGCAGTCAGCGTCCTTGTGTAGTCGGCCGGATTTGTAGGTAACAGAGAACGAATATTCTTGGAGGCGTAAGGCCCAGCGACCAAGTCTTGCTGTAGGGTCTTTCAATGAGCATAATCAGCAAAGTGCGTGATGGTCTGTGACAACGGAAAAGGGTTGGCCATATAAGTATGGGCGGAACTTCGCAACCGCCCAAACTAGGGCCAGACACTCACGCTCAGTGATGGAATAGTTGCGCTCCGCGCGCGAGAGGAGCCTGCTGGCGTAAGCGATAACACGGTTGTGGTCACGCTGGCGTTGTGCCAGTACTGCGTCAATTCCGTGACCGCTGGCATCAGTACGGACTTCAGTAGGCGCAGAAGGATCGATATGGGCCAGAACGGGAGGCGTTGTGAGAAGGTCGATTAGAAGCGAGAATGCAGAGGCCTCGTTATCGCCCCACTGGAAAGGGGCGTCTTTTTTCAAAAGCTCGGTTAGTGGTCGTGCTATGGCCGCGAAAGTTTTCACGAAACGGCGGAAGTACGAGCAAAGGCCGATGAAGCTGCGCACATCCTTGACACACTTTGAGGCAGGGAAGTGCGTAACAGCATGGATCTTGCCTGGGTCCGGTTGCACTCCGCTCGCGTCAAAGAGATGTCCAAAGACGGTAATCTGGCGACGGCCGAATTGGCACTTCGATGCATTGAGTTGCAGACCGGCACGCCGAAAAACGTCCAGGACTGCTGAGAGGCGCTCGAGGTGCGTAGCGAATGTTGGGGAGAATACTATAACGTCGTCCAAGTAGCACAGGCACGTGGATCATTTGAAACCGTGAAGAAGGGAGTCCATCATGCGTTCAAAAGTGGCAGGAGCGTTGCATAGACCGAACAGCATCACTTTGAATTGATAAAAACCGTCGGGTGTTACAAATGCAGTCTTCTCGCGGTCGAGATCGTCCACGGCAATCTGCCAATAGCCGGAGCGAAGGTCAATAGAGGAGAAATAGCGAGCACCGTGGAGGCAGTCAAGGGCGTCATCAATCCGAGGTAGGGGATACACGTCCTTTTTGTAAACCTTGTTAAGGTGCCGATAATCCACGCGAAAGCGCCATGAGCCATACTTTTTTACCAGCGCAACAGGTGACGCCCATGGACTACATGACGGTTCAATAATGTTCTTGGCAAGCATTTTGCGAACTTCGGTGTGAATAACTTGACGCTCAGTCGGTGATACTCAATAGGGGCGGCGATGAATAGGAGGGGTATCGCCGGTATTAATGCGATGTTTGACAGCTGTTGTTTGGACCAAAGGACGATCGTTAAAGTAAAAAATATCTTGGTAGGAAATCAGCACGCGGTAGAGCGCACGAGCGTGCTCGGAGGGCATGTCGGGTGCAATCATTTTCTGTAAGTTGGCGATGGTACAAGTTGCCGACCGCGACGTTAGAGGAGGATCGGCTGAATGGTCGTCTACTGAAATCTATACTACAGAGCGATCCTCGCATGAGCAAAGTTGGGCCAGAGACATCCCGCGTGGCAGCACTTGTGTCGTCAAGCCAAAATTGACCACTGGCAGGCAGACGCGATTCGCCGTAATAGATGAAACTGTATGAGGTACTGTGATCCCGTGTGTAAGGAGGACTTCTTGCATAAGAGTCGCGATGTAGTGACCGTCTGGGACTGGTGGGGATGACACGAAGTCAACGTAAGTCAGTGCCGAAGGTGGCAAGCGAACGAAGTCGACGGAACTGAGGCGAGTAGGTTGTTATTCAGCGGGATCCAGAGCAGGCAGGTCGAGGCGGAGAGTACTGGCGTAGCAATCGATGAGAGCAGAATGTGCGGAGAGGAAGTCTAAGCCGAGGATGATGTCGTGAGGACAGTGAGCGATGAATGTGAATAACACGATTGTTGAGCGACCGGCGAAGGAGACGCGGGCAGTACACATACCAATTACGGGGGCTGCTCCGCCATCGGCGACACGGACAACAGGCGTCGTGGCGGGCGTGACAATTTTCTTGAGCCGGTTACGAAGGTCAGCGCTCATTACGGACAAATTCTTCCCAGTGTGTATGAGTGCAGACACAGAAACACCGTCGACTTGCACGTCAAGAAGGTTCAGATGAGTGGCCAACGCCAGGAGAGGATTTGGCGGCGTAGGGAGCAATGCAGCGTCACCTCGAGGCGCTGCATCGTCTAGTTTTCCGGCTGGGAGCAGCGTCCGAAGGGAGTCGGCGAATAGGAGCGACGCGGTAGGGGAAAGCGAGATTGTCGTCGTTGGGGTGAAGGCGAGCGAGAATACGAGCGGTTCGGTGTAGGAGAATCAGCGGCGGCCTTATCGGAGCGTGTGGCATAGGGACCAGAAGGGCCACCTGGGGGGCGAGAGGAGGCAGTATAAGTAGACCGGGTCGGGGAACTCCAGCGACTGCGACAGTGCTGAGAAATGTGCCTGATTCGATGGCAGTGGAAAGAAATGGGCTTCTCGTCAGCAGTGCGCCATTCAGATGGGTTGCGGAAACGTGGTGGGCAAGAAGATGTGGGACGGGGCGGAATCGAAGAAGCAAGGCGGGTATCAGGACAATGGGCCGAGCAGATGGTGTGAAGACCCATGTTTTCGAACTCTTGGCGGACAACTGCCTGGATCAGTGAGACCGTGACTGCAGATGTGTTGGTGGGACTGGAGTCGAAGGCAGCCGGATAGGCGGCCTCAATCTCACGCCGGACGATCCTGGTAACATCGGCAGTGTTGTTGGGACGAGGAGTATCGGCACAGGAAGATGCCGCTGGGGTGTTGGGCAGACGGGCAAACTGCTAGTCAATACGTCGGCTTTTAGCGAGTTCCTGGCGGCGGCACTCTTTTATAATAGCATCCACCGTCGCTACGTTGTTGCAAACGAGCAAGTTGAAGGCGTCATCGGAATTGCCTTTGAGGATGTGGGCAACCTTGTCTGACTCAGTCATGTGGGTGTCAACTTTGCGGCACAGAGCCAAGACGTCCTGAATGTACGTGACATAGGGCTCTGTTGACGTCTGCACACTGCCGGAAAGCGCCTTCTGCGCGGCAAGTTGGTGCCCGTAGGGGTTGCCGAACAAGTCTCGAAGCTGTGCCTTAAGTGAATCCCAACTGGTGAGCTCATCTTCGTGCGTGCGATACCAAACTCTAGGTGTGCCACCGAGGTAAAAGACTACGTTGGCGAGCATAATAGTAGGGTCCCACCGGTTATTGCGGGTGACGTGTTCATAGAGGCTGATCCAGTCATCGACGCCTTCCCCATCTTTGCCCGAGAGTACGCCAGGATCACGGGGAGCGGGGAGAGTGATTTAGGTCGTCGAGGTGGCAGCAGGTGTCGGAGCCGGCGGAGTCGGGTTGTCGTCGCCGGGAGCCATGAAGGAAGGCTCGACGAACCGTCCACTGCGAAGCTCCGTGACGAGGTACAGGGAACGTCCACCTCCCCCAGATATGTTACGGAGGAATACGCAGACGAAAAGCTATGTACAAGTATGTTTACAAAAAAATACGCTGCGCTTGGCCAAGAGGCAACAGCCCACGCTAGCTTCAAATCGTCGTCGTCGTCTTCGTACTGCTCGGCTCTTCGTCATTGGAAACACTATCCCGTAGCAATATTGACAAAGACACATGGGGAATAGGCGCTCACCCCGTGATGCGAAAGCAATATTGTTTCTGCATTGAACTCGTGTATGGCAGAGCTTGCCACGTGCATGGCACTAAACCTACCGTGCGCACCATGAAATGGTTGAAAAAGCCCTATGACCTTGCAGCGCCTTCCGCTGAAGGTTCACTGGACAGATCGGGTCTGGAAAGAATGTCATGGGGCAGCATCATAGGAGGCTGGCTTGCCGAGACTAGCTGCTCGGCGTCATGCTCCCTGCTATTAGCATTTGGCGTCCGTCAAGGCTCGCGAAAGCTACATCGGCGACATTCAATCGAATAACGATTCAAGACAGCATTTGACATGAGGTGTTGTAAGTCGGCCTCGTCTCGTTCTTCTAAGAGGTTGCGCTGGACAATGAACGATCGGAATGACCGGTAAGTCCGCATAGGCAACAGCAGTATCACTCATCGCAGACAATGCCACCTGCGCAGTTTAGCAGCACGGCCAGTGAATGAGCAGTGCCATGACGTCAAGTCACGCTGAACGGCAGCCATCGCTGCTTCCGCACGAAGTCTCGAGCCCCCAAACAAAGCAGGAGAGTGTTACCCCGAACGCTGAACGGGAAGGGTAACTGCAGTGGTGAAACTGGAGAAACCCTGATAGCGTCTAAATTGCGCGTTTCTCGCAACAACGCAGCCAACAGCACGCCTTGTTTGACCTTAGTCGCCAGAGAGAAATGAAATGCTTAAATGGCATGCACTGTACTCGCAAGTTCCCAGAAGCTTTGCCCTTTTCAGCAATCCTTAACCCATTTCTCTTCCAAGCCTGCTTAATGCCGAGCAGAGGAAATACATGGATGGCGGTGGAAGATTGGCAGCGCCGCTATAGTCAGGACGCAGTGGCACCGACTTTGGATCCCGGTGCTCCGCGACTGGCGCGGGACAGCGGAGGCGTGCTTTCGTGAAAGGGAGGGCGAAATTGCAGTTGGGACGCAGAGCAGCGTATTCTCCTGCTTAATCTATATTGATGAACTCGTGTGATGTATCTAGTATCATGCTGCAGTCCCAGCCGCCAATTCAGTTGTTTTTATTCGTGTTTAGGTCTGCAAAATAAACGGAACTCACTCACAAAATAACTTTCTTATTGCACAAGAATCACTCGGACTCGGGCTCAACAGCATTGTACTCGGTCGGGCTCACTCGCATTCAGACTTCACAAAATTTAACTCAGCCGGGTTCACTCGCACCCTGACTCACCAAAATGCCCCTCAGCTGCATGGTCGTCGCATCAATACGCGCTGACCGAGTAACAGTGGCATACCATTTCTCGAGTGCGGGGGGGGGGGAATCGCAAAGGTCTCTCTCTGTCTCTCTCTCTCTCTCTCTATATATATATATATATATATATATATTGAACGAGCCTCGAAATACTCCTGTCAGTTGTATTTCTATTTGTCTCAGCTAACATAACAATTTTGACTCTTCGCGTTGTCCTGTCAGTTCAGGGGTGCCGCAAGGTTCTGTTCTCGGACCCTTGCTTTTTCTCATTTATATTAATGATTTGCCTAACTGCGTAGCGTCCTCCATAGGGTATTTGCAGCCGATTGTTTCATTTACAGAGTAATATCATCAAATTCTGACGCTCTAAACCTACAATCTCATCTAGACAAGGTAACTAACTGGTGCGACACTTAGAAAATGCGACTTAACAGCCAATGGAAACTAATGAGGATTTCCCGCAATACTGCTTCGTCTAACCAATCCAACTATCACTTGAAGAACTCTGTACTCGAAGAAGTCAGTTCCTATAAATACTTAGGCGTCCACATAACATCTAATTTTTCCATGCAAACACACATAAACCACATCACTAAAAATGCTAACCGTACGCTTCCTTACCCTCTTCGCAATTTCTTTATGGCACCCGCTAACTTGAAGCTACTTCTATACAAAACACCAATACGTCCTAAGCTTGAATATGCCTCTTCTGTATGGGACCCTGGCTGGGATTACTTAACAAATGCAATAGAATCTATACAAATCGTAGCGTGCGTTTCATTCTTACTAACTATTCTCGGACATCAAGCGTAACATCTATGAAGGTTACTTTAAACCTCCCTGTCCTCTCATCCCATAAGAAGTTAGCACGCTTATCACTGCTGCACAAAATTTATTGTTACAATCCGGAATTAAAACGTGGAATTTTGTCCGAACCTGCATACATATCATCTCGTACTGAGCATCACTATAAATTGAGCGTTCCACATTGTCGCACGAACCTATTTTTTCGTTCATTTATTGCTAAAACTAGCAATGAATGGAATCATCTGCCAGCCTGAATTGTTAGCACAACCGATACATCTGCTTTTAGAACTACTATCGAAGAATGCTTTTGTTAATCCGCACTTTCTAATCTTTTTTAATATTATAGCCTGTTATCTGCACATGCTCCGCATTTCCTTCCACTCCCTTCTGTAACGCCTTCTGGCCTTGAAGGTACAATAAATGAAATGAAATAACGCATAAAAATGGGAAAAAGTGACTTTTCAGCAAATGTCTTCAAAGACCATAAGCAACCTACGCAGCGCAACTTTTCGCTACACGTCACCAAAAAGTGGCCCTCAATTTTTCAAAATAAGAAATATGTGCTCTTTTTTCTTCAAGTAATAGTCTATAGTCAAGTAATAGTCTAAATTAATAGTCAAACAAGTAATAGTCTTGATCTGATTTAGAAACAGCCTGGGAATGAAATCGTGAAAGTCAAGTGACAGACTCCTTCAGAAAAAAATCAAGTTAGTGTTCTATGGGTGTTGAAATGGCTCTGCAAGTTCGACCAAGGTCATTTCCACGAGCATATCTACGAGGAGCCGTGATTACCCGCTGAAATTCAACAGTTACACCTGTAAGAGGTTTGATTAGGTTGTTTATGATGATAATATACTGAGACGGCAATGCTACGTAGGCTATCTTTAGACAGAGAATAAATAATTCTTGCATTTGATAAATCAACGATTTTATGCTGCAAGGCACACCAGTCGTTTGCTGTGGTTGTTTGAAATACTTTATCAGGGCCTTCCCCTCGCCTGCAGGTTAAATGTACCAAGCTGATTATGTTTTTGAACACAAAAATAGCGGTCTTAAAAAATTAGGCACGATGCAAGTTGCGCAAGTTGAGATTGATTTGGTAGGGCGGTGACTGCCCAGCGACAGGCACATGCCCCCGGATGGCGAACGAGACGAAACATGAATCTATGTGCAGAGGCCTCATACGTGTCTAATACATTGCTAGCGGTGTTTTTCATGCCGCATATTTCAGCCTCGTTATGGAGATTTGAAAACTGAGAAGTTGTCGAAATTCATGATTATAGATAAGAAACTAGGTGTTAATACATTCAATTATTCTGCTGTGCTTATTCTTGGCAATCAGTGCCACAGCTCCACCTTGCAGTGGTTGAGCTAAAGCACTTAAGCTGAATGTTTACTGCAAATAAGATCGCTCGATTTTCATTACCATGTGTGAGCTTAAGCTTGAAACAAACAAGTTTTAGTTGTATTGTAGATGAACTCTAGCTACTTAACCACGACGTTATCTTTGTTCATCTAGATGTTTCCTTTAGTCCAAATTTGAACAAGCGCTGTCAGAGCCCGAAAATCCTAAAACTAAATTAGTTTGTCAACCTCATTACAGCAAGGAAAGGTAATCTCGAGGGTGTTTACTTCGGATAGAGGAGTGCACTGGCTGGAGGTGATCAGCGAAAAAAAGATAAAATCAGTAACGCCAGAAAGTCCGTGTCGCTTGTGCCACGTTCGCTGGCGCTTTCAGCGGCTACAGCTTTCAATAAGTTTAGCTACAGCTAATAGCTACAGTGATTTATGACTTTATTTAGCTAAACCTTGGAACTGACGGACATCTGCGCAAGAGACACTTCCTGCCGGCCCACTTCAACAATTTAGATGTTAAACCCACCATGCATACGAACTGACTTTTCTGTGCTTCAACAATACGAATCACGTTTCCCTCATATAACGCAACATCGTCACAGCACCGTCCCTCGGTCTCCCTCACCTCACCCTTACTTCTCTTTCCGAAGGTGATCCTCACCTTCCCCATGTGAGGGTGAGGACGAATGAGGGTGACGAATGCTCTCTTGAGGGCTCGCCTTCAGGAGGATTCACGGGTTTGGTGACGAGGACAGTAGAACAATGAGATGTTAACCAGTGCGAGACCACGACGGGTTGACAACGACGGCATGGTGGGAAACAAATGACAAAGCTGCATTCACGACGACAGCTTGAAGACGACGGTATCACAAATGATGCATGATAGCAACCGTTGGAAGACGACGTAATCACGACGATGCCATGACAACGGCGCGTAATCGTGATTGAATCAGAACAGCAAGATCCTCCCAAAATGGTCAAGAAGGATTGACGCCTATGGAGCAACGAAGATGTATGATGACTGTCATGAGGAAATTGTGACGACTGTGCTGAAGATATGATGATGGTACAATACCAGCTGACGTTGACGGCAGGACGTTAATGGTATCGCGACGACTGCGTGACGACGGCGACATGTCGAGAGTCGGATGACGACGTCAGAGTCACTATAATAGATCGACTGCGACGGCACCACGACGACAATACTACTACGAACGTGGGAGGACGACTGTATGAGGACGACCAAATGACCACGATAGTATGACAACTGTGTGAGGACAATGGAATGGGCACGAGTGTATGAAGACAATGACATGAGGACGACTGTGTCATGGAGACTGTATGGTGATGAGGACGTGATTACGAAGCCATGACCATAGTCCAATCACGAAGCTGGAGTGATTATGACAGAGTGACTACGATGATATTATGACGGCGGTGTGACAACTAATGCGTCACGACTGTGTGGATGACGACGTGACGACACTGGCGTCACAGAAGTTGGACAACAAAGTAGGATTGATGATGATGCCACGAGCACTACCGCATCACGACCACAATCACATACCTAGTGGCCCAAGCTACTAGAGAACTCCGGCCACTAGGTCAGTGTACAAGGGGTGACGAGCAAGCGTGACGAGAGTCAGATAACGAAGCTGGATTAAGGACGATGGAACGACCCCAATGGCCTCACCGCCGCGAGCACATACCTTGTGGATCAAGCTAGTCGACTTCTTCACTAGGTCGGCGTTGGAGGCTAGATAGATAGGTAGATAGATAGCTGCGGGCACAAGTTTCATGGGTGGCCTTGCATACTCTCATTCAAGCTGGCGTATCTGCACTTCGTATGTTAAAATTATGGGGTTTTACGTGCCAAAACCACTTTCTGATTATGAGGCGCGCCGTAGTGGGGGACTCCGGAGATTTCGACCACCTGGGGTTCTTTAACGTGCACCTAAATCTAAGTACACGGGTGTTTTCGCATTTCGCCCCCATCGAACTGCGGCCGCCGTGGCCTGGATTCTATCCCGCGACCTCGTGCTCAGCAGCCCAACACCATAGCCACTGAGCAACCACGGCGGGTACTTCGTATGTTACAAGCTTGCTATGTTGTCCACACTGTTAAGCACTCGTGTATGCTCTATACACCACGACTTTAATATGCAAACAGCATTATTGGCCCGCTTCAGCCGTTTAACGTCCGTCCGTCCGTCCGTCCGGCTAGCTAGCTAGCTTGTTACCTTGACCCAGTGGCCGAAACTGCTTACCAGCTTGGGTCAATAGGCTTGTGGTCGCGATGCCGTCGTGGTTGTTTCATTGTCGTCATTCTAGTTTCATTATCTGTCTCAACTTGCCACCTTCGTCACATCTTCTACGCCAATCCAGTGACCAAAATGTCGAATAATTGCGCCTGAATGTAGGTGCTCGCAGTCGTGCTACTGTCGTAGTCGTAGCATCATTGTCATTCCAGATTTGCCAACCGGCTCTCACTGTCGTCCTGCAGTCGGCGTGCAGTGCTTGCCATACCGCCATCATGAGGCCGTAGTGGCCAAACCGTCTTTGTCACTTGATCTTCTCCATTTAACTCCTGTCATGTTGCCATCGTCGCGCATTCCACCACGACCCAGTGGCCGTAGTTTCTGTAGCTTGAGCCACTAGGTGAGACATCATCGTTATCACGTCATAGTGATTGCACCGTCATCATTATAGCTCTGTAATTTGCCTCTTGTTATGCCGTTGCCATCGAGCCATCATCCTTTTGAGTCCGTGACGATCATGGTGACGTTTGGTTGCAGGAGTGCGAGAGCTATCGCTGCTTCTTCTGCTTCCTCCGAAGACGGAGTGTAGATTGATGCGCAGGTGACCAGCTTTTCTAGCCCGATGACCACGACTGTTGCCCTCGTGGAGCGTTTCGATAGAGAGGCGTCTGTATATAAAACAGTGTCGTCTTCCTTCAGGGTCCTGGAGATGGCTCTTGCCGGGGCGTCGCGTCGTCCGGCATGCCTTGTGGGGTTCATGTTGCGTGGTAGTGGTTTGCATTCCAACTTCTCACTCAACTTTTCGGGTAATTGGTCGTGGCGGGTGTAGTGCGATTCTTGCCATCCTAGCTTGCGGAGGACGCTTCTGCCCGCCTTGGTCTGGCTAAGGCGTACCCTTTGATTGGATAGGTGGGCTTCTACGAGCTCGGCTGCTGTGTTGTGGACTCCCATTTGAAGTAATTTTGTCGTGGATGGATTTATGGGAATGCCCAGGGCCTGCTTCGTGGCTTTCCTGATTATTGCGTCAAGATGTAAGACGTCCTTCTTGAGGAGCTGCAGGTACGGCGCTGCATACACGATTCGTAAGATAACAAAGGCCTCAACGAGGCGCAAGGTGTCCGATTCCTTCAGACACCTCCTCCTGTTGGCCACTCGTCTGATCATGTTCAAGATTTCGTCTGACGTGAGCTTCATTTTTCTAATCATGGCTGTTGCCTTGCCGTCTGCCTTGACCAGGAGGCCCAGGGTCCTGAGTTGAGTTTCCGGGAGGATCCGGTTCCCTTCCAAAGTGATTTCCATTTTTTCTGCTTGTGTCCTTGATGCATGTGGTCGGACAATCGTCAGCTCCGATTTTTGAGGCGAACAGCAAAGGCCACATGTCTTCACATAGCTGTTGATCGTATCAGCCGCTTTTTGGAGCGTGTTTTCCATCCAGCCATCCGACCCTGCCCTCGCAGTCCAGAGGGTGATGTCGTCGGCATATAATGCGTGGCCCAGACCATCTATTGATTCGAGAAGCTTGGGCAATGGCAGGAGAGCCATGTTAAATAGGAGGGGGGAAAGGACCGAACTTTGCGGCGTTCCTTGATTCCCCAAGGAGATCGGTTGGGATGTCTCCTCTCCTATTCTGATCCTTGCCGTTCGGTTACGAAGAAAGTCTCGGATGTAGTTGTAAGTTTTCACTCCACAACCCGTGTTGCGCAGGTTGCGGAGGACACTTTCATGTGTGACGTTATAAAAGGCACCTGTGAGGTCTAGCGCTAGTATCGCTCGCGGCACCTGCTTCGTTGCTCGCTTAATTACCAGTTCCTTGAGTTGTACGAGAACATCTTGGGTGCCCAGGTGTTGCCTAAAGCCATACATTGTCTCTGGCATCTGATCGGTGGCATCAAGATGTCGCTGCAACCTCTTAAGTACCATACGTTCCATGACCTTCCCCACGCAGGACGTGAGGGATATCGGTCGCATGTTGTCGATGTGAGGTGTCTTCCCAGGCTTGGGTATGAAGCGGACTTCTGCCTCTTTCCATTCGTGTGGAAGATTGCCAGACTCCCAGACCCGGTTCATATACTCGAGCAGCTGTCTGCGGCCCTTGTGCTCGAGGTTGTTAAGTAACTTGTAGGTAATGGTATCGGGTCGCGTCACGCTGCCCCTGTTGCTCCCGGAGATTGCCGAGATCAACTCGGTGTCAATGAATGACTTGTCTAACGCTTAATTGGTACGTCCTGTGTAGTCGGGAGGTGCGATATCACCCTTCTCCGTTTTCAGGTACTTGGCCTTCGGGTCGTTGATGAGTTTGTCGGCACCCCCAGTATAGTTGTGGAGGGTGCGCGTGAGGCTTCGATTAGTGGCGCTCTTGCTGGTGAGAGGATAGATCAGGTGACGAAGGAGGCACCACGTCTTCCTGGTAGGAAGGGTGCCCTGCAGTCCATCACACACGCTCAGCCAGTTCTCTCTGCACAGCTTGGACGCGTATTCAGCTGCTTGCTTGTTGAGATCATGGATGCGTTTGCGAAGTTTCTTGTTGTGTCGTTGTTTTTTCCAGCGTCTGGTGAGGCTGTGTCGTGCTTCCCAAAGGTGGGCAGGGCAAGCTTTGCGTCCACACAGGGTGTCTGCAGTGTGGTCGCAATTTTCTGGGTGTATTTTTCTACCAGCTCGAGTTGTTCCTTAGCCCATTCCCCATACGATTTGGTGCTGTTCGTGTCCTCGTCTTCATCGGCTGCTTGCCTTTTTCGAAGTTTGTCCCAGTCAGTTATCTTTGTTGTTCCCATTCGGGCCTTGAACGCAGGCCCCCTGATCGTAATATTGAGGATATCGTGGTCCGACCCCAGGTTCACGCCTGTGTTCTGCCACGAGACGTCCAAGGTTCCACTCAGCAGATAAGGTCTGGAGTGGTGTCCCGGGTCGTACTTGTGCCCATGCGGGTGGGAGTGTCTGGTTCGTTGAGTAGGGCTAATGTGTGCTGATCCAGGAGGTTCGCCAGCACCCTGCCTCTCTTGGAGCAAAATTTGTAACCCCATATTGTGTGAGGCGCATTGAAATCTCCTAATATCAATAGGGGTCGGCTGGCCGCCTCTCTCTTGCTGTCGGGTAATGTGCCCTCTATGTCGAGGTTCTTCTTGGAGGGCCGGCAGTATGCGTTCAGTATAAAGATGTTGTCTTTGCTTCCTATGCCCCTGCTGTGAATTTCCAAGAGAACGTGTTCACACCCTCTCTGGGTGGTAATGTGCTGCGTTGCAGCTATGTTGCTTCGGACTAGGATGGCTGTGCTTTTCTCATTGGGATCGGTGTATGTGACGTACCCCGCGAGTTTTGGTCGCGAGTTCGTTTCTTGAAATGCAAGGATATCTGGTTTGTGTTCCGCATTATCTATGTATTGCTGTAATTCGCCTATTTTGTCCTTAATTCCTCGGCAGTTCCATTGGGCTAAGATCGTTGTATCTTCCTTCCTATTTTTACGCCTGGCCGCCATCTTGGCTCAGGTTGGTAGTCGTGAGACTACTTGCCATGCACGGTTTCCCATACGGGGCTCGCTTTTTAGCTTTTTAAGTGGCTAGTATGAGCTGGTTGACATTAGCTTCTAGCGCGTCGAACTTGGCCATCTTGGACGTTATCAAGCCGATTTGGCTGGCAAGCTGTGTGACCATCTCGGTGAGGGCTTCAATCGGGTTGGCCCACGCCGGTTCCTCAGATGAACTCGATTCAATTTTCACTGCCTCCATTGCTGTTACAGAGGGCTCCGGTTGAGCGTCCCTCCTGGCAATTTTGCGTTTTGTGACATCCTCGCTGCTTTTCGATTTTTCTAATGCCTCCATGCGCGCAAGAAGCGCGCTGATTTGCTCATTTTGCTTAACTACAAGCGCTTTGAGTTGCATGCATTCCTCACAATCTTTCTTGGGAGTCTGGGGAAGGGGAGGGAAATCTTTGTTGCTAAGAGCGATGGGAGATCTAACTGCCCAGCCCACCTGTTTAGCGGCGTTCCTCGACGGTGTCGGGCTCCGGGTCTTCGACCTTGAGCGCGACTCCCGGCGGCGCCCGCTGCAGCTGCTGCCGGCCACGTCACCCGGCGACGACGCTCTCAAGCCCGGCTTTGAGGCGCAGCTGCTTCTCCGCCCTCGTCCGCCTTCACGGGAAAGAGAGTGATTCCGGTACCCGGACGTAGCTGCTCCCTCCCGACGTGGCGGTTTGGAGGTTTCTGCAGGCGTGTAGTTGGTATCTTTCCGCTCCCACCGGCGTTTCCGTACCACGTACGGGATCTTGAAGCGAGCTCTGCACACCTTGTCTGCGGTCAAATGTTCTCCTCCACAGAGGTCACACTTGGGGGTACACTTGTGCTGTTCATCGGGATTTCGAGCACCACATCCCCGGCAGATCCGGTGTGTTGGATCAGGGCAAACATCCATGCGGTGGCCCAGGCGACCGCACTGATAGCAGATTCTATCTGTTTTCTCTATAACGAGCATTTGGCGAGCAGGCCCCCGTAACGAACGTAGTTCGGCACTTTGAGTCCATTGAAGGCGATCACCACAGACGTCGTGTTAGCGATGCGGTTGGCCTCTACAGCAGTGGGATTATATTCGTTGACGATGTTCTCGTTGATTTCTTGAACCGTGTCTCCGAGGGGGACGCCTCGTATGACTCCCTTGGTCATGCCATAGGGGGCCGATTCGTAGGCTCTGACCTCGTGCTCATTTCCTTGGACGACAATCTTGGTGACTCCAACATACCAGTTAGCATTTTCTCTCTTTGAAGTACTGATGACAACGATGTTTTGCTGGTAATTTGGGCATATTACGTCCCGGATCCATTCTTCTTTGGTGACTCCCGCCGCAGCGTAAATGGCCCGGCCAACTTCCATATGGCCGACCTTGCTGATATTCAGACCCCCGCGTGGTCTCACCACGATCTTGGTATCGTCTCGGGGCAGTGCAGGCATGCGCGCTCTCTTGATTATCGTATCTTTGGCGTTCTCGGGTCTACGACCGGCACCGGAGGGTTTTGATTGAAGTGCATTGGGTAGACCTAGGTCTCGCTGACGTGGTCGGGACTTGCGTTCACCGGCGATGCGCCAGCCCAGGGTCCTGGTTACTTCTTCGGGGTGAATATCCTCCCCCTCTATTTCAACACTCATGGGAGTGGCCATGATGCAGGTAGAGTTCGGAATAATGTGCGTTCCAGCAGCGACCGCCCGTCGGCCGCGGCGGCTAGGCCAAGCGGTCGGCGGAGCAAGCCTAGGCTTAGCGACGACTCGCCTTGGGTGGGCACACAATCGTCCTTAAAGTCCCAAAACATGGTCCCCTACCTTAAAGGCAGGTATCCTCGTGGTTCTGATGACTACACGGAACACTTGGTGCAAGAATTTTTGTAGCACAAGGTGATAATCCGGCAATGTTCCTTTCAACGTCGCCATTCCAGTTTTACCGTCCAACTCTCGTCAAGCTATTCTCTTCATTGAATCGTCATACATTCGTTCTAATACCATCGTCGTGAGGCCGTTGTGATCGTTCCGCCATCGTCACTCTACCTCCGTCATTTCACTTGAGTCATACCGTTGTCGCCAAGTCATTGTCGTCACGTGACTGTCGACACTCCATCCTAGTCCTACAGCCTTCATGACACAGTCGTCATACCGGCGTCGTCATGCACTTGTCGCCATCCTATTGACCCACTTTTTTACGGCATCGTCGTCATGCATGCGTTGCCACACCGACATGGTGTATCCTTCGTGGTCTTTCCACCGTCACCATTCTAACTTCGTCATTCGACTATTGGTTGCCTTCGTCGTCAAACCGTAGTCGTAAGAGTGTCGTCACCATATGATTGTTGCCACGCAGACAAACCACATCACTACAGGAACATTCTTCTATTGCTGCCATACCGTCGTCACCACAGGGCCTTCATCGGTTCATCACCGGTATTCCTTCATCCTATCGTAATCATATTGCCGTCATTCACTAGTGATTATGCTGCCTCTGCCCTGGCATCGTCGACAGACAGTCGCTGTCACGAATGTGTTGTAATACTATCGTCGTTATGCTGTCGTGGTCACTACCATCGTCGTGATTCCAGCTTAGCCACGTGGTTGTCGTCATAGACTCATCATCAGCACAATGTCATCATGCCATCGTCATCAGGGTGTCGCCTTTGTACGATCGTTATGAATCCAGAATTATCATCTGATCGTCGTCGTGCCATGGTTGTCTGACGCCTTTCCTATTACATCGACAATATTCATTCTCATGCATTTTCTCATTCATATTCAGCGCAGTGTCCCATATTTTTCTTTTGCCGTCCGTGTGCTTCTGTGCTACTGTGTAAATAATGTCATACCAACTAGATCACCAGTATATTCTTTTGAAATTGATTCTTCATCATTCCACCATCCTCACTGCGTCATCGTCAATCAGCTCTCGTCATGCCGCCATATTCAAAGGCGACCTTGTGAAGCGAATGTCATAGCGAAGTGGGCCAACAGAAAAGACAGTCTGTGTCGCATTTAGCCGAAGCAACAGAAGTCTCCGAATCGCCACTATTGATTTTAAATAAACGCAACTCAATCAATATTATCTGTTGCTACATCGCTTAAATGGTAATCGCATTACCGTCCACCGTCACGTGAGATGACTTCCATAACGTTTCCCTTCTAGTACTCCAGCCGTCCAATGCCTTAAGCATTCGGCCTCGACTACACGCATGATTCTTTGACGCCAGAGTCCTATGAATCGATTGCTGTGACATAGTTACTAGCGTAAATTCAGCTAAGAGAAAAAAGTTGTGAGTTTGGAAACTATTTCCTGTTATCCTTGGTAGGGTGGTAGTAACTATGCCACAGCAACTGCATCAACATCAACTAGCCAAACCCTCTTCGAAAATTCCTTTATGAATCGCCTGGATCATGTGCTAATTTCTCATTATTTTCTTGTGACTGGTAGGGCTTTCAGGGGATCTGTTAGACTACAGCGCCTTCGGCTCGGTCTATATGTTTTGTTAGACATCTTCAAAGTGGGTGAAGTTAGTCCATAGTACTGTTGCATTAAAGAAGAGACGGGCTGTCGCAGTAAATGAGTTAAGGGGCGATGGAGTGGCAAAATGTGCTTCTCTTTGCTTTTCGCAGTGTCATCATTTTTATTGCATTTTATACTTAAGCATATAAAACTTACCACATGTGCAGTTGCATCCTTCACGGGGCCCTCCTTGTACGCATATTGCTTTAGGTTTGCCCTCCTCCGGGCAGTCTATACTACACGAGGAAATCACTGCAACAGAAAGCCCAAGGAAATGCAGCACTAATTTACAATGGCGTGTGACTTAAGCAACTTGGGCGCACAGGGCATGCAAGTTGAAATCCGCGTCCTTATATCAATAAACGGGCACTCGTTCGCTTCACACGGGATAATCAACCGTGAGGTAAAAAGTACACCTTAACAGACAAAATTAGAGACAACATTTGAAAGAGTAGCAATTTAGAAATACTTGCCAACCGAGTAATTCTACCATTTATTACGTCTGTCCGGCCGCGGTTATACAACAAATGTTTTAGACCATTTTCCCTTAATTCAAGAAATTATTGGCTAAAAATTTACTTGCGATGAGTTTTGTGCTCTCAGCCAATATTTCTCGAAAACCGTTTCTTTATATCACCACAGCGCCGAATGCGATGTTTACACCCTTATTTCCCGTAAAAAAAAACTGGGTTAGCCGGGAAATGTTCTGCAATATTGCCTGGTGAGGACGCTTTATATTGGCGGGCCGCTGTCGAAATGTGTGGGAACGAAAGATGATTTTTTTCTGGACAACCACTGAACAAATGTTCATGATGTTTGCTGCATATAAGAACAAACTTTGAATGTAGTCACTGTAGTAATGAGGATTTTTACAGCTAAGCAATATATAGCTAGCCGATTTGTCTGTCCATTTGTCGCCCGTACGCCGAAAACTCCTCAGGCAGAAAACGATGCGCATGCGTGAACAAAAAGAGAAAGAGAAGGGCGCGATTGGCTGCGCCAGTAGTGACATCATTGCTCTCCGTCGCCCAAAATTGAGCAAACCTTTGCGGCAAGGGAACAGAGACAGGAAAAAAATTCAGTGCCTTCCCACTGTGTGAAGAAGGATGGCCAGCGAAGCTGCGATTGTGGGCCCGTTAATGGCGAACTGCACCTCCGCCGTGCCTCTGCCCGGCATCGCACTATCTTCGGGATCGGCCCACGCATTAAAAATGAGTCTGTCCAGGGAGACGAGATCCGCCAGAACCTAGCCATAAGCAGCTTCGCTTTAAAATAGACGACACGCACAAAGCACTTCAAGACATGGTCAAAACACAGCACCCGTTTGACAGAGTTTGAAAACACCCTACTCCGCCCCGGAGCAGGTCCCCTAAGGAAGCCGTACTCCCGTCCCGACAAAGATGCCTGTGAGTAAACCCAAACGAGTTACCTACTGCATTTGGCAGTGGAACTGCCGGGGCGTCCGGCGAAAATGAGCACACTTGCAACAATATATTACCTCTCTGGCACCGCATACCTCTCCCGATGCTATCACATTCCAAGAGGCCGAAGAACCGGCTAAGATTTCGGAATACACGGCGTACACCGCAGTTTCCGATGATAGCCGCAGGCGCCAAGTACCCACACCAGTTAAGCGAGACACTCCGGTTATACAGCATCACACAGGCATTGATACAGCAGTCCACACTCTCCTGGAGGTCATTCCACCTGCAATGCGCACGCAACAGCGCCTCTTCAACCTCAATGTGTACCGCAGCCCCAAACAAAAACATAGATTTCTATGATTCCTCACCAAAGTAGATCAAGTAGCTAGAGGAGCCCCCTGCTCACTGTTGGGGACCTAAACGCGCCTGCGATGGCATAGAGTAACCAGTGAACCGCCAAAAGGGAAGACAACTATGGTTTGACGGCCAGAACCTAGGTCTTACTCTTGTCACAAGTCGAACTTGCCCCACTCATATGGGAAGCAGCGTTAGCAGAGGCACTACTCCACGTCTGACATTCGCAAAACGAATACCACAGGCAGACTGGATCAACACACAGGATAACTTGGCCAGCCACCGCTATTTAGTGCAAACAACAATTTGAGCGGGCCGGCGAAAAGTCAAGGGCCGTCAACTGCGCATCACGAATTGGGACGCTTTCCACCAGGCTAGAGCCCTCCCCGCTTTCTCAGGTACCCAGCCCCCTTTGGAAGCTTGGATTGCATCCTTGCTCCAAACGCGATTGAAGCCACTAAAGTGGCACCAAAGGAAGCCAATATGCACCCTAGGCATAACCTAAACAACCAAATTTGGACCTAAAGGTAACTAAATCAGACCGAGGTAACTGGATGAGCGCGAACATTCGCACTCATCCAGTTACCTAGCCCCCACCTCGTAATATGCACGCTGAACACAATCAGGAGCGATGTGCAGACACGGCTAAATGACTACAAAAACGCTACTACCAAGCCACAGAAGTAGTCTACGTGGACACAGCGAAATACCCCAAGCAGAACGCCATGGTGGTCGCTGTAGCTGCAGGCACGCAGTACCGCCTATCCGCGAGCGCATCAATACTCAGCACTGAAGTCAAAGAAGGAGAAGAAACGGCCGTCGCTTTGGCCTACGCCTCTACCAATGCTTACTGCATCATCAGAGATTCCAAAACAGCCAATAGCAGCTACACAAGAGGACTACCAGCACCCACAGCACAGAAGATGTTCTCCGGAACTCTTCCCTTAAGGTGACGATGCGTCCAGATAATCTGGGCCCCTGGTGACTGGCGCCCTGGTGACAACGCCTCAACGTATAAACTGCGGCGAAAAAATATATAATTACATCAAAGCTTTTGTGAAAGAAAGGACAGCCACAGTGGGGATAGGCAACTTACGCTCTGAGAAATTTGACATAGCGCGAAAGGGAACCCCACAAGGCTCCGTCATTTCGCCGATGCTATTCAATCTGGCGATGAGCTCGCTACCCAAGCAATTGAAGCAAATAGAAGGGATGGGTCACGCAATATATGCTGACGACCTCACCATCTGGACTACGGGAGGGTCGACAGGTAAACAGCAAGACGCTCTGTAAGAAGCGGTTGACACATCGGAAAAGTACCTGGAAGCATGTGGACTGGCGTGCGCACCTGAAAAGTCGGAGCTCTTGGTGCTAAGGAAGCGCACAAGAGGCCGACAACCGCAGCAGATACCAGTCCCGGTAGTAAAGTGGGAGGCATCATGATTCCGCAGGTTACGACGCTCCGCATCCTCAGACTTCTGATTCAAAAGGACGGGGCCGGGGGAGCAGAATTGGAAAAAATTCTGAGAACAGTGCAACAAATAGCCCACCTTATCAAAAGAGTGACGAGCAAAAGTCACGGACTCAAGGAAGAAGACTGCACGAAAATAATAAAAGCGCTGCTCACGAGCATCGTCGCGGACGGGACCCCATACGTTGACATGAAGTACAGTCAACGAGGCAAAGTAAACGCCCTCATCAGAAAATCCTACAAGATTGCCTTAGGCCTGTCGCCCTCCACGTCCACAGTGAAATTACTCAAAATGGGAGTCCACAACACGTGGGAAGAGCTTGTGGAAGCGCACAACGTCAACCAACTGGAGAGGCTAAAGCTGACAAAGACGGGAAGAGCCCTGCTACAAGATCTGGGCTACCAAGTCAAGGATGAAAGGCACCTACCTCAGCGTACCCACACGAGATGAGAGACAAGCTACACATAAGTACCATTCCCAGAAACATGCATCCAGAGTACGACATGGAAAGGAGATAGGCGAGAATACAGGCGCTCAAGCGCATACTCGAACGCACCAACAGCAAACAAGAAAACGTTAGATATACGGATGCAGCTGCGCAAAGAACAAATGATCGATTTGCAATCAGCGTGGTTGACGAGAAGGGCGGAGAACTTACAGCGACATCAATACGTGCCAAGGACACGAGCACAGCGGAAGAGCTGGGCATAACCCTGGCCATCGCAATATGCAAGAAGACCATGGTTACCGTTGTGACGGACTCGCAAGAAGCATGCAGAAGGTATATGAACGGAAGGATTGAAAAGGCAGCACTTCAGGTCTTGAACAACACCGAGATAGAAGCAGCACAAATCCTCAGGACGGAGGGACACAAGTCTCCCGCGGGGAACCAGGCGGCGCACGCCGCGGCTCGAGATCATGCACGCCGAGCCATCTCCGACACGCAGAGAACACGGACCGACGACTGTGATGAGGATGATGAACGGATATCCAAGAAGTACTCGGATATCTTGGCGCACTACAGGATGCAGAGGCGTCGCTACCCACCCGCGCATAACACGATGAGCAGGGACAAAGCGGTAACCTGGACAAGATTACAGGCTCGAACCTACCCACAGGGAACACTGCTGCATGCCATGTATCCGGGCTCCTACGGGCGACACTGCAAGTTCTGCCTGCCATACACGCCCAACACCTTGCGCCATATGGTGCTGGGGTGCAGCAATAATTGAGACGCACCACCGCCATCATCACCACCAGGCGATAACATGCCGAAAGAGGCGGATTCAGAAGAAGAATTGGAAGACCAGTTGGAGGCTCTGCTGGTGACGCAAGACCCTAACAGCCAGCTGCTGTTGGTGAACCAGGCTCGGGCTACGGCGGCGAGCCATAGCTACTTGGACTGAGGAGGCCACCTAGCTTTGGGCTCAAGAAGCCTGGTCTCACAATAAAGTTTATTTCTCTCTCTCTCGTTCTCCCTTCACTTGGCGCCCTTTCTATAACTCTAATGGTCCACCGGTTATCCAACCTATGCATTAAATGGCCTGCCCAGCTCAATTTTAGAGCGCAGCTCTTTGGCGTCCGTTCCTGGGTTTCGCGTCGTCGTCGGCATTGTCGTCGGCCTCGTAACCAGCTCCGCCCCCCTTTCATCCCCCCAGCGCTAGCAGCGACCGACTGATACCGCTGGATGCCGCTGACGCCGCTAGAGAGTCAAGATAACGTGACTGCATAGAACACCGTCGCCGCCATGCAGAAAGAGGAGGAAAGGGTCCCCCCCCCTGTTATTGTGTGGCGGATAGGGTGCTCTTCAGTTGCCGACGCGCCGGTTATTTCACGTAGGCCCCGGCACGT
Organism: Dermacentor variabilis; assembly: GCF_050947875.1. NCBI lineage: Eukaryota > Metazoa > Arthropoda > Arachnida > Ixodida > Ixodidae > Dermacentor > Dermacentor variabilis. Next base: position 104,371,376 of record NC_134574.1, read on the forward strand.
CGACGAATACGTGACCACCTTCCCACGGCTAGACCTGGTTCTTAGCGCTGCGGAAGCGAGGGTATCATATTGTTTGTGTCGGCATCGGCGGCGTTGTCCCTGAAACCAACTCCGCAGCTGGGGTTGACTCACTATCGGCGTCAGCGGCATCAGTCAGTCGCTGCTATCTCTTCCCTCCTCCCTTTATCGTGTTGTCCGCTTGCTGCGCACGCTTCTGCCCCCATCGTTTGCCGCTGGGTGTACACGCCGCCCCCCTCCCCCCTCTTCCTGCGAGTCTCCGGTTGTCAAAGCGCCGGCTCGAACTTAATTCCTTTTTTCGCTCCTCCTCCAATGCAACCCCTGTGCGGTGGCAATCAGAGAGCCAGATCGGTGGCGGCGGATCTGTATATGTGCACCGCCCGAGCCGAAATTGCCGCTGCCGTTCGCCCTGTGCGGTGGCAATCAGAGAGCCAGATCGGTGGCGGCGGATCTGTATATGTGCACCGCCCGAGCCGAAATTGCCGCTGCCGTTCGCCACTGCGAAATTATCTGCCAGTTCTTTCTGAGCCATGAGCGAGACGACCGATGGAAGTCCTCCGTCTGCTGCTGCTGCTGCTGCTGCTAAACGAGCTGCCAGAGCAGAGGCCCAGCGCCGTCGCCGTCAGAATCCAGAGGTGCGTGCCGCCGAAGCAGAAGCTTACCGTCGCCGCCGTCGGGATGATCCAGGAGTATGGGAAATATAAAAAAAAATTCTGTGATAGCGCATACATGTGTTGCTCGATTTCTTGGCCTCAATCTATCGAAAAGGTGAAACAGCTTATTTGCTGCGCTCAAATTTCGCATTAGGAAGTTACGTAATCGTCGGTAATTTTTTCCCCTCCTAATGTCAATTACAATATTGGCTATCCCCGTTTGCTCTCTGCTCCAGACCGCTCTCTTTCTGTCTCTTATCGCTAAGCCAATCATTCTTTGTTCCATCACTGTTTGTGCATTCCTTAACTTGTTCTCGAGCTTGTTTTTCAATTTCCAAGTTTCCGCCCCACATATTAGCACCGATAAAATGTATTGATTGTACACCTTTCATTTCAATAATTGTGGTAAGCTCCCAGTCAGTATCTGACAAGGTCTGCCGTATGCGCTGCAGCCCATTTTTGTTCTTCTGCAAAATTCCTTCTGATGATCAGTGTTCCCTGTGAGTAATTGACCTAGGTATACACATTCCTTCACAAACGTTACATGCTCACTGGCGATCCTGAACGATTGTTCTCTTGTCAGTCTGTTTGTAAGTACCTTTGTTTTCTGCATAATGATCTTCAACCCTACTCTTACACTCTCTTTGTTAAGGTCCTCAATAGTTTTATGTAACTCGTCCCCAGGGTTGCTGAACAAAGCAATGTCATCTGCAAACCAAAGTTTGCCAGAATATTCGCCGTTGATCCTTACTCCTAATGCTTCCTCGTTTAATAGCTTGAATATGTATTCCAAGTATGCAGTGAATAGCATTGGAGAGATTCTGTCTCCTTGTCGGACCCATTTCTTTATAGGTATCTTCCCACTTTTCTGGTGGAGAACGAAGGGGTGCTGTGGAGTCTCTGTAGACATTTTCCAAGATAGTTGCGTAAACTTGCTTTAGTCCTTGATAACGTAATGCCACTATGACTGCTGGTAAGTGTACAGAATCAAATGCATTTTACTAATCTGTGGAGGCCATATAAGAGACGCTGATTGTACTCTGCAGATTTGTCGGCTAGCTGATTGATGGCATGGATGTGATCCACTGCAGAGTATCCCTTCCTGAAGCAAGCCTGTTCTTTAGGTTGTCTGAAATCAAGTGTTTAGCTTATTCTGTTAAAAATTATCTTGTTGAATATAATGTAAAGTACTGGAAGTAAGCTAATGAATATATAACTTTTCAATTCTTTAACGTTTTGTAAATTTGTATAATGTTGGCATTCTTCCAGCTCTCTGGGACCCTTGATGTCGAGAGACATTTCATATAAAAGGGGGCAAGCTTTTCAAGAATTGATGTCTACTCCATACTTGAATAAATCGTCTGTTATTCCATCTTGTCCTGCCGTTTTTCCCCGTTTCATGTCCTGCAAGGCCGTTTTAACTTCATCGCTAGTTATAATATCGTGAACGCTCTGGGCACTGTACATGGATGGATGGATGGAGTAACTTTATAGAAAGGTCCTGCGAGCTACGGGGCGCAAGGTCCCATAGAGCGGGCTACTCCCACGTTGGGACCGGGAGTTGTAACTCCCTGGCCGCATCGTGGGCTCGCTGGACGGCCCAGAGCTGCTCCGCCAGGTCCGTGCTGCGCAATGCGTCTTGTAGCCTGGCGGAGTCTTGATCCTTGTTTGCGTGGGTTCGACCACACGGCCAGAGCAAGTGATGTACGTCTAGTGTTCCATGGCAATTTCCGCAATATGATGTTTTGTATAGGTCAGGCATGTAGTGGTGGAGTCTGTTCTGCGTGGGGTACGTGTTTGTTTGAAGCATTCTGAACGTCAGGGCTTGAGGCCTGGTGAGCTTAGCACTGTACAGGTCAGTATGGAATCCTTCCGCTGGTTTTACTATATCTTCGAGACTGCTGATGATATTGATACATGCATATTGCGTGTTTCTTGTTGAAGATGCACGTGGGCGCCCCGACGAAGACGACAAACGCTCTCTGGCTATCGAGCTGTCCGCTGAACTGGCCAGTGCTGCAGTTACCATTTGTAAATATACTTTGTAAATAGCCTCCCGTTCCTAAGCCTTCGGTCGCGTAACATTTTGGTGGTGGGTGGCGTTCCCCATCATCTCCACGGAGCTTGTCCTGGTAGTATATCGCTGTCGAGCCGTTTGGGCGCGAATATGACATCAGTGCCAATTCTTCTTCGCTGGGCCTTCCTCTTAGCCGCATTTCTACGTTTAATTTGCACGCCACTGTGATTTTCGACCAAACATCGAAAACTACGCAAGAGGTAGCGGGCCATTCCCAGGCGCTGGCACCGCCTTCGTCACCCGGTCATGAACTTATACTGCGCGAACCCGGCGCCACCGAAACCCTGACCATTACTGCTAGCTCCTCACCTCTTGTCAGTAAATTAGGTCAGAAAAGCTTGTAAAAGCAGGGAATGCTACTGGCTTTGAAGTAGAAGAATAAGTGACCTATAAACGAGCAGGGCGTTTGATTGGTTGGTACAAAAGAAGGTGCTTTAAGGTCGGCGATTACCTAAATGGGACGTCAGGCGATTAGAATACGATCAGATTGGAACAGTTTTACGTTCATCAGTTCCCATGGTGAGCTATCGCGTTTTTCTTTCGCCACGTGAGTGACAAAGAGATCGCAACCCAAAGAAGTTGGCAAATAGGGGATATTCAAAATATGAAGCGCCATATGTATAGAATTGTGGCAAAGCATCATCCGCCATCATGCCTAGAGAACGGCAAAACGAAACTGCTCGCCCGACAACATAGCTACATGCATAGCTTCTTTTTGCACCTAAGCTCTGTAAAGTGCTTCCACTGCTATTCGCTGCCATATGCGTAGCAAGGGGTTTATCGCAATGCCGGTAAAAATCTAGGCTTGTTTTTTTCACGCATAGGCAAAAGTTACCGAATAAAATCGTATACGTATGTGAAGCAGTGGCCGACGTATACATGGTTTTCGTTCTGGTTCCTTCGTGCCTGTTTGTTTACTGCGACATGTTCCCTCAGCCCATTTATTCTTTAGTTTGCGTTTTTCATCGCGCCAGTATCGTTTAAATTGGTGCTCAAGGGCTAAGCATGCTCCCGTGCGAATATTAGTTTCCGCCCGCGAATGCCTATTTAGTCAATATGAGTGCCACTATATTTTCTTAAATATTTATGTGAAGGCTCTGCTGTTTCATCCACAGTGCTCTTAGAGATTCTTTAGCGTTTCAAGGAAGTTAGTGGCTGGAAAAATAATTTCGCTAAAGTAACGTGAAGCGCCGCAAGGCTTCTTGGAAAATACATTTCTCTCTAAGTTCCTTTCAGCAAAAAAATGAATGAAGCATCTGAGCACACAGTGCGATCATCAAGACATGTGTATTTTGATTCTCACTGGAAAAAGAAACAAAAAAGGAGGAAAGCGCGTTGGCAGCTCAGCATAAGCGTGCAGATGGAGCCTTTAGAAATGATATTTATTGACAGACGAGTCTAGGCAGCTCACGAAAGTTCACCAAAGAAGGTTTCGCCATGCAAACAAAATAGAAGAGCACGGATAGAACGTTGGGGCACATTGCCACAGAAAAAGAAAGAGTAGTTCAAAACCAACAGAGCAAACGTGAGGGCCCGCGCGCTCTGTACTGAAGCTTCATCGTGCAACGCGCTCTGAATACGAATGGGCGTTCGTTTTACGTATTTCCAATTTTTCATTTAATTATCGTGCGTTTCTTCGCTTTCTGCTCTGATAGCGATACGCCTCACTATATACGTGCTCGTAACTGGGCATTTGCCGGGTTGCTCATGCTATTGCGCTGTGCTTCCACCCAGATTGTCCGCAAATAGTCGGCCATACTTAAGAATGCCTGCAACACAAAAGCAGTGTGAAGCGCGAATGAGAGAACCCCTGCAACGCCCTATTGAGTGAAAACTCGATAATTTGTGCGGCGAACCGCAGAAGGCAACGCGCGGAATAAGTTAGCTACGACGGTAGACTCACCGATCACGTTTGTGCTTCGTTTTCACAGAACATAAATATGCGACCTGATTCGCACACTTTCAATTCGCATGCTCGAAGCGCGATGCAAACGCGAACGGAGCAACCACTGTGCTCATTAGTTGTACGTATGACGCTTCATGAGTTTGACGAACAGCATTAGTACCGCGGAGCTTCAATTTGCATCAAAGCCTTCTCGTAAGAGATCTGTTTTCGGGCGAACGCAACGAATCTGCGGTATTGTAATGCAATGCAGAGTTATTTTAGAGGATTGAGTAAAAAATTACGAGCCTATGGACAATTGGTTACACGGTACTTTGTTTAGATTCGAAGCGCCCATCACCACGGCAAAAGTTCGGGTGACAGAGTAGAAACGCTATTGAGAATTCCATCCGAACGCACATCCAATACTGCAAAGTCCAGAGGGCATGGCTTCGTTGATACGTGGAGGCACCGCGAAGTGGACTCTCCTATAAACGGTGAAAAATGAAGGCGGCTGTAGCATGTTAGGGTCCTGAGCACGTCGATGATCGGCGATCCCCACAACATGCAGGCGCTACGCGATTACGCCACGAAAAGTTTGTAGACGCGGCCGGTGTTGCCAGATTCGTATACAGTGGCGTACATTCGGGAACAGTTGTTTTTCTTTTCCTCGGTGTAGTCACACCTATTAAGTGCTTACACGTCATATATAGTAGGCAGTTTTCGCGGTTCTCGTGATGTTGCCTGATTGACAAGCGAAAGCGGCTGGGGCTCAAAAAATTTCTGGCCAACCTGGGAGGGTTTATTGCAGAAGCGGAATAGAAACAGTTTGGAATAGCTTTGCGTAATAACACCCCTGGACACAGTTCTGCAGATTAGCTGGCTCGATGCTGTCGCCCTTTCCCATACTTTATTTCCCCAAAACCTAGCAATACGAATGCAGCTTGTGTTGCAGTTCTGCCGGGCGCTCTGCGTCACCTTTCTGTCATCGTGTGGCTTACCTAATTTTAGTAGTAACTAGCTCAAAGAATGGGTGAACAAGCTAGAGTTTGTCTACTTGACCATGACCGCCTCCTCGCATATTCGTGGGCGCTATATTACAGCCGCTACATTGAAATGCGAAAAAACATTCTGTTTCTTTTTACACTGCGTTTTGGCCGAATCCATCATTGCTTACTTCAATTACCGTGGCTGCTCTATTTGGCTATTGACTACGGCAGCGCAAATTGTTAATGAGGTCTGAAAAATTACTACGTAAGTAACCATCATGATCTCTCAATAAACCTCGTAAAGTTATATATCGCACGCATAAGAAAGGCCTTGCACGTTGAATGCATAGCGTGTATAATTTCGAGACCCTCGCGAGCATGATTAGTATACTGAACTACAGCGTTGACGTGGGCTATAGTTGGTGCATACCAAAGTGTTAACAGCGCGAAGGACCGCACGCTTTTTAAGCGCAGCTCTTTGGCGCCTGTTCCCGCGTTTCGCGGCGCCGTCGCCATCGACTTCGCCGTAACCAAAGTCATCAGCAGCGCGCTGCTCTAGCTGCGCGCGCTCCTGCTGCCATCTCTCGCGCGCGGCGCGGGCCTTGTTCTCCCCGTGTCCTCCATTGCCGGATCAGGTGTTCTCGCCCATCCTCTCTCCCCCTTCCTCCGCGCAGCGCCTTTGCGGTGACTCTCGGAGCTACCGTGCACTCCGCCCTCCCCGCACCTTCTCCCGCTGTCGCGGCACTGCCACGGGGCCGCCGGCGGGTGCTCTTTGCCGCCTCGCGCGTGATCCATGGCTCTCCGCTCCTCGGTCTCCGCGAAGCGTGGCTGTAGGGCTCTCTCGCTTCCCCGTTTGCGGGTCGCATTCCTCAGTGACATTTGTCGCCTCTGGCAGTGATTGCGCCGGGCTGCCCTTTTCTTGCCCTGTATCTCCCCTTACCTGGCGCAGCGCCGTTGCGGTGACTCGAAAGAGAGATATAGCGTTTCGTCCCCTTATTTCTACTTACCACCTCAACCTTGCGCGGCCACATTGAGCCCTGTCTGTGAGTGAATGAGTGTGTGACCTCGACTTGATACCGCTGTTTCATCATCCCACCTCAAAAGAAACATTAAATAGTAATTGCTGATCTACCCCACGCCATCTCCGCGGCGGTGACCCACTATAAGATACGCGTCACCGGAGCGCCTTCTCGATAGCGGCGGATCGCGGTGTGTGATGCCCTATCCAAAACGCTCAACAGCGTCCGTTCGGCACTGTGTGTTCTGCATGCGGTTGCCTGGTGTTGAAATAAGGAAGCAGCTACGCTCAAAGATCGCATTACCAAGAATCGTAATCGTCGGCACTTTCTTTTGTACTGTCTTTGGCCCTGTTTAGGCTGATATATTATTAAACTATGCCTATTTTGCATTGACTGCGAACTTAAAGAGGCCCCGAGCCACGTATGGAAGTCCAGAAATGGACTTGAAATTAAAATAGGCTTTTCAGAAACTCTTCGCCGCAAAAAGTACCGTTCAGCAGAAGCGGAGTTATTAGCAATCAAAAATAGCCATCGCGGTACTTCTGCGTCTTCTTCAATGACTTGTACTGCGAAGGCTACGGCCGGGTGGCGCGCTCCCAGAACGCCTAGCCTATTGAACGTCCCCATGGCACGCAGTTGGAGTTTGATTTTAGATGTTCATGTAGACTCCCCAACATCCTATTTTGGCACCCGCGACGCGGTAAACGCGGTTGTCCTCAGTGGGCCGCACTGCGCTAAGCCAGCGGAGTCATGAGGGCACACAGCAGCGGCCGCAGTATTTACGCTACGTAGCAGAATGCAGCTGCGTGCAACTGTAGCACGTATGCGCTGCGTTTCCTTTGTGTATGACAGGGCTTGAGTGCGAGCTCGCGCTCATGTGCTCCAGTCTGGCCATGCTACGTGGTGCAGACCGGCTTTGTCCTGAATCAGCTTGAGCAACGGATAGTAGCCCCATCACACTTGCGCATTTTGAAGTGTTATCTATAGCTCAATACGAAGTGAAATCTTCCAAGGCGTTACACGAGGAGAGGTCAGGAGTGTGCACGCCCTGGCAAGCGTGCGTGTTGTCTGACTGTAAGCTTCGCGTGGTTAGATCTAGGCTAGTTGAGTGTTCACAAGCAGTCGTAATTAGCGAGACCAGATGGTTGCGTGCCGATAAGCAGGGTGGCAAAAGTTTCATTCCTTCACGAGAGGCCGCGCTCGAGCGTGAACAGACTACTGACGGCTTCTTCCGGAAGTACGTAATTATTATAGAATTTCGGAAGAAGACTTCAGCCTGTTTATTAAACTGCGTCAATAAATACACAATAAGAGCAGGAGGAAGCGCACTGATCCAAACACCCTTTTTTATTGATGTCAGCTGTTGGCTAATTGCAAGCGCGTATGGTAATCTGCTATATTACAAAACAAAGCCGCCAGAAAAGAAATTTGGCTGACACGTTCACAGCGGTGTTTGCAGTCCAAATACTGTGTCTTTTTAACCAAGCCTCAGGGGTGGTTCAGGACGCGTTTAACGTTGAGATTTTTGACCATCTGTACAAATATAGGAGGCAAACAGTATACTTACTTAATATTGTGCTAGAAAGGATTATCATCACCACAAATTCCATTGCACGGTAGAATTGAGCCCTCCGTGGCTGTAAAGATAGTACAGATTGTAAATTAAGCTTCGACCAGTGGGGGTGAAGCACATAACTGAGTTGATTGAGAGGCCTACAGCGCAGTCTTGTAGAATACGAATATTAGCATGCATGCAGGGCACCAGTGCAAAACAAACCTGGCAACGTTAAAGCGAACCAATAGAGCCTAGGAAGTTTCTTTGGGGGATCATGAGATGCTTTCTAGGCCAACCCCTCCGAACTTCGCTGACCGTGGCTGGTGCGGCTGCTTTTATGCCGAACAGCGCGCACGGAGGGCAGCATTCATGTAACGAATTGGTTTATAGATCGCCACACCTGTGCTACGCCTAAGGGTGCGTCGGTAACCGAATTTGTTCTACAAGGTTAGGTTTTGTTCTACAAGGTACCAGATGCAGAGCATATACTGAGTGAAACAACGCATGCTACCTGAATATCATCAGTGCAGCTGATATACGCTTTCAAGACTATAATTTCTTTATTACGTCGAAGCTTTTAATGCCTTCTTTCCAGGAGGTCGGCTACTCTCTGCTCGGTCGGTTTTTTTCCCTCCTTTTCTGTCGAGTAGGGCGGAATGGTCCGGGAGATAAAGCAATAATAAACTGGGCTGATGACGCAGACGCTGTAATGAAATTCAGGTCGATCACTGAGTTAATATAAACGACAGTCGGCTGGATCCTCCTGATCAATTCTTACTAATTTGCCGAGCGGGTACGTTACCGCGGCGCTGCAAGACAAACTCGAGAAGGTGAACAGCTCTAAAGCAGAATTTATTCTGTGAACCGTCTCAGACTTTCGTGATCGTTCCGGCTGGCTGCTGGCGGTTGCTGCTGCTGCTGTTTCACCGAAAAGCTGGAACATTATACAAAAGATTGAAATATGTTCCCGACTCGGGCATCGATCCTCTGTCTCCTAGCACAGCAGCCTGACGCTCTAACCTCTATAGAAGTGACCGACAACCGAAACGTTTATCGGGCTCACGCCAACTAGCTGTTTCAGATGACCGCCACGTGTCTTGCATGGCTTAGCACAGGAGAGCGGGAGAGAATGGTTATGCGCCAGTTTACTTTCCGCCACAGACGCAGAAAAATTAATGGGCAAACTTTTACCATTTTTTCCCGAAATCTTCGCTTTGTATATATTCCACGAAGTGCATTGGCAACTACACAAATTTTTATAAAATTTAGTTACCCTCTTCAAAATATTTTGCCTATTATATATTCCAAAGTTAGCATTAGACCTGTATAATTTTTGTAGTGTGCGTGTAAATACTCTGGCATAAACTGTTTGTAAAATTTAATTAAATCGTGCATCACCCATGTCCAGCTGAGTCAAAAGCATGTCCAGCGCTTCTTCACTTTCACGTTGTCTTAGATTTACTGTCTGGTTGCCCCGTTTCCTGGAACCGTGCTGGATGTTTTGCGGCGTAGCATGGTCTTCAATACCAGCTGGTGTCGAGCAGCATTATTCCATGTATGGGACGAACAACAAGGGCGCTGTGGTAATGGTATGCGACCACCGAGGCCGCGTTACCTACGCTGCATCGACCCGCCCCTGCACGAGTACGGAAGCAGAAGAGCAGGCCATCGCGTTAGCCATGCGCGAAGGCCAGCACGCAAACCAACCACTGACGATCCTCGCGGATTCCCAGCAGGCCTGCCGCAACTTCCTTCAGGGAAGACTTGAAAGACCTGCTGCACAAGTCCTAGCCCAAATACTCCAGGAGGACCCCGAGTTCTTCACCACCTAAACCATCATCTGGATGCCGAGCCACACTGGCATCACGCGCAACCTGCAGGCCGACAGAGCAGCTCGAGGATTCGTACATGACTGAGCACTCATTACGCCAGCCGCAGAAGACCCTGATCCTGTCAACCTCGAGTATTCAACCACCGTGAGCTACCCCAGTTGGCGACACTTCCGATATCCACCACCCCATCGAAGTCGAAACACAGAGGACGCCGCTGCCTGGCGTAGGTTCCAGACAGGCACTTACACGAACCTACATATATTACATCGCATACGCGCCACAGTCTACAGGGACAAATGCCCGTGGTGCGGGGCCATACCAACCCTATACCACATTACGTGGCAGGGCAAACTATATAACATAGAACCCCCCGACATGAACACCACGCGGGAGCCCATTGGGAGTGTTTGGATCCGACTGCTGGTACGATCTGTTGATAACTCGGCGCTGACGCCCGTGGTTGTACCTGGGTCGCAAGCCCCAAGGGTAGCGTTGGCCTGGCGGCCTGGGGTACAACTGCAAGCATCCGAAGGTCCCGGCAAAGCATGAGTCGACTGGTAACAACGAAACAACTTGTTTATTTTAACATCGCAAAGAGTTGGCGGTCAGGTTGACCGAAGAAGAGAGACGGGAGAGCACTTCACTCAACAGAAGAAATCGGAGCCCTCCTCTGGCGTCCGGGGGCAGCTGTTTTTATACTCTCGCAGTTGAGGGCAAGAAGGAACCCCTCAAAAGACGAGCACGTGAATGTACAATGGGCTAATGGTGACGCACACTGTCGTAGCGATGCCGTAGCACCATGTCGTGGCGCTGCGCACGATCTCGTAGCACCTGGTCGTGGCGCTGCGCAGCACACTGTCGTGGCGCTGCCGGTCGGACACAATGACTGTAACGAGAAGATGGTCCCTGCTTTGGCATCGCCTGTTTCGGGCACAATGACTGGAACGAGATCCCTGCTTTGGCATCGCCTGTTTCGGGCCCAATAACTGGAATGAGATCCCTGCTTTGGCATCGCCTGTTTCGGGCACAATGACTGGAACGAAATCCCTAGGCGGTCGCATCGCCGCAGACGCGCCTGGAAACACCTGGCGATGAGTGTTGCGGTGACGACGATCGGGCCAAAATGTCCGCCGCCCCGCCGCCGTCGCGCCGGCAAAACCACGTGTCGCAGGCGAAACGCAACAGACCGCCCCGCCGGGGAAAGGAGATCCCGATGGACAGGGGACTGCATCCGCTGTCCGGAGGGATGTCGCTCGATGATGCTCATAACCGAAGTCGGGCGTCCCTTGACGTTTCTTGAGCGCAGCGCACAGAGAAGGCCTCGTTCTCTCGTTCAGGTTCGCACGGGACACTGCAAAGTGACTTCGGGAGAGTTCACATTTTTGTTCTCGTTCCCGGCAAGCGTTAGAACTACGCTGAAAACTCAACCGCTCAGTCAGCAAGCACGGCACAACCCTCACTAAGCCCTGCCAGGCTCTTTCCCCTTTTTATACCACTGCCTAGTTCCTTACAGTAGTCTAGCATCACTCAGAACGCGTCCACAAATTGAAAAATTGCACTAGAAAGCATATCATCACTTTGAAACACTAAACAAAAGCAATATGTTAAAAAAAATCCTGCCTCAGGAAGAAAAACATCAGTAACAAACAATTTTGAGGCTGATTCCTACGTTAGGGGCTTCGACTTAAGCCATCGGCGTTACCGTTGAGACTCCCCTTTTTGTAACGCACCTCAAAGGAATATTGTTGTAAAGCGAGGCTCCAGCGCAGGAGGCGGCCATTTTTGGGAGAGATGGTCTGCAGCCATTGGAGAGGGCAGTGATCCGTCTCAATGATAAACCTCGAGCCGGCTAGATAGCATGACAATTTCTGAACGGCCCACACGAGACATGCACACTCTTTCTCGGTGGCGCTATACGCCTGCTCACGACTGGTCAGCTTACGACTAGCATACAGGACGGGGTGTTCTACTTCTCCATTTTCCCGTTGGCACAGTACAACGCCCATGCCTCGCTCACTAGCATCGCACTGAACAATGAACCCTTTTGTATAGTCTGGCGATCGTAGCACAGGCTGGCTTGTTAGGGCACTCTTTAGGGCGCTAAAAGCTCTTTCCTTGGTCTCGTCCCAGACGACTGTTTGAGGCTCTGTCTTTCTTAGAGCATCCGTCAGGGGAGCCGCGATATCAGAGTACCTAGGGATGTACCTCTGATAGTAGCCAGCGACACCCAAGAACGACCGAATATCGGTCTTGGTGCGCGGTTGCGGAAAGTCTCGCACAGCGGCCACTTTTATTTCAGAGGGGCGGCGACGACCCTGACCAATCACGTGACCGAGGTAGACAACCTCGGCCTGTGCTAACTGGCACTTAGGAGCCTTTACTGTCAAGCCTGCTTCGCGCAGGCGGGTTAGCACTGCCCGCAAGTGTGTCATATGCTCAGACCAGGATGCGGAGAATATCGCTACGTCGTCTAGATACGGTAAAGCGAATTCTTGCTGTCCCCGCAACACTTTATCCATGAGACTTGAAAAACAGTATGGCGCGTTCTTCAAACCAAAACTCAACACTTTAGGACGGAATGTTCCCATTGGTGAAATGAACGCCGCATACCTACTAGCCTCTTCTGTAAGTGGAACCTGCCAATAACCCCTGACAAGATCTAGGGTGGAAATAAACTGAGCGCTACTAACTTTCTCAAGGCGCTCCTCGATGTTAGGGATCGGATAAATTTGATCCTTAGTGATGGAATTAAGCCTGCGGTAGTCGACGCAAGGACGAGGTTCCTTGCCCGGTACCTCAACTAAAATCAAAGGGGAGGTATAATCACTCTCACCTGCCTCAATAACACCGAGCTGTAGCATTTTCTTTACCTCAGCCTCCATAATATCGCTCTGGCGGGGTGACACCCGATACGCCTTGGATCGTACTGGCTCTGTGGAGGTAAGTTCTATATCATGAGTAAGTACAGAAGTCCTACCAGGCCTCTCAGAGAACAGACCTTGAAACTCTTGTAATAGCTGGTGTAGTTCGGTTTTCTGCTCAGGCGACAGCGGTGCTTTACTGATAAGGTCACTAATGACTTGACCGGTGTCTTCCCTGTTCGTCACTGAGCCTAGTCCCGGAAGCTCGACCGGAAGCTCTTCAGGAACGTTTACCATCATGCACACCACTGCTTCCCTTTGTCTATAAGGTTTGAGCAGATTACAGTGGTAAACTTGCTGTGCTTTCCGCTTTCCTGGCAGACTTACCACGTAGTTAACGTCCGACAGTTTCTGAACAATTCGTGCTGGGCCCTCCCACTGCACGTCTAGTTTGTTGTTTAGCGATGTGCGCAATATCATGACCTCATCGCCAACCTCAAAACGACGGGCCCTGGCTGTCCGATCATAATAAACCTTGGCCCTCTGCTGGGCCTTTGCCATTGCTTCACCTGACAACTCCTGTGCCCTTCTTAAGCGTTCGAGGAGCTTAAGCACGTACTCCACCACGACTGGGTCGTCGCCCCTACCTTCCCACGATTCTCGAAGCATGCGAAGCGGAGATCGAAGCGAGCGACCGTACACCAGTTCAGCTGGCGAAAATCCCGTAGCCGCATGCGGCGCGGTCCTTAAAGCAAACATCACCCCAGGCAGACACAGCTCCCAGTCAGTTCGATGTTCAAAACACAACGCTCTCAACACGCGCTTCATGACGGAGTGGAGCTTCTCAACGGAATTCGACTGTGGGTGGTACACTGAGCTGTGTAGCAGCTTTACCCCACACCTTTCGAGAAAAGTTGTCGTCAAAGCGCTAGTAAACACTGTGCCCTGATCTGATTGGATTTCCGCAGGGAAACCAACTCGCGCAAATATGGACAGTAGTGCATTAACTATCTCAACTGAGCTGAGTTCTTTAAGCGGCACTGCTTCAGGGAACTTTGTCGCTGGGCAGATCACAGTCAAAATGTGTCTGTACCCCGTGGCTGTTACCGGCAGAGGTCCCACAGTATCAATAACGAGCCGTCTAAAAGGCTCCGTTATGATAGGTACCAATTTCAACGGCGCCCTTGATTTGTCCCCTGGTTTGCCCACCCGCTGACAAGTGTCACATGTCCTCACGAAATGGTCTGCGTCCCGAAAACACCCTGGCCAATAGTACTCTTGCAAGAGACGGTCCTTAGTTTTCTTAACTCCTAGGTGTCCGGACCACGAACCCCCATGTGACAAGCGCAACAGATCCTGACGATAGCATTGAGGCACGACCAGCTGATCGAACTCCACTCCTCGGCGGTCTAGATACTTCCGGTACAGGACTCCACCTCTTTCCACAAAACGCGCAGTTTTCCTGGCGATACCTTCTTTGACATTGCAGCGCACGTTTTCCAGGCTGCCATCCTTTTTTTTGCTCGGCTATCAAAGCCGTCCGGCTGACTTTTAGCAACCTATCAAGTCCGTCTGACGTAGGCGCGATGAGCAAATCAGTAGATAGCTCTTCTAACTTTCCCGCGTCGGGATTTTCCTCTCCAGTATCTGGCGCCTTCAACGCTACAGACTCAATTTTATTCTGTTCGGGCGTGCTCTGAATATCAGCTTGCTGCGCCTCTGACCCTTTTTCGTTGTTTGATAACGTCGGCCCCGCAACTACCGCCTTTGCAGCGAGCTCCCGAACCTTCGATCTGGTTAAGGCCTGAACACTAGCTTCACCAAACAAAAGCCCCTTCTCGCGCAGGAGGTGATCGGACCTGTTTGAAAATAGGTACGGGTACTGGGGTGGCAGCATAGATGACACTGCCGCCTCTGTCTCAAGCGCTCCGAAAGGTCCTTCAATAAGCACCTTTGCTACCGGCAGACACACGCTATGAGCTTCCACGGCTTGCTTGATCCATGCGCACTCGCCCGTGAACATATGGGGTTCTACATAAGACGGGTGAACTACATCCATCGTAGCTGCAGAATCGCGAAGCACTCGGCACTCTTTCCCGTTTACGAGGAGGTCTCGCATGTAAGGCTCAAGAAGCTTCATGTTCTCGTCAGTGCTGCCTATTGAAAAAAACACAACTTTTGGTGTTGTTTCCGGACACTGCGCCGAAAAGTGACCCGGCTTCTGGCACGTATAACACAAGCGCGCTCGCCTCATCTCGAACCGCTTTCTGCGTTTGGCTGCCGCCGTCTCTTTACGTTTGGTCGGACTGCTTTCGCTCGCATCCGCACTACGCGTGTCCCCCTTTAATCTCATGGGCGTGAACTTCGGCCTCTCAAACTTCGAGCCAAATTCACCCTTTTGACCGTCCTTAGCTCCGCGAGCTCGACGCGTCACAAACTCCTCGGCTAGCTCAGCGGCTCTAGCCACCGTACTCACGTCTGGCCTATCCAAGACCCAGTATCGCACGTTCTCCGGTAACCGACTATAAAACTGTTCTAGCCCGAAACACTGCAGAACTTTATCGTGGTCACCAAACGCTTTCTCTTCTTTGAGCCACTCCTGCATGTTCGACATAAGCCTATACGCAAACTCTGTATATGACTCACTTTTGCCTTTCTCATTTTCCCGAAACTTCCGACGGAACGCTTCCGCAGACAGCCGGTACTTTTTTAGCAGACTCGATTTTACTTTGTCGAAATCCTCTGCTTCCTCTCTATCCAAGCGAGCGACTACGTCGGCCGCCTCGCCGGGTAACAAAGTGAGCAAGCGCTGTGGCCACGTTTCCCGAGAGAACCCCTGCTTCTCGCACGTTCGCTCAAAGTTAACCAGGAACAAACCAATGTCCTCTCCAAGCTTAAACGGCCGCATCAGGTCAGTCATTTTGAACAATACGCGTTCTCCTGCACCGTGTGCCTGACTTCCATTACGAGCGCGTTCCATCTCTACCTCAAGACGCTTCATTTCCAAAGCGTGTTGGCGCTCTTCTTTTTCTTTCTGCTCTTTAAGTTCGCGCTCCTGTTTCTCTTTTTGCTCTTTAAGTTCGCGCTCCTGTTTCTCTTTTTGCTCTTTAAGTTCGCGCTCATATTTCTCTTTTTGCTCTTTAAGTTCGCGCTCCTGTCTTTTTGACCTCTCCTCAATAGTCTCAAGGCATTCCGACAGCTCGTCATCCTCAGCCTCTAACTCAAGAATAGCCTTTAGCAGTTCTGGTTTTCTGAGTTTGTCTGAGACATCCAGACCCAACTCTCTTGCAAGCTCCAACAATTTCGGTTTGCGCAACGACTTCAAATCCATGGCTGCTCTGAATGCTGCTTTCTCTACTGCTTACTATTGTCTTGCCGCAAACTAACCCGGCAGCAACGACAACCACAATTACCAGCTCTGTTTCTGACACTAACAAAAGCCTGGCAAAGCTCAGAAGAAGAAAGTCCCGCACTCACCTAACCTCGCAGGCAGGAATTCCGCGCAGTCGTTCCGCTGCAGGCAACCAGTCGTCACACAGGGCTCGTTGCACTGCTCCCGGATCGTCGTTGAGCTGCTCAGCATACTGTCAACTGCATCTCTTTGCTGCTGGCCTCCGTTGTCGCGATCTCGCCGCTGGCAGACAGTTGTTTGAAGTCGTAGGCGATCTCACCGCTGGCAACCAGATGTTTGGATCCGACTGCTGGTACGATCTGTTGATAACTCGGCGCTGACGCCCGTGGTTGTACCTGGGTCGCAAGCCCCAAGGGTAGCGTTGGCCTGGCGGCCTGGGGTACAACTGCAAGCATCCGAAGGTCCCGGCAAAGCATGAGTCGACTGGTAACAACGAAACAACTTGTTTATTTTAACATCGCAAAGAGTTGGCGGTCAGGTTGACCGAAGAAGAGAGACGGGAGAGCACTTCACTCAACAGAAGAAATCGGAGCCCTCCTCTGGCGTCCGGGGGCAGCTGTTTTTATACTCTCGCAGTTGAGGGCAAGAAGGAACCCCTCAAAAGACGAGCACGTGAATGTACAATGGGCTAATGGTGACGCACACTGTCGTAGCGATGCCGTAGCACCATGTCGTGGCGCTGCGCACGATCTCGTAGCACCTGGTCGTGGCGCTGCGCAGCACACTGTCGTGGCGCTGCCGGTCGGACACAATGACTGTAACGAGAAGATGGTCCCTGCTTTGGCATCGCCTGTTTCGGGCACAATGACTGGAACGAAATCCCTAGGCGGTCGCATCGCCGCAGACGCGCCTGGAAACACCTGGCGATGAGTGTTGCGGTGACGACGATCGGGCCAAAATGTCCGCCGCCCCGCCGCCGTCGCGCCGGCAAAACCACGTGTCGCAGGCGAAACGCAACAGGAGGCACTGCTCTCCAGCTCCGCCCTCGACGACCAGCTCAAGCTGCTACATAGAGCTGAGAAGATGGCAAGAGCCAGTGGAGCCCTGGACTAGGGGCCCGGCCATCATCGATTTTCCTGATAATTCTTGTTTTAAAGTTTACCTATCTATCTATCTTCAATGGGAGAACGCGGCAACAATTGCTTCTTTCTCTCTTTGTTTGCCACAACGTAAGGTGTCGGCGTACAAGCAGCGGTTGTTTCGTCACCGGATAAAGCACTAGGTGAATTCTTGCTCAGAGCTCCTAACCCGCCCCCCGCCCCCCTCCCGTTTCATATAATATGGAATTGAGTTCAGAGAAGGCAACGATGTCGAACACGATTGAAAAATTCGTGTGACGCTGCTCGCGGCAGCTTGACAGAGAGGAGGTTATGATATCGTGTTTCGTCCTCGTTTGTCCAGGGACGCAGCAAACTCTCTCCGAATTGGTGTGCGTTTTCTCAGCCACATTCTTTCACACTTTATTTAAGTGCTACTTTAGTGGAAAGCGTGATCTTAAACGGATCGTTAACGTGAATAGACAGAAGTGTCAGGCAAGATGGCACATGTTACGAAGGTCGTCACACAGAGATGATGGATTACTGCAGCCTGGAATTCTATAGAAGAGATCAAATTGCCTAACCTGCCGGAACTGATCAGCACAGAGAAAAATGTCGAAATACGGAATCCTAATTATGTATACATTGCGGGATCAGTAAATGTGGAAGCGTGAAACTAGGAAGGAGTCTTGTAATTGCAAGACAATGCGGATGGGCTCAAGGATAAGCCTGCCAGCCTCTTCTACAAATTAGACAGTACAACAAATGCAGCAGAAGTCTACATTGCACCCTACTGTGCTGGGAGCATCTACGCACAAATATAACCATAGTTTCTAGTTAAAGTTAGCATCACCAAACAGAAACAAGAGGAATTCGTGAGGGCTGTGCAAAACCGGGTGTTTCAGCGAACAGTTTCAATTACTTTTAATTACTTGTGGCAGATACCACAGTTCTAGTTCATGAGCTGATGGTCTAGTCAATGAGGCGGAGATTACTTGCACAAATGTTCAAATGTACATTTGGCGAATTAATCAAAATTCACTACTTAACGTTTTAACTAAATACCGTACGGCACCATATCGGAATTTGCAAATTCTACCCTGGGAGTTAGCAAAGCGGGTGCTCATCGAAGAAATTCTCAAGACCAGTTTCGATATATTTATACCCGTACTTTAGGAGGAAATGTATTGACATCTCATTGGATTTTGTATTTCAATGCAGGAAACGACGTTTTGTTAAGAAAGTAAGTGAAACACTCGCTATCTAGCTAATCGGAAAGGCTGGGTGTAAGGCAAAATAACAGTCTCTTCTATGAAATATCGTGCAGAGATTGCAATCACAAAGCTTGCAAGCACAGAAAATATGACTCCATGAAATATTATTACCAGAGACCTTGAAGTATGCGAACACGGAATCATTCGAGAAAATAAAATGTGTGAAAGAACTGAGCAATCATACAGTTCTTAACATGCTCTTTGTATTACTTGAAAGTTGAGTAAAGTAATGCCAAATACGATCAGTGCAACACCAGGGGGCGCTCTCAGCGATACCACCTGAATGCTCCGTCAATACATTATTACAATGCGGCACTAAATTAAGCAGTATTTTACTCTTACGGTTCTGGGTAGACTGGATGAAGACATTGTACGGCAAGTTTCCACGGCGTGTAACTGCTATTCCGTGCCCAGAAAGAAGACGTCCTACTCCGTACTTATAGAGCTGCGGACTCATCTACGATGATCAGCGAACTTTTTCGAGGACAATACTTCATTTACCTTTGACCATAAAGTCCGACATTGCATAGAGTAGCGCCATTGTCATTTATGCCGTTAACACAGAACAATGAAATGGGTATGGCGGGGAATGTTGAAGCACAATCAACGCAGAAGTGCCTAACTGTTCGCAAAAATGATTATTCCTGCTCAGATGCAGGTGACGCTATGTTGTTGCAATAAATCAACTAAGTTGCGCTTCTTTTTAATGTCCTTAGCATTAGGAATGCCGAAGTAAAAAAAAAAGTGTGTGTGTGCGTGCGTGCGTGTGTGTGATCTACAGCAGCTGGTGGTCTGCAGCAGGCCATTGTCCTTGGATTTTATATACAAGGTGTCCCAGCTAACTTTCGCGCCGAGTTTAAAATTATGCGAATGCCACATAGCTAGACAGAACCATAGTAATGTTGTTTGTCACCACTTGGAGATACTCTGTTTTTCACTCTACCTAACTATGTAATTAGTCCTCATTCGTTGATTAACCTATCAGTTATTATAGTTAGATGAAAAGCGTCAATGATAAAATTGTAGAGCAACATGAAGAACTCCTGATAGAGCTTTCTGTTGCTCAGTACGTGCTACATGAAAGTGTTTTTCCAAGCGTGAAAGAATCCTTCGAATACACCCACAGTACCTCGAGCGGCCAGTCGCGCGGCAATATTGCGCGCATTTGCAGGCTTTATTTGCAGACACTTTTGTGGGCAATTTGGGGGATCCGACTGCAGATTAAAGGCATCGGGAGAACATGAGCGTAGAGGCTATCCATTTTAGGCTCTGTGTGCACAATTGTGCAGGCCAAGATTCTACATCAGCAGCAGAAGGGTTGGTGAAAGTAATGACATTGAAAATGTGTCGAATACATATTTAAACGCCTCTGATTGGAAATGTGCTGCAAGCTTGAATAAACTATGCAATCATATTTTAAATAAACGACCGATTCGTACACGGATCTTTATTTATGGCTATGTGTGGGTATATTGTATGGAGCGGGTTCGCAGTCAGTTGCGGCAGGAATAATTTGCAAGTGGCTTCACAGGTGCTTTTCACTCCTACTAGACGTGAAATAGTTCACGTTCTCATATCTGATGTTCTTGCGTGAGTTGTCTCATAGAGTCCAAATTCTGTAAACTCACTAATAAACAAAACTATAAAATCGAACATTCTTAATCTATTGCGCCGCTGCATGTTTTTGCTATTATTAAAATGTAAGAAGTGCGGTGAAAGTCAGTTTTCATTCAACAGAATAATCGTATTTACCAAGGACAGGGGGCAGTGGGGCATGTGACCCCCGCCCCCCTAATTCACTGTTACAAGTGAGGGGCAAAGTGTGTCATTTCCCACCCCCACTTTTGAAAGCGGGCACTGTGGCTGCACGCTGGAAAATCCAACAAAACTACAGTTTAAGCCAAATTTATATTCTGAATATGCCAAACACGTAAGTAGTGCTTTTCTTTTGTACGTGTCCTGTACTTGGGCAGTGAGGCTTGTCTTTCGTGCCTCGCCGTGAAGAGTTGCAGCCGACGACGAATGGGGTGCGCCATGCCCGCTCGCATTGTAAAGGTTGGCGAGGGGCAGTTCCCGCAATAAAAAAATTCCCCCTGCGCTTCTTCCAAAATGTCCAGTTTTTTGGGACCACCTAATCATATTTTAAAACGTCAAGTCAGCTTGCTCGATTAAACCGAAGGGCACGGGATTGTAAATTATTAAGGCGAAAGACTTAAGAGAAGCGTTGCAATGACTCACACCGGAAAAAGTGGCGTCTGGTCCAGTGATACCAAAATAGTAGACGAGTGATACAAAAAATATCATCAGCAGCAATGACTCATACTTGAAAAAATGAGCGTAATAAGGAATAGCTCATACCTCCGGAAGCAAAGAAGGATGCAATGGCTGAATATGAATGAAGAAAGAAAGAACGAAGGAATGAAAGAACGAAAGAAGGAACGAAAGAAACAACGAAATAACCTCTAGATGGTGCATTAGGTGCTCGTAAGTATCGTTGTGGAAATCGACCTACATCACAAAACCTTTACTTCACACTGCAGCCCGCTATGTCTTACAAGAATTCTGATCACTCCGATCGAATAACGTAATGCATTGCTACGTGTGCAGCAGGCCTTCGCCTTCACGTGTTCAAGGAGTGTAATGTGCTGCTGATTTTTATAATTAATCAGCCACGCCCAACGATGGCGTGCCTTATGGCAGGAATTTGTTCGGATATGAAATACCGGATAATAATAATAATATTTGGGGTTTTACGTGCCAAAACCACTTTCTGATTATGAGGCACGCCGTAGTGGAGGACTCCGGAAATTTTGACCACCTGGGGTTCTTTAACGTGCGCCTAAATCTAAGCACACGGGTGTTTTCGCATTTCGCCCCCATCGAAATGCGGCCGCCGTGGCCGGGATTCGATCCCGCGACCTCGTGCTCAGCAGCCCAACACCATAGCCACTGAGCAACCACGGCGGGTTATGAAATACCGGAATCATTGCGTCTATACATATATATATATATATATATATATATATATATATACATATATGTGTGTGTGTGTGTGTGTGTGTGCGTGTGTGCGTGTGTGTGTGTGTGTGCCCCTGCCCACAAGGTGCGGAATTGCATTGCGTCACCACCACTTATCTTTGCTATGTTGGCGAACATTACCTTCATGAATGTCGACAGTTGAGCGATTTGGTGAGAAATAATTTTGGCAGCAGTTGTCTTGTGCGGTCTTTCTACAATTTTCTGTCGTGTAATTGTTTTGTGCTTCATGCGTTAATAAGAAGACATTGTCCAAAGTGAACAGCTATTGCAATACCATTACAAAACTGCCTTCAATTTTTTTTCTATCGGCATGTGTCCCTTCTGACGTCTGTATCTTTATTTATATTTAGGTTGTTTCAACATAAGAGTATAGACTAGCACACGTTCCCTAATAGAAACAAAACAAAGATATACGGGGAATAGTTAGTACTTTCTAAGAATGTCGAGACGAAAGCTCAGTTGTACCTTCTGTTGATGTGCTGTCGAACTAGGAATCACGTATTGCTCTCGTCGGGCCCCTGCCGCATCCTCTTACATAGCCGCTTCCTACCGATGGCGGTGATGACTAGCGGCATATTGAGCTGCTCTAGCCTATTCCGCCGTGGCGTACTTTCTCGGTGTTCCCGGCCCAAGCCTAGGGCCTACTGCGTCGTCACCCATTCGCGATGTGGAACGCAGCTCTGGGCCCACGCGGCGACGTGTGCAAGGCGTACCAAGGCACTGCGAGCGTACTGCCGTCGTTTCCAGAACGTTCTACGGGCGCCGCCGCTGACGTTTCAGAACCCTCCTCCGGCGCTGCTGTTTCCTTTTCCCGGTGGGCTCCGTTTCTCTGTACCTAACAACGCGGCCTTGAAACACAGATCTACGCTTTTCAGCTTGGAAACGTATAGATTTGATATTTTCAAAAATGCGGTTCCGTTTCTGGGTGATGTAAACCCAAAGTTTCAACTGTTTAGGTTACTGATGGGCTTTGAAAGTAGCGACTAAATACCATTTTTCTCCCAACTTCTATGCTGTATACAAGGTATTTAGTTGCTTTTTCTGGTTTCGTCAGTAAACCATGTGATTTATGGCGTTTGTATCTCGTTGAAGTAGGCATCGTGTTCAGTGTGACGAGCGATAAATGTTTAATCCACGTGTGTTTATTGCAGCCTTTATATAAAGTTACTTGTTCAAGCCTTACAAGATGGTACACTGTCGTTACTCCAAATGTTTCCCACGCTCCTAAAGCAGGGTGTACGAACTTCAAATTCCGTAAAAATCGGAATAATTTTGAGTCTATTGCGCTGCGATACTTTCGCGTAATTCTCTTAAATACAACGTTGTAAATAATTATTGAGCTTTCTTTTCTTTCCTTTTTGTTCGTCGTACGAGGTTCACAGTTTCTTTCTCGGGAGTCTTCGGCGAACTAAACACGGCACCTTTTTGATATTTGGGGAAATTTAGAGGCACGGTATGTGTAATGTGTAGGCAACGTTCCGAAAATGTAGGTTAAATGCGCCTTTTTACAATAGATTACGTATGCAAGTATTCCGGAACATTATAAGGGTGTTTCATGATGTCTGGTGTTTAAGGCGCAAGGGCCAATTGTAGCCAAAGAGCGCCAGAACAATATTATTAAAGCTGTGAGATGGTGCTAGGTAAGAGGGTGTATGTAGTATGAATGTAAGTGGGCCTACAATTACAGCAAAATGCCTAAAAGATATGCAACAGAAGTATGGGCATGTACATATTGAGGCGTTAAACATTTAGGAGTTGACAGTGTTTGGAGATAAACAAGATGAGAACAGTGCCTTTGAATGGTCATGCGAAAGTCTGAGTTGGTGTATATTTATCGAAGGCTGTAGGATATCCCTTGGCCTCCAGAAAAGTCATACACCTGTTGAAGCAGGTCCGCTGAGGCCAGCGACAATTATTTCATCATAGGAATCCCTCCATTGGATGTAAAATAGAGGGCTGTCAACCTGTCAATAGCTAGTATACCTTTGTAGATATAATTTCCACTGTGCCAACATCACTGGGGAATGCCATCACGCTGCTTGTTTTAAAAAGTGGTTCTCTTTCAAGGAATAACGCAGGATGTAGTGGAATACACTCATCGTAAATTTGCTGAAAATTTTTTACTATGAGCTTCTCAGTGCTCACATTCTACTAGGGCATGTACCATAGTGAGCATTTCCCCACATGTGCTGCAGGTGGGGGTTCATTACCTGTGAGAAGGTAAGAATGCTTCCCCAAATGTGTGTCCTATTTTCAGTCGGGTGAGTGCCAAATCGGTTTGCCTTGCTTTTTATCCAGTTACCATGTTACCTATTCGCGGCTTTACCAAGCACAGATTATTTTGAGTTTCTTTGTCCCACTGTTGTTGCCAGCATCCTTTCAAATGTATTTTTGCAACGTATGATTAGAGTGGACGATCTCTCGTGAGCACGTTTGTGGCAGATGTTCAAGCGCCGGGAGGAAGTACTAAACATGAACGAAAGGGTTGGCCATGTAAACTCTCCAATGAATTAAAATTCGGCATGCACGTACTGGACAACACTGGAAAGCTGCAGCGCAAAAAATCCTGAAAATGGAGCTCTGTACAAATGAAGCATGGAGCGTACACAGATGCATGTTTTCCCGCTTATGATTCTCTGTAAATGGGCAATCGACGGCAGTTCTTTATGCAGGTAAGCTCAGTGGGTGCTCCCGGAAGCATTTAGGTCGATAATTACATCCAAGGATCGAGAGGCCATTCCATACTTGATAGTGCGTCCATTAATGAAGAGTAAGTGTGGCGTCATATGTTTACGTGCGGGCGCAGTCGGGGCACATTTCTCGGTCGATCAAGTCGAGCTTTGTGTATGAAAGTAGGCTGCTATCATGACCACTGCGCGGTGCAACTTTGCAAGCACCTGAGGGCGAGTAACCACAGTAGTCGAAAAGGAAATGTCATCTGCTCATAACAAGAGCTAGATGGTTTCCTGTAAAATTTCACCTGCCCCAATGGCGGTCACAATGAACAACGTCATACTTAATAGTCCTCTTCAAGGAGCTCCGCCATACCTGTAATATTTAGCTTTGCGGCCAACCTCTGTTCGCACAAAAAAGAACCGGTCAGTCATGTGGTCGGATAACTAGTGAAGCACGCGTCCGCCAATTCTACGAGCCTCCAGAAGTTCACGATAGCGTCGTATGTAACCAAGCTTCAGCACAAGAATCCACCAAGTAAATTTGACTGTTATTGCTTTGAGCTTATAATCACACGCGTAAGAAATGACCTAGTAATGTCCTACGTGACCAAATGCAATAATAACAACTCACATCCTTGTTTGCCAAACAAAAACAGAAACACAGAAAAACAGACGAGCACAATTTCTTCGTGATATCTTTACTTCTCTCAACTTTTCCAGTATTCGATGGGACATATATATTGAGCTAATTCCACCATGTACGAAATAGGTTGAGCCGCTATTCTGCTCTCTGCAAAATAAAAAAGCCAAAGGTACGAAACAAATTCAAAGACTGATGTATGACCAGTTTTCTTCTACGCCTGTGGCGCTTTCACTTAAAAGGGCCCCGTACTACGTTTCTTTAAATTCTCAAAAACACCTTAGAGATGGTACGTTGCCTCTCAGGAATATATTATCAAAATAAATTTTCAAGAAAATCTAGTACGAGCGTAGGTTCTACAACCACAACACTAACATTTATCATTCTCTCTCCAACGTCCTTTCACTCTCAACTCTCAAGTAGCGGGACAGCGCCGGCGGCTCTGCACCACCTACCGCATTACGTCACCTGAAATCAATGCTGTGCTTCTTTTTAGACTGAAATTGGACGGGCGTGGTTGGCAGCACATACTTCCGCCGCTGTTACTACGCTAATGTTGGTCTCATCCCTTTGTTGTGCTATAGATAGTGTGCAAGATAGCTAGCTGTACGCGGCTGTTATTTCTTCTGCCAAGTAGCACGAGTAGCGCGTTTACCTTTGCACTTATCTCTACGGAAAGCCCAAATTTTTCTACACCCGAATGAAATATCATCTTTGTGTTCGCTCGTTCGAGTGCATCGGCCGGGTGCGCTTGGGTTCATTGATGCATCCCACCTAACGAACTCGAGTCGAAAGGATTCTTAATACTACGAGCATCGATCCTGATGGCAACGCGCATCGAAGGTGCGCAACTCTGGAAGCAGATGATCTATTCTCGTCAGGTATTGGCGCTTGACCTGGCTCCAGTGTTGTTAACTCAGTGTGCCATATTATCCCTAGATTTATGGCCAAAAATCCCTAGATTGTGAGAAGGAATCCCTGTAATTGTTATAGAGTCACGACGTTATCCCATCCACACATATCCCGACGTTATTATCCGGCTACTGGCAGATTTCACTTGATGAAATGGACCGCTAGAAGACGGCCTTCACCACGCCGTATGGCTTATATCAGTGCAAAGTCATGCCCTTATGCCTATGCAATGCTCGTGCGACACTTGAACGTATAATGGACTCTCTTCCGCGAGGCTACAAATGGACCACCTGTCTTTGTTACCTTGACGACGTTATTGTTTTTTTCCCGCACAATTCTTGCAGTCTTCCTAAAAGCCTACTTTCAACTTAACTCCACGAAGTGTCGATTCGGGCGCCGTCAGATTACCGTGTTCGTACATGTCGTTGACGCATCCAGTGTCCAAGCAGATCCGTAAAAAGTTCGCGCCGTACGCAGTTTGCCTGTGCCACGTTCTGCTGCAGACGTGCGCTGCTTCCTCGGCCTGTGTTCTTACTTTCGCCGTTTCTTCAGAAAACTTCGCCGACGTTGCTCGGACTTTGACAGATCTTCTAAAGAAGGACATGCGATTCTCATGGGGCGCGAAGCAGGCTCACGCGTTCGTCGCTCTCATCGGATTTCTGACCACCCCTCCCATAATGGCCCACTTTGATCCTTCTGACAGATCCGCATATAGTCCTCTGGTTCATGGCATCATGTCTCTACTACTTGCTGAGGCGTCTCACTCTGGACGTACCATCGTGCTGCAGTGGATTCCCGGCCATTGTGGTATAGCTGGAAACGAACAGGCTGACGCGGAAGCAAAAAAGGCGCACACTGACGGAACTATTATAAAAATTCATTTTTCCCGGTATGACATTAACGCCTTGCTCCATACCTCCCTTAAAACTTCTACGGCACGACATTGGGACAACCCCGAACATCGACAAGAGCGCCTTCATAGACTTGACGCTGGATTACAATTCCGGCTTCCACTTCGGTTGCGGAGAAGCCAGGAAACACTCATTTTCGATTACGGCTGGGTGTGGCATACACCTGCCGGTACCTTCACAAGATTGGACAAGCACGGGACCCTGAATGTAGCGTCACACTCTCGAGACAATAGCTCACGTACTTTGTGTGTGCCCTCAATATGCGGCCGAACGAAGAACACACAAATCTACAGTTGACAGCTTGGACTCCCGCCCTTTTTCAGAGGAAAAGCTTTTGGGCGCATGGAGGAGGGTTCACTGTGCCCAACGTGCCATAAAATCACTTTTAAACTTTATAAGTGAGACTGGTCTAGATGATCGTCTCTAGAAGCTGTGAGACGTGCAGTCAGTACGAAATGTGCTTGCGCAAGAACTTTTTGGGACAATATTACTTTTTGTATGCACAAGATTATTCTTACGTGTATTGCGTCTACAGTGCGCATCCGCATATAGGACAACCTTCATATAGTATCTCATTGTACCATAACATAATCACCCGCCACCTACCTTTCCCTGGGCATGGACAAGATTACTCTTACTGGCATAGCGTCTACACTGCGCATCTGCATATTGGACAACGTGTATATAGTATCTCATTGTACCATAACATATTCACCCGCCACCTACCTTTCCCTGTATTTCCCACTTCCCCTTTCCCCAGTGAGGAGTAGCAGGCTAGAGACACGCTCTCCAGGTCGACCTCTCGTCCTTTCTATTCATTAAAATCTACTCCTCCTCCTCCTCCTCCTTCTGGACCGACCGAAGTCCGCCATCACGCAAGCGGCCACGGCATCGGCGCTGTTCTCGCCCTACAGCGAAATGGTAACGAGTGCGTGATAGCTGACGGCCGCCGCCTGCTGTCACCTGCCGAGAGAAATTACTCCATCACAGAGCGGAGGTGCTTGGCTTTAGTTTGGGCTGTCGCCAAGTACCGGCCACATTTGTACGGCCGCACGTTTTCGGTCGTTACAGGCCACCACGCCCTCTGCTGGCTGTCTTCCTTGGGAACCCGACTGGACGGCTTGGTCGCTGGGCTTTGCGGCTCCAGGAGTTTTCATTTAGTGTCCATTACAAGACTGGACGTCTCCGCAAGGACGCTCACTGCCTCTCACGTATCCCCGTGGATCCTCCCCATTTTGTTTCGCATGATCCTGTGACCTGCGCGATGACTTTGACAGACATGACTGACATGCACGCTGAAGAGTAATGCGACGCATCCTTACAGTCCATCATCGCCGGAGTGCAATCTGGCAGCACCGATGGCACGTGCGACATGTTCGTGCTACATAACGGCATCTTATACCACCGCAATATCAACCCTGACGGTCCTGTGTTGCTCCTTGTCCTTCCTCATCATCTGCGATCCGTCGTTCTCGAACAACTTCAGGATACACCAATGGCGGGACACTTTGGAGTTTTGCGTACATACGACCGTGTACCAAATCGGTTCTTCTGGCCGGGTCTCTACCGGCTCTGGGCGTCGTTATGTCGCAACATGTGACTTGTGTCACCGCCGGAAGAAACCTCCCCTGGCACCTGTCAGATGACTCCACCCGATTGAAGTTCCCTTTGAATGGCTCTTTCGCGTAGTCCTTGACCTGCTTGGCCCTTTTCCAACGACGACTAGAGGAAATAAGTGGATCGACATCGATACTGATTACGTGACCTGCTACGCAATAAGAAAGGCGTTGCTGACTGGTTGCGCAACAGTCTTCGCCGATTTTCTCCTCCACGACGTCATTCTCTACCACGGTGCACATCGAGAGTTGCAGACTGTGGACGCTCTTTCTTGTCTAGAGTTGTCGAAGACCTCCTGCGCGCTTGTGCCACTGAGCACAAGCTGTCCACCGCCTACCACCCACAAACGAACGGTCTTACGGAACGTCTCAGCCGAACAATCACAGAAATGCTGTCGATGTACGTCTCCAACGATCACTGCGGCTGAGATGCCACGCTGACTTACGTGAAGTTCGTGTATAACTCGTCCCGACCTGACACCGCAGGATATCCACCCTTTGATGTCTTGCATGGTAGCAACCCCACATTGCCGTTTGACACTAGTCTCCCTTCGGGGCCACGTGTTGCAGCTGAGTAACGCTCGTGAAGTGATCGATCGCGATCACATTGCACGTCAAGTCGCCCAATCTCATTTATTAGCCTCGAAGCATATGAAAAAGGAGCCCTACAACCGCTGCCATCGCGATGTTAAGTTCACGCCAGGTGCTTTGGTGTCCCTCTGGCCACCATGTCTTCGGGTTGGCCTCTCCCAGAAGCTTCTCTCTCGCTTCACAGGCCCTTATGAAGTCCTACACGACGTTAACGATGTCAATTACAAGATTTCGCCACTACACTTTCATGGATACTCAAGTCAGACGCCTATTGACGTTGTGCACATTTCACGGCTGAAGCTATACTTCGCTTGCAATTCTTCGCCCACCATGCGCCGCGACGGCGCTTTGCCATCCGGCAGGTCCTGTTGCGGAAAGATAAAAGAAGAAAGAGAAAGAAGACTGGAGACGCTGGCTGCTGCGTGGTGTTGGTGGTCAGCCATCTTAACTACTCTGACTTGTTCTATATATATATATATATATATATATATATATATATATATATATATATAATGACAACAAATGGGATGAACCTGCGAAACTCAGCAACGTGCAGTTTTATCTAGCGGATGTAGCCAGTCTCTGGTACAATTATGAGTCCGCTTTTCCGACGTGGTCCGCGTTCAAGACCTCTTTAGTGACTGTGTTTGGTCGCCCAGCTGTGCGCAAGCTGTGTGCGGAATCACGTTTGCAAAAACGTACAGAGTGGTTGAATCATTTACCAGCTACATTGATGACCTTTTGCACTTAGGTAATAGAGTCAACGTGACGGTGTCGGAGCCCGAAACTGTGACGTGTCCTGAAACGGAGGGAGGACGACTCTTTCAACATGCTTCCCACAAAGAATCCTCAGTCCATGACCGACATCGTCCCTCTATGCCAAAGCTACGAGGAGTTACGCAGGTAGCGCTCGTTGAAACGTCGCCTGTCATTGCGCGACGAACGACTTGTTGTTTGGGCTACCATCTCCGACTAGTCATCACTGCATGCAGAAATGAAAGCGTTCATCCGGGCGGAAATTGCACGGCAACTCTCCTTGATGACCATCGTTCAGCCGCCGCGTAACAAGAGCCTGTACCGAAATTTACGCCTCCGCTCCATCGCGCAATTGAGCAGCAAATCCCCAAGGTCTTACCAGACCAACGCCATCAGACCACTACCATTTCTTGCGGCTGCTCCACTAAGGTACGCTCAAGTCATTGTGCCGTCCCGGTGGCTGCACCGCTCAGCCATGCTGAAGTCCTCACGCGGACCCAACCACTCTCTTCTAGCATGCGCCTCTCCGTTATGCCGACGCCGTGGCTAGGCCGCAACTGCAGCCTGCCATGCAGTCATATCGGCAGCCGCCCGTAATACGCGTCCTGTGACAAGGATGAGAACTGCCCAGCAAACTGGTGGTGTACCCCTGACAACCATCCCATATGCTTTGCGTGCGGCTGCACCGGTCACTTCGCACGATGACCTGATCTTGTGCAGCCACCTTGTACTGCACCATCTGTGACCAGCAACCCAAACCACCCATATAACGACCACTCTTCGGTTATGTCGCCGACTTTCCGCCCGACACCATGTACCCGTCGTTCGCCGTCTCCTCGCCGTCGTTCTTTGTCGCCGATGCGAGCTCGTCCCATCACCCGGGACAAGGAACACTAATTTTCGCAGTGCAAGAGGCAAGGGCTGCGACACCGTCGAAATGTGGAAGTCCTCCACTCAGTCCCTCGAACCTAATCGAAGTTTCTGTTGACGGTGTTCTCTTATCTGCTCTCATGGACAGATAAGCCGCCGTATCTGATGTGGACGCTAAGCTTTCCCGTCTTCTTCTAACAGCCACGATTCGTTTTTCTATTCGCCACCGAATCATCATCATATCCTCATGCTTGCATGAAGTCATCATAGGCTAAGATATTCTTTCCTGCCACAATGCCCTTATTTATTGCGCACGCGCCTGAATAGAACTCTCGCCGCTGTCAGACTTGACGCAGGCTGACAGTCCTTTGACTTCGAACAAGCTACTCGTCAAAGACATCTCAGTCCCCCTGATCTGGTCAACGGTTGTGCCCGTCTATTAGAGCAGTCTCTTTGACACCGCTGCAGTGTTTTTCCATCCCACCAGTTTTGCATCATAAAAGTTCTGGTGCTATCTTTTGCGACCGTAGAAGTCACTGGGGATCCAGCGCTATCTTTGATAGCAACCCATCCCCATGCACTGTGATGCTGCGGCGACGGTAATGCCTTGGCAGCGTCGAAGTCGTCGAAGCCGCGCAAGATATGGGCGTGCCCAATGAAACGCACTGCGCCACTTATAGTACGCTCAATGCTATTTCTACGTCTGCTCCGTCACGCTGCGATCTTTTTGGTTTCTCCACTGCTGATAACTTTGAAATGAATGTGTTATCTATAACAGTTTAAGGGCCAGGTTCGGCCAATGAACGTCATGTTAGTGTTAATGAGTTCGCCGTGGATAGATAGATAGATAGATAGATAGATAGATAGATAGATAGATAGATAGATAGATAGATAGATAGATAGATAGATAGATAGATAGATAGATAGATAGATAGATAGATAGATAGATAGATAGATAGATAGGTGAAGCTGCTTTAGTTTCTCTGAAGATGGAGGGACCACTCATCTGACTCTACCTATAAGCTTTCGACAGGGCTTGCTCTATGAGCGCCAGTGGTCAGACGGGTACAGATGGTGGACGGAACCTAGCATCTTTAGTGCGCTCGGGGCAGCAGAGTGACATACCATGGCATCATAGTCCAATCGTCATCAATTTAGGCGTCTTTAAAGATTGAATGATAGCTGTCTGTCGCTACCCCATGTTGTGTGGTGTAGCATTTTGAGTAAATGCATTGTTTTAAGACATTTTGCTTTAAGACATTTTATGTGCGGAATGAAAGTAAGCATGGGATCAAGTGTACCACCTAGAAATTTGTGCTCTTTGTTCGCGGGTATATGTTACCCATAGATTTCGACAGTGGGATCTGCAACAAGCCCTTTCTTTCAGGTGAAAATATTACAAGAACTTGTGTTGGGGTTCACATTGAACCAATTTTCGTGTTGCCACTTAGAAACTTTGTTGAAGCACTGTTGTACTTGTCGCTCACAGATTGTTACGTTGCAGGATTTGAAACCTATTTGTATATCGTCTACGTAGACGGAATGAAAAGTAGGTGGTGTTAATGACGTATGAATCGTGTTCATCTTAACTACACAGAGCGTGCAACAGAGTACGCCTTCCTTGGGGTACCTCTGCGTCCTGCATTACAGTAGGTGACAGCGCATAACCTATGTTTACATGGAATGTACGATTGTGTAGGTAGGAGAAGAAGGAGGAGGAAAAACGTTTATTAAAGAAAGAAAGGGCAAACAGGTGTCTTTCTGCTTGTGCGGTAGGCATCCTTAGTCCAGGGCTCCTGCGGCTCTTACTTTCTCCCGGGCCAGTCGCACCAGCCGCAAACGGAATGTACGGTTGTGTGGGTAGCTTTCTATAAAGTTTAAGAAATTGCCGCGGATTACCAGCGCCGACAGGTCACGCAGCATTGTGTAATGACGTACGCCTTTTCCATATCAAGCAACACAGATAAGGATTGTTTATGTACGAATCATCGCGAATGTTTCATTCGATGGGCACGAGATGGTCAGTTGTGAATAGTCCTTCTCTAAAGTTACACTGATATGGATCAATAATTTCGTTTGACTCAAGGAAGTGTAAAATTAGACTGTTTATCATTTTTCAAATAGTTGTCAAATACAACTTGTGAGGGCGATTGTGTGTTAATGTGTTACTAAAGTGGAGTGTTTGTCTTTTTTCAGAACACGCTCTCATGCGAGCGCTGTATTTGATTGAAGGGCTCGTTTCGGTAGATGAAGCCTTAGATGGCACCGTCCCGGAGGTCGATTGTCCCTTCGGCTGGGCTGGCGGAGCATCCGTAGCTACATTCGCCAAGGGGACGGATGACGTCACCGCCGGCCCACTGTGCGGGGGCCGGCGGTGGCCACGGGTGCGGGGGCCGGACTGCCGGCGGAGACCATAGTAGCCTTCTGACGCGTCACTTAGGCGAAACTGACTTAAAGTAGGTAGGACACCCGCTTGCATGCTTACTTGAAAGGGATGTTTTCTTTTACGTTTATTGGCACAATTTATTTTTCTCTTTTTCATGACGGGCGCGGTCGCGCACTCGCGGCCTCCGTTCCAGCTTTGTCCGCAGACCGAAAGTGCTGGAGCGGTGGCGGCAGCAACGGACAGGTCAGGAAAGGCGCCCTCCATCCGCGTCTTCTGACGCCCTTCCATCGCCGGAACCCAGCCCCTAACAACCTCCGCGGAACAAGAAGCACCCCAGAAGCCACATATGTGCCCCGACTGTGGCATGGCCACATGGCTATCCGCAGCCCATATGCTTTGGGAGTGCCTGCACCATGCTCAGCAGCGGGACCACAAGCTGAGGGCGGTGCGAGTGTCGTCCTACGAGGAGTGGATTAGACCGGCAACTGGCTCAATGGGTTCTGCCAGGGTCATTCTGGACTTGCTCTTGGCTTTCGCCAAGGATGCGCAGATCCTAGGACGTCTCTGAATACGCCTCCCCCCTCGCCTACCATTTCTACATAATAGGCCTTCGAGCAGTCTCTCAATAAATACATTTCATTATCATCATCATGAAGACTCAGGTCAAGTCTCTATACACTGTAATTGTTGACAACTTAAGAGGAAGCTTTAGCTCGGAATCAACTCCGATGCAGCCGATTCAAATACATGTGAAACGCAAAAAAGTTTTTCTGAGATAACCCCTCAACCAAATATAATGAAATTTGCTGCATTTGAAAGAGAAAGCTAAATTCTAGTGACTGTTGGAAGCAGGATTACGATTAAGCGCCTAAATTTTGTTACATGAATTTTCATATATTCGAATGTTTGAAAAAAATAAAAACGAAGTTTACAAATTATAGCTCTGCATCAACAAGAAACATCGGGATTCTGTAAAGGGCATCCGTTAGATCATTGAAATCGGACAATCTCATTTTATATCTGAGGTTCATTAGTTACGTTGTATACAAGGGTTCTGTAAACCTGTATTTCCATATTACTAAATTTTTGTTGAGTCACGTGTAACTTATCAATTTTTCCCGCTTTAAATTTACGATTAGATTCAATTCATATAATTGTAATATCACGTGTGATAGTTGAGTTGCAGATTTGCAAACTTGATAGTCCCGTTTTCTGGATATTTGCGATATTTGGCAGTTCATAATAAAAAAAATCACGACATAAGTAAAACGATTTGATACCAACGGTCAATAAATGATAAGTTTTTCTTTTAAATGCAACAAACCTCACCAAATTTGGTGCAATGGTTGTCCAGAAAAACCAAATTCTTCTTTATTTAATTAGATAGAAGCACCTGAGCTAAAGGTTCTTATGAAACAAGAATATTTAAAAAGACAAGGGGAAGAACAGGAAAGTTGAGACCACCTGGCCATCAGCTATATACACAAAGGGCTGCTACGTACGGAAATTTCGCGACAAATAAATATATGTAATAATGGATTGATTCTTCCTGGAACTCGGTATTGTTAGGTCATGTTGGAAAAGCCAATAACAAAGGAACATCGAAGAACGGCACGTACTGGGGATGAACGCCAGCATTGTCCTGAATGTAGACGTCTACATTGAGATAAGTGGTAGTGCTGGAACCTTAGTTTCTAAGAGTGTAGTCATGTACCATTAGAAGAAAAAAAACACAAGCCAGCCCGGTAGCAGTAACAGGGAAAGATGAAAAATTAAAGCTAAAGCTCACGACGAAACACGAGTTTTCACAAAGGATGATCAGGATAGCATATTCTTACCGAAGAAAACTTTTTTTTGTGGAGGAAGGAGGGAAATGATATTTAGGATTTCAAGTCAGCGCTATATGAAGCAAGAGAAAACAAAGAGAACGTGAGTGAAACAACCGAACCTCACAAGAAAATGGAAAAGTGTGGCAGCCCTAAATCTCGCACTTAAGATCAAGTTGCCCAAACTGCCAAAACTGTTAAGCGCAAGAAAAATAGGCTGAATTAATGATTATGACATCGGAAACATTGAGTAAGGGGAAAAGATTTGGGTAGGCATGAAATCAGTAGTGATCAAAATGCAGAGTTAACATGGCGAAAAAAATCAATGTGTATGTAGTGAGTTATATCTAAAAAGGCAGTTGTGTTAAATAACAGCCACAAGAGATGTGTGGGGAACAGTCGAAGAGCTTGCAAGCATATATACGCACGGCCTCGTGACCTCAAGTGTGCCGGGCATTTTAAAGGATTCAAGCACGATATTAGTACGAAATGATATGGTAAATAATTGAAGTATATGCCGTGAGTGGGGTTTTGGAGGTTGTATGCAATATTCATTTAAGTAAGCTAAAAAAACAATCAGGCCGACATATGGTAAAATTAACCTTCAATGATTGTCGGGTATTGTTGTCTCAGCACAAAATCACATAATATGATAGCCTTGCGGGTGCTGGCCGTGTTGTTGAAGACATTATCTCTAGTCTTAGGTGGAGTGTACTTTGCCTTTGTGGTCTACAGCAAGAATGCCGCAACGTTTGGGCGGGAAAAACCAACCGAACGCGAGCACAAAAGAAAAAATAGGGGTGGACAAGAGACAAGCGCTACTCTCAGCTATTTATTTTGCAACGCCATGAAAAATGTACATGTACATGATATGTACTTTCGAAGACGCAATAATAAGGAAACAGAAAAAGAAAGGTTCTACTTTTATAAACGCCTCCAAGAGTGCGACGTCTTTGCCCACAAAAAAACGGAGCGCTCACTGACAGCCCTCCGCCCTAGTACTTATGTGAAATCCCTAGAGAAACGCAGACTTGCGGCTTGCAGCTTTTGCGAAGAGTTGTCGCTTCTCGAAACAATGCCAACCGCAAGAGTTCACGTGCTCCATCAGAGTTGTGCGGCCACATTTTATTATGTTCAAGGTATGCTCTCGGAACAACTCGTTTACGCACCTTGCGTTTTGACCTATTTAACTCTTACGGCAAGACAATCCACGTTCTATACAAACGTACGAGTGATTTTTCACAAAGAGCAACACATGCTTTTTTGCCAGCCTCATCTTTTATTGCGGCTAAACAAGTTCTAACAGGGGCGGCCTTGCTTGGGGGTAAAAGATGCAACGGCAACTTCATGCACACTTGCCAAGGGCTTGATCTTCTTTGAGCTTTTGTGCAGAAAAGGCATGACTTCCAGCCGACGCTTCATCATCGTGGATAGAGTGACCATTGTTGCTGCTCCCTTGTTTGAACTTATGCAGGAGGGTTTCAACAACCGCGGGTATCATTGTCGGCGGAAAGCCTGCCGCCAGCACTTTTAACACCTTCATGTCAAAGCTTTCTTCGCCCATGTGGTGACGCGAGTTCTACAGCGCGGACGCGATGCAAAGAGCGGCAAAGTTTTTTTTTTTTGGTGTCGTAGAACAAGACGAGTGAAATTGTAAAAATCTGTTTCCTACCTTATTTTATAACACCAGCATACACGTTCTCGAGAAAAGCTAAACCTAATGTCTAAAATCTGGATTGAGCCCCGCACGCAGAGTTGATGTGCTTGTTATATATATGATATAGATCGGCCAAGTCTCCGTACAAGCTTAATGGCTATGACTTTAACGATACTAAAAATTACCCACAAATCTAAAAACGTCCAACACCTTCCCCCCTCTTTAATGCACGTGCGGTTCACCTTAGGTCGTGAACTATTGCGGTTGTGATGTTTTGTTTTGGGAAGCAAAGATTTTTTTTTCAAAGCTGCGACGAGCAAGCCCACTTGTTACTGGCAGGATTTAACATTAAATGAGTGGGCAGAGGGCGGCGCCAGTGAGGTTTCTGTTTCACTAAAAACCTGACTCCTGGAAGCATATATCAATGGTCAAATGTCTCTTTTTCTGTTTTAGTACCTGTTTAGATTTCATGACGACGTTGCGGAATAAGCAGTTGAGAAATGTGGGAAATTGGGCCAGTTGTTAATTAATTATCGTACCTTGGTGGTGTTCTTTCGTGGCTCCGCCTTGTTCTAGTCAGTGCGCTGCTTCACCAATACGTACAATGAAAACAGTTGATGGTAGCTTTCCGTCATCTTTTTTGTGCAGTGTTTTCTTTTTTACTAATTAATTACATCCAGTATGTATCAACTACTCCAAGAGCAATTAATTTTACAGAAGAAGGTCTAACCCCGTATCTACAGAACTGTGCACATGAAACCGCCAGCAAATCTACGCGCCTGAGTTGCGAAGCATTTCGGTGGCAATGCTTCATGGATATAGCGCCTTAGATAATGTGCCTAGCCTACTACATTATTGTTGTTTCTGCGTAAATGGACAATGAAAAATATTTTATTGCAATAACAAATATATGGTCATTCCAATTGCATATCTGTCGTACGGCATCACCGTTGCCGTGAGGTTCCGTATAAAGCCTAAGAGTGATCGAAGGCGCCATCTTGTACGCGTTCCCAAATAGAACGGAGGCGGTCCGTTCTTTACGTCATGAACTAGGCGGTCCGTAATGTTCGCGAGAAAGAGAGGAAGCAAACAGTCAATGAGCGAAGTGGAAGCCTGCGTCACGCTTTTGACGTCTGCATGGGGACCGTATAATATATTGGGAAGCGTTTCTAACATCTTGAGATATATTTGACTATTACGACTGAGTAGCAAAATGCGTTGGTGTTGCTTTTCAAACATTCAATTTGGAATGCTAAACTACTTGAACAAATTATTGCGGGTAATGTCTTGAAATGGTGTTAGGTGGTGTCGCAGTTTAGCAGTGTCGCAGTGTCGCAGTGGTGGCGCTAGCAACTACCCCGTTTTAAGCAAACGGCGCGACTTTTGAAGCGGTTGGTTCATGAGCAGTTGCGTGCGGAGAGCCAAAGTTCTCCATTCTATGGGAGGGCCATGGCGGAAAGCGTGGCAACACCCGTCAAGGGACCGCGCGTTTCCGAGGGCCAGCGGGAGACGGTGCCCGCTTTTATGAAGAAGCATCCCCAGCTGGCTTTAATATCCAGCGAGCTGGGGCCGCGCTTCACCGTTGGCGACCGGCGACGGCTGTGGCAGCAGCTGCCGACGGGCTGAACGAGAAAGGGCCTGTTATAAAAACAGTGGACTAGTGGCAGGAGTGGCGGCGAAAGCAAGGTGCACGAGGCGCGCCGCGACGCTGCCGCAATCGCCCAAGAGCAAAGGTGAGTGACCGTCGAATGGTCTGGGCGATTTGTCCATCGACATTGGTGTGTATCTTCAGAAGCACTGGAGGGGGTCGCTTACCCGGCTTCCGCGGCCGAGTATGGCAGCTGGCGGGGACGGTCCGCATGTGTGGCGTCACCGACTTCCCCTACCATGAGGTAAGCACACTGCCGCCGTAGTATCAGGGGTTCCCGAGCGGTGCCGACTTAGAGTTGCCCATTATCTGTAAGTGGTACCTTTAGCGGAACGCGAGACTGTTGGCGAAGAAGAAAATGGCGTCGGAGAGCATGGAAAAGCAGGCAAAGCAATCAACTAGAATCTCAGTTGGCTGCGCTTTCGGGAGAAGCGGGATTAAGTGATCATCACAGAAATAAAATGCCTTCAGGGAAGTGCACGGGGATGGTAATACACGGGATCATTAAGCACTCAGTCATTGCAGAATATTTCCGCAAATGTGTAGTACGAAAACTTGTAATATAGACAGTGTAACGCACAGGCACGTAGTGAAGGGACACGCTTATGACACTTTCCAGTTATGACACTATGACACGCTGACGTTCCCACTGCCGCCATTGAAGTCGTGGTCGTAGCTACGGACCAGGCTGAGGGCGTGAGGAGCACAGCGACACGTATAAGCATCAGAGGAATGAGTGTTTTAATTATCGCCAAATGCGTGTGCAGTTCGTAAACATTTATTATGTTTGCAGTGTCAGAGGATCTACCGCGAGGCGCATGAGTCACGAAAAAATGGCCGCTGCACCTTTAAGTTATTGATCCTCAAACTGTTAGAGAAAATAAGCTCTCGTATTTTATTGAACTAGCCCAATGAGCCATAACATGGCCATAACCACTTTTACGCATGCCATAAAATGGAGTGCAACTGTAGAAAATGCTGCATGCTTTCAGTGTTGCAGCGTCTGCACGGCCACCACGTGTACAGCGACCGCGATTGGTGGACACCTTCACGACCATGCCGTTGCAGTGAGCCCGTAGCCTCGAACAGGGCGACGAGATGCTCCAGGTTTGTAGATTCCTCGGTGTCATTTTACATAAAGGACATAAATATTCTTTATGCTCTGTTATCATAGGGGAATCATGAATCTGAAAAACAAACCAACTTGGGATGTAAACAAGAAAAATGCGTGGTATTGAGGTCTCGGTGTCGTATCTTGCCAACGGTCAACCGCAGGGCAAAAGGTTGGCTAGCCCAGAATAGGGCTGTTTGGCAGTGAGAGGTGCATTAATTTTGAGTAGATGACGGAAGAGTAGTTCCAGCAGGTCCAAACGAAGAGGGCACAGCTTTTACACGACGCTTGACACTGCCAAAGGAAGCCATCAGGCCAGTGGCTCTTCAACAGAGAGGGAATTGTTGTGTACGTTGGAATGCTTGGCAAGAGCAGCTTCAAACCATGAGCTGGTTGCGAGTAATCAGCAACTCATGCGAACAGTTCCATCACGATTATTCATGCCAGGTGCTGCGGAGGATTGAAGAATCCACCACCACCTCGCTATCACGGCAGAGAGGACGGCAGTGGCTCAGGAGGACATCCTGAGAAATAGCTGCGGACCTGCAGAAAGAAAGAAGAAATAAATTTATTGTTTAGTTTCACGTTTCAATTTCATTTTATTCCTTTATTGTGTTTTATGAGTTCAGATTATCTGATTTATTTGTTGTTGTTTGAGTTTTAGAATTTAACATTCATTTGAGGCAGGAATTGTTGCTTCATTTTCAGTTTTAGTGTTTAATTTTCCTTGTTGCCTTGTATGAGTAATACAGGAGAATTTTTTGGACGAAAGGCGTAATGCGTGCACCCATTTTTGTCCTGTAGTATTTGCCTCTTTCTATTTATGCTTATCCAGCTGTAACGCCAGCGTGCTTTTTTTATTTACACACTTCGAAGGCACCTAGTCATTCACGCTAGAATCATTACAAACAGTTGTCGATTGCTGTGTATGGGTTTTGTACTGTGATATTTACGTTGGTTCACTACATTTTGTAGCTTACTGCACTCATTATGAAGTAGTAATGTAAGTAAGTAAAATATCACAGTGCAAATACATAGTATTTGCACTGTGATATTTTGATTTCAGCACAGTGAGGCTAAGGTGCAACAACTACAATATGGTCTTTTTTCAGAGCACCAAGCTAGACAATCTTTAAGTTACATAGTGTCACAAATGAAAATGGCCATTATCATTGCACCACGCCGGTGATTGGTTTCCTCTAGTCTTCGTTCCAAGTGAATCGTTGCAAGTATGAGTTTCACGTGTGACACGTTCTGGGTGATGTGAGATCGTAGAGTCAATTATCCATGTTCTCTGTAATTTACGTTTCATCACAGCTGGCGAGTCCATTCACATTTTAACAATTATTATTCACCTGTTGTTTATCATCAAACTACAACTGCTGTCGAGAAATGAACGCTTCTAGTCAGTGACTCATAACACTGAGTAGGGAACGGACATACCTGCCAAAGTCATACTTTCTTGCAAGGTCACGTAATTGTAACTGAAAGTTTTATGTGCTGTCTTCAAGACGAATTGTGTGATGCTGATGTTGCAATGTTCTCACATGCTTTGCTACGTGTAGCATATTGTACTACAAGGTTCGTGATGTATTTATCAACGAGTGTAATCGTGTCACAACACTCATCTTTAGATTTTTTTGTGTTTGAATTCGCCTTCATTACGCTTTAGTTGCTTGCCTCGTCTGCGTTATCACGCTTGTATGGAAGGTTTGACACACCTAGCACAAGAGATATGGCTAGCAAGCATGTTGCCTCGTTACTACCAATGTACAACTAACGTCCGAATGCACAGGATGCGATAGTTGCGATAATTCTGGTGTATTTTATGAAAGTTGTGCGAACCTTTTTCTGATGTTGACCATGAGCACAGACTGCTGATCATATTTACTGCTTCCATGAAGTCTGTCACGACGATGATGGGTCAAGGGAAGTTTTCATTTCATATTTCATGTGATATTTAAAGAAAAGGCTGCACTTTCACGTTGCTACCACGTTTCATGTTGCACTAGGAAAGAAGTACTTTGTGCCAATTTCCCATTACTGTAACCAAAAACTATGGCAAAACAAACACATCTTCGATCATGAGTAGAAAGTAACAACTGCTGCATCTACATGAACAAAAAGTAGCATATCATAGGATGCACACAACACGTACAAGCTGTTGTAGCATCGTATTCTAATGTTTCATGAGGAAAGAACCATTTTCTGATGTGCATAGTGCACAAAACAATGCTAGCTTGGAAGCAGCAGCAAATCCAGTTCTTCACAGATAAAGAGGCAAGAAGCATTGTCTTACGACTGCTTCACGAGTACTACTGTTAATAAGTGGCAGCCTTGGAGACTCTTGCACAGTAAAGAGGGTACAATTGTTTATGAGTCCGCGGCTGTGACATTCTTTTTAAAGGACTCTGATATAACTTTACTTCGTCTGTATTTCAATTATCATAATCTTTCGGATGTGTAGATTTCCAACATTGACCATCCATATGCAGGTACACTTGATGTGTATACAATTTTAATGTATTTTCCACTGTACAAGTACAGCACTGTGATAGCCTAGGGGCACTGAAATTTCTATAAAAAATATGTATTATGAATACTCACCATTCCTGTGTCCCTCAGAAATGGTTGA
Source organism: Dermacentor variabilis (assembly GCF_050947875.1). Lineage (NCBI taxonomy): Eukaryota > Metazoa > Arthropoda > Arachnida > Ixodida > Ixodidae > Dermacentor > Dermacentor variabilis. Next base: position 104,413,258 of record NC_134574.1, read on the forward strand.
CAACGGCGCTGCGCTGCGGCCGGCCTTCCTCTGACGAACACGTCTTGCGGTGCCAGCACCTGGCTGTCTCCTGGCTGTCTCCTGGCTCCTCTGGCTCCTTAGCTGGTGGCAATTCCCCGCCATAATCGTCCAATGTCCAATCGCCCGCGTCCAAGTCAATGTTATGGAGAGCAACGCATGCATAAATGATTCGTGCTGCTCTATCAGGGCTGTAAAGCAGCGTCTGAAAGTGCTGCAAACAGCGGAACTGGGTTTTCAACACCCCGATACATCTCTCCACAATATTGCGCATCGATGCGTGCTACCGGTTGTAGTGGCCTTTGGAGGTGGTGCCGGCATCACTGCTAGGTACTGAAACAAGCAGCCATGGCCCAAGAGGATATCCTGAGTCTCCTGTTACAGAAAAATTACAGTTGAGTGATCTGCCTTAGTTAGGTGTACGCATTACGAATACTTACCAAGCAGATACTCCCGAGGCTGCAGTTGTGCGGCTAGGCGTGCACGCAGTGGATTGTGCTGCCACACTCAAGAGCCGTGGCATGAACCAGGGAACCGCGGGCCCACAACAACAATGCGAAGTTCCGCGTTGCACACCTGCAATGGGGAGCAGTGCAAAAGAGCGCTGCAGATATGCTCGAAATCCTTTTTTTTTTGCCATTCATATGCAGAAAACAATACATATATGTACGCTGGCCCAAGTGGCTACACTATTTCAGCCATAGGCGTGCAAAGGTTATTGAAATTGGGGAGGCGGGCAGTGCCCCCCCCCCCTTTTTGTGCACACGTATGGTTTGCACTAATTTATAGCTAAATGAAAAATTGAGGCACGCTATTGCGCAAGAACACCGATACACGCCAAAGCCAGACCATGCAATGGATGTAAGTACTTCCGTGTTAAAAATGCAACATAGTGTATCGATTTATTCTACGACTGCTGCCCACTTTGCTTAATACTTCCAATATGCACAACTCCATTGTGTATGCACTCCAGAGCGAAAACACAATTTGGAACGGCTGACGGCTTATGCACACAAACACATTGCACTCATCATTACCGCTGATATGTCACACTTCAACGAGTTCCTACACAGTTCGCCGCATGTCCTCTTTTAATATTTACATTACTAGGTATGTCAACTTGGGCATTAAACTGAACAATTGCTACTATGGGCGAGTAAAAATGGCGACTACAGTTCGAAGTAAAACATTCCAACGATACTTACGACCATGACGTTTAGGGCGTAATAACCCTTTCTCGACATGAAGCTCGCCGTGTCGGCCGGGCTGAGTCCTTCTGGCTTCATAATGGCGATCAACGTGTCTTTGACGCACGCTAGCACGCCTGGAATAGCGCCGCGTCGCGCAAACGCTGCCTTTGCCTTATCCTTGGCAGCAGGTGTCAATGAAAAGTCCACCAACTTTCTCCGGGTAGACACGGAAATGATGGCCTCCGTCACCTCGTGAATGGTGTTGCACACAGCCGACTGTGTCATGCCGATGTGCTCCTCGCGACCAACGCTCCTCTGGAAGCATCCGTGCCGAAGAATCGCAGCGCGCGCAACACCTTACTTTCTCTGGGAAGGCCACTGGCTCACTTGGATCCAATGATAGGGTCAAGCTCGTCGCACAATCTACGCACTGTTCGTTTGGACCGACGAAAATGCTGCCGGAATTCTTCTTTCGTCATCTCTTCAAATGCATCATCTACCTCGGGTCGTCGTCTCTGCGCCACTGCAGCAGCCGCACAGGCGACACGAAAAGGCATGGCAGAGAAAGCAACCGCCATTTCCTCCAACTGTTGGGAGTGCCGACTTGGATTGAACCGGATGCGAACGATGCTAACTGTCCCTAGCGCTTAATCTTTAATTCTATCCTAGCCGTCTGGTAGCCATTTTAATCCGTTCTGTCGAATCGGATGGACTCGGCAGCTATTCCGTTGCATTCTTCCGATAGCAAACGACAAGGAAGGAATGATTGTCAGCAGCAAGATGTCACGGCTCACGTCACAATTGACGTCATGGAATTCGTCACGGTTCAAATTGACTAATCGTGTGCGGATCGGTGGAACGGACCGCCTCCATTCTATTTTGGAACGCGTACAAGATAGCACCACAAATCGTAGCCGGCCACCGTATGCTGTATATGCGAGGGAAAAAATGAGTTGATGAGCCAGCGATCACGGCTCAATCTCGCGCCCGCAAGAGAAGAAAGCGAAGAGGAAGCGCATGGTCTTCCGTCGCGAGCAAGGCTCCGAGAGGAGGGTATCGAGGGCCTTTTACTCCGGGCGGCCATGGCGGCCGTGCGCACGGTCAATGAGTCAGATATATTCATACCTGCTTGTGCATGCATCACACCATGCTTGTTAATTTAGTTATTATGCCTATGTTTACACGCTTATAAGCCCAATAAAGCTACTATAGCTGGTCACTAAATTGCTATCGCAATCAATCATTTGCCTTTCAGGGGAAACTGCCGCTGTTTTTATTTATAAACCTGTCAGTGACATAACGTAATCTTTGTTACTCGTGTCTGCAAAATATAAAGAGCAGCAACGTGGTGAGGTAGAGACAAACCCTCCTTTTTAATTACGTACTTGAAAGAAAGGGTGCTTTTGTGCACCTCACTACGTCCCTGTCCTGAATATTTTCTACACTCGCGTTTAGATTCTGTTTTGATTTCTTTGCTCGTTCCTTCTTGCTTTTTAGAGCTTGCTTTTAGGCGTCCGTTTCTACATAGAGCGTCGGCGCACCTCGGCGTCCCTCGTAACCGAGCGAACGAACACGGCGAAGTGTGAAAGGGCGAACTTGGATCGCAGCAGCTGTTGAAAGACAACGATGCCGAAGACGGCGCGAGGAGGAGTGTGGAGGAGGAAGGAATGGCGAAAGCATGAGAAGCGCAGTGCCGCGCAAGATGGGCTCTGCGACGACGATGGCTACGAGATTGCGCCAGAGTAGCGCACGTCAGACATATGAAAAAAAAGCGCTGCATGAGCGGAGGTCTCTCGGCGGCGGTGCTATGGATCGCGCCTACTCGTCACCTACGCACTGCCTCTCTCGATCTCCTGATCAGCGAGGCAGTAGTGCCACACTTAGCATTGTTTACAACGTGCCGCACAAGATAGATTGTCCGCGCCAGCCAAAATATCGGGAAATGAAAACACGCATAAAGCAGCGCTCAAATTTCGCATTAGGGATTATAATAAGCTGCGTTACGTTTTTGCCTATATTCTTAATGAGTGTGAAACGAATAGGTGTAATGAAGAGGGAAAGTGAGAATGAAATACATAGAAAATAAAACTAAACTGAACAATGAATTACGCATTTGTCGACCAAAGCTTTGTAGTAAAATAAGAGTAATTTCCTGTTCTTTGTCTTACTTTTGCACATAAACTCTCCGTCAGTATAAGAATACTGTTACGTACACAGCAAGAACTTCACAATTAAAGATTGTAACGCCGCGTTACAGGTCTGTAGGCCTCGCTGAATAACGCAAAAGCTTTCAATATGGGCATAATTGCACAAAAACCAAAAAGACATGGCTTTTTGCTTACGCATTGCTTGCCTCCTAGTCTCCTCGTGGGAGTGAAGCTTGAAACAGTCATCATAATGACTTTACGCATACCTACCTGCATATTGTCACGAGAGGAAAAGCCAGCCAGTCTGTTCTAAGCGAACAGCCGTTTACAGTTCGTGTTTGCAGCAGCTACCACGCACACTTCTTCTTCCTCGACCTCTAGCGTAACTAGTGCGTGCCATTACCCCTCCCTCCAAAATAAAGAAGAAATAAATAAATAAAGTTGGGGAGATGTTAAATGCCACAAGGAAAAATAAAAGAAATGAGAAAGACAACGGACGAGACGACAGGGGCCGCATCACAAAGTTTGTGGATGAGAGTCAGCGCGAAAGGTAAGGCTTCATCCTGGTAACATGAACAATGTCAGAGGAACGTGGTCTACGGGAGTGGTGCGAAGTGTCGGCTGGAATAACTTCGTAGTTGACAGGACTTAGACGACGCAAAACTAGGTAGGGTCCAAAGTATCGGCGCAATAATTTTTCTGACCGGCCTCGTTGACGTATAGGGGTCCAAACCCATACAAGATCTCCCGGGTTGTATGTGACGTCTCGATGGCATATGTTGTATCGACGAGCATCTTGACTTTGTCGGGATAGAATTCGTTGCCGCGCAAGGTGCCGCGCCGCTTCGGCACGCTGAACAAAGGCGTCTGTATAGGTTGTGGTAGGTTGAGACGAAGTTGGTAGGAGCATCACGTCGAGCATAGTGGTGACGTCGCGTCCGTACACCAGACGAAAAGGAGGAAACCCGGTGGTTTCTTGTAAGGCAGTGTTGTACGCGAATGTCACATACGGGAGCAGTTCGTCCCAATTTTTATGATCCGTGGCAACATACATGGAAAGCACATCCGCAATCGTTTTGTTGAGACGCTCTGTTAAACCGTTAGTCTGCGGGTGATACGCAGTTGCCGTACGGTGCGTTGTTCCGCTCAGCTGCAGAATGTCTCGGACCAACTGGGCAGTGAAGGCCGTACCACGGTCTGTGATGACGACAGCGGGAGCACCATGTCGAAGGACGATATTTTTGATAAAGAAGTTAGCAACATCTGAAGCAGTAGCTCGCTGAACGGCTTGTGTTTCGCAGTATCGAGTGAGGTAATCGGTGGCGACGACGATCCAGCGGTTATCAGCCGAAGACTTGGGAAATGGGCCAAGTAAATCCATCCCGACTTGTTCAAAAGGTGAGCAAGGAGGTCGGACAGGCTGAAGCAGACCGGCTGGTTTTAGTGGTGGAACTTTGCGGCGCTGGCAATCTCGACAACTTCTGACGTACTGCTTCACGGTTTTTGTGAGTTTTCGCCAATAGTACTTCTGCTTGATCCTCGCGAGAGTACGCGTGAAACCAAGATGCCCGGACGTTGGTTCGTCATGGCATGCACGTAGAACGTCGTCGCGGAGAGTAGCGGGAACAACGAGCAGGAAAACGGCTGCCGTAGGGTGAAAGTTCCGCTTGTATAGGATGTCGCCACGTAGGCAGAAAGAGGACAAGTGGCGCGCGAACAGCCGTGGGGGTTGTGGGCGGCGTCCTTCAAGGTATTCAATCAAGGGCTGGAGCTCGGAATCTTGGCGTTGCTGTTGAGCAAGGTTTAAAGACGGAAGAGTGCAAAGAAAACCAGAATCGTCGTCAGTATCTAGTGGTGCGGGTTCGACGGGGGCGCGGGAGAGACAGTCGGCGTCAGTGTGTTTCTTGCCAGACTTATAGACGATGGTCACATCAAATTCCTGTAACCGAAGGCTCCATCTTGCGAGACGGCCTGAAGGATCTTTGAGATTCGCCAGCCAGCAGAGAGAGTGGTGGTCGCTGACGACACGGAAGGGGCGTCCGTACAGGTATGGGCGGAAGTTCTGGATAGCCCATATGACTGCCAGACATTATTTTTCAGTTGCTGAGTAGTTTTTTTCAGCAGCGGACAAGGTTCGGCTGGCATACGCAATAACGCGCTCAACACCAGCTTGAAACTGAACGAGTGTCGCTCCGATACCAACGTTACTAGCATCAGAATGCACTTCTGTGTCAGCCTCGGTGTCAAAGTGACCAAGGATCGGTGGTGTCTGTAGACGTCGCTGAAGGTCGTGGAAGGCGTCGGATTGTGCTGGGCCCCAAACAAATGTGACGTCGTTCTTGATGAGTCGTTGCAAAGGTTCGGCAATTTCACAAAAATTGGGTACAAAACGGCGGTAATACGCGCAAAGCCCTAAAAATCGGCGGACATCGTGTTTTGTCTTCGGTATCGGGAAGAGAGCAACTGCCAGGGCTTTGTCAGGGTCAGGGCGCACACCGGTGCTGCTGACAATATGACCTAGAAATTTGAGCTCCTCGTAGCCAAAGTGACATTTTTCGGGCTTCAGGGAGAGGCCGGCGGTGCGGATAGCTTGAAGAACCGCCTCAAGCCGCTGGATGTGTTGTTCAAACGTGGTGGAAAAAACAACTACATCGTCTAAGTAGACTAAACACGAGTTCCACTTGAGGTCAGATAAAACTGTGTCCATCATGCGTTGAAATGTGGCCGGAGCGGAACACAATCCAAAAGGGAGGACCTTAAATTGATAGAGACCGTCGGGTGTTATAAACGCCGTTTTTTCCTGGTCCCGTTCGTCAACTTCAATTTGCCAGTACCCACTACGTAGATCCATTGAAGAAAAGTAACGGGCATGTCTCAGGCGATCCAAGGAGTCGTCAATTCGATGAAGTGGATAAACGTCTTTTTTCGTGACCTTGTTCAGTTTGCGATAATCGACACAGAATCTTAGTGAACCGTCTTTCTTTTTAACTAATACAACAGGTGAAGCCCAAGGACTTGTCGATGGTTGAATGACATCATCGTCGAGCATTTGTTTCACTTGATGACGAATAGCATCCTGTTCTCTTTGCGACACGCGATAAGCGTGTTGGCGAACAGGTTGGACGGTCGGTTCAGTGATGATTCTGTGTTTGATTAAAGAAGTCTGTTTGACCTTCGACGTGGTGGCGAAACAGTCGCTAAATGACGAAAGCAGAGTAAGGAGCCTCTCCTTCTCGTCTTGGTCGAGCTGTGGGTTGACGTTGATGTGACTGGTCAAGCCCACATCGCTGGGTTCCGGAATCGAGATTGTCGTTACCGAAGCACAGGCGTTGGACTCGGCCACCGTTTCAAAGTAGGCCATGGTGGTATGCCTCGCAAAGTGTTTGTATTCGCCACTGAAGTTCGTAACTAGAATCGTGGTTTGCCTATGTTGGAGCTCTACGAGACCTCGTGCGACGCCGACTTCGCGATCCAGCAATATGGTGAGGTTACCTTCGGCGATGCCTATTCCTAGTTGTTCTTGAGGGCATTCAACGAGGACGAAGATGCTACTTCGAGGCGGTAACGTCACGCAGTCATCGACCACGCGTAAAGCCGCGCGGTGATGTTCATCCGCCACATTCGAATCCGAAGAAACATAGTTAGAAAAAGTCACGAACATGTCACGAAGGTTAATGATCGCCCCATATTCCTGGAGAAAATCCATGCCCAGTATAACTAGCCGAGAACACTTGGGCAGCACAAGGAAAGACGCTACGAAAGTCGAAGTAGAAATTGCAAGTCTGGCGGTGCATCGTCCAATGGGTGGCACGAGGTGTCCTCCGGCCGTAATAAGATGTGGGCCGTCCCGCGCTGTCAGCACCTTGCGTAGCCGAGTCGCCAGTGAGGCACTCATAACCGAGTAGTCAGCTCCCGTATCTACAAGTGCAGTTACTGGATAACCGTCGATTGAAGCAGTAATAGCAGCAGAAGTTTTTTTTGCAGTTGCGAATGAAGGCGTCAGTGGTACGTCGCGAGGGGATGGCGTCGGCGGAGGATATTTGACGGTTCGCATGACAGCGGCCTCACCCCCGGAGGTCGCCGTTTTCAGTTTCCCCGGCGCGGGCTTCCACCGTTGACTCCAGCGGAATCAAAGGCGGGTCGAGCACGGTTCGGTGACGCGTACCGACGAGGTGAAGGCGACCGTGAGTGTCTTCGCTGTTGGGTAGGAGGAAGCCGGTTACTTTCTAAGTATTTCTCGATTTCGTGCGGGCGTTCGCCATAGCGCGGGCAACGGGCGTCCGGATGGTATCCCCGCAGACCAATCCGTCGGTACTGACAATCGCGATACATGTGACCAGCCTCCCCGCAGTGATAGCACAACGGACTGTTGTCGGGGGCGCGCCATACTGTAGATTTGCGCGGACCAGGATGAAAGGGTGCTGGCGGATTCGCGCGGTGGATTGGACTTTGGGAGCGTCGAGAAATCCCAGCAGGCGGCTGCGAAAAACGGCCCGTCGACGGCGCGCAAGCCCAAAGAGCATCCGCGTACGAGAACGTGGGAGGTTCGGGTCGTGTTGGTGGCGAGGGATGAACCACTTTGCCGATTTCTTCTCGAATGACATCCGTAAGAACCGCGGCACTAGGAGGTGTCGAAGCCGATGCATAGGACTTTTGCAGTTCTTCTCGAACAATTTGTCGTATTAGCTCGGTAAGTGACTCCCTGTCATCATTTGCAGGTACGAGAGAGCATGCAGCAGTCATGGTGGTCTGGCGTTCATACTGCGAGAGCCGCTGCCGAAGCATACGTTCCATGACTGTTGCCTCACGAACGAACTGAGAGACTGTTGCAGGAGGATTACGCACGAGGCCCGCGAAAAGCTGTTCCTTTACGCCTCGCATTAACAGACGCACCTTCTTGTCTTCTGGCATTAGTGGGTCCGCCCGACGGAACAATCGCGTCATGTCTTCGACGAACATGGCGACGGTTTCGTTTGGCATTTGGAACCTCGAAGACAGTGCCTGTTCGGCTCTTTCTTTCCTTTCGGGAGTGCAGAAGGCTTCGCATAGCAGTCGGTAAAACTCCTGCCAGGTGGTAAATGAGGCTTCGTGGTTCTCGTACCATACTCTCGCCGCGTCTAAAAGGGAAAAGTAGACGTTCTTCAACTTACGGCGATCGTCCCAGTCGTTAAAGGCGGCGACCCGGTCGAAATGGTCCAACCAGTCTTCAACGTCCTCAAAGGCGTCGCCATGGAACGGGTTAGGCGTGCGAGGCGCGTTGAGAATGCATGGTACGGGAGCATTTGGGATCACCTCGGTTTGGCTTGCGGTAGTTGACATCTTCCTCACGGAGCTTGCCAGGGGACTGTATTGCGGTGGAAGACCTTGGAGGCGACGGCTGCTTCGATAGATTTCTGCCGTCCCCGAGGTACTGGCGTCGGTAGCTTCTGGTTCAGGACCCGTAGGCATACGATGGATGCGTACCCAGCACTTCCACCAGTTTGTCACGAGATGAAAAGCCAGCCAGTCAGTTCTAAGCGAACAGCCGTTTACAGTTCGTGTTTGCAGCAGCTACCACGCACACTTCTTCTTCCTCGACCTCTAGCGTAACTAGTGCGTGCCAATATATTCAACAGGCGCGTATATGGATTCAAGCGATGAACCTGGACACCTGCATGTTGTTTACTACGTAGAAAATGCCGTGTTTGTAAATAAATTATTACGCAGGATTCATCTACCAATGACTCATTTTATCCCGTCCATTTGGAAACTGGATGCTAAAGAGATAATTTGTAATATGCTGGAAAAAATGGCCATCTTCTGGCTTCGTTTTTTTTTTTACTTTTTTTGACGGAGGTGAATGTACGTCTTTTCTCCACCTTTTCCTACCACATAATGAGTTTATGTATACATTGAGGATGCAAACGCGGTGTTTATCATTTATTCATGTTTAAGACTTGTTTATTTATACAATTAGGTATGATAATTTGCGCAACTCCAATGTGCTTTTATGTCATCGTTCTTATGATTGTAGTCGGTGTCTTACCTTTCAAATTATTGATACTACCTTGCATGTGTCCACACGGTATCCGGAATGTTTTCACGGATGCCCACGCCTACCTCGCGCACATCGCGTTCGCCTACATTTAAACACATGGCGTTCTTGGCACACTTCACACGGATTTGGCGTATCCTGTACCTGACTATCTTGCAGTCACTTTTAGAAAAAAAAGTGTCCACCACGTGCTGATGTTAAGAAAAACGGGATCGACGCAAGTGCGTGTGAAATACGATACTAATAAAATATGAAATGAGTGAATAATCAACATAAAAAAAGCGAAAAAGAGACAAAATAGCGATATATAATCACACTTTATTTCTTAAATCATTGGAACCACCATGTACGTCGACCTTGTGTTCTTTGTCTTGGCTACTAGGCGCGAATACACACAAATTGTGGGATTGGGAAAAGAGGGTATCATGCTCTACAGAAACATTCCTACGCCTTGAGCTTGTTGCTAGCCAATTATGCACTTTTAAATCACTCTTTTTGTTTGTACGAAACAGACTTGAAGCATTTCACACTGATCTAACTACATTACATGGGGCGCACAGAAGGAAAACGTCATAGCCACTGAGCCATCATGACAGGCGAAGCATTCCTTTAGCACACACTGGATTCCTCCGCGCCAATATAAGCCGCGGATCTTTTGCGTTTTGTATTTTTGTGTGCGCAAGCGCTGTTTAAAGATTTTCGGTTGCATAGGGAAGCGTGATAACATAGCGACCATCACGCCCACTGGTTATTCAAACTGGCCGGCTTCTATTGTATTTGTCCAGGAAGTGCAGGTTCTTGTTGCTAAGAATTGACGTGAGTATTGTTGGGGCCTGAACTCAAGACTGGCAAGTACTAGGAAGATTAGCCACAAAGAAATACGGTAAGGCCATCAGGTGCTCAAGCAAGGTAGCTTCCCGCACCGTGCTAATGTAAACGTGATCTTAAATAGCGGCTCTCTCAGGATGTGGTTGCGCAAGCGGTTTTGCGTAGTTGAAATTAACGTGTTGTTAACTTCACTGATTTCTCGCTGGTGTTACTTGATGGTGCTCCACTTTTAAAATGACGGCTCGAATGCTCCTACATTTGGGGGGACCACCGCTGCGATCACTTTTACCCTTTGAGTACCTTGAATATCTGGGTTTCCCTATGTTGTGTTTTACCTTGCCATCATTTAGGAGGAAGCGATTTGCATATAACGCAACATTAAGCAAAAGCTGTGGCTTTTCAGGAACTCATGCTAAGTCATGCTTGATGTGTTTTGAGAACACATGGTTCAAGGGACATGAGCTGTTTCATACACGCTTCACAATTAGAGACTACGGGGTGCTGTTATGTTCAACATTTCACACAAAGAATTCGGAAATCCCGCAACTGGGAAATCCACTGAATCTTCAATGATTGCTATCTCTGGTGAGAAATCTTGAAATGAAGCATTACTTTTTGTTCAATACTAGACAAAGAGAGGCAGAAAGAGGAGAACAAGGTCAGGACACGTCCATTCTGCTACAACACAGATGGGCGACGGCATATAGAGAGGAAAAGAGATGCAGGAAAGGGGGCACGATTTTCCGCACATTTTATTGTGCATCATCATCATAAGCAGCAGCAGCATCACCAGCACCATGGCTATGCCTACTACACGGCAAATGCCTCTCCCATACTTCAGCTACCCCGGTCATGTGCTAATTGCGGACACATTGTCCCTGCACACTTTTTAATCTCATCCATCCACCTAACTCTCTGCCGCCCCTGGCTACACTTCCTTTACCTGGGAATCCAGTTCTTGGCCCTTAACGACGACCGGTTATCTTCTCTTCTCATTAGATGTGCAGCCCATGCCCATTTCTGTTTCCTGATTTCAACTAAGATGTCATTAACTGGCGTGCGTTTCCTCACCCAACCTGCTCTGTTCTTGCCCCTTAAAGTTACACCCATCATTCTTCTTTCCATAGCTCATTGCGCCGACCTCAATTTAAGTAGAACCCTTTTCATAATCCTCCAGGTTTCTGCTACGTAGGTGAGTACCGTTAGGATACAGCTGTTATATCCCTTTCTCTTGAGGGATAATGGGAACCAGCTGTTCATGATCTGAGTATGCCTGCCAAACACACCCCAGCCCATTGTTATTATTCTGATTATTTCAGTCTCATGATCCGGATCCGCGGTCACTACCTGCCTAAGTAGATGTATTCCCTTACCACTTGCAGTGCCTTGCTACCTATCGTAAACTGCTGTTCTCTTCCGAAGCGATTAAACATTACTTTAGTTTTCTGCCGATTAATTTTTAGGCCCACTCTTCTGCTTTGCTTGTCCAGGTCAGTGAGCATGCATTGCAATTGGTCCCCTGAGTTACTAAGCAAGGCAATATCGTCAGCCAATCGCAAGTTACTAAGGTATTCTCCAATAACCCTTATCCTCAATTCTTTCAAATCTAGGTCCTTGAATAGCTCCTGTAAACACGCTGTGAATATCATAGGAGAGATCGTATCTCCCTGCGTGACGCCCTTCCTTATTGGGATTTTCTTGCTTTTTTATAGAAGACAACGGTGGCTGCGGAGCCGCTATAGATAGCTTTGAGCATTTTTACATAGGACTCGTCTACACCATGATTCCATATTGTCTGTATGACTGTTGAGCATTCGACTGAATCCAACGGTTTCTCGTAATCAATGAAAGCTATGTATAAGAGTTGGTTATATTCCGCAAATTTCTGTATCACCCAATTGATAGTGTGAATATGATCTATTGTTGAGTAGCCTTCACAAAATCCTGCTTGGTGCTTTGGTTGGCAGAAGTCTATTTGCGATTACCTTAGTAAATAGTTTGTAGACAACGGACAGTAAGCTGATCGGTCTATAGTTTTTCATGTCATTGGCGTCCCCTTTCTTATGGATTAAGATTATGTTGGCGTCCTTACAAGATTCCGGCACGCTCGAGGTCATGAGGCATTGTATATACACGGTGACCAGTTTTTGTAGAACAATCTGCCCACCATCATTCAACAAATCTGCTGTACCCTGATCGTCCCCAGCTGCCTTCCCCCTTTGCATAGTTCCCAAGGCTTTTTGTCTTCTTGCGCCGTTACCTGTGGGATGTCAATTTCCTCTATTCTATTACTTCTTCCATTATCTTCGGTGGTGCCACTGGTACTGTATAAATATCTATAGAACTCCTAAGCCACTTGTACTATCTTCTCTATTTAGTAATGATATTGCCGACTTTGCCTCTTAACGCATACATCTGATTCTTGCCTATTCCTTGTTTCTTCTTCACTTTTTAGGCTTCCTCCGTTCCTGAGGGCATGCTGAATTCTATCCATACTATACTTTCTTATATCAGCTATCTTACACTTGTTGATTAACTTGGAAAGTTCTGCCAGTTCTATTCTAGCTGTAAGGTTAGAGGCTTTCATACATTGGCCTCTCCTAATCAGATCTTTCGTCTCCTGTGATAGGTTACCGGTATCCTGTCTAACGAAATTATGGCCAAATTCTATTGCACACTCCTTAATGATGCTCACAAGATTGTTGTTCATTGCTTCAACACTAAGGTCCTCTTCCTGAGTTAAAGCTGAATACCTGTTCTGTAGCTTGATCCGGAATTCCTCTATTTACCCTCTTACCGCTCACTCATTGATAGGCTTCTTATCTATCAGTTTCTCCCGTTCCCTCCTCAAGTTTAGGCTAATTCGAGTTCTTACCATCCTATGGTCACCGCAGCGCACCTTGCCGAGCACATCCTCGTCTTGTATGATGCCAGGGTTACCGCAGAGTATGAAGTCTATTTCATTTCTAGCCTCGCCGTTCGGGCTCCTCCACGTCCCCTTTCGGCTATCCCGCTTGCGGAAGAAGTTGTTCATTATCCGCATCTTATTCCCTTCTGCATACTCGACTAATAACTCTCCTCTGCTATTCCTAGATCCTATGCCATATTCCCCCAGTGACTTGTCTCCAGCCTGCTTCTTGCCTACCCTGCCATTGAAGTCGCCCATCAGAATAGTGTATTTTGTTTTGACTTTACCCATCGCCGATTCCACGTCTTAATAGAAGCTTTAGATTTCCTGATCATCCTCACTGGATGTAGGGGTGTAGACCTGTGCGACCTTCAATATCCAACTGTTATTAAGTTTCACAACAAGACCTGCCACCCTCTCGTTAATGCTATAGAATTCCTGTATGTTACCAGCTATATCGTTAATAATCAAGAATGCGATTCCTAGTTCTCGTCTGTCCGCTAAGCCCCGTTAGCACAGGACGTGCCCCCTTTTTTATCACTGTATATGCTTCGTTTGTCCTCCCAACCTCACTGAGCCCTATGATATCCCATTTAATTCCCGCTAATTCCTCCAATACCACTGCTTGACCAGCTTCACTAGGTAACGTTCTATCGTTAAACGTTGCCAGGTTCAGATTCCAGTGGCGGCCTGTCCCGACCCAGAGATTCTTAGCACCCTCTGCTGTGTCACAGGTCTGTATGCCGCCGTAGTCAGTTGCTTCTCCGCTGCTGGGCAGTGAGGGCCGGTGTTTGATTCTTGTATTCATATAGGAGGTTGTGGCCAAGTACTGCACTAGGTTGGCCAATCCTGCTCTGGTGAGGGAGTGGTTACCAGTTCTGGTCACCGCGATCAGGCCGCACTCCAGGCCTATTTATGCAATGTTATCAATACGCAGATATCTTTTTTTTTAATCCGGTGGAAAATTGCGTGGGACCGATATTCGAACCACGATCCTCTTGCACGCGTGGCGGATGCTCTACCTCTACGTTATCGCTCCACTACATACCCAGACTATAAAGAGTCGCCATGACCTGTCGACTTGAGATGTTGCAATAACGCTTTTGTAGTTTCTCTCCCATCAGTGCATTCGGCTATGGTCCAAAAAACTTCATTTCTGAAAAGGGTTTAGAGTCTAGCCGCTTTATTGCTTTCTGGAGAAGTTCGCGTTCAGCATCCTACTAGAGATAGAGACACAAACTTGTTCAATAGATTGTTGTTCTACAAGAATGGCACATTGAGGTATTCCCCAACCCGATGCGGCACGAGTAGGTCCTTGCAAATGAGAGCTTGAGCCAAAGGCGGTACAACCAGGCTGCCTCAACCTCAACGAGAAACCTTTGTTGGCACTTGTAGGTTAAAGGATGGCTGAAGTGTATCAACGTAATATTTCGGGAGGTTGGGAGCGGAGGAATAACTGTGTCATAGCTTTAGCTACGAAATGAAGCTTTCTCCCAGCGTCGGTTCCGGATAAGGGAATCGAAACTGGTCGGGCTCTTACATTGAGGAATCGGGCGGCCTCGTCGGTGAGGTCGTCATCAGCAATGCCTGAATGTGAACTATAATTACGTGACCTATTTTGATAGCTTGAATGTAGTTTTTATACCGTATACCAGCTGCTCGTGGGTCCCGTGATATGGAGCAAAATGCAGACACTGAAGTGGTGCCTAAGGGTCGCAAAAGATGACCAATTTATGGAGGGTCTTGTGAAGGAGGCACTTTAGGGGAGCACACAGGGCAGTAAGCACGGCCGCCATATATGTGGTCATTTGTGGGAGCTTGAATTTGATTGTAGCTTGCCTAACCTGAACGAGAATGGCACCTGTAGAAGTCGTAGATGCAACCGAACCATCAGTACGTATTTGGCCCCTGTTAGTCGCATTCAGTTATAGAAACATCACCTGTTTCAGTGCTATTTCTGCGTGATTTGCCTTCTTATGTACACCCATAATACATGGGCTCATCGGAAGCTGTTGGAGGGAGAGTACGCCTTGCTGCGGGTGTGTATTCTGACGGAATAGAATCTTGACAGGTGATGTTAACGTCACAGAATGTGAACGAGGGCATGGATGCCATGTAGAGATCGCGGATGCTGGAAAGCTGACGAATGTGAGCCGTCAGTCAATGAAAAGCAACGCATGATTGGATTGGATGATCCTTCACGAGCACGACTGTTACAGGTGTTGAAGCGCCGCGAGGAAGCGCTAAATACGCGCAAAATGCTTGGATATGTGAGCTCTCGAATCAATGAGCATTTGGCTTGCACGTACTCGCAACACTGGAATGCTGTTAGGCAGAAATTGCAAAAACGCAGCTCTGTACAACCGAAGCACGGAATGCACAGCCGTGCCTCTTATTTTCCCGCCCATGATTCTTCGTAAATGGGCAATGGACGACAGTTTTTTCATCAAGTGCGCGCAATGAGGGCGTTCCGAAACAATTCTTTCGATTATTAGATTAGATAATCAAGGGGGTCACCCATAGTTGATAGTGTGTCCATCGATGGAGAGTAGGCCTGGCGTCATATGTTTACGCGGGGCGGCACAATCAGCGTTCATTTATCTGTCTATACAGTCAAGCCATGTGCTGGAAGGTAGGCTGCTGTCAAGGCTGCTGCCCGCTACAACTTCGCGCGCACCTGAAGCCGAGTAACCACGGAAGTCGAAAAAGCAAATGCCATCTGCGTAACTAGAGACGTAGACTGTTTCCCGTAAAATCTCAGCGGCCCCAATGACGCTCACAATCAAAAACGTCCGACTTGATAGTCCTCTCCAATGCTCGCAGCCATACCTTTAATATTGCTAGCAAGAGGAAGCCCGATGCGCATATGTGCGTACAACTATTCATATGGGGAAAAGATAGTGGTAATCGCGCAGGCTGGCACGGAGGTCACTGCTACTGCAGACAGGCTACCACGTCCTCTTCGTCTGTCTCTGGCGGGCACAGCCCTGTCGAAATGCACCGTATCAATAATCAGCTTTGGGGTCATCTGTTCGCGCAAAAAACAATTTGCGGGTTATGTGGTCGGATAATCAATGAAGCACGCCGTCGCCAATTCCAATAACTTTCAATAAGTTAATTATGACGTCCTGCGCAACCAAGCTTCATCGCAAAAACCAGCGAAGTAAATTCGAGCATTTTGGTTCATGAAATTGTTGCCATATTTTTGTGCAAGACATAACCTAGTCATTTCCTACGTGACCAAGTACAATGACAACAACGTACATCCTTGTTTGCAAAAAGAAGAATAGGCGATAAGAATTTTCTTGTGATATCTTTACTTCCCTCAATTCTACGGGTATTCGACGTAACAAATATTTTGAAGAGCCAATTCGACCTTGTGCGGAATATTCAGAGGCACTCTACTTCTCTCTGCAAAATAAAAAGAAGCCAGAGGTATGTAATAAGGTCAAGGAGGGACACATTAATATTTTTGTTCTAGGCCTGTGCCGCTTTCACTTGAAGAGATCCAGAACTACCTTTCTTCAAAAAGTTCACAAGCGCCTTAGAACTAGTATGGTGCCTTTCAAGATTATATTATCAAAATAAATTTGCAAGAAGACCCAGTACGAGCATAGATACTACGGCCGGAATACTAACATTTATCATGCACCCTGAACGTCCTTAGTTCTAAAGCAGCGGAAATGTGCCGGCGGCTGCGCACCGTCTACGGTGTTACGCCACCTGGGTTCAACGTTGTGCTGCTTATTTAAGCTGAAATCGGCGGGCGCCGTTGTCAACAGCTACTTCCGCCCGCTGTTACTATACTAACGTTGGTCTCATTCCGTTGCATTGCATTTAACTCCACGAAAATCCCACAATTTTCCAGGCCCGAATGAAACATCGTCTCTACGTAGGCTCGTTCGAGTTCGTCGTCAGGGCGTGTGCATGGGCTCAGTGATGAATACCGCCTTCAGGACTCGCGCTGAAATGATTCCTAACATAACGAGCCTCGAACATGATGTGATGCGCTTGGCAAGTGCGGAAGGCGGGAAGCAGACGACCCGCATCTGCTGGCGAAAAATACCTGGCGAAGTTCTCGCCAGGTATTAACATTTGATCGGTCTCGCACACCACCACCCAGACCATCACCAAGGGGCCTCGCTCCCCGTCATCTCGAGAGACCAATCAGAACCAGCAGACTTCCAAGGTTCTCAACGGTGAGTTAAAATCACTGGAACCTGGAAAGTATAGCAGCCCTTTTCTCTTTGCCGCCGCGCCGCTGATTGGTCAGTTGCCGTCACGTGATAGCTTTTCACCATAGGTGGTCCACGCCGCACCGGAGCTCACACGAAGACAAGGGCACCGTGCGCACACGCCACGCGTATGAGCCACCATCGAAGTCGCATTTTGCATTTTGTATAATTGAGAGCACGTGTAACTTTCGCGCACTTAGAACAAAACCAACTAAAATACCCGGGTGTGAAGCTCTCAGGTGTAGCAATCACTGGGAGTCCGGAAAGCGCTCTTCGCGAAAGTATGACAGCAAGTCTCGTGCTATCAGGCTGCGCAGGATAAAGCGCGACAAATATACGCCTACCAGATGAATTTGATATTTTAAAGCTGAGAAGCTTTGCGGTATATCATCGAACTGCCTAAACACTATAATGTGCTAGAGAAGCTTCTGCAGAGAAGTTTTTTTCCGTTGCAGACTGCGGTTTGCCTTGCGCAAGAAAACCGAGCTGCTTAGAAATGTGCAAACAGAGCAAAATGTGACCTAAAGAGCATAGGAATGCGGCCGGCGGTGTCAAAAATAGCCCAATGCAATGATAAAACCAGTGTAATAAAATTATATCGGCCTGTCAATGTCGAGAAGTAAAATAAACATTTTATCGTGTGTTGTTTATTACTGCATAAACCAACGCGAACATGGCCTGGATAGCACGCGGAAAGTTCAAGGGCCCTCGCTTCAGCATCCCTTTCCTTGTATTGCAGCCAGGGACAATTCGTCTTCGTCGATGTCGACGTGTGTAAATCACTTCGAATGGGGGTAAATCAGGAACTATATCAGAACGAATTTACACCCACGCTTATAAACGTTGCGTGGCAGCGCTTGATGCCTAGTCAGGCTAAAGAAATCCTCTGTGGCGCACGGGCATGAGGTTCGCTTTGAAATTGTAACGGGTGGCGTGCAGTTCAACGCTTCACTATCCGAGTACATGTATTTTATATAGTATCTAGCTAAGTGAAATACAGTTTTGTCTGTGGATTTCACAACTCCCACTGCGACAACCGTAGTTCTGTTCTTCACTGTAGCAAGCGTAGAAAATCCGACAAAGAGTTGCTCGCGTTTTTCGCAACGCGTCGAATAGCTACGAGCTAGGTACGAGGATAAAACAGTCAATGTAATCAAACCCGAGATCCGTAGCCCTGCGATGCATAAGATGTTTAAAAGACTAAAAGACGAGTAATGTTGGTTCATTACGCACGTTGTTATGCAATTTAGTATACTCATTTGATCGCTTCCCAATGAACCCAACATTTATCGGGAAAGACAACAAACGAAAGGACGGCCACTCCTACGCCCGTCCGGTCATTTGTCTCGCTTCATGCAATTTAGATGCTGTAAAAATCTTCCGCTCGTGCTTACCTGTACACTGCTTATCACGCATAGTAGGCGCACCGTCTTATCTTTTATCTAAAGCACGATGAAATGTGCCAATTTGCGATGATACAGACCACTCGAAGCGAAGCTAGGTAGCTGAGCTCCTGCCGCCCGAGAAACGCATTGGACCAAATCTGGCAACAACAGCACAGTGTTGCATGGTCGTACCCCGGTGGCTGCGGTACTTTCCAGGTACCAGTGACTTTATTGTGAGAGGGCTCGTTGCGGCATCCAGCGGCGGCCGCGGTATCTTTGCTATGCAATAGACTCATCGCAACTCTAGCGACCACGTTTGTTCTATGCGCAAACAGGGCGGCGCTTCACACTCATGTGCTCCTGTCTGGCCGCGCTACGTAGTGCGGACCTGCTTTGTCCTCCGGGGATAGTAGCCAAATTCAGATTGAGCATTGGGTAGCGTTTTCAATAGCTCCATACGAAACAATGTGTACTAAGGTTTTTAACCTGAAGCGGCCAGAGAGTTCGCGTGCGCTAGCGCGCGGTGCTTGTACGTGTTAACCACCTTTCCTCGCGAGGTGGGCAGGCGTAGTGTATGTGTGGTCTTCACTTAAGTTTCGCCCGGTTCGAGACTACTTGCGTGTTCGAAACTAATTGAAATTAGGGAGACTGGATTGTTAGGGCACCGTTAGCCTTTGCAGCGAAAGGGTGATTTCGATGAGGGAGAGTGCCACTGAGCGTACTCGGACAATAATGGGCTTCTTCCGAAAGTACGCACTTCTAATCGAAATTTGAAACGCAGATTTTCTATTGTTCACGCCTGGTTTAGTTAGTTGTGTCAATTACTATTCACAGTATCCAGTCGGAAAAAGCGTGCTGATCCAAACACTCGTCTTGATTGACAATTGCTGTTGGCCAATAGCAGCCATCAATGGAGATCTTGCGTACGACGAATAATGGAAGTCGCCGGCAGCTTCAAAACGGGTCAGGAGATGACCGCTGTTTCAAAAGCGGATATTTCAGAACAACGTAGTTTCCCGATCTGCTTGCGAGCTCCGCGCACCGCGCACGACTGCAAAATTTGGCTGAGGTGTTCACAGCAGAGCATGCTATCCGCGGACCGGTTTTTTTCACACAGCCTGAGGGATGGTTCAACGCCCCGTTAAGGTTAAATGTTATAGTTGCCGATACCCTTGTTAATAATTACTCACTTAATTAAGGAACACTACTACAATAACATTATATAGCGCAGGAAGCCATGAATATTTTCGTTCATGCTACACTCCTTTTATGCATTTCTTTCTCATCATATGTTGGCATTACTTATCGTGCTCATTTCGCTTCATGTAATTGCAAGGGAGCATCCCTTCAAGGCATCCTATGTGTTAAACTCTTACTGCCATGCTTACAAGGTACGAATGAACCGGCATACTTACGAAACTATATCTTCTACACGTCTCCTTTTCATATGGGGAGACGTATAAGTTTAGTAATTTTTTTAAATAATTGGTGGCATCTCCACGTAGTACGCAGGTTGGGCTGCAAGAAAAAGAAAAAAAAAGCTATAGCAACGTCATCGTGCAACAAGTTCCTTCTCAACAATTTCCGCCAACCGGAGCCTTTCTTTGCTAGGAAAGATGGAGTAACACTTGTGAAGCTGAACCTGCAGCGGTGAACACTTAATGGAAGAAAGCCTGACATACACTTTGATACACGGTCTCTTCCGTTGAGTGGAATGATGTATGTTACGTAATATATCGTGTGTTTAGAAGGCACGCAAATTTAAAATGGTAGGGAAGCGGCAGCCCATACGTGGATTTGCGAGGGGTGGTCGCTTGACGTCATGCTTTAACAGTTTCTTCGAAACCACACGTGCTCAATTAGTAAGCGAATGTGTACAACTTGCACGGCCTTACTTCCACGGCCAACTTCCAGCCTTACTCTGTTTAAGGCGTCCGATGAAGCATCCCCGTTTCCGTTCAGGATCTAGGGCCTGAACTTCGCCTCCACTAGCACAACAGATAAAAAGCCCGGCCACAATAAAGCTACATTAAGAAAATAAACTTGAAAATTTGATAGAGTCGCAACAAACCGTGACTTGGAAGAACATTGGGGCAAACATCCTACTGAGCAGCAACTAGCCTGCCGCTTGCTGCGTTGGTCCGCCAGACTTCCCGTGATCACTGACGGCGTAGGTTTCTAAAGTCATAGCCACATTTACGGCAACGGGCTCACAACGCTATTTCGCCAGTCAGCCTACGTTATCGTTGCAGCCTCATCATCTGGCGGTGGCTGCCGATTCGGCAACCTGATAGGCAGTCGACGGCGCATCGGTGATGCCATAGAGTTTCATAAAATTATTAGAGGGAATTATAGAACGATAATAAATCGTAATTCCAGTTGTGGAGATGCGAAGGTGACGACTGGAGACTTTGTTCTGACCCGTACATGCATTGTTCTGGTGAGTAGAAACAGCGTCACGTATAAGGAGAGTGAAAGGATGTGAAAGACTGGGATTCATTGAGGATGATCTCGCATAATCTGGGTTGGTGGGTTTGCCATACGGAGCCCAGGGGTTAATAAGGAAAACGCAGTTTGAAGACGTGCAGGAGCAAGCGAAAATGAAGCAAAATGGTGAAGTAAGAAGGAATATCTGCTACGTTAAATGCTGTGAAATCCTTGCGTACATAGGTGAGCAGAGTGAGTGCGAAAAAGTTTGTACCCAAGTAGGAGAAAACGTAGAGCAGGTTTTAGCAGAAAAGCGATGTTTTGTGGCTAGGTCGATCGCGAGTAACCTGCTGCTCCAATGCCACACTCGGACGTTATTGTGAGGACCGTGATTTTAGAAGTCATCGGGTGGTCCTCAGGATAAGTGCGGCAGTCACTACATGAGCAGCGAGTGCTACGGGAGTGACGTGAATGATCCGTATCAGATACGCAGTGTGCCGGACGATTGTTAGTGGTTCCCAGATTATATTGGAAAGAGTTGTGGATATGTGATGGGCAGTGACCAATGCAGCCGTGACCCTAAGGTGTGTGGTCTTAGAGTTTTGCCCTCAGACGGGTTTTGGTCTAACACTTCCGTGAAATCTGCAGATTGCTCAAATGGTATAACGCGGGCTTCCAAAGCGGCGTAGTCCAGTTGGTTTGGGTGTGAGGAGTGAATCGCAGAGGAAGAGGTGGACGACGAGGTCTGTCGAGAAGGGGGAGTGGACTATGGCTCGGGAATAAGGGTTGCGGAGTGACTGGTTGGGAAAAGCTTTACAGTTCATACTTGTAGGAACGTACAAGACAGAGAACGGTTACGATGGGGGTAAGTGGAGATGAGAGTTGATTTCTGCATCGCGAGGGCCACAGGTTAGGAGGAAAACCACACGGTAGTAAACTTTTGCTTTACGAAGGTTTAGGGGCTTTGACTGGGTGCTGGGGTGAGGAAAGAGAGGGTAGCGGAATCACAAGGATCGCGAGGTGAACTTGTTTGTACATCTTGAGTAAAGGTAATTGGGTGTGGCATAACACTAACACTAAGGGAGGCACACTGGATGCACAGGAAGGTACAATGAGCGCGTGCGTCAAATGTGGCTTCTTTTGTCCGCATGTTTCCCTGTGTTCGGCCACCCTAAGCGACGAGGAATGACTGCCCGGGTCACTTGCTTTAGAGGAGAGTTACGTTCCAGCCTAAGAGGAAGAGGCAACCTGGCTCGGTCGTTCACTTGGTGAGCAATGAATGTCTTGGAACGGCTCTGGAGTATATTGCGGTGGCCGGTGAGGCTGATTGTTCGAGTTCACCGAGGTGTCACAGTCGAGGAAGACGAGCCAGAAAGATGCTACGATGCTGAAACTGCGGCGCTTCCACCATTGTCCGGGTCATTGGCCGAGGACGGTGCTGTAAATGACGTACGTACGCTGCGTAAGAAGGGTTCAGTCTGCATTAACTTGGACATCGCAGCGAGGATCTCCCATGCGGTAGTCCCACCACAGCGGGGGCATCCCGTGCGGCATGTATGATGTTGGCCTGGTAAGTTGAGTATTACTCGACATCTTAGGGAGTTTAAAACGCCGATATCACGTCAGCTATTACCTTGGCTGCCAATGCGGGAGCAGAAGGAGCACAACTGTGGTAGAGGCTTGTATGGAGCAGCGTTCTATCACACTAAAGTCGCTTGGAATGACCAGTGTTCACACGTCCCAGTTCAAGCCATCCTATATTCATGCTCCGATAGTTCACTCAGCGTGGATTGGAGGGTATAGCAAACACATTAAGGCGCTGGGCGTGGCACCTTTCATGCGAGGGGTGAGAACGCCTGAGTCGAGATGCTGGATATTTGTCATGAGTTCAGCCGTTCAAGTTTTCTGTGTAATTTGTATGACACGTCGGGAATAATTGGCGGGACGGGGCTTGGTGGGAATTTAAGATGGCGAAAGGATCCACTGCAAGGGGCTTCGCGTTTAGAAAGGGAGTGTGACAGGTGAGAAGAACGGTGTTTCCATCGGGTTCGTGTGTGGTTGTACCGGGATTGTACACAGGATTGCACACAGGATTGCACCAGAATTGCACCAGGATTGCAGGGGGGGTGCGCAGACGACCCACGCGCATTTGCTGGGCGCCCTTGCGTTTTGGGTTCCGCATTGTTTTCCCCCTCCTGCTGCTGCAGCCCTCCGAGTCCAGGCTTGGAACACGAGCTCCCCCTCTTAGCCGTGCGAGCATCCGAAGCCCCCCGGGCGTTGCCCGTGACACACCTCTAGGAGGTGGAGAGAGCTCTTGTCCAGAGTTCGCGACTCCACCCAAGCTGGATAACACGGATACGCAACCATCCGCATCGTTCAAGCACCTCTGGACCATAAATGGTCGTCGGACTCTTCCCAGGACCGACTTACGAGACATTCCGACTTCCGTGCTGTTGCCTCCAGTAAGCTGGACGACAGCGGCGCGCAACCTGCCCCCGTCCCAAACTACACGGTTTTTGTACTCTCTCACAAGGACGCAGTTCCATACCAAGGCCTCCATGTAGCTCGATTACAAAGGCGTACCAAAATCCCCGGCCATTTCGACATTGTCCAAGTTCACCTGGGATTTACCTAGTGATCAAGGTGGTAAGCCTTTCTTGGATGTAAGCCGGTTGTAGTCGAATTCATCCGAGTTCATTCGTGTATGCGTTGATCAACACCTTGTCCTCAGGCAATGGGTAACAGAAGCTCGCCACAATCTTCCGGCACGACCAGCCATGGCATAGTACAAGGCCACACCATACACGACTGAGCGTAGTTCTGCGTCGTTTATCTCCGAAGTTAGCTCTAGCGAGGCGTGATGTTCGCCCGACAGAATGTCGAAGAGGTGGAATTCTTGTGTGTGTGTGCGAAGAGGGTTGTGGAGTTCTCTCTCACACGCCGAAAATAGGAGACGTCAGCTTCTTGCCGCACCAGATAACGTCAATCACGTACACAAAAGAACGCAAACAGGAGATAGGGCTTTGGTTAATCGAAGATTAACACTTCGTATTACTGCTTAACAGCCGAGGCTCTTCGTCTTCGTACCGGCGGCATGTACAATCGTAATCGTACGAGCATAAATAGCAGCGAGCCTTTTTAGGAGGAGCCTGTCCTGTATTCTGCTATTGTCATTGCGCATATTTGTCTAAGTTATCACGCAGTACTTGAGCAACGTGCGGATCACAGTTTGTATTATACCATTTTGTTACGCTCGGGATTTGATAAAATAAATAATTTCATACTTGTTCGTACAGAGCTTAAAATTAGATTTCTCGATTACTATAAAAATATCTGATGAAATATTGAATGTACCGGCAAAGCCACAGGTGTCCATTATTGATGATCAGCCACTGAAGCTGTGCATGGGCGTATTTACCTAGATCAAGTAGTCATGGGAGGACAGTAACGTGTGAATTATCCGGCCGTTAATCTATCATTATCATCCTGTATTAGTATAAAAGGGTGGAGTGCATGCGGTAGGCATTGCTGTCGTGATCTGCAAGATATCAAGACCCCTTAAAATAAAAGTACAAAATCAACGCATCCCATCAATACTAGTGTAGGGGTTTGAAACTTGTGGAATAACTAAAGGTGGTTTGGAACGTGATAAAAAACCGGGCAGCGAGTCATGGAACAAAAAACTGCAGGCGTAACTTTAGTTTACTCGAGGGCAGATGTGAGGGTTAGACTGAAGCTTATAAAGGAGCTTACTAAGCAACTCACAAAGTTAATCAGACAACGGGCTACTCGAATTTTCTAGTTGTGGCTAGGAGAAAAAAGAACAGATACAAGTGAAAGGATTACTTACTGCGTAGAAAAGAGAATCAGTGGCGTGGCCGTAGCGTAACAGAATCGGATTTTCGTGGAAGAAAGACGCAGTACATGTAGGTAAAGGTTTAGATCAAGCGATGCGTTTGCAAAGTATTCCAGATTACCATCCAGCACGCTGACATGAGTCAGATAGATGACAAGAAGGTGGTGCGATTACAGCTACAGGACGACAGCTTAACAACGGGGGCTTACATAGGAAACCGAGTTTCGGGCTCTTAATTGCTGTCGCAGTGATGGCTTTGAAACACCCGGTGTGTATGATTTGGACCAAATGACATCATACAGGCGTATTATGATGTTGTCTAGGTTGGTGCCACGTCGATAAGCTTAGAGATTTCAAACGAAAAGAAAAAGTGTGGTGATAGAGATAAATGAGGAAAAATACCTACGAATCGGCGATATGCTACCTTAGTGTACGGTGGCTTGCAGAATAAGACTATGCAAGTAGCTTCGCAATCTTCCCCGTAAGTAGCCTTTGTTACTTCCTTTTTTTTGCAGTTTTTCACTCTTTTTTTCAGTTCCCTTATGCGAGTAGAGTTCGTATAAAATGTGCGTCTTACATTCAATTCAATAACTACCACATAAGAAGCTGAACCCGAACAGCACTTTCCCCTTTTGATTGTAGCTGTATCCAACATGTTTCTTATATACAACAGTTAGGGGGCCGCCACAGACAAGCGTGTCTTCACAATATTCACTTTCATTTATATAGCATGCGTAATAAAATGTAATAAGTAAAATAAACATAACAAATTAAGCATTGCCTAGACTTCCTAAGTGACACGGAAATAGTATTTGCTCAAGCGGAAAAGAATTCTGTATCCGTTGTTTGTTAAGAATGCGGGTTCCACTTGTTTTAAAAACGACCACAAAACCCACTTTAGCGCAACGTACAGCATACCGATGGCTTTTCAAAATTTGCAAGCTATTTTCTATGGCTTTAGATGTGACCTGCATGAATCGCGAAACAGTGGGACGTAAGAATTTATCGTTGCTACTTCACTCATTTCAATAGCGCTTTTGAATAGGAGTTCATCAACCAACCTATACCGGGTGATAATTTTTACGTTTCACGGAATTTGGAAAAATCACCTGTGGGAGACAGCATATTTCTATTACTTGAGCGAGAATATTCCGAGACTGACACCACAATTCGTAACTTGCGATATGTTCAGAAAAGTATATAACTAGGAAGTCAATCAGTATATTTTCGTGAATTGGTGGATTATTTCTTTTGGTTTCGCGTGCAAATAATGTTCATCTCGTTGAATATTCCAGCTCAGACTGAAAGTAAGCAACCTGCCATGAGTAATCTTTGAAATTCTGTAAAACCTAAAAATGATCACCCCGTATGTCGAAGTAAATATGTCCGGGCAGTGTCACAGACTAAATGAGTTCGGGAAGCCCGTTAGCTAGCGACATGCGTACGCCTTTTCAAAACCGTACTCAGTGGATCGCTTGCCCTGATTTCGATGAATACGTGTATTGCACTTACAGCAACGGACCATGCACACGAATGTGCCTCCAAAAGGCTGCCATCCCGCGAAACTAGGGTATTGACCGTTGTCGCAAAGCGTCCTTCCCAATGGCGGGCACGTTGTATCCAAGGGAACTGAAAAAAAAAATATGTGGTGAACCACAACGACTATAGTAATTGTCTACACATTCGACAAATGCAGAAACTAAATGCTAGAAGCACAAGTCCTGCCCGCGTAAACAAGATCCGGCACGCACAGCTTGCGTAGTCTACTTGATGAGTGTTCTGTGCGACACAGCGAATACCTATACGAGTGTCATTGCCAACACTGCTGAGGTTCAAACGAGAGAAATTAAAAGCTCTGCCTAACTGCTTGGTAAGAATGTTCTCGCTACTGTGTATTCCGTTCGTTTCTTACGTTCTTTTTTCATGCGGCTTCGAAACGACCATATTGTCACTCCTATGAGGTATTTATAACTTACCGCACGTGCAGTTGCACACATTGTAGTCAGGTGATCGTAGGCATAATGGCCTAGGCTTATCTTCAGCTTGGCAGTCTATAGTGCATGAAGATATCGCTGCAATGAATAGCCCAAGAAAACACATGTGGCTTTATTTATACCGCGTGACCGAAGCAATTTGGGCACGGGGGAAAACAGGTTGAACACAGCGCCATTATAACAATACAGTATTCTTTTTTATTCAACGGATATAATTAGGGTTAGAAATCAGGGCCCTACAAGATCAACCTATGAAACAGAATACCTTTTCCAGTGTATTGAGTTAGGGCGCTCTGTAACCAGTAAGCAGTAACTTAAGTAGGTTTGTCGGACCGCCATTCAAGAGTTGCTGGCTTTACACCACTGAAATTCGGCGTGGTAATACAATACCACCCGTCGCCAAATTTTCATAGCGTGAATATTGTAAGTTAAGGCAAATGTTTATAAGCAATGTTCTCATATTGCACTTGAGGTTTCAACGTGATGTTTATGTTGATTTTTGTGGCAATTAAATATTTTACATTTGAAAAGCACTGAAATATGTCATTATTAAGCCTAACCCTGCACAATGCTTCTTTTTTCCCTATTGCGTCAAACGACGCGCGAACTGCGATAGGGAATTACTCTGGCCTAACACTGTCGCTGATGCGCATATGCTGATGCGCAGACATCACAAATAAGAGTATGTATTACATTCGCATGATGGTCATTTATATAGACCGCGATGGCCAGGCCGATATAAGCTCAAGAACCAAGTGTCACGACTATCAACTCATATACAAACGCGACGCAACTACATCTCGTTGAGAAAAACACCAGTTATACATGCCTCATTATTATGTTTGTAAAGGAGCATAGGAGGGGCGTGCCGAAAGTGTCTTCTTTTTTTTTGAACGAGAACGTGGTAAATTAGCTGAAACGAACTATTGCAATAGGAATCCACACCGGTTGCTGGTTCTACGACGGAAGAAGCGTGAGCGGAGGAGGAAGGACGCATGCGTAGAGCGCCGAAGAAGAGAGAGCAGCAGAGGCCGGCGGACCCGAGGTCATCCGAATACAAATCACCATGGCAGACAGACGTGTGCTGACAACGTGGTTGACAATTGAAGTGCGCGCTATTATCTGGTATAAATGGGAATGTGGCACTACTGTATCCGCCATCCATGAACGCCTACAGATCGTATACGCGGAAGAAGTCATGTCTCAGGCCTTGCATCGCAGGGCACAGAGTTTTACCGGAGTGCTTTCTTTAAACAGAAAGAACGCTACGACAAATGTCTTAATATCGGTGGCTACTATGTGGAAAAATAGTACCAGGTGTATAGTTCATGATGCCATAGTGCCAGTGATGCCATAGCTTTTTCAGTAATGCTTCCACGTAAAAATAAATGAAGAAACATACTTTGGGAACGTCCCTCATATCATGACAGCCGTATGAGAATTTTGTCAGGCATAAATTACGTTTTATAATGAAAGTTTGTGAACGCGAAATTATACCAAGCTTCTACAATGCTGACGACGCATGCCGTTATGATATTACCTACATTGTAGCGCGGTTCGTAGTTCGTTGTAGGAAAACTTTCTTTTAATAGCCGTACGTTTTTAGCATTAATGTGGAGACTGACGTTTTCAGGAAGTACTTTTTATTACAAACTTTCTCCTCTAAGGTAATAGACATTTTTTCAGTCATGATGACGGGCAGGGCACTAGGAAAAACAAGAGACCAAAAACGAAGGATGCACCGAGGGCACGGCCTTCCATCTGCGTTGCATTTTTGGTTCTTCTCCCCCTTGTTTTGCGTAGTGCGCTAATTGCCATCATGACTGAACTATTCCAGGTAACTCAAATCACCACTCTGTCAGGCTGAGTTCAGTGCAAAGAAAAAAAAAAGCCTACAAGTGACCCACGTGCTAAGCTACAGCCTCAATTAGCGTCGGCCTTTTGGCAGTTCTCTTCATGATGTGTCGTTAGCTTCTTAGCACAAATTATGAGCCGTACGTCACTCTGCAAAAACCTAGTTATCTACAAAAGTCTACATAAACCTACAGTGGCCTAGGTTATACATGTATCAAAGCAAGCTTCGAGGTGTATGTGAAAACCTCTCAGGCTCTCCCTTAATACTACTAAAAGGAATGCTATGAATATAGAAAAGTATGACATTTAGCTTTTCCGTTGCTGCGGCAGCATTTTATCGTAAGTATTTTGACTCAATGCGTTTTGTGGAGTTCGCTTGTATTGATTTAAATTGTCAAGAACCATCAATAAAATGATTACAGACAGCTCCTTATCTTCAGTTGCATTCATTCGGTTTGTATTCCTTGTTGATATGCTCATCGCTGGTTCTATGTTCTATCCTTACCCTAATGCAGCATTGTGTACTGTGCGTATTAAGCATTCCAGGCATCATGTTCCCTTGTTAGCGCGGCTATGTTGTATCCAATAAAGTTGTCAGTAACATTTTGTTCCTTTACTGATAATGTTGCGTCCTTCAGAAACTGAATTTCTTAAGAGTCTTTACTTATTCATGCTGAATACCCTGACTGCAGGGGAATCGTTTTGCAACCAAGCAACGCATATAACATACTCACGCGCTTACCTTAAGGCGATTAGAACGACAGAAAGCTGAGCTAGTTGGTAAGTATTCATTATGCAAAAAAGAGGTGAGGTGTGCAGACAGGACTCAACAGTAGAGAAGTGGACAATACGAACACCGACTATCAACTGGCGGGAGCACTGAGACGAAAAAAGAAAGAAGACACAAAACTCATCGGCGCAAGCTCAGGAATGGTATCACCCCGTGTCAGTCGGGTACATGTGCCGGTCTACGGGAGAGATAACTGTTAAGGCACTTAATCTCTTCCTTATGTAAAGTAATCGAAGGCTTACTCACGCACGCACTTCCACCATTATAGATATGTCATGCCTCTACCATAAGTCGCGTATCTTCATTCTTATGCCTGTACAATATCGCGAATTCATCAAACTCTGGCGTGCAGCTACAACTTTGGCAATGTAGGGAAACATTAGAAGGCGATCCCCCGGTTAACAACCTTTTATGTTCAATTAGCCTCTGATTGATACACCGTCCCGTTTGCCCTACGTAGAACTGGCCACAGCCAAGGAGAATTTTATAAACCACACCCATACCACAGTCAGTAAAACTATTTATCTCATTGTGCTTCACTGGACAAATATCTGTTTTTTTGCCTTTTACCTGCTCCTTTTTTTTCTGTACGGCAGCGCACATCTTACATAGCTTATTGGGAGCAGTGAAAGCAACATTAACATCATATCTACTTGCAACTTTTTAAGCCGGTGCGACACTGAATGAATGTACGGAATAGCCACTACTCTTTCTTTTTTTTTTGCTATTACTGCTTTCTATAATCACGCCCATCCCCCTCGAAACCGACTTCTTTAGGCGCTCAGCCACATTGGCCTCTGCTACACTAAGATAACCTGCTTGTAATAGGCGCCGGACCTGGACATTAAAACTGGCGCTCATTTTGTGCATGCAGGATCTGGTGAGAGAAGACTTATGGCACGACATGGCAATTCCGTTTTTTCTACGTTGGAATGCTTGGATTGAAAGTTTAGCAACGGCTTCGAAGATCTTGGGAAGTACTGCCAACAAACGTCATTTTGTTCCAAGGCCAAGGAAATGTCAAGAAACTGAATTACGCGTCGCTGAAGAAATTCCTTGATAAACTTTAATCCTCCCCCAAAAAGTTTAAAGTGCTCACTCACTGAGGTAGCAGCGGAATCGAATTCTTTCCTCTTGCGGAAAATCAGGTAATCATCAACGTAACGAAATATCTTGATAACGCTGTCACCTAAGGCTTTCTCTAAGCAACTGTCAACCTTACTCAGGTAAATATTGCTAAGAGTAGGTGCAACCTTTGAGTCAATACAAATGCTGAATACTGCAGAAATACGCCATCTCTCCACCCAGTCAGCGTCGACTTCAAATATATTGAAATAATTTCTAGAAAAGCTCCCGAGGAAACATCGCATCTGTCAATAAAAGCCGACTGTTGCACTTGTTCTTTAATGCATTCATTTACGAAATTTAGCAACCCGTCATGCGGCAAGGAATAATACAGGTCTTCGATATCCGTACTAAAATCTGTACAATCACCAGGACTTTCCTCTCTCAAATACTGAACTAGTGCATGAGAATTACGCAAGCAAAAGGGGTCTGAAAAAACTAGTCAAGCTAAGCAGCTCTGTAGGTAACTAGCGACACAGAGTTGCCACGTCCCTTTCTCTGACACTAAAGCACGAAAAGGAATTTCTTGCTTATGGGTCTTCGCCAAGAAAAATAGCTCTAAGTTGAGGGATGTTGCTTTATTGACATTAGAAACAACCCTATCAAGATTATGTTTTGACAGGAGGTCAACCGCACGTTGCTTAACTGCCGAACGCTTGAGTTTTACTGGCTGTAAATTCTTTTCTATGGCTGAAATCGCTTTTTCTGAAAACATGCCATCTGTCATAATTACGAAATAATCTTCCCTGTCGGATATTACTGGTCTATGTTCATGCTCCACAAGGTAATTAGCGAACGGCCGGACACGGTATGGCGTCCTAAAATAAGAATTTGATTGTTTAATGCTAGCAATGCAACGAGGCCAAGAAAGTGACCAAATTGCCTTCGGGATTTATACCAGTAAATTTTACTGGCGATTTACGCTAAAACAAAGTAGGCAATGCCATTAAGAGTCTAGAAAGGATAACAAAGCACAAGGTATTGTTGCTGTGGGTAAACGTTTGCTAAATTTAACTGCTCGCTCGCTGAAGTTTTAACACTGATGAGAAATGGCTGCGGTTTGCATAACGTCTAGCTAGACAGGTCTACTTAGCTTAACGCAAAAACAAGCGTTTAATTTCCCTCCAAGGTGTCCTGTAAAGGACATCACAGTTTTCAGGAAGTAGTGTCATATAGCTTGACCAGTTGGCTCAGTAACGTGCAGATGGCGATGGCACGTCCATAAGCTAGTGCTCCTGTACAGTAGACACCCGCTAAGTTGAACTCTGATATTTCGACATATCGGCTTTGTCAAAATTTTCAGCTGGCTCGGTGTCAATTCTATGTCTTTTTAACCTCTTATCTCGAAATGATTTTGCGCCATACGCCGCACATCTCGTATTTCGAACAGCGAACATTTTGGGAAAAAGTAACTATGTGAAGGTTTCCATACTTTGAGCTCTTCTGTGACATCGCCAAAAAAGACACAGCACCACGAGTTTGTAGCAAATGCCGCTTCATTCTACGATTCCCTTATTATTCACCGTTCACGGCGGGCTACGATCTCATTGATATGAGATCGCATTGATATGAGATCTCATTGATGTGAGATCGCATTGATATTGCTCTCACTCACGACAAAGCGTGAGAAGCAGGAAAAGGTACAAGTGATCTTCAGAAACGATGCCGATGACCACCGCAGCGATGCCCTTTTTGCTGCCGTTTCTTTTCACGCATCGTCCGCGGTAACAGCGATGCCCTCCCCCCCTCCCCCGTGTTAGCAACGGGATAAGCCAGCCGAGAACAGTGGACGAAAGAGCGGCGTATAGTAAAGAGCGAGGCATGGCTACAAAACCGCGACCCAGTAGCGGTATTCCCGGTCGATTACTTCCTTGGGATACGCGCACTTTCGTGATACAGTGAACTCTCACTTGAGTGAACTTCAAGGGACCGAAGGAAATAGTTCACTGAACTGAAAGTTCACTCAACTGAATAGTCACTAGACCAACATAAGGCATGGCATACAGAGTTAAAAGTTTGAAGTACAATTCATGGACGAAAAGACATGACATCCATAGTGTTAGAAATGTGTGAAATGGAATTTGTACATATCAACAAGTACAAGGTTCATAACAGTTATAATGCTACCTTTGTCACTTAAAAAAAAATCTGTAACCTTCTTCTGCACTTGTACTTTTAAAGCACAGGAAGTAGCAAAACTTTCCAAAGAGTCAATGTTTTTGTGCACTTCTTCTGGCACAGCTTGCTGTTGAGACACAAAGTCTCTCAACTTTCCTATGTACTCTACAGCCTCAGCTAGAGTTATAGGGCTTGAAACTGGCTCGGCAGCTGCCTCTTCTTCGTCTTCTTTGCCTCTTCTTCAAAAGAAGACGACGACCATACACATAGAAACATACACCACGTGGTTTATGGTGTGACAGATCGCCGCTTTGCTCTGGAGGCGTTGTAAGCGCCAGCGATGTTACTTTGTTCATGGCCTCCAAGATTACAAGTTTGCTCGTCTTTTGCGAATGATCTCGGAGGCCATGCCTCGCTGCCGTTGGTTTTCCACGCCGCCGCTTTGCCCCAGGGGCGCTGTAGTACCAGTGACGTTACATTGCCGCTGGGGCGGCGGTTTAATGAGGGCGGGCATCGGTTCTGATCGCAAAAATAAGCCTTGGTCCTCTGAGCGAGTTCGTTAAACTGAAATATTGACTGTCCCGAAATTCGTTTAAGTGAAACATTTTTGCATAGAATCTATAAGAAAACTACCGGGGATTTTCCAAAGTTCGTTGTTCTGAAATATTCGATAAACCGACGTTCGTACAACAGAGAGTTTACTGTATTTGGCGTGATTAAGCTTTGGACACGATGTTCCAAAGACAACGGAAATGATGGGTAACGAGTCGCACAATATTTCGCAAAAGCGATCGGCTGAAAATACCGCTCCTGGTAATTGAACTTTTGCAAGAAATTTAGCCGGTACTAGCGCCTATCTGGAAAGGGTCTATGTGGTCTAAGCGGAGCTACTGGCTTATATTTTCGTGATTCCGCTTCTCTCAAAAATCTCGTTATCTCGAAATTCTTCCCGGTTCTCAGAACTTCGTGTTAGCGCGGTTTTACTGTATGTGCTCCCCCATCCACAGGCCAACATTAGAGGACGTGTGGGTTTCCATACATCATTCTATACGATGCTACAGTTGTTTTTGAAAGCATATGGGTCTGAACTTCAAGTTGCGTTAGAACTTCTTCTATGTCATAGTCACCAATATTCTTCGATATAAAATATCCACGAAACTTCAAATACTTAATATTGAAGCAGAGACGCGAATACATCGAAATTAGGAGAGTAAGCTAATTGGTGCATCCGGTTCGACTGAAACAAAATGAAGACTAGGAAAACCTAAATGTCGAAAAGGTAAAGATAGGAAACAAGACTACAGAAAGGATAGCTTGATGTCATGGCTCTTTCATCAAATCTGTTGTCATTAGGTCCAATTCATATTGGCTTACCCTTGTGCTATAACTGCAGTTTACTTTTCCCAAAAGTGGCACGCGCCCTGTGAAACCGTTATGCCATAATCTGGCATACTTAATTTTAGCGTTAAACATTGGCGACACCACGTTGTTGTTACAAGGCTGCGCAAGTATGCGTGACCGGACCATGTCTTTACGATCACCACTACACTGCGTCCGTTACTAGGTTAAGCCAACTCACTCCTGTCTTGTCTCTTTTAAACCAGGCATTTTAAATGAAATATCGATCAGTTATTGCAGTTACTATCCCTGCTATAGCTAGCTACTCAGAACGGCAGCGCATTTTGATAATACCATAGTTTAATTTACTAGTTGAATAAACCGTCACAGTCTGTCGATCAACGCCTCAAGGATGTGTATGGGAGATGTAAGAAATACTTCGGACGATGCT
Source organism: Dermacentor variabilis (assembly GCF_050947875.1). Taxonomy (NCBI): domain Eukaryota; kingdom Metazoa; phylum Arthropoda; class Arachnida; order Ixodida; family Ixodidae; genus Dermacentor; species Dermacentor variabilis. The sequence goes on from NC_134574.1 coordinate 104,447,956, forward strand.
CCTATTTATCGTGAAAATACGCGAAGCTGGACCAGAGATATTAGTAATGGTAAATATTTCGTCACTCTGTCTCGCAATTACCGTTGCAAACTTTGTTTATGGGACATGTGCACAAGAACTTCCCAAAACCCATCTCACGATAATTGTCGACGGTAATGCGTTTGAATTGAATCATTATAGCCACACGACGTATTGCCACGACAGAAAAGAGCTATGTGTGAGGCGTTTACTGTATCGGGGACTCTTCTTTCGCGCTTCCCTAAGCGCACTCTGCGCCATCTAGCGCCGCCACCGCTAAGCCTGTTTGTGGTCTCCGAAATGCATGATGGCTCCTTGCATTCCGACGCTTAGAAACGCGTCATGTAGCCACCGGGCTCCCTCTGTCGCGTATCTATTCTGGACACGCTGCGCCGTGCAGCGGCGCTGCCTAGAAGTCTGCGCTTGGCCTCTAAGACGACAGGCGTGGATACCTGCGAAAGCTGACAATTGTTCCCTCGCTTGCCGCACACCCAGTGTCACATACACAGTGACCCAAGTTAGCGAGAGGCTAGAGCGTCACATACCAAGTTCATTCGTGGCGCAGCTCGCCAAAACGTGGGCACGAAAGGCCTTCACTGAAAAGTGACACGCACCAATTGCACTTGCGGCTCAGCCTGCTGAAGAATTGGGGTTCTGTCCTTGACAAACCAGGGTGACGTGGGTTCGACTCCACCCAGCATCGGGGAAATTCGAACTATCTTTTTTGTTTGCCAGTGCAGAGCGGTGCACGCCTGCTGGCACGTGCACGCTGACTCAAGTTGACTTCGAAGAAGCTCACTGAAGCCCGGCACAGACCGGGCTGCAAGTACCCAGTTCTCCAAATCGGCGTCAAATATTTACATTGAACAGCGGTACCTACGCAGTACCGTATCTACAATGACCCGCGCCAGCGTAAAAGCGGTTCGTTAAAAAGGTAAATAATGAGATGGTACTTGCCAAAACAACGATCTCATTATGAGGCATGGCTTTGTGGGGGACTCCAGAAATTCAGACCAGCAGGGGTTTTTTTACGCGCAACTAAATCTAAATACATCGGCGTTTTAGCATTTCGCCCACATCGAAATGTGGCCGCCATGGCCGGGATTTGGTCCCACGACCTCGCCCTTATCAGCCAAACACCATAGCCACTAAACAACCACGGCGGGTTAAGTGGTTCGTTTAAGAGTGGTACATATGCACAACTTGCCATAAGCTTATTCGCCACGTCGGTCCCATGTTCGCTTTCAAACTCTCCTCACCACATGAGCCCGATGCCCTACCCACTGGACCATGGGCTACACAGTAAGCCAGGTAGGCGGGAAGACGGTTAGCTACAAGCATACATAGATAGCTAGCTCCCGAAAAGTGTCTGAAGTACCCTAAGAATGCGAACTCATTAATATATATGACAATGTATGCTTACCTAAAATTGTGCCGGACAGGATTGTCACCACCAGGAGTTCTAACAGACGGTAACTTTGAGACCCTCTTAGCTGTAATGAAAGAAGAGGGTATATATAGTTGGTCACCCTGATACCCAGTTTTTAGTGGAGGTTGAGTAGTTGACTCTAGCTGCTGTGAGATGTGTTGTGCAAACCGACTGTATATGTCTGGATTCGCACAGGCCCCCACAGGAAACGAACCTGGCCACATTCAAGCGCGATACCTGTCGAATAAAACTAGCTTAGTCGTTGCTTTACATTAGTATTTGTGGCCGGTCATCTTGCTGTTTCTTTCTTCTTCACTTTTCTTCTCCTCATCTTTAACTTACTTGCCCTATTCGCCCCTTCCTAAACAGTACGGATGCCTTGCGCCCCTCACTGTGGAAGTTGGCAGCTTGTTCTTACCCCTTTTTCCTAATTTGACCATTGTATGTGTGTTTTCACATCAAGTAGTAATAATAAATAGCAAGTCTCTTGGGGAAATTATAAGACGTTATGCGGAGTGTTCAAGAGCGTAGAACGATTAGCAGAGCTGGTGGGGCATACAAGGGGTCTAAATTCGAATCCCACCTTTAAATAAAACAATGAGGTCTACACGGTTGTAACTGGTTCAATGTTTTTGCATGACGCCAGCGACGCCGCATTTTTTCGTAGTTTGAGAGCTTCCATTCAGAAGTGGAAGAAGGTGTGCTAAGATAACTTGCCGCAAACAAGGAAGCTTCTTGATTTCAAATGTACTCATACTGACTGTAAAACATGTCTATTAGCAAATTTGGCTTTAAGTCGATATAAATTCTGGTGTTTTACGTTCTACGATACGATTATCAGCAGGAAATGTGACCGCCTGGGGTTCTTTAACCTGCACCCAATGCGGGGTGCATGGGCATTCTTACATTTCACCCCCAATCAACTGGAGCCACCGTGACTGGGATTCAATCCCACGCCATCGGATTTAACAGTGAAACGCCAAAGCCACTACGTCACCACGGCGAGTGGTGTTTGGTTCATCAGTAGGAGCTACTTGTTATTCATGAATAGCAAATACCGGAAAGCAGAACACATATAGGACTTTCTCATGTTGGCTAGAAGAACAAAAAGTTTCACATAAAATGAACTTGGGGCATGTTATTTGGGCAACCTGTAGGCCAGCCTGTAGTGATGGTTAGTGCTCGCGAATCACATGTGTTCTACGCGAGCACCTTTGGAGTAAGATAGACACGGATTCGTGTTGCATAACAATGTGGCAATAACGTACGATGGTAGCTTACAGCAGTGACGAAATGGTAGCCGTTAATGCTAATGCCAAATATAATCTACAATGAATTGAAATATCGGGTAATGTATGGTTGAAAGGCTATATGAAGACTTTCAAGTCAAGTCTCAGTATGTTCTATTCATGGACGACTTCAATGCGAAATTATAGAAAAGAGAGTCGGGGGAACAGGAACTCGGCGAACACCGGTCCATCCGCTATATAGCGTTTGCGAGAAACAAATAAGAATATTATTGAATTGACTCTGCCTGGAACTGAGTATCAGGAGGGGACCTTGGGGGGGGGGGGAATCCGCTAACAGAGGAACAAATATCGAAAATATTTCGCGTGCTCTGGGCGGACGCTAGCATTGTCCTGGATGTAGACGTGTACGGTGACATAATCGGTAGTGATCGAAGCTTTGTGAAGTAAGGTGTGGTCCCAGATTGGCAAAACTGAGGGGTGCAGTAGTAGCAAAAGAAACACCAGCAAGTGTGGCAGCAGTCACGTTAAAGGCAGAAATATTAAAGGTAGTCCTCGCGACAAAACACGACGCTTTAAAATGGACGATCACGATAGCATGGAGATACCAAAGTGCGAATAAAACACGAAAAAAAAAGGTATCATGATTGCAGCCAACCGAATCTCACAAAAATGGTAGTATGGCAGGCTCAAGTTTCACAGATAACTTCCAATTGCACGATCAGTCGGAACTGTTCAGCACCCAAAAATTAGACGGAATCAGAAATCTTAACAACAAGGACATTGAGGTAGCAAAAAAGATTTCGGGAGGCATGAAATGAATAAGGAGATTTGGCATTGCGAGAAGATGCATGCTCTCAAAGACAAAACGACCAATGTTTTCATCATCCTGGATTATAGAACAAAAGCAGCAGAAGAATATTGTACTGCACTGTACCGTATCGACGAAATCCACGTACACGATTAGACATAGTTGCAAAAAAGACATTGGTTACTCACGAATTAATGTGAATGAAATCCTAGGGGCTGCGCAAGGTACATCTGGCAAGATATATCTAGTGGAAAGGGCAGGCGTTGTGTGAAATAACAGCCACTCAGTGTTTACAAGGTGCTGTCGAAGAGCTTGCGAGCATTTTCACAGCATGGCCTCTAGACATCCAAGTGTACCAAATATTTGATGGAAACGCAGGCACAATAAGCATACGAAAGAATACGACAAATAACTGATAACGTATTCGCCCGTCAACATAGTTTCAGTACTGCTTAAAGCATTCGCTCAAACAAGTTGAAAGGCGATGAACACGAAACCTGCCTGAATTTAGTTTCAACGAATATTGAGTACCGTAATTTCACCAGTAATTCAATTAATGTATTCTCACGGGTTTTGGAAGTGCACTTGAAGACATTATCTGTAGCCTTCTACGGGTTGTACTTTCCCTTTTGTGCCTACAGCAACAATGACATCATATTTGGCCGCCAGAAACCAACCGAGCAGGAACAGGAACAGCCCGGGCAGGAAAGAAAAAAAAACGGTACAGACACGGCACTAGCGCGACTCTCAACTGTTTATTGCACAACGTCATCATGAAATACATCTGCATGATATGCGTGCGCACAGATACAATAATAAAATAAAATAAAAATTTGCATTTCACTATTTATACGCGCCTCGATGAATGCGACTTTTTTTTGCTAACAAAGAAACAGAACGCTCACTGACAAGCCAACCGCACTCTTTTTTATGAGAAATCCTACGAGTAACAAGCGGGCTTGCTGGTTGCAGCTTTTGGCAAACATTTTGACTTCTCCAAATATAGCTTCCCAGTCGCAAGGTGTACACGTGTTCTCCCAGATGCATGCGGCCATTCTTTATTTTGTTCAAGGCATGCTCTCAGAATAGGTTGCTTGTACACCTTGCAGTTTGACCGATATAATTCTTGCGGCAAGACAATGGTATGCCGTGTACCAATGCACAAGTGGTTTTAACAAAGCAGAAACATGTTTTTTTGGTAGCCTCGCTTTTTATCGCCTGCAGCGGGCGACAACGGGCGAACTTGTTCGAGGGAAGAAAGTACAACGTCAACGTCACGCACACTTGCCGGCGTCTTAAGATTATTTCAGCCTTTGAGCGAAAGAGGCACAACTTCCAGTCGATGCTTCATCCTACTAGATTGGCGTCACCATCGTTCCTGCGCCCTTGTTTGAACTTCTGCAAGAGGTTTGCAAGAACCGCTGATATCAGTGTGGGCGGAATGAATGAATGTTTGATGCTTAATGGCGCAAGGGTCAGGTATGGCCAAAGAGTGCCAATCTAGTCTTAATGAGTTTGTAGTGGTCTAATGGGATCTGTGAAGCTAGTGTGACGTGGCTGTAAAGGGGCCTAAAAGACATTGCTGCACATGGCAGAAAATCTACGCATAATAAAATTATGGCAGTGATTAATGACGTGTACTATGAACACTAAAATACATTGGGAAAAATGATGCAATATACAAAATATGTCAGATGCTAAAATTGTCTAAGAGCACTACTGCCTCGCCAGAGCCCATGAACCCAAGGGCCGAGAGGCATGTGCTATACGAAACAACTATCACAGCGCTATCCTCTGGAGAGAGGAGGCGCTATGAACGTATGGGGCTAATTACATGTAACGCAACATCTTTCAGGAAACCTAGGACTGCGTTGGTATCAAAGAGCGGTTCTGCACCGAGTAACATAACAGGATGAAGGGGGATGTGCTGCCGGTAAGCTAAGGGAAAATATTTTTTTCTTTCATATTCGGCTTCCCGACACTCCAGGAGGACGTGGAGGACGGTCAGCCTCTCCCCGCATCTACCACAGGTTGGAGGCTGATTTCCAGTGAGTAAAAAGTTGTGCGCGCCAAATGTGTGTCCTATTCTTAGACGATAGAATAGTACATCTGTCCGGCGTGATTTTGTTACAGGAGGCCATAAACCTAATTGTGGCTTTATTACATGCAGCTTATTATTTGTTTCCAGGTCCCACAAGCGTTGCCAGTAGCCTCGCAGTTTGCTTCTTAAGAAAGGCTTCAGGTCTGTGACAGGGACTGCAGCGGTAGAATTAACAGTGTGTGATGCAATTGATGTGGCCATCTGGTCCGCTAAAACGTTACCCTGGATGCCGCTATGGCCAGGCACCCAGCAAATAATCACATGCTGGTTAGATACATACGCTTTACATAAGACGGAATAGAGTTGAATTATTACAGGATTTTTGTGCTTATAAAACGGCATCAAGGACTTCACAACATTTAGGGAGTCCGTATATATAACTGATTTTTTGATTTTTGATTTCCTTATATGCTTCACGGTCGACAATATTGCGTAGGCCTCAGTCGTGAAGATACTGGTTTCCGGATGCAGTAAATCGGATTCTGAGAAGGATGGACCGACGGCTGCATAGGACACCCCGTCGTGCGACTTTGATGCGTCTGTGTAGAATTCCGTGCAGGAATGCTTATGCTGGAGTTCCAGGAAATACATTTGGATTTCCATCTCTGGAGCGTGCTTTGTAACTTGGATGAAGGATATATCGCATTGTATCATCTGCCACTCCCAAGGAGGTAGCAGCTTAGCTGGAGGCATTAGGCAATGTCTGAGGAGTGGGACATCCATTTCAGCGCTAAGCTCCCTCACACGCAGTGAAAAGGGCTGTCTTACAGTGGGACGATTGCGAAAGAGTGTAGCATCTGTTATATCGTTAACGGTATTAAAACACGGATGTTGAGGATTAGAGCGAACTTTTAGAAAATATGTTTGGCTGATGTATGTTCTCTGCAGATGGAGTGGCCACTCATTTGATTCTAAATATAGACTTTCAATGGGACTTGTTCGGAAAGCGCCCGTGGCCAGTCGGATTCCTAGATGTTGAACTGGATCTAGCATCTTTAGCGCGCTCGGGGCGGCAGAATGATAGATCACGGCACCATAATCCAATCGTGATCAAATTAGGCTCTTGTGGAGATTCATCAAACATTTCCTGTCGCTGCCGCATGTTGTATGGGATAAAATTTTCAGTAAGTTCATTGTTTTTAAGCATTTCACTTTGAGATACTTTATGTGTGGAATAAATATTAGTTTACAATCAAGTATGATGCCAAAGAACTTGGGATCTTTGTTCACAGGAATTTGCTGTCCATACATTTCTATATTGGGATCTGGAATGAGCCCTCGCTTTCTTGTGAAAAGCACACAAGAACTTTTGTTCGGGTTTACTTTAAATCCGTTTTCGTCTGCCCATTTAGATACTTTGTTCAAGCCCTGTTTTACTTGCCTCTCTAACGCTGCAAGGTTGCAGGATTTGAAACCTATTTGTATGTCATCTACGTAAACAGAGTAATAAAATGGCTGGCGGTAATGAAGCTCGAAGCATGCTCATCTTCACGATAAAGAGCGTGCAGCTAAGCACACCTCCTTGGGGTAGACCAGTTTCTTGTATAAAAGATCGTGACAATACATTGCAAATTTTCACGCGGAAGGTACGTTTGGACAGATAGCTTTTTAGTATGTTTAGCATATTTCCACGAATGCCCATCCCCGACAAGGCTCGCAGAATCCCGTATCGCCACGTAGTGTCGTACGCCTTCTCCATATCGAGGAATATCGATAAGAACTGTTTATGTACAAATGCATCGCGGATATTTGCTTCAATGCGTACAGGATGATCAGTTGTGGACCGCCCTTCTCTGAAGCCACACTGATAGGGATCAAGCATATTGTTCAGTTCAAGGAAATGTATTAGTCTGCGAGTAATCATTTTTTCGAAAAGCTTACAAAGACAACTTGTAAGAGCTATCGGGCGATAACTTGCCTCCAAGGAGGGGTCTTTACCCAGCTTCATGACAGGAATAATAGCTTCCTTCCATGAGGATGGAAGGTACCCGGCAGCCCAGATGGAGTTGAAAAGTGCCAGAAGTGTCATTTTTGTGTATTCGTGTAAGTTCTTAATAATGTCATCGATGATTCTATCAGCTCCCGGTGCAGAGCTTCTACATGTGCTCAATGCAGCTTTAAGCTCGGCAGTATTAAAAGGACGGTTATATGGTTCATCCGGACAGCATTTACGATCAAGTGTCTTAAGTTCAGCTATTTGTTTATACTTCAGGAATGATATTGTGTAGTGTGTGGAACTTGATACATGCTCGAAGTGTTCGCCCAAAGCGTTGGCCTGGTCTTCCAAGGTAGTTCCTTGGGAGTGAACTAAGGGCAATGGGTGGATGTGCTGCCCCTTCAGCTTTTGTACACCATTCCAAACTTTAGACTCTTGAGTGTAGGATGTGATGCCCGTGAGAAACCTCTCCCCGCTAGCCCTCCTTGCCTGTCTCCGCATGCGCCTTCCTTGCGATTTGGCCAGTTTAAATTCAATGAGGTTTTCTGCAGTCGGGGAGCGACGCAGCAAACCCCACGCTTTGTTTTGTTTCTTTCGCGCCAGTTTGCACTGCTGATTCCACCAGGGTACCCGTCTTTTACAAGAGAGACATTGTGTTTGGGGAATAAACTTTTGAACTGCGTCGAGTATAAAACAAGTAAAATATGCTACTGCTTCGTCTGTGTTAAAATCAGTGATAAAATCTCGTGATAAATAAGCTGATTCTTTAAAATTATTCCATTCGGCAGAGGCTAGTTTCCACAGGGGGTTTGTGGGGGGTATTCGTGTTGACCTATTGAGTTTAACAATACAGAGAAGTGGTCACTTCAATAGGGATTTTTGATTACATGCCATTGCAAGTCCAGGAAAATTGCTGCAGAGCTAATCGACAGGTCTATTGAGGAATATGAATTATGATGGATATTATAATAAGTTGGCTCCTTCTTGTTCAAGAGGCACGCACCGGAGTTCATAAGAAAATTTTCAATGAAACGGCCTCTCGCGTCACATCGCGTGTCTCCCAACATGGTGCTGTGAACATTAAAATCACCTACACTTTATGTAGGGGTCCGGCAGCTGATCAATTAGGTTATAAAAATCGCTTTTTCTGAGGTGATAATTACGGGGTATGTATAAGCAACATACCGTGATCAATTTATTAATAAGAATTGCTCGAATTGACACTGCCTCAAGGGGCGTCTGAAGGGCGACATAGTGACAAGCTACGGACTTGTCCACAACTATTGCTACACCGCCAGACGAGGTATTCGCCTCTTTGCGTATGCCGTACTGACAAAGAGAGTTTGTTTGTGTACATTTAAGATGTGTCTCCTGAAGACACAGCACTTTTGGGTTATGTTTGTGTAAGAGTTCTTTAGTGTCATCGAGGTTGCGGATAAGGCCCCAAACGTTCCAGTGTATTATTTGTGTAGCCATATTATTCGTGTTTTTATGATGTGTGTCAAGAGGAGTCAAGTTAGAGAAACGACTTACGGAGCCTTTTCAGCCCCCGTGATTATGGTACGGGTTTTGCTTTTTTTGGAGCGGTCGCGAGACTCGCGCCGCTCCCGAAGCGCTAGATGCGCCTTCTGGCCCGGGGTTGTGTACATAGACTCTTGGGAGCCGCTGGACTTCCGCTCACACGAGCGGGATGTTTTCATCGTAGGCCTTGCCTCAAAAAGCAGGGCCTTGGAGGCCACCAACCCAGAAGTCGATGGGCCCTCCTTCAGGGACGGCGCAGTAGCGCTGGCTGCTGACGGCAGGGGGGCTGGTGGCAAGGCCGCAACCACACTCGTTGTGGGCTGGACTGGAGCCGGAGTCTGCTGCGACGTTGCCCCTTTGCGCACCGCACCAGCATACCCTGAGGTATGTAAAAATGAAACACGTTTCCGCGCTTTTTGAAATGAGATGTTTTCTTTGATTTTCATTGTGGTTATGTCTTTTTCTTTTTTCCATGTGGGGCAGGCTCGAGAGTATGCTGCGTGTCCACAGTCACAGTTGGGACAGTGGAGTGTGCCATCATAGTTGTTGGATTCGTGTTCGTGTTCGCCGCACTTTGCACACGTAAGTCGGCCACGGCAGCTTTGCGAACCATGGCCATATCTCTGACACTTGAAGCACCTTCGGGGGTTTGGAATGCAAGGCCTGGCTCTAATTTTGGTATATCCCGTTTCAGGGTTTCTGGTAGCACGCTCGATGCAAAGGTGAGGATTAGATGCTTAGTTGGAATATCTTGGTTGTCTCGCTTGATCTTTATTCTTTGCACCTGAATCACATTGTGTTCTTTCCAGACCTCCAGCGCTGTATGAGCGGAAGCCTGTCGGCGGCGGATTCTATGAATCGCGCCCACGTGTCACCCACGCGGTGCCTCACTCGATCGCGCAATTAGCGAGGCAGTCACGCCACACTTCGCTGGGTTTGCCACATGCTGCAGGAGATTGCCCGCGCCAGCCAATAAGTCGCGAAATGAAAACACGTATAGAACTTCACTGAAGGAAAGAAAAGAAGTGAAAGGCAGAGAAGTTACCCAGATCAAGTGTCCGGTTGGCTACTCTGCACAGGGGGTGGGGTAAGGGCAAAAAAGATAAGAAAACAAGAGAAGAAAAAAATAAGAAAAAAATTAACGCGTCAGTTCACACATTCTATAGTTTTTCAATGCGTCACGTTTCATTTCAAAAGCACACTAGCGCTTTAAAAGCAATTCGTACCAAGATTGACTGCGATCAGGGTCCAAGAATTCTGCCTTCCGTAATGGAATGGTTGTCAATCCAGTCGAGCGTGGTGCTGATGACTTCAAAACGACGACAATCACACAGAAGCTGCGTTATCGTCTATCTGCACCCGCAAACTTCACAATCTGGACTTGTAGCCATTCCTATTACGTAAGAGTACGCATTGGTAAAAGCTACTCCGAGCCATAGGCCACAGGTGAGAGTTACCTTCCGTCGTGTTGAGCCATGTAGAAGGCGGAGCTTCATATAGGGATTGAGGGAAGAAAGGCACCGGATCTTAAAGGCTGCCGAATTCCATTGGGCCAACGTAAGCTCGCCAGCAAGCCCACAGATCTTTCCCGTTGTGTCTGTTCTTTACAGATGGATAGCGGCGCACTGGGCACTGGTATGTGAGGATCGAGCGGCTGCTACTGTTCGCTCGTTTCCAGGGTTACCACAATGACTTGGCCACCATAGGAATACGATATCATGTCCTTTCTCCACTGCACGTTGGTAAATTTCACGTGTGTCCGCGACAAGTCGTCTGTGGGGTCTCCGCCGTAATGCATAGAGCAAACTCTGGAGGGCTGCCTTGGGATCACAGAAGATGGACCATTTTCCTGGGGCCTTTCCTGATCGATCAATTGGACTGCTGCGCGCAGAGCTGCAAGTTCGACAGCCATCGTTGATGTAAAGTGCGATGTCATGAATTTTATCACTGTAGATTTTGCTGGGACAAATACTGCAGCTGCAGAACTGGAGTGCGTGGCCCATCGGTGTAGACATGTAAGCGGTCACTGTGGACCTCATATAATAGCAATAATGCTGTCTGCTTCAATGCCGGTGACGGAATTTGTGCCTTGTTCTTGATGCCTGGAGTGGTAAAGCAATATCGAGGTGAATGCAGAGACCACACTGGCAACGAAGGCCATGCTGCTGGAACGCAATTTGATGGCAGCGATGATCCGTGAGTTGTCGCGAGACGGCTGAAAGTCGTATGGGGCCTAGTTGCTGGTACGGAAGCAAGATGGTGCGAGGGTGTCCTTGCGACATCTCGAATGTGCACTCTTAGAGCATTGAATGCAACGTACGCTGCTATAGGGGGGTCACGCGCTGTGGCGATTGGGGCTGGCACGTCCGAGGCACGTCCGGAGAATTGGGGCTTGTATATTCTCGAGTGTGCGAAGGTTCGTTTTACTGGGACTTTCCAGCAGGGACAGGCTGGATTTTAGGAAGCTCGTAAGTAATGCATGCTGCAGCTGTAGCATCGACTGCGCCGATGCATCCCAAGACTTTATGCCGACAAATTTTATTTACTTGGATTATTGCAGTCAACATGCTTTTATATATAAATATGCGGCATCCAAGACAAATCACGGTCGATGATGACTCCAAGGAACTGGTACTTTGTTTGATATGAATTACTGTGTGTTCTGTAGTGGCGTAAGGGCCAGGTATTCCCAGAGAGCGTCATGCTAGTGTTAGTGACATGACAGTGGAGTAATGAGCTCTATTAAGTGTATGACGTGGCTGTAGGGAGGCCTAAATACAGTCGCTCTAATGTGCGTAAAATCTATGTGTGATACAATTATGGCGATGAGTAATGGCGTACACTATAACAATTAAAATGCATTACGCAAAAAAAACGATACTACATACAAAGTATGTCAGATGCAAATATTGGCCAGAGCACTACTGCCTCACCAGAGCCCTTGAAGCAGAAAAAACAGGAGGCATGTGCTATACAAAAATACTATCACAGTGGCATCCTCTGAAGAGAGCATGCGCTACGAATTTATGACCTAATAACCTGTAAGACAACATACTTCATGAAACCTAGGAATCTATTCGTATCACAAAAGGGTCCTGGGCGGAAAAACATTATAGGATGCAGAGGGATGTGCTGCCGGTATGCTAGGAAGAAATGTCTCATATTCGGCTTCCCGGCACTCCGGGAGGATGCCCAGGATGGTCAGCTGGCGGTTCATTTCCATTAAGTAGAAAATTATGGGTGCGAAATATGTGTCCTACCCGGAGACGACAGAAAAGGAGACCTGTTTGGTGTTATTTTGTTGTGGAGGGCCAGAAACCGAATGATGGCTCTATTAGGTGCAGCTGAATATTTGTTTCCTCAATCCGGAAGCGTGGCCAGTGGCTTCACATTTTCCTTCGTAAGAAAGGCATCTGATCTGTTCCAGGAACCACAACGCTGGAATTAATAGCTTGCGATGCAATTGACGTATCCATCTGGCGTCAGCCAGTCCTGTGCCTTTTAAAGTCAGAACAGACTGACAAGTGACAACGGATCCCGCTCGTGATTTTCTCTGTATTTGAGCAAAATTCGCAGATGAGACAAGCTCCAACTTGTACGAAGAGTCAAGCTGTGCCTTTTTCTTTCGCATAGTTTCCATCCGTGTCATGTGGTAAATTGGGGCGCCTACTTTAACAGCCATTCAGTTTTGTAGGCTCCGAACTTATGGGCACGTGCATTGAAGAATGAAGCGTTTATGGAAGAAGAAGCGTTTCAAGACCCGCTGATCACAAACATTGTCATCGTTAAGTGGTATTTTCAAATGTTGTATTGAATACAGCATTGATTGGTAGCAAAAACAAGTCTAAATATCATGAGTATTTCCTGCGATCTGTGTACTCAGTGTGCGAGCCTGAGGTGCATGCTTGTATTAATGTTCTATGACAGCGTGGGTATGCTCAACCGGCATTACTGTAGTGTTTTTCATGCTATTTGAAAGGTTTTCATGAGCCTTTGCAAATATTTCCACTGATAACAGCTCCTAATGCAGCAGCATTGTCCACCTGCTTGGACGTAATAAGGCGTCTGGCAACAGTGTACAACGCGTTTAAATTTAGTTGATCAAAACATCGCGTCCAAGTTTCGGATGCAAAATTCATTGCAAAAAAACAAAACAAAACTCATCATTTGCATACGCGTGCACCTAGAGACCAATTGAATGGCACTCGGCACACCAGGAATGTTATTAGCGTTCTTCCCATCATAGAAAAGATAACAGTACTCATTTTTTCGCACAAGTGTTATGCACGTGCCTTTTGTTGCTCTGAATTCGCGTGTAGCTCAAGGTAAATTTTGGTGATGCTCTTGTCTATGATGCCCAAAATACACTTGGAATTTATAGTCGCGTTTAATGTAGACACTCTGACAACGTAAATAAAGGCACAGCGACCTTCACCTTCCTTCATGTTCCCAAACCGAAGAAGTTATTCTGCGCCGGTAAACTTCTTCAAATCAGTACTTCAAACCAGGCTACTTCTAGCGCAGCCTTGTGGGCCCGTTCTCGTTAGCATGCGGCCAAAGCGATGGGGACGGAATGCAATCGGCACAGAGTGCGCCGACCACTGATTGCTTTGTGTGTGTTGTATGCTTGTCGCTCACTGCGCGCTGAAGCGAGAAGCAGCACGAAGGTCAATTCGATCGCTGCTGCGGCCGCGCTTCTTCACTCCAACGCTTTGACCGAGAGTGTGAGCTGTCACCGAATGAGACGTGTTGATGTTTGCTCGTGCGCACGGGACATCGTGCTTGTGAATTCAGTTACCATGCCTATGTTTACAAGTTTACACGAGCGATAAAACTGCTATCCTTATTTCGAATAGCTGCCTAGTAATTTGCTACCGCAGTCGATGCTTCCCCTTTCGGGCAAAACTGCAACTTTCTTTCCTTTCCGTGTTTATCATCTAAATTAAGACATTTAGTCACATTGCAATATGGTGGTCGTGAGGGTGACAATGTTGCAACAGGCGCGATTAGCCTGGCTGACCTGGCCGGCAATAGCTCCACATGAACGCCTCTTTCTGCGTTGCTGCCCTGCTTGTAGCGGAGAAAAATAGAAAATGGTTCATATTTGGGCAGTATTGCAGTAGAAGAGAGAGATATCCATGCCGCGTTGGATCCTTCCGGTGCGAGGTCGGGTGGAAGTTAAAAAAACCGCACACCATCACAATAAGCATTCCTACAGAATATGCAGGTAGATATGCCAATTCGAAGATTGAAAAAAATGCGCAATTGTTCGTCTCCTGGAATTTGCGACTCTTTTTTTATGATAATCGCCGGTGTCTCAAGAAATACTCAAGAAATTTTTAGAAATGGTCGAAGGTAGAAAAACACGTTTTTTTAGCGAAGATCAACCTGCCGGCGGAAATATGGAATACATAAACAGAAGCAAGATAGTGACGCTTGGTTCTTCGCGCTATTGTGAATTTCATAAGAAGCCCAACGAACAACAAGGCTCAGCATATCTAAGCCTCCCAGTTGATCACAAGCGAAACATACCTCGGGTCTCATACAAATGATCTTCTAAACACTGTATTAGAGACACAGAAACATTATTTCTGACAATTTTTCCCGCCAGCTTACAGAAATCGCCCGCTGCTGATTCCCTCGGTGTAATTCAACTTAAATATTACTCCAAGATAAATGAGAAACATGATAGATTTATTTATTGCATTAACAAACAGGGCTGTCATGGAATATATGTTGAACAGAAAGGCATTCGCTGTCATAGGTAAGTGCACGAATACTTTGAAATTGGTAGATGTGTGCTGATTACTATAAATTTGAAAGCACTCAACGACCCACCAGCTATTAAAGGCAATCATCTCGCGCAACTGCGCGTGTCGTCGTTAACTTTAGTCTACATGGAAGAGGAAAAGGTCATACTTTTGATACTTCCAGCTAGTTGTTTTTCTCTAAAAATGCACATTGAACAATGGGAGATACTAAATTTTACGACCGGATGTTTACAGGGTAGTGCAGCTTCTGGTGAAGCGGAACGACTTTCCGCTTTGCCGTGGCGTAAAAATCAGTCCGACACCGATCGGGCTCGCCCGACCTCGGAAATTCCGCCACTACAGTGGCAAAAAAATCAGGAGGACGTGAAAGCAAATCCCCTTCTCTTGTACGACCTCCCAGTTCGGCGCCCGCCCACGCGTGCCTATCCCCGAAGCCGTGTACTTTCGCCCCTCCTCTTAACTCCTCTCCCCTTCTTTCGCAACTGCCTCACATGCGACTGTCTCCGCGCGCGCCCGCCGGCCAGGCACCAGCTTAGCCCGCAGCATGACGTCTCATGTTTCGGTATTTGCTGTTACCTGGAAGCGTGCACTGCTGTGCGTTGACCCATGGTTGACCAGCGTGGGCAGTTTCGTCAGTTTCGTGGCCCCCGATAGCTGTTTGCTTGTGCTCCGCGATGTTTCACCCCTTTTACGACTAGCACCGCTCGTCCATCGTGCAGCGGAGCACGAATAGCTCAAAAGCAAGCCCTGGAAGGTTCTTTCGGGTGCCTAAAGACAACAGGTGAGCGCGCCGATCCAAGGGCATCAGAAGGCGCATGTACACGAACACGGCCCTGTCCATGTGTGTGCTGCATGAGTCTCCCGACATCGTTGCGCCTTGATTGTGCTATACTTCCCTCTTAGCGGTAGCGAAAGCTGACAAATATATGTTCCTCCTCCTTGTCACTTAGTCTATGACTGGTGTTTTTCTGTGCCAAGTCTTGTTCTGCAACTTCAGTAACTTGCCCAGCTTTCCATTCCGCCCTCAGTGCTTTTTCTGTGCGTCACGTTTTACAAACGTTCTGACAGCTGAAAAATTACTGTTCGTGTTTGTGTATTGTCTCAGTAATCGCCGATGAGGAGGCCGCGCGAACAACTTTATGGGTGGGCACGATACGCTTTTTTTTCTTCTGAAAAGCATCAGCACTGCAAGTGTCCTAAACGCAGATTTGTGTGGTTCTTGTTTATTACACAAAGGAGTGCCCAGTAGTAACGGCTTAGTACCTTAAGTCACTTCATTTTACTGCTAAGCATTGCATTCCGGGTAAAAGACTGCTAAGCATTGCATTCCGGGTAAAAGAAGAGTGGGGTTGGCATATTTTACCTAGTCTTTGATTGAGTAATAGGCCTTTATGTGAATGGTCTCTATGTGCTGCTCCAAAAGCTGACTACCTTCTGTTCCCCTTTCCACCGGAGATTCACCCCTGGGTACTCGCCGCCTGGTTTTCCGCCCGTTTCGCAGCATAGGCGCGCGGATATTTGTCAACCTTTAGCCGCTTCTGGCCTCTCCCAAACTATATGTTAACGTAGGCTTAGAGTCGCCTGAGCCTAGACAATGCCGACAGCAACGAGAAGATACCGAGCTGAGGGAGCGGGATGCCGAAGAAATTCGGCACCTTTAACTGTGGGTTCCTTAACCATGACGACGGTCAGGTGCACGCAGGTCAAGCTTCGCTTACCCCTATTTTTCGGTAGGGGAAGGGTTGGTAATTTTTTAGTTGCACAGTGGACGGGCTGAGCCACGCTGATAAGGCCATTTTCCTTGCGACGTGCACCCAAGTTTCCACGACAACCCTAGACGAAGGTCCACGGCGTGAAAATCATTCGTCGATATTCGCCTGGCGCGACGCATACAGTGAGATTCCAGTGAGAAAGAAGATATCTTCTGGTACTTCTGTGCGCGCGAATTAAGTCGCATTTCATTATAACAAACACAAAACAACCCGATTAGACAAACACATCGCAGCAGCTCACACAACTCTGCACAACGCACGCATGACCGGAACGTTAAAACGGAGAGCAGGATAGATGAATGAATGCTGTCAGCGTCTGTGAAACGGAGTGTTAGATTGCGCCACCAGCAGGTCGCATGGGGCGGTGGTAGACGAGTGCAGTTGTTGTAGCCTCCATGATGCTGAAATATTAACCAGTACAATCTGGTTTTTTGCCCTGTTTTTCACGACTACGTATGCTGTTGCGATACAAAAATAGCCACCGAACAGTCAACATATCCCTCTACAACTTAGAGCAGAACGAAATTTTGTGAGGTATTTCTGATCTTCAATAACTTCTGCCGAATACAGACAGCATAAGCATGGACTTCGAGATCCGGTCATGTTATTCTTAGGGAGGTGTTGTCGGGCCATGATTTCAACGATTTGACTTTGGTACAGAGGGAACGCTTATCTTTAAGACACTTCGGGACGTTTTGCGCTCCTGCCAGTGATACCTGCACCGTCACTTCGTTTCAAATGACTTGCTGCACCTGTCGTCAACATAAGCATCTGAAATTATTAGCATGGTCTCACAGAAACACATGTGCAGTGTGCGATGCTCCTAGGCACATTTTAGCTGTTTCAGTCGGAAGCATCAAATCTACGAGGGTTCATCGCTCGTGTGGATAGGTTAGACCTGTGTCGTCCGCAGTTGCTTTCGTGTCGGTGTGTTAAAAGTGCGCGAGTAGCACTCCTATCGTCCATGACTTGTGTGTTTATCATGCGTCCGACGAAGATAAAAAAAAACACGTCTCTGCAGTGTGCATATCTCCCCTGTGTTCTGTACCACAAATGTACGGCCATGTACGATGTGTTTGCCGCTAAGTGTTGCAGCGCATTCCAGCGAGTAGACGCAGCCGGTTACACCCAGTTTTCGTTGTTTCTTGATTATCTTTGGGATTTACCTGCATCTGCGATCGAAACAACAACGCGTTTTCATGACGTTGCATTGTGAATGTGTAATTTTGTGTCTTGTGCCTCGGAAGAAGAACGCCTATAGCTGTGTTCTCCTCATTTTCCTGTGTCCCAGACGTTTTTCAACATCAGAGGATGTGCAGGGGCACAACGTCATCCTCCAGGAGGGGCGATAGGAATCCCAACGAAGCGTTTGATCCTGGTCGTCCACCACTGGCTGCATCAAAGACAAGGGACCGCAATGGCCCTTCCACTATCGCCCTTGATTCTTCTGACAGCTCAACAGTTGAAGAAATGGAATTGGATAAGGATTTCACACTTGCCGCGGACCGCCTCTTGAAGGGAAAACTCAGGAGGACATCAACAGACAGTGAATCGTTGCCAAAGCAGGACACTAGTAAGCAATCATTCACTGTTGCTTACGCGCCTACCACAGCTACCGACGATCTGAATACCTTTAACAGGCAGATCTTAACGGAGGACTTTGAGCGAATTGCTCCAGGCCAAGTGAGCGAGATCCGAATTAACGCACGGAGGAATATCCTCTCAGTTGACGCGAACAACTCCATTCTGGATACGCTAAAGGCTGCAACACTACTAGAAAACATCTCAGTGCGCTCTTTTTTTGCGTATGGAAAAGGAACCTCGACTGGCGTTATCTCTGACGTGGACAAAGAAATCACAGAAACTGACCTCGAAAGGCTTTTGAATTCCACCGCACCAATAGTGCAGATATACCGCTTCAGTGAATCCCGATGTATTAAAATAGTCTTCGACCCTGAAACATTACCTGACTACGTAAAAGTAGGATAGGTAAGACAGTGTGCGGCCTTACGTGCCAAAACTGGTGCAGTGTCGGAAGTGTTTCAATATAGGACACGAAAGTGCAGCTTGCAATTGCAGCGTGACATGCCAACGGTGTGGAGGGGCCCATAAAATGACAGCTGCGATGCTACTGACCTAATATGTCCAAATTGCGCCGGTCCACATGAAGCGACATCAAAAGACTGTCAGAAAATCAAGTACGAAATGTCAGTGCTTCGAAACATGGTGCGGGAGAACACCACTCACAGACAGGTCGCTATATCGATACGCCACCCCAGGCGCCGATTGCGATACAGAAGACAGCAAGACAAGAGTATTTCCCAAACAGATGGACCATTGACCACATGCCAAACTCCTCGCTTGCCAAGTTTGCTTCTGCGATCAAGATGCAGCCTCGATTTATCTTCTTCAGCAGCAGCACGTGAAACACATGGGCAGCAGAAAACTAAGCTTCCGCCGACCGAATCTGACATTGAATGGCCGAATCCAAACAAACAGGCTTGAATGCGCCGGGTGATGTGTCTGCAAGGGTGGTTGAGAATGATAAGAAAGAAAATTAAAATGTACGAAGTATGCTGAAACACTTGATAACTACGATTCATTCGCTTCTCTGCGGACTACAGACGCCGGTTGCTAAGACCGCGCTACATGTTTTAGATGTTTTGGAACCACTCCTCGTGGCTCTACAATAAGGCATCAAGGCGTTATCTTTTGAAAACCAATTACGAAGATCTGCAATAATGCAGTGGAGTGCCAGTGGCCTACGAGGCCGCCTCGCAGACTTTCGGCAATGGATGTTGAAATACCAGTTTCCCGTGGCCGTAGTATGGGAACCAAACATGGCGTCCTTACTGCGCATATCTGAATATGTGCCGCTGTGGTCAAGGAATGACCACAATTTAAGCAAGGTGCTCACTTTAGTTCGTCGGAATTTAACGTGCCCTCGTAAAACATTCCTGCACATGCTTCGAACGAGTACGTTTGCATAACGCTGAAGTACAAGCGGCGCTTTCTGGGTTAATGAACTATGAGGCCAGGCTCCCAAGATCTTTGCTTCCGTAAACGGCCTCTCATCCAGTCTATTTAAGGAACACTGGAGAGTCTCACGTTGATTATTGAAGCGTGAACAATGGCACAGAAGGTGACTGATGGTCTCTTCACACTTGCACTTAGCGCACATTCGTGAATCCGCCATTCCAATACGATAGCTGTAGGAGTTGGTGAATGCTACTTCTACCCACAGCCGACACAGCAGTGTTGCGTCACGTCGTGGAAGTTTCGCTGGTAATTTAAGTTTCAGTGATGGGTCGAGGCTGTATAAAGGACGCTTAGAGTTCTGCGGTGTATGCCAGTAACTTAACGTGATGGTACGAGCGAGACTGCGAAGATCTCTTGCAGCGTCGACTCTCGATAAAGGTATAAGGAGCGTCGGTGAGCCGGCCTGGGCACGTCGGGCAGCGTCATCGGCGAGGTGATTACCAACGATGCCATAATGTCGCGGCAGCCATGAGTTCGAGCGCTTTTTCATTACCTGAAGGTAACAGACTTGAGTGCCCAACTATAGACATCCTACACCTAAGTTCTCTCTCTCTCTTTCACTCCCCATTCCCTTCCCCACGTGTAGGGTAGCAAACTGGACTCAGTCAGGTTAACCTCCCTGCCTTTCCTTCTTCCCTTCTCTGTCTCTCTCTCTAGAAGCGGCGCACATTATCAGTAATTGGAGGATATATACCCTCAACATCGAGCATAGACTGCTCATATTTGCTGTCCATACTGCAAACTTCCCCGGATCCCCACATAGTCATCGGCGACTTTAATGCCCACCGTCCGACGTGGGGCTCTTCGACGAACGCCCGCGGTAGAGACTTGGCTGACTTCATGCTTAGTCAAGGCTTGATGGTTATCAATGATGGCTCACCAAGATACCTTCGAGGCTCTTACTACAGCTGTTGTCTTGACATTGCGTTTGTTTCAAGGAGCCTGCTGTCCGCTACACGATGGTGTACTGATCTCGGCACCCGTGGAAGTGACCATCTACCTACATATATTCAGTTGAAATGGTTACATCCCCCAGCTCCGCACACTGTGCGTTCTATCGATTGGCCGGCATTTCGAGAATCTGTGAACACTGCATTCCAGTCAAACCATCCAACCACCATCCAATATTGAAGATGTCATCGCGACAACAATACGCGACCCAACAAACACCTCAGTGCACTTTCACCTAGATCACCTATTGATGACCAGTAAGAGCGACTCCGGGCGATACGGCGTCGAGCAGAGCGGAAATACAGAAGCATCAAATCACAATTAGACGTCCCTACATCACGCCGGGCTCAGCGTCATGTACTTCGCCACCATGACAAGCTTGACAAACAACGCTGGAGATCAATCTGTGGCTATCTAGATCCGAGAAAACATGTCTCTAGAATTAGGAAAATTGTGCGATGCCTTCGATCGCATCCAGAGCAGCTGCACCCGTTCAGCGCTGTGGCCATAAGGCAAGGCTGGCGTGAAGTTTAGGTCGCCCATTACTTCTGCAAATTACTTGTGAATTCCTCTAACGATATACCAACACAATCATGACTGACTCTTCCACCTACTAGTGATCACCGTATGGATGCGCCTTTTACTATGCACGAGGTCGACGCTGCGATATCTACTTCCTGACAGTCATCCAGTCCAGGACCATACGGAATTACATACTTCGCGATTTGTCATCTTGGAGTGGAAGCTCGAGAAATTTTGCTGACGCTCTACAAATCTACGTGGGACACAGCTACTGTGCCTAATCACTAGAAGTGTAGTCGTCTTGTGGCTTTGCTAAAACCTGGGAAACGTCCACATGATGTATCACGTTATCGGCCAATAACCTTGGCAAGATGTGTCGGAAAAGTGATGGAGCACATGGTAATGAGCAGACTGGAATGGCTACTCAAGAAAAGTGGTGGACTTCCTGATTTTATCAATGTATTCAGAAAAGGCCGATTGTCCATTGACGGTGTAATCGACCTAGCATCTTTATCTCAACAGGAAAAGAGACGCCGTCGTCTGGTATGTGCAATGTTTCTGGATATCAAAGGTGCCTACGACAACGTTTTCCACCATACGATTCTTCGGGCACTTGAGGCTATTGGAGTTGGTGGCCGGATGTATGCATGACTGCACAGTTACCTCAGTGGCAGCACCATTTTCATGTCCACTTCGGATGGCGAGACTGACAGACATGACATTCGCAGGCGTGTTCCACAGTATGGCGTCCTTAGCCCAATATTGTTCAATGTCATACTGGTTGGCCTCGCAGACGAGCTACCTGAAACAACGCATAACAGCACGTACGCGGATGATATATGTATCTGGTCATGTGGGGTCACACGTCCACAAGTGCGTGCAAGGCTTCAACGTGCGGCTACCATCACGGCAAAATACCTACGCCGTAGAGGCCTCTAACTTTCAGCAACTAAGTGTGCATTGTTGGCATTCACGCGCAAATCAATGTCGCAATACGCAATCGTTGTTGACGGAACGGAGCGGCCACAATTAGTACATGACCGGGGTAGTTCGAGAAGTATGGGAGAGGCCTTAGCCCTGCAGTGGGCGTAACCAGGCTGATGATGATGATGAACGGCGCTCCCTTTAGTCACCCTCCACATATTTCTTGGCGTGATAATAGACCGCAGTCTTTCTTGAACCAAACATGTTACTGCGCTTAAGGCTAAACTGACCACCTTCATACACGTTCTTCGTGTTATATTTGGACTGAGATAAGGCCCCTCTGAGCGAAATTTCCTCCAAGTGTACCAGGCACTTTTTGTGGGCTACATACGCTACAGCATGCGTGTGTCATCTTACATGGGATCATCTTGTATACGCACGCTGGAGAGCCCTGGAGACAAGCACTGCGGATAGGTCTTAGCTTGCCACGCAGCACGTCAACTACGGGCACAATAGCGGAAGCACGGGCTTGTCCAATCGACATCTACAGGTCTTGTGAACCTGTGCGAACCTATCTTCGGCTGCTGAACAGATACTCACACCATGCTCTGCCAACACTTCTAAGAACCAACCTTGACTGTGGTTTTTCTAAAGCAATTGCATGTCACGCAAGCATTATACGTGCAAGGTTCCAGGCCACCAACGTCCTCGAGACACCTCCATGGAAATTGCCAAGACTACTGGTGAGGCTTCAGATACCCGGAATTATGAAGAGATCCCACGTTTCTTCCATTGGCTTGAAACAGCTCCCCCTGTCCCATATATTTACATTAAAAAGTGGGACTGCACAAGTATGTACCGATAGTTCGGTTACGCCATCTGCCACAAAGGCCCGATGATTATTACGCGACAATTTCAATTAGACCACAAATCAACATCTATGGCTGCGGAACTTGCTGGAATACGGGAGGCTGTCCGTTTTATGAGAGCGCAGACACCTCATAAATGGATGGTATCCTGCGATGCCAAATCAGCGCTACAGGCACTAAATGGCTTTTTTAAAGAGAAGACCATACTACCTGCTCGTGCTGGAAATCGCCGAACTTCATCACAGTGCCGAGTTATGTGGCCACGTGATCACTTTTCAGTGGGGCCTAGTCGTTGTGGTGTGATTGGCAATGAGCTCGCTGACAGTGAGGCAAGATCGGCCTTCTCTTCCTCTGATGAAGTACGGATTGCCTACTCGTGACCTGACACCAACTCCATGATCAATGCACTCATGCAAAACATTACAAAGGCGTACAGAGCGCACGATTACAACATTCACAGACGCGTACATGTATATGATCGACCCAGACGGTAAATTCTGTCGGCCCCAGAAGGTTATGTGTAGCGAAACTTCATTGCTACACAGGATACTGGGCGTTGCTTTCACCCGTCATTACGTGCCCCTCATCGGCGAATCGAACAGCCCTGACTGCGAAGATTGCCAGATGCCTGAAACACTGGAACACACCGTACGATTGCCCAGCATATATGCTGGAGCGAAGGACGTTAGAAAGTTTCCTAGCCAGCATTGGCAGACAACCACTGTCGGAGGAAGCTATCCTCGGCCCATGGCCTGACACTGCAAACTCAATGCGTGCAACTAAAGTGTTGCTGAAATTTATGCAGGACACCAAGCTCGACGAGCGGCTCTAGCAAGGCAACTTTGTCATGTACATAGGCACTCACCACTTCTCTTATCATCATCATCATGATCATCATCATCATTCATCCCAGTACTTTCATTCCCCGTCCCTTTTCACCTTGCAGAGTAGCAGACTAGAGCGCACTAGCTCACGTCGACCTCTCAGTCTTTCCTATCAATAAATTGTATATTCTATTCTGTGTCTTGTTCGCCTTCTTCAATGAGCGTCCTTTTAAAGATGATCTTTTTTGTTAGTGAAATGTCTGTAATGGGGTTGAATTAATCAAGATCTATATTCCTTGAGAAATGTAGCGAGTGGCAATTATAAAAGGTCTTAGCAATCCAACTCTGCACATCGAGCCATAAAGCAAAATATGTAAACTTGTTCCAGTATGTGAACTTTACTATGATGAGTCAGTATCACAGCACGTTCTCAGTGCTGAGGGTCTCGCAGTATGTTAAAAGGAAATGTCATTCTACTCATCTGAAGTAGTGTATTCCATTTCTTCATATCATTTGTTTGAAATGGAATATTTTCATGGGTGCACTGCTGGCTTTTCGAGTTAAAAGACACTTTGAGATGCTATTGAACAGTATGTGTTGCACTGTTTCGACATGAGATCAAGAGTACTACATATTGTGCCGTGCATAGTTGCTCCATACGAGTATCTATATGAACACAAGAAATCTGATTCTTCCATCGAACGTAGTTTGTAAGTCGTGAAGCAAAAAAAGTAATTTAAGTCTGCGATGAAAAAATATGATTCTGCACAATCTTGTCAGTTTGGCAGTTCGTTTTGGCAATAAATTATTTTGTATGTGGGATGTTTAAATGCATTTGTCTGCCCAAAAGTACTAAACATGGCATGAGCACCAATCTGCTCACTAGAGAATACCCTCCTATGCCCCACTACTGCTAGAATGTCACATTCACAGAGCGGACATCTGTGGTTTTCTGAGTTACACATTCGCCAAGCCATCTGTAAGCACGGTACTTGTGTTTAGTAAATATGAGTACTTTCTTCCCTTAACTTTGCAGGTATCTAATGTGGTTTTCACATAATGTTTACTATAAAATAAGTAAAAGCAAGCACTATGAAGCATGAATGTTAGGTATGAGCGCCGGCTTTCAGCACATTCCTGGAAAGTGATTTTATGAAAGCTAGAAAGAGAAACCTCAATTGGTGTGCATCCATTAATCATTACACTAATATATCTTTAAACTACTTGTTTTCCAAAGCTTCATGTTAGCTAACCACGTGGAAGCGAGACACTGGGATAAAGCAAGCATAACATACATAGCGCTGTTTGTCTGCCATCATATCTTTCCCATGGAACCCCTGCTTGTGCCAGAGAAAACATTGACCATAGAGGTTTCCGTTCTTGCCGTAAAGGTTGCATTGCAGGGTATCTATGCAATAAAATTTAATTATAAGTTGGCACACCCTAGATACATATACATCTTATAGACACGCACACACACAATATATCATCATTTTATAAAGCAGCTTTGTCATGCATCCTGCGATTTTGCAAACAAATGCGTAACTTCGTGGTCACTGAAACGTTTGTGTTCATAAATATAATGCCATAATTCCGCATATGTTTTCTGTCATAAGTTGAAGGCACAGCTCTGATGCAATGGTTGCCATTGTAGCTATTCCCATCTTTGAAATCTTCGGCTTTCCACTGTGTCTTACAAACGCCAAATTGAGTCATTGAAACTTTCACATGCTATGATTACCTCTCCACAATTTCCTTTACTTAGCAGCTCCATCGCAACAGGTGGACACACATCCACTTGACATCATCCTGACCGAATGTTTCTTTTCAGCACCATTCCGAAACATTTCAATAGTACTTTTGTCCATACTATACAATTGTGGAATGCCTTACCCGGTCATGTTCGTTAGTTGTCACCATGCTGAATTCTTCAATCTTGTATATGCTAACCGCTGATCCTCCATTGCATCTTGTTTTCCTTTCGTTTTCGCTTTTTATTCTTTGCTAAATTTGTATATTGTACTCCCCATGAATGCAATAGCCATTCGGGGCTACTGCGTGTTGAAATAATGAACGGAAACAAATATCGATCTGATGGCTGCGCTAACTTGAAAGCAGCCAAGTTATAATTTAGAAAACCTTAGTCATACACTAGCCAGAAAACTGTATAAACCGTGGCCGGTGTGCAAAAGCTAAGTTTACATAACACGTACGCCAGGCACCACCACCCTACAGTAATGTGCACACAAAGTAACACCAGACTATACTGAGGTCTGCACACCAGACAACCCTGCTGTGCACATGAGGTAGCACTAGAACACCCAAGTGTGCACACCAGATGACATCAGACCACTCTGATGTACATACCACAACACAGAGAGCCATTGTAGTGTGCACACTACATCACACCAAGTCACTCTGATGTGCACACCAGAAGACACAAAGCCACTCTGGTGCGGAAACAAGAACACAACAAGCCATTGTGGCGTGCACAGCAGGTAACACCAGACCGTGCTGGGGTTTATGCTAGAAAACACCAGAACACACCAAACTGGTCTGGTGTATTTTTCTTCTGGGAGGTGAGTTATAGGTGATTGCCGTGGCACCAAATGCAGTTGCAATGCGTCACAAAGGTTCTCGCTTTCAGTGTGTATCACGATGCATCAGCTCGGTGTCCCCAGCGCTTACAGTCGGTGCAAAAAGCACTGGCGACTATACGCTTCAAGTATCGCATCTTAATTGCAGACTGTTGCCAATAGATCACGCGTATCGAGTCTTTCCGCCGTTCCATCTGGTGAGGCCGCGGCGAAAAACGATTGAATTGAATGGCCTAACCAGCTTCAAAATGTTTCAGTAGCGGTTCGTGCACCGAAAAACACATGTTTGATCACATTTTGTTTAACGTGGTACTTAGGCAATGCAAAAAAAGCAAGAAAAACGGAACACAATAATGAACGTAGCTGGCGGAAGCGCCTGCGGGGTCCAGTCCGGCCGTCATATGCCATTATATTCGTGACGCCGCCGCATGAAGGCGTCACGGTCGAGCTCAAGCTCGAGCTCATCCCGCGCCCGGTGCCTATTAAGTAAACACAGCCAATGCTGTCACTTAGGGGTATAAATCTTTGTTGGGCAAAGCTACGTCTAGAAAACTGCTGAAATTATTAGAATTAGAAAATTAGAATTGCTGAAAGTATTGCTGAAAATACAATAGCGGCGAACACAGTCGTGTGTCCTCCAATCTGAACTAACTGAGGGGTCAAATCCGTCCGCCATCAATACTTGCATGACTATGCCTGCCAGAGTAATTGCTTGTGTTCGTCTACATCCGAGAACGTGCTACAGCACTGAAGCAAAACTCTGAATGGGGAAGAATACTTGGCCTTTGGACAGCAATGGCGCTGTAGAAAAGCGGACATGTGGTCTTGCGATACTCTTAGAAAAAATATAAACATTCGCTTCTTACTTAGCGGTAGCGGTTGATCATCCCATTTCATTTCTTTTTCTTTATCGCACGTTTTCCTATCCTCTGGTATATTTATATGTTGTTATGTTTTGTCTAGCAGATATGTGTTTCGCATCCATCTAGCCTGCGAAACTCAATTTATGTGCGTATCCTCATGCATTTTCGTGCGCTTTCACTTTGTTCCTGAAGTGTAAAAAAGTCAAGTGGTCATGAGTAGCGCGCGATAACCCTCCAATGGCTGGATCTAGTACACATAAATACTCACGATAGTGGATGGATTTATGGCCGTAGTAGTAGGGCAATTGAGAGTGCAGCGCATGCGTAATACGCAGGTTGTGGTCTCCCCTCCCACAAGCGACGAGCAATGTTTTTGTGCGCTCTCAGCTTTCCTTTTCGGTAATATATTCTATAGTAAAATGTCAGCCACATTTCATTGCACCAGTGCTTTGATTCATCGCCTTGAAGCTTCATATGGTCATGCATGAAAAAATCGAACCCTTCTGTTTCCCTCGTCCTTGTCCTTTGTTGGCTAGCAAGCTGCATCATACCGCATTTCAGGAAAACTACGCTGCTCCACCGCCGTGAAACATAACAAATACAAATAAACTTTCCTATATGGCTTTGTTTCCCAAAGTCTGAAAAATATTTTTCGTTCCCCTATTTCTCCTGATAGTTTACATGCTCTTAATATTTCTCTTTGTTTGGCTATTTATTTAACGGTTCTTCGAGCCATCACAATGACAAATGGAGACTCTCTTGACCAATACATTTCATCTGCATTAGGACAAAGACAATTAAAAACCCAAGCCAATGTTCTCTCACATTCTTTTAAAAAAGTACCTGGAAACATAATTTCAAGAATGCTTTTGTTTTATTACTTCAGTGAGGTTAGACATTTCAATTAGCCATGGCCACAATCATGTAAACATATAATTCAGATATTAACGTCACCTGCACATCACAGCACTACGTACACATGGAACATTTGAAGTCTTGAATGCTTTCTAAACATGTATTTTCTGATAACCCCTTGCGATACTCAGCATTGAATGGGGATGCTGCTACGCAGTATGCACAAATAAAAAGAACGGTAACGTGATAAACATGCACATGATGCCCGTATATTGTGCTAGGGTTGTAGCAGGGCTGCTTCTAGTGTTTTTACAGGCTGCTATGACGAGGTATAAGCAGGCAACAAGGTCATCTATTTCTCTTCTTGAAGATCTATTTAGAGCGCCCAACATATAGGTTCTGTGTTTTCCTTGTGCAATGAGTCCTTGACAACACGTAGATTTCATTTTCGTGAATAATAGCTGAGCAAGACCTCACTTGTAGTCATTTAGGCATTGGTTGTATCCATCAAAAAGATAATATGTTCACTCATGTTTCCTACTGGAATTGTGAAGAAACTATAAAAAAATGAGTTTCTCAATTTTCTCCCTGTTTCTGGCAGGCCTTTACAAATGAACATAATTGGTCCTTAAACGAAAGTACTGATTTGGTGCAATGTTTGTAGCATACCTCGTGATAAAAACCTCGGTCCATATTGAGCAGAGTTTATTGTTCCTTTTAAATTTGCACATGTTTACGTAAGTGGTTGAGCAGTTGCTTATAGACTGCACATGCCATGTAACGCATAATGGTAAGCGTTTCAAGCGCGATGCTCGGACAACCATGGCCGCCGGTATTTTATCTGCAGCCGATGAGGGCTAGTTAAATGTTGGCGTGCCGAATGCACTCGCAAGGTGCCACAGAATTACTCGCTTTCATTGTGTTTCATAATCCAACAACATGGTGTCCTCAGAACTCATCAGTAACTCAGAAAGTACTTGTAGTCATGCACTTTGAGTATCGCGTTTGAATAATTCAGCTCTGGCATGTCTTTGAATGGAGGAGCTCGTACGTTCTGGCCTCAAAGTAATGCTTTCAGTGAGTATTTAATGGGCAAAATGTACTGTTACGCGCAGCCTCCGTGACTTCTGCATCTCGACGGCAGCACTTTTCCATTGCCCAGACATTGAACTTTATTTGAATTTTATTTGTCTTGCCTAAAAAAGAGAAAAATATGGTTAGATGCCAAGCTCAAATGGCATTGGTACTCCTTCCGCATGGTGGCGATACTTATGTGAAGCCAAAAGTAGAACATTATATTAACAGGTAAGAGGCAGCCACCTTGTTTCTTACAGTAAACGTACGTGTTCATTTGTATAAGGAAAGACATTTTCGTGATTCATGGGCTGTCTTTGTTCCCGTAGTATTCTTATAGAATTTCTTGCCAGCGATTTATGTATGATTACAAATATGATCTTAAAGACAGACAATTCCGTTAGGAAGCATTGCTAGAAAATTGCATAGTGTTAATGGTTGCTTGGTCGTAGTAACGTTCCTAAGGACTTGTATGCTCTGACTTTAGAGAACACTCCTAGGTGCATTTTTTTTAAATGGTGCACATTCTTATGAGGAGTCAAAGTTTGCAGGAGGCCAGGTGAATTAATTCTGTGGAAAATAAGCACGACAGCAAAACTGTCCACCATATAATATGATTGTCCTCTTGACTGAAAATTTTCTTCAGATGACTGGTGGAGTGAGATATTCAACAAAATACTAACTATTATATCTGAGGTGAATTTAAGGAGGCCACATAATGTGTCTTGCTTGAAGAAACCTTTAATTCTTTTTTATCATTGCTGACACTTTCCTACAAATCACAGCAATAGAAACACAAATGCTGATTATGTTGAATTTACCGTTTGTGGTATTTTCGTACTCCAGTTTTCGTACTTCCTGCAAAACGAATTATTGAGCAGTAAAAAAATTTGAAATACAATAATGCAGCTTCATCGTTAGAGCTACGTAAAAACTAACCAATAAATAGCGTAGGCCCGAAGCAGAATTTGTCACTCGCATTTGTCATTGAGCATGGCGCAGTTGGTGCTGTTTTAGTGATCGTATGTAATTTTGTTGCCTACTCAGAGACCATATGAAGTGGCGGTCATCATTTCCTGGTATATGTACGTTTGCAGCCATGGTTATGGCTAAAAATTTTATGAACTGATACAAACCCCAGTTATAGCTAAGCCCTGGTATTTAATGAGCGTTTGAGGCAAACATTTATCGGGACTAAATACTTTAGGACAGCCAAAGATCTTCAAGACTCCCATTGCTTTAGATAACACGCTTTCAGTTAATTAAGTAGAACATGTGTAAATATATTATTATAAACATCAGACAACGATAACGGGTTATGAATATGTGATTAGAAATGAAACCACATTGTTATATTGTAATTTTCCCTATTACGAGCTAACTTTTGTGCGCGAACTAATTCAGCCTAAGCAAAACGGGTTAGTGTTGATGGTAGAACATCCACTGATAGGTTGATGCAAACAAGTACAATGTACACACATCACGGATAGCTAACAGAGGCAAATTTGTAGCAATCCGCACATGCTTCATATAAAACACACATACATTTCTTTTGTCATTTTCTTTTGCGTGTGGTGAACTTCTCATGTCTAGATTTTATTCAGCAGACGGTGTTACTCTATATTAAGTTTATTATCAATACACCACTGTGAATACATTATAGATCGCTTAGCAGCCACTGCAGGCAAGGGTGCCGTGAGGAATTTTCGCTGCAGAGGGGGTGCAAACACATAACTAGGGAAATGAGTGCGGGGTAGGTTGGTGATGGCGCATGTGGTTTTACGCCAGGCATCGTGGTGGTACAAAAATTTGGCGGCTTGGATTTCGTGTTTTTTCGGTCAGAAATTACCCCTGCTCTACTAGAACCAAACATCCCTTTTGCTTAGTGTAGTAAAAGAAAAGAGGGACGAAAGATTATAGTAACAAGGCCACCAAGCCTAGTCTTCTGGCTGTTTGCATCTATGTGGAGCCATAGGGCGCACGAAATGCCTCGGGCACCTAGAACGAGAGCCGGCGATAGGCCCATTTCACTCCCAATTTCTATAATTACGTCTTTTCCTGCTACAGTATTAAACGTTTGTTGATGGAGGAGGCTTTAAAACAGGAACTAAAATTGAAGTAAACGTAAATCACCACAAGGGGCCTTACGCGAAAAACGTGACTTAACGTCACTTTCAGAGAACTAAAAAACCCTCTGCAACGTCTGCGCTCCACGGTGCTACTATTCAACGTAGCCAGAAGACGCAAAGCCAGCCCGCTAGACTATTTACAGCTCGATGAAATGTGCGGAAATCGTTTGCAAGCGCCTCTATGAAACGTTTTTCGAAGTTGGTTAGCCATTAAGAAATGATGCAGTAAAACGCCGATCTACTTTTTATTTCCAAAACACATTCATACAGTTTGGCAAAACTGACAGATAGGCGGCGAGCGCGGGGCGGCATCCGCCTCTTTCTCGCTCCATGTATGCGATGCCAGCGAGCCACCAGTGTCGTCCCATTCCGTCTAGTTCTACCAGGCGACGCTTGCCGTGACAGTTTGCTGCATGTATCCCGGCCTTAAGAGCTGCGCTTTAAAAAGGGACCACACCTTTTTGTGGTAGGGTACGCTACGTTGCTGTTACGGACCTTATGCATCCCTTAGCTCAGTGTACAAAAAGCGTTTATCCTGAGCGCTCCAGCAACCACTGATTGGTACAACCTACGGGAAGCAGATGATGTTCGTGCCTGCATTTGCAATTCAATTTTAACGGCATCAATTAAATAAAACAAATACTAGCGTGTTAGGGGCCAGAACCACAATCTGATTATGAGGCCCTCTGTACTGGGGGTGTTCATGGTAATTTTGGCCGTCTCCGGTTCTTGAACGTTCGCCCAACGCACGGTACACGGATCTCTTGGTAATCCGCACATATCGAGATACAGCCGCCAGGGTCGGGTTCCAACCCCCGACCTCGAGCTCAGCAGCGCAATGCAATAGCTACTCACTTATGCGCCAGTTAGTTTCAATGGTAACAACGGCGAGCTGTGTAACAATATTAGTCACCAAACCGCAAGGCACGTATTGCGGTTGAGGTGTGCACTGCACTGTAAAGACAGTGCCACCCTTTGGGGTGTATATTTGGCTCACAACAAGAATCGTCAGCTGTCTTGTCCGCATTTCCTTTCTATAACGCAGCGAGCCCGCTATTTTCCAGTAGCGAACGGCATGCGCGTTATCAGCATGACACAGCATTCCCGACAAGAAAGGAACGAGCGCAGCGTTTTCAAGAAAGGAAATGCGGGCAAGACAGATGACGATTATCGTTGTGCGGCAAATATACACTCCAAAGGGTGTAAAAGTTTCTTAGAGTGTGCGTGCAAGCATGTGGTACAGAAACAGGCTACTTTAAGGCCTCATTCACTTTATTTCAGCACGGTTATTAAAGCAATCTTATCAACTGTTGTAACAAAGGACCAAAATCGCGTCAGCCCAAGGTAACATATAATTAGAGTTTCTAAAGTGAGTATGTCATGTCCATGAACACCCTTTCTGGGAAACCATGAATGAACCAGTAGCGTTTATTGCGAAAAATGCGGGCAACGCACTTACCGCATTCGCAGCTGCAGAATCTTATGCCTGACCTGAGCATCCATTCAGTGCAATCAATCATTCTATTCGAAGGACACGAGCTCAGGTTAACTTTGTGCGGTGGACAGGAGTCTTCAGCAACTGGCAAAGAAAACGAAAGTAGAGGAGCTTCACACCGACGACAGCGGAAGAACATAGAGTGCCACTGCGAAATTCACTTATGAGGGCAAAAAATGGGCCGTTGTCACTTATTTTTCGTCACTTTTTTTAAAAGACAAGAGCAAGAGCAGACGTGAAAAATTTCAGGTGGTTATCACTCTACTAACCGTAACGTGCGGACACGGTTTTCGCGTGGTCGACTCCTGGATATGCGTAGGGGATACCGCAGTATCCATAAGAGAAACACTACACTACTGCTAGAAAACATTTACGGACACCATCTGAGCAAGCTGGCGATACGTTTTGTACAGGGGCGGTTATCAGCCTGCTTGTGGCTCCTTATGTTTTTACACATGATAGCAATATAAGAGCATATTACTTACTACACCTCTTAGGGAAAAATATGGTCTTGGTACTGCCGCACTTAGTATAAACACATATATTACTTCTCCCGAGTAAGGGACTGTACGTAGGTTATAGGAAGATAAAACGAAGACAATTTTGCATCGTCGCTTAGAACTTTTGCAGTCATGTATAACGTATGTGGCGCCATTCACAAAGTTCGTAACCTTGATATGATAAATTTACAACCGGCATACATGAGAAGAAACAAATATGGCGCACACCTCCCTAGTTTCAGTGGAATATAAAAACTGTGTTCTGTGTAGTACAACGGAACAGCGCTAGGGAATGAAACAATGTCGGCAGCACCGGGGAAGTTGGTTGAAGGCTCTGATGAACGGGTGCAGTAATCCGCTTTGTATACTTAAAGGGACAGAATGTAAACGCCATATCTGCTCTCAAGCGCACTTGCTCTAGCCCATGCTATGTGACGTAACACCAGTGCCAATCCTCTCAAAGTGCTTACTGTCACAAAGAGCAAGCGGCCGTTAGTACGAGAGATGCATCAGTGTGATCCTAATGTAATGGTTCGAGCATCGGGCGTTTGTGCTGGTCGCCGACCTTTCCTATATTCAACAGATTATTTATTGAAGAGGGCTCAAAGTAGCCGGGATACGAACTTGGCGCTAAATGCTCAGATTGAGCCAGATAACTATCCGAAATCGAATTATTCGCTGCTAAAAAAGGTGATGCAAGGTCATGGGGAAAGGGACTGGATTTCACCTAGCCTTCCGGGCACAAATTTCCGCCTCTCCTTTCGCCGACACGTAACTTCATGAGGTTTCGCAGACGTGACATTCCGTTGAGCCCAGAGGTATCGTACAAAGTTGGATAACAAGGAGAGAAAGGATATGTTGCGTAATAAATGGCGGGTGGAAGTGGCCACTCATCTCTATTTTAGCACTTTCCCTTAGTCACTAATTTCTGAGCGTATAGTGGGTTGATACAACAATTACATATAAACATATATATATATATATATATATATATATATATATATATATATAGCGAGATGAGGCGGGAGGCATGCTCTAAGTGTCCACCTTGTGGACTGATTCCGCTGTTGTTTGACTGGAGTTGTACGCCCTCCGCGACCCCTAGGTAAATATAGAAGAACTTATTGAGTTATACATTTACCCTAACTACATTCTACATTAATTGCTGCGTGCCGGAACTACTCGCTTTGGTTCCAACCAAGGCATCTGCGTCAGCGAGGCAAGTCGACTGGCGACGCGCAGTAACAATATACGCTAGCGCACAAGACTGTATCATATACTCTGAAATTATTTATCAGAAGTACGTGAAGTCAAGTCGTGGGTGCTTCAAATTATGTGGGTACAGTTTAAACAGCTGGAACGGCAAGAAGATTTAAATACACTGATAACGTAACTAAGGAGAACACGATATGGAAAAGTGCTGAAGCGTGAAGTTTTTTGGTGGAAGCTAACCGGTTACGTCATCGTGGCTGAATATTTACAAGTTTGTAAATCAATCCTCTGAAAGAGAAGCAATGAGAAGATACAATTCCCATGCTTGTTTTAAGGAGAAGGTTTCTGTTTTAGTGGTGTGTCCATAAGCGTCGAAAATGCACTGCAATATAGCCAACTTACACATCTGCGTAGAACACTACAGCTTGTATTTGCAGTTGTGCCGATAAGAACAGTGGAAACATTGTCATGCTCTCGACCAATGGGAAAACGCCACGCTACCCAGACGAACTGTATGCAGGCGAAGCTTGTATAACCTCACTGGTGTCGGCGTAGGTGTTGCGGAACAAAAAAAAAAAACAAAGAAAAAACTCATGTCTCGTGAAAATAAAAATTTCTTCTTGAGCGGCGGACTCAAACCACCGACTTCCGGTTTGCGAGAACACCACGCTAAGCGATGCTACGACTGCCATTTTTTTTTCTTTATTGCATGGAATTATAAGTAATGTCAATCTCAAATTGCTGCATTACATATGAAGATACATGAGAACCAAATGCACATAACGTACGCAGTCAAATGAAAGTTCAAAATTGAGCCGTGCAAAAACAAGCGTTTCGACGCGCAATCTATTCACGTGCGTGATCACAAGTAGCAGCCACAATATGCACTTGAGCAGCACTTCTCGAAAGATAGACCTTTTCGGGCGAGGCGGCTCGGCATCTCTGTCGATTATTCGGCTTTTCTATAGAGAATAAGTCCTAATAACATAGACAAATCACATGATGTATTACTAGCCGTCTTTTTGAAAGGG
Source organism: Dermacentor variabilis (assembly GCF_050947875.1). NCBI lineage: Eukaryota > Metazoa > Arthropoda > Arachnida > Ixodida > Ixodidae > Dermacentor > Dermacentor variabilis. The sequence continues at coordinate 104,483,447 of NC_134574.1, forward strand.
AGGAAGCGGATACCACAAGATGTGAGAGGCATATCTTTTTTGATAGTTCTCTTCAAGGTGTCACAAAAATGAAATGTGTTACAACAAAGTATAAGGCAATCTTTTACGATCTCGGTTGATTGTAAAGTCTACAATTTGTATTCCAGGGTACATATAGTCCTTTTTTTTTTTGAAGTCACGTTTTAAATGGCCGGGTGGAGATGTGCAGCTTAAAGAAAAATGTTTTCGCTGCCGTCGGATACGGCAAAGAAAATCTCGGTCAAATAGAGACAGATACGACTTTCGGTAGATAGGTTCAGGGAAAATGTTATGCATAAGTGCTACATTTAGCGGCGTTTGATCAACGGTAAACAAATATTCTAGAGTGAATCTTGCTTTTAAAAATGAAATAGTGTCGACAAGTTCCTTTACGAAGGCCCATACCGGCATTTCTTGAGCAAAGCTTGTGGGAACCCAGACGTGTTCGATTAACTGCGAGAACGAATGAACGACGGACGTGTTTAAGGTAAAATAATCGCTTACCCAAATGTCGCACAAACAATAGCACAAGACTCAGGCCCCCTTTCTCAAGCGGAAGAAAAAGGTTGACCCTTTTCATGTCTTCCCATGATGAAGGCCAAATAAAACGTGCAAATATTAAATGGAATGCATGGACATGGATACGTGAGCAGTGCAAGACCTGTAGAACATAAAGAAGCTTAGAAGCAGGAAAGTTATTGCATGCCTTAGCTCTCGTAAAAATGGAGAGGTCACGTCCAGTGCCAGGTTGTCACCATTCGACGGATAGTGGTTATCGTGGACGTGCAATCAGGTCTACTCTTACGGAAGTTATCGAGAGGCACGCCAAGGTATCGCAACGGAGACTGATTCGAAGGCATAGTCACGAATACAGAGGGAGTCAGCGCCCACATGCCTCGCCGAAAGCGCCTACTTTTATCAATGTTTACACTAGCTCCTGCAGTCTCGGAAAAATGCGAGGTAGCGTTTATTGCCTGGGTAATGGTTGGTTTATCGATGCAAAAGAAGGCACTGTTATCTGTATAAGCTAGCATTTTAATTTCATCATCTGCATACCTGTATCCTTAAATGCTTGAGTCGCAAAGCACGCTTAAGCAAACAGGTTACAAGTACATCATCATCATCATCATCATCATCATCATCATCATCATCATCATCATCAGCCTGGTTACGCCCACTGCAGGGCAAAGGCCTCTCCCATACTTCTCCAACAACCCCGGTTATGTACTAATTGTGGCCATGCCGTCACTGCAAACTTCTTAATCTCATCCGCCCACCTAACTTTCTGCCGCCCCCTGCTACGCTTCCCTTCCCTTGGGATCCAGTCCGTAACCCTTAATGACCATCGGTTATCTTCCCTCCTCCTTACATGTCCTGCCCATGCCCATTTCTTTTTCTTGATTTCAACTAAGATGTCATTAACTCGCGTTTGTTCCCTCACCCAATCTGCTCTTTTCGTATCCCTTAACGTTACACCTATCATTCTTCTTTCCATAGCTCGTTGTGTCGTCCTCAATTTGAGTAGAACCCTTCTAGTAAGCCTCCAGGTTTCTGCCCCGTAGGTGAGTACTGGTTACAAGTATATAGCGAAGAGTAAAGGCGAGAGTGTACAACGCTGACGAACGGATGACTGTACCTGTATATTATCTGGGAGCGTACGGTTGATTGACAATTAACTTTGTAGTGCAATGCTTATAACAAATTGTGATACCAGTGTATAGCACGCCCCGTAACTGAAGATTTCACAGTTGTCGGAACAAAAATCGTGCTGAACCTTATCAAAGCCTTTGGCGAGGTAAATGTGGAGAAGAGCTGCTTGATCCATACTACCCTCTATGCTGGCAAGGACTGAACGTCGGATATGGACATTTGGCTGTTTAGAGCGCCCTCGAATTCTGCATGTTTGATGGTCACCTACTAATTTAGTAGTGACTATTTGCAAGTTATTCTTCAGTAGTTTTGCAAATATTTTGTAATTGAAGTTACATAACAATATTGCTCAATATCCGTTTACTGTCTCTATTACTTCATTATCCGTGCTCTTTGGTATTAAAGTTGTCTGGCCCTGATAGAAAGACGGAGGAAGCTCACCATGTTTATAGGCTTCCTTGAAGAGCTGCTCAAAGAAAAGCACACAGGAATTCCTCAAATTTCATGTAAAATTCAGCACTAAGTCCATCAGGGCCAGGCGTCTTGTTTCTCTGCACAGTTTCGACGGCAAACTTAATTTCTTCTCGAGTTATTGGACCATCAACGCTGAATCAATCATGTTTTCGTAAGTGTGGCATAAAGAAAATAAAATGATCAGCTTTTTCTTCATAACCATTCTGAGGTCAAACTGCAGTGAAATGACTTTTATAATGAGCTTCAAGTACGGTTATTTGCGATGTTTCTCTGTAAATGGAATCATCATACTCAATTTGTAATATTTGCTTGGAAAGCGCGTATCGCTTTTCATCACTGAGAGCACTTTTTGTGGGCTTCCCATCCGTGAAGCGAGTTAGGCGTGAACGCACCATTGCTTCTTTCTACACTTCCGCCTCGTATTTCTGTATATGTGTGCGAACTGTATTTATCTCATCGCTATACAACCCTCGCTCCTGGCTTTCGAAAGCGTGCAGCTTGTGAAGTAGATCATGAATGTGATGCTCTTCATCTTTCTTTTTCTTTGAGACAGCTCACATCAAATAGCCATTGCCTCATTTTTTACTCTTTTTGAACATTTTTCATTAAGTAAACAATGGAAGCTTTTGAAATTGTGTTAAGTCGAACAATAATTATTGCGCTTGGTTTACAAAACTTTCGTCTCGTAAAAGTTGTGCATTAAGTTTCCGCGGTTGCCAGTTTGGAGAAAACTTGGGAAACTTTCGGGGACCCTAGAAACCGCTACTAAAGAGTGGTGTGTCAAAAATGCAGGCTTCACGGCGTAGTAGTAAATGTGAGAGCAGAGATTCGTCGAAACGTACACGCGATCAAGTCGAGCATGAGAGACGTCTTGAAAGTGCGTAAACCGCACCCAAGATGTTGGATCCCACGACTACTAGATTGTGATCTTGCAGTAACTGATGTAGGAAAGTAGCAGTTGCATGACAAGAATTCGTTATGTATGAGATATCTCTGGAATAACAAACACAGTTGCAGTCTCCAATCGCTACCAAATCTCTGTCAGTATCTAGGAGTGCAGCAAGAGAGAGGAAGAAAGCCTTCCTTTCATTCACTTTTGAGGGAGCATAAACGCAAATAAACGGCCAATTACGGGAACGAGAAGAGAGGTCACAGCATATAAAGCGGTCTTCCCCATCAACACGCAGCGACAATGAAGAGTGATTTAACTGCTTTGTAGCTAACGAAAGGCGTCCAGCGGAAGCATCACATGCTTCGCTAATACACACAATGTAATCTCGTTCAACAGTGTGCAGCGCAAGGATGGCGTCACTAACAGACGAAATCTTAGTCTCTTGCATGCACTGGACAAGGATTAATTTCATGCCACCTAAGACCGTGGAGTAACTGCTGCTGACGCCTTATATATGCACACATGCAAGTTGAGTGTCGCTACACATAAGGGAAGGGTGAGGACGATAGCCATTTTGCTCACCTAAACCTATTGTTTCTCATTACCCTTGGCCACAGGTAAATCTATGGTCTTGCTCTCTTTGAACTTCTTTGTGGCACTCTGCTCACCGCGCTGATAAAACCAGTGCGGCAGATCATCACCAGGAGAGGGAGTTCGTTGAGCATTAGAAGAAACTTTCTCGGGCGCCTATACTCCACTTTCTGTTGCCTCTTCATTGCAGGGAGCCGGACGTTTCTTCTCCTGACTGCTGTCCATCACCTATTCTTCATTGTCATCAGGGGGCTTTCCTTTAAGGTTTGTTAGGCAATGTGGGCAAACCAAGCTATCCTCGCCTTCAGGTTCGTTAGTGTTACTTGAGCTGCTGTGGCTGTTCGACATTTGCTTTGGGTACTCCACTTCTTCGTCCCTGATGGCATGTGTAGTCTCTCCGGTGGAATCTACTACATCTGTAAAATCCATGAGATTGTTAATTTGTGGCTTGTCTGCGCTATATTGGTCAGAACGAAGCTTATTGGCTTAGGTCAATACATAGGCGTCCGCCGAGTGACCAAATCGGTCACACTACAAGCTTGTCTGCATTGTTGGCGGATGTGCCCCACGCGCTTGCACCGAACGCCCAGCGGAGGCCTGCCGAGGATAAGTACAAGGCAATGGTGTCCATAAATGGCCATAATGTGAGTTATTGAGTTAGGGAGGCTGTATCCTTGAGCACAAAGGAAACATCCAGGCTTTTTGTCACCCACTGTTCCATACCAGTGCACTTCCATACTTCTCTTTCCATAGACTTCACCTGACTATACGCCTGGAACGCCTCTTCATCGCGTAGAGGTTCAAGGTGAGGTGGAAGCCATAGGAACTTGAGCTTGATGTTTTTACTCCGGTATTCAGAAACGCATCGTAAATTGAAGCCTATTCTTGACTTGATTTAAATGACGCCTATCGTGAACGTACCAAAAGAAACGCAACGAGTTTCTTGGGCACGTTCACACCAGGCGTCATTCATATCCAGTCAAGCATAGGCTTCAAGTTAAGTTGCATTTCGGAATAGAGGGGTTAGTCTCCGGATCTATCACCATGTACTTCAACCGTCTGACACGGAGCTCACCCCAGGTGACGAGAGACTGTTTCGCCTTACTTCTAGGGCAAGTAACCCTCTATACATGGCCCACTTGATACTTTCCGACACCTATAATATCTTCAGTACTCACTACTTCAAGCAGAGCATCTCGCTAGTCAGGAGCACGGTATGGTCTCCAACTCACGTCCGCATGAAGAAAAATGCAATTCAAAACATCGTTACCGGTTGGTGGACGCGGGAGGACAACTAAGTAACTTGCAGCTTCATTCAGAAATGGGTTTGACAATCCTAGGCCTGGTGCCGATACGCTGTTTCCAGCAGAGAGCATTTTCGAACACAGCCGTTTCACATGGCTGCTTCTTGTTCCCTGTCGTTGGTTCTTTCATCATACGTGCCATTTAAAGCGGGCTTTTTATGCATGAAGACGTAGACACAACGCAATGGGTGAGTAAATCACAGGTGTCTCCTCCCTCCGGATGGGGGAAAGGTGTGATCACGTGTTCGCTCGCCTCGCACCCGCCGTTCCCCGCCAGTTCAGGTCCGGCAGTAAGATAAAGAGGTCGCGTTTCGTTCGTTCTGCCGAAGAACAGGATGCCTTAAGGAACGGCAGCTGAAGCGGGTCACTCATCGTGCATCGGTCGAGGAATAGGCGGCGTTTCATCAACGCAACCCGGAACTCGCTTGAGAAAGGGCTCGCTACAACGTACCTACCTCGCCGTGAGAGAGCGCAAAGCCGAGGCGTTACGACAAGGAAGAGCCGCGAATCCTCAGCTTCGCTTGCACCCCTGTTCCTGGCAGGGGAGTGTTGATGATGTGTAGTGTTTTATGGCACAATGGCCACGTATGGTCAAAGAATCCTATTACAACTCATAATGTTAACGATGGATTGTGAATGGCGTGAACAATGAATTCCTCATGGTAGATTGTGACATGGCTGTAAAAGGGCCTAAATCGTGTCGCTGTAAATGGCGTAAAATATATAGGTGCTAATATAATGACACTGATTAAGTATTGCTGTGGGCTATGGCAACGGGGTTTCGTTAAACGCATGATGCAACAAAACATAGAAATGACACCATAGCTTCAAGAAAGCCCTTGACTACAAGGGCTTTCTCGTGCGCTAAATATTTCCTGGCCAAATGATTTTCAGAGTGTCTGTTTCAGCTAAAAAATAATAATAATTTCAGATTAAAAGGCGCTTCATTGCTAACAAAAAATTCTGAGTCAAGAGGTATATTTTCGCGATATGCAGAAGTGAAATACTTTTTCCTCTTTGCTTCTATTGCAGGGCATTGAATGAGAACGTGCAGGACTGTGAGATTTTTGCCGCACTTACTACAAGTCGGAGGATACACCCCGGTCAAGAGGTAAGAGTGAGTGCCGTAAGTATATCCTATTCTTAATCGGCAGGGGAGCATTTCGTTATATCGTGATGTTCTCTCCGATATGCAAGATCCTAAGCTGCGTTTGATCGAGTGCAGTTTCTTTGACAAGTGAGTATTCAATTGTTTCTCCCAGTGTATTTTCAGCTTATGACGCCAGTATGGTTTAAGATCTGTGGCTGGAATTGGTATGTTTGTGTCCGTGTCGCTAAAAGCTACGGGGGAAGCTTTCTCATCAGCAGCTTCATTGCCTTTTCTGTCACAGTGGCCAGGTACCTAGCATAGGATGATCATTTGTTTCGCACTATAAGCTGATCATAGAAATGCATACAGTTCATTAAAGACAGTGTTTTTATGTTTATGTAGATTTACTAGGGCTCGGACTACACTCAATGAGTCTGTGAACACAATAGCCCTAGTGAGGTTCATTTGCTTTATGTGCTTTACTGCAGAGAGCATTGCATATGGTTCCGCTGTAAAATTACATGTATGTGGGTTCAATGTAACAGATATTAAAAATGCTGGTCCTAGTGCTGCGCAAGCAACACCAGAAGGAGACTTAGAGGCATCTGTGTAGAATTCAGCACAGACATACTTCTGAAGCTCAATAAAGTGTGGCACGGCGCCGCATTCTTCTGCACTTTCACTTTATTTTCTTGAAAATGATCAGATTCTCCGTAGTTGGAGAGTCTCCAAGGTGATGCCAAGCATCATTTCGATTTCTACGTGCTTCCTGACAATCGTCGTTCCACCACGAAACACGCCGCTTACAGGGCAATTCATTTGTTATGGCGATACATGTTGACATCACGTCAACTATAAACGCCACGGAATATGCCACCGCATCATCGATAGAAAAATTACAGATGTCGTTCCAAGTCAAATGTATGAGCTCCCTGTATCGTGTCCAGTCGGCACAATCGCGTTTCCACCGGGAGACATGTGAAGAACACTCACCATGCTTTGCTAGTTTTATAACAATGGGATAATGGTTGCTCCCGTACGGATTCTCAATCACGTTCCACTCCAGATGCGGCAAGAGTGAACTCGATGCGATGCTTAAATCGGCAGATGAGAACGTTTTGTTTGCGACACTCTAGAATGTAGGATCTTTCCAATTTAGCAAGAAAGCATCTGTAGTGAAGAGGAAGTTTTCGACTAAGCGTCCTCTGGTGTCACAACGACAGCCTGCACTAAAATCTCAAACGACAATTCAAGGTTCGGGCAGTTCATAGATAAAGGTGTAATATTCTGTTCTGAAAGTTCGTAGTTCGGGGGGGGGGGGATATAGAGAATGGTAATTGTGATCAGCTTAAGCAACACCGCACGTGCTGCAACTGCCTCTAGGGGCGTTTTCAGCTGTCATTGCCGCCAAGCAATGCTCTTTCTTACCTACTATTATTGCCGCACCGCCTGATGAGGCAACGGCCTCGTTGCGGTCTTTTCGGAAAATGACATACTGCCAGAGAAAGGTTGTGGGTGACGGTCTAAGATGTGTTTCTTGGAAACACAGCGCCTTTGGAGCCACATTAAAACTGAAAAGGGCTCAGGCAGTCTCACTGCGTTTATTGCAAGCAGGTACGTCTCCCACGCCGTACTACATCAATAAAATATTTCCAGAAAGCGAGATTAAGATGGACTGCAACGATGACAAGGGCATGATCGGAATCTGACATATGCTGGCGAGCTGTCCCGCGTCTATCCCCAACCTCGTTAAAGAATGGACACAGTGGGAAAAAAACATTCAAAGATCATTGTTTCAAGGCCAACTAAGAGCTGTTGAGAGGGCCCACCATGTAGCTGAAGTGCTTGGCCCGACGGTGCGAACGAGGGAAGAGCCCGCCTTGGCTTAAAAAGTCGAGCCTCTGTACCTCATTTTAATAAAACTTTTCACACACACAAAATCACCTGAGATCATGACTTCCTTTTTTCATCAGTGCACATTTAATTTATGGCGCGTGAAGTGTTCTTCATTTTCTTTTTGCCTCGTTTGCGTACACTGTACTTCACATAATATTTGAATTTTCGCTTCTGTGAGCCTTGACAATTTCACTCTCAAATGTGCCTGCAGATGCTTATACATTTCATGTCATCTGTATTTTTGATTTCTTAATTATGCGTACTCCCCTCCCCTCAGTAAAGCCTTGTGCGCTTGAGGGTAAATAAATAAATATAAATAAACAAAATAAATAAAACGGAATAACTTTCTAGAAGCGATCCGCTTGCACTTATATAGACAATAGTGGTACGCTGTCTCTGCATAAAGTTTCATACTTTTTGTTTGTATGTGAAGTGACAATTGCGGCTAGCATCTTACACATTAAAATTTATAACTTACTCCATTTGCATTCCCACTTGCTATAGCGTGTGCAAAGTCCTGAAATCCTCCCTTCGTCCAATGTGCGCGTAGAAACCCCTGAAATAAATGCGCAACGATTCACAATAAGCTCAGCCCTGGCACAATGGTGCAGAAATTTAATAAACACGACATGATAACCAAAATTAGTGACTTTCGTTCAGTGAAGAGACCTTGGAATTCTTTATATTCTGAACTTTATGACGATCATGAAGAAATTAACATTGTAAAGCCAAACCTTAGCAACTGCGCGGAATTTGGGCATGTCGGGTACAGCAAGCGTTAGTTTATTCACGTTTGAGCATCTTCCATTTGAGAATTGTTTGTTCTCCACTATTAAAATACTAATATTAAAAGACGGCGACCTCCTATTCTATGTGACAGGAGTATTGCATATAAATAAATATTGAGACAATAACTGGCTTTAATTATTTTCTAATTGTGAGTGCGGCATTATTGTGCATATTCAAATATAATAACAAGTACTAAATATAAAATTACTGCTACGTTATCTTGCTAACGATACCTTGCACAGCGTTCCTTTTTTCTCTCGCGCAAAAAACGCATGCTCAACATTCTGAAGAATATACTGGATTTTGGATTATGGTGAAAAAAGAAGCGCTTGCATACATATGCGTCATTTTTACAAGAACTCAGTAGTATGTGCATGTTTCTAATACTTGGGGCACATTTACTTAAGAAAAGGTTTTATCAACATAGGAGTCACGACCGAAGCTCAAGAAATTGGATTTTCTATTATTAGAACGCTGGAAGTATTAGGTACGCCGAATGGTTAAACCTCTACTGGAATAGCATTCAAGGTAAGGACTCGTGGACTTGACTGGCACAAGAATTGGGATATTTAAGGTACCGATAACTACATACTCACAGTGCGATAGCATACGTTCTTCGTTATTTGAGAAGTGCCATGAGTTTTTGGGTAAACCTCGTATTGTTCTCCTGTGTGTTTCCTCACGTACTAAATGGCCGCCAAACCCTGATGAAGCGGACTAGTGCTGACGGAGGCCAACTGCATAAACGCTTCTTTGCTTACTTGGAGGTGCACGTTAAGCTCCTCATGACATCGAATTTTATCCGAAGGCCTCAAGTACGGCGTCCTTCACGTCTGTTTTAACGCATCTTAAGCCTTACTGCACTGTAACTTTAGATGTGATGGATTCCTTCTATTTTCACGGCTGCTATCGTGGCAATAACATTTGTGGTTGTGCCCGCAATGTCAGTAACCCGAGTTCATTTCAGCTCTGCATTTTACCTTGTCTATAATATAGTGCTTACAATTAGAATTTGCTGCTATAACCAGCTACTGCAATCGACGGCGGCTACTGCGAATAAAGTTGATGGGATTTTTGCGAGACAAACAGCTCGTTCACCTCTGAATACGCTGTATGTTCTTACTTTCGAAATGCGAATTAATGTCTTGCGTGATATGTTTATATCGGCAGTACAGAAAACGCTCCAATGTGATATTGGCACTTGTCTACATTCTCTAAATATTCGTTGTGCTTTGTTTTAACAGTTCCGTTCGTGACCTCGGTTTACGCATCTCACAGAAAAAGTATACTTGCTGAAAACGGTGTTGGCCAGGGTGATAACCAGAAGTAATTCAGGCATGCGGTAGGTTTGACGTCTAGCCGGCTGAAAAAGAGAAAGGGTACGGGTGATGAAATAGGCTGCGGGCTGCCGTCTTCACTGACGTTGGCGAACCTGATTAAAGCGGTGGTATGAACTTTGTGTAACACAGAGTGCTAAGCATATATGAACTATAATAGAAGACCACCAGGAACTAGGCAATGCACAAAGCACTGGCATTATCGAATGAAAATAGCGCAGGATGGTTATATCACAGGTTTAAAACGCTCTCATAATGTCTTATAAAACCTTACCAAACTAAGAAGAGCGAGAAAATGAAAGAAAACATACTCGCAGTAGAAACCTCACGATGTCTAAGCACGACAATGCAATTAGCATTCATCTAATGTGGCGACACACCCCTTTCGAACTACCAAAACGCGTCACGTGTGAGGTAGTTACTGCAGCCTAGTTCGTCTTAAGGATCGTGACGCAGGCGCTGTTACAAGATTTGCATAACTTCCCGCTATTTCCTCTTACACGCTGTGCTATTTAGCGGCGCATGGGCGAAATTGGCTCGAAGTCGGCAGGAAGTCACCCAGCTTTGATGTGGCCTCCGAGAAGCGTGACGCGCCGGTGCGCGCTAACGTTGTGAAATAATTGCTACCTGCCCGCAGGTATTCACGGCCCAGCGTTAAAGCATTGCGCCGGTGTGATGGAAGAACCCGTATAGCACGGTTTCAATTCTGCCCAGCACTGCAAAAAGTTTAAAGAATTTCATTTTCGTTAAAGAACGGCACAGAGAGGTTAGATAAGCCTAACGAGACTGAATTAAGCTAAGAATGCTATTCATAATAAAATAAAGGTGGGCAGATCGACCAGGCGAGCGTCCGGTATTCCGCCCTACACGTGGGGCAAGGAAATAATTGTGTTGGAAATGAACAAGCGGAAGAACATGTACACTGTCTCCTTGCTAAAGAATACACCTGACGAGGTAAGACTTCTCGGTGTAGACTTTGGGCTACGATTTACAAAACACAGACAAGAGAGGGTGAGAGAAGTATAAGAGATAAGATGCAGGGAGCTTAACCAGACGCCTGCCTAGTTTACAACCCTGTAATGGGGGAAGGGTTATAGGGATAAAGAGAGAGATTGCATATAGATAGAGCACAGTTTCCCGCACATTTGAAGGTTCGCACGAGTCTACGCACCATCGCCAATATGTCTCGACTTGAAGTAATGCAACAACGCTTTCGTGGCTCCAAAACACAAAAATTGCCTTAGAACATCCGCTGTTTTTGTCGGATCGAGGCTGCACTGAGACCCTACAGACTAAATACATACATGTGCACTACCAACGAGGTGCTCAGCTGGTGCGATAGCTGCACGCTTGATAAAAAGCTGTATCGCCCGAAACTGCGATCATGTGCAGTTATAGGCACTTAGCTGCAGCACACGGAAAACAGCCGACATCGCTGTGGCACAAAAACTGCTTCATCGGCATTTGCACTATTCGCGCCCCTTCGCTTCACTGTTTACCCATGAAGAATGCCATTTGTGGGGCTCCAGATGCTTGTACGCAGCTTTAGAGACTGGCTCATGACACTGATTACTGAACCAGCGAGCTCTCGCAGCCGATCCGGGCACTGAGTAGAAGGCTGAGGCTTTGCAAGCGCAGAAACATGCGGCTGAAATAGCGTTCCACGTTCGCAACCATTGCTTTGCGTGGCTAGGTTTATTGCAGGCCCGTAACAGAGACTAGGTCACCTGCTACAATTCCACGAATACCCAAGAAAGTGGACGAATGAGAAGAAAGGTAATTTAAAGAAGATGCCCTATCTTTAATAATCACATCATGAGAGGCGAATAGACCCCAAGGACAACATAGAGGAAATTACTTGTACTTACTAATTGAATTAAAGAAATTACAATTTAATGTCAATGAAAGTGGATGAAGAAACCACTTGTCACAGGTGGTGAACGATCACATGTCTTCGCATTACAAGTGCGATGTTCTAACGAATTGAGCTAGCGTAGGGCCGTTTTCCTATCATGTTTCTTGAGTATTTATGTTTTACTACTAGAACTAGGAAGTTTTAGCCAGCGCCGCCACTCACAAACCTTGGCAGCGGATGTGGAACATCCTTTCTGCCGCTGGCGTCACGAGTACGTGACGTTTTTGGGGGAAGTCAACTGGTGAATAAACCCACACGTGCTACCTGAAGGCATGAATGTTGCCGGATTCGAGACCCTCGTTATGTAACTAACTAGAAGAAAGAGGGTTAACCGTAGTGCAACTTTTTTATTATTCATATCCTAAGAAGCCAACAAACAAACACACCAAGGACAACATGGGGTAAATTACTTGTACTTACTAAATGAATAAAAGATATGATATATTAATGGCAACGAAAGTAAATGAAGAAACAACTTGCCGCAGGTGGAGAACGATCCCCCGTATTCGCATTACAAGCGTGGTGCTCTAACCAACTGAGCTACCACGGCGCCGTTTTGCCATCAACTCTTTTGGGTATTTATGCTTTGTGCTAGAACTAACCTTGGAAGTGTTAGCCAGCGTCCCCACTCACAAACCTCGGCGGCGGGTGTGGAACATCCTTTCTGCCGCAGGCGTCACGAGTACGTGATCTTTTCGGTGAAGGCAACTGGTCAGTGAGCCCCCACGTGCTACCTGAAAGCATCAATGTTGCTTCGAGGACCTCGTTATGTAATGAATGAGAAGAAAGACCGTTAACCAAGCTGCCCGATTTCTAATAACAATATAATAAGAAGCCAACCAAGACACAAAGGACAACATAGGAGAAATTAATTATACCTACTAATTGAATTGATAAACGATAAATAATTGGTGATGAAAGCAGGTGAAAAACAACTTGCCGCAGGTGGGGAATGATACCGCGTCTTCTCATTACGCGTGCAATGCTCTTACAAATTAAAACCAAACTAGTACCAAACTAGTACCAGACCAAACTAGTACTTTTGTTTGAAGTAGTTTATAATCCATCAAAATTCTCGCCTTCCTGGTTCAGTAGTCAAAAGTGCGTCTAGGATGACTTGATGGGAAACGTCGTACGCGCCTTTCATGTCAAGAAAGAGTGTTACTGATAATTACATCCAATATATCGCTGCTCTACAGGTGACACTATATCGATGACACTGTCAATCGATGAACGGCCTTGTCAAAATCCCTCTGTAGAGTCAGGGCAAGTTTTGTTGTGTTCAAGGTACCATTCGAGACTCAGGAGGATCATATGTTCCATGAGCTTCCTGACGCATCTGGCGAGCGCTATAGGCCGATATGATGCCAGTTCCAGTGGTGAATTTCTTGCTGTTAGCAGCGGTATCAATTGGCTGTGTTTCCAATCCTGTACGACAACGCCATCTTGCCGTGAACTATTAAAACAATTGAGAAGTTGTCGTGCTTCTCGACCCAGGCGACACAAAGCTCTACATGTTATTCAATCGGGTCCTGGTGAAGATGAACACCTACAGAGTGCCATAGC